>NC_142649.1:88520000-89145000 GCF_055504915.1 Nelumbo nucifera
CTATTCATCACCAGACGAAATGCTTGCAGCACTCGATTATGTTTTATATCTTAATAGCGCCACTGCAAACTTTGCCGAGGCTCTTGCATCAAAATGTTATCGGAATAAATAAACCAGAGAGAGATTTTGTTAAATATATGAACAGATAAAATTACAGAGATGGTGTTTTCCCAGAAATAGCGCTTCCTAACAAAGTCAAAGTAAGAAGCTGATGGATTTGCATGGAGAGTCAAATTGTCTCTAATTACATTGCAAAACATCGGAAGAAGGGGGAAATTAGAGATTTAATGCCATCATCAACTTAAGGGCAAAACCCCACTTAGAATCAGAAACTCATCTCCTGGAGATGAACTTGATCTCCGCTCAAGGCCTCAAGCTTCCTACTGCTAACCTCCGGCGCATGCAGAGTTACGCCGTAGACTACCTGAAAGATACTCTCATCTGTTCCGTCTATTTTCTCATTAGAGACAACCACAGAAAGGAGACAAATAGACGAAGGATAGATTCTTACTCGGTGTTGTTGTAAGGACAATTGATGAGGGGTAATTAGGCTCGACCTAGCGACCGAGGTACACGTGGATGCGATCAGCCAGTAGGGGGACAACTAAGCAAGGGAGCCTCGCCAGCAGCTTGGGACCTTCAGCACCTCGGCACCTAATTCAGTTCGGGGCCAAATGACTGAAGTGCCAATTCGGAGCCAAAGAACTGAGGTGCCAATTCGGGACCAAAGAACCGAAGCGTCAAATAAGCGACTCCAAAAGCTTCCCCAACGGACTTCGAATCTCCCGGGATCACAACGTCTAGTAACAGGGCTCATCCACACCCCATCCGAATCAGAGGAAAGTGATAAACCTTATTAACTGGCACATTGCTCTCCTTCGAAAATGGAACGTATCTTATCTATACAGCCCGACGATCCTAGAGCCTTTTCGTAAGGTTCACGACTACTCAACTATATAAGGGCATCGATCCTCAAGGTGAAGGCACGCGCAATTACTCACATTCAAGCTCTCTAGCATTCATACTTATCTTGCAAACACACAAAATACTGACTTAAGCATCAGAGCGACCTCACGAGGTCTTTCACCCCGGTCCCTCTAAGTACTGTTTTGCAAATTGATCCAGCTCCCCATGTGAGTACGTCCAGGCAGTTCTCCAGCTAGGAGCTTCCAGATTGCGCATCATCAATTGGTGTCATCTGTGGGAAATGATCAAAAGGTCATCCCGATCCCAGTTGCAGTTCTAGTTTTTGCTCCAACCTCAATGGATTCTTCCAGCAATACCGGGAAAAGCATCGAGTTGAATGTTACCAGGGGGCAAGATTAGCGATCAACCTCCCCCCAAGTCCCCACAGTGGGCATGACTTTCTATGAGCCATCCGTGGTCCCCCCGGAGTCGAGCACTCCCAATTTTAAGACCTTGTTCAAAGCGTCTGGACGATACAGATCCAGATGCAGCAGGTCCAATAGTTTCAACAATATCAGCAGTACTACCGGCCCAGAACCAGCCAGAATGTCCGCCGATCACCCCATCGGGGTGTGGGGACCTCGTAGGTGTCAGTCCCTCCCAGGGGTCAAACTCCACCTCATGGGAGGAGGAACGACCAACACACTCCCCTAGTATCAGAAGGAAACCTTAGAAATAGGCATGAGGATAGCCAACTCAATAGGTCCAACCCGCCACGACACTCCCAGCAAAAGAAAAATGGATCATGGGGAGATAACAACCAGCTTGGAGTCAGAGGTGCGAACTCAAGGCCAGCCCCTTTCGTGCCTCGTGATAGCCGGTGTGACCTCCACAACCAGGAGAGCTCGGCGATAAGGAACCAAGACCCACCTCGCGACAATGTTCGTGACAATGCCGAGATACCATACCAGACCAAGGTCAGCCTCACCAACGCCAAGCCAGTGAAAAAGCAACAACAGCGACGCTACAAGACTCATCACTCCTAGGCGAAAAATAGTCCGTTAGCGAAGCCAAGCCAACAAGCAGAGTGAGTTAAAGAAATGGAAGAAGTGAGCTCGGTGTCAACGAAGACTGCGCCTTCCTTGCTTAGCCAGTCATCTCCTCTGTCTCTCGACCTCCTAGCAACCCCAATGCCGAAAGATTTCAAGGTTCCACCATTGGATAAGTATGACGGGTCGTTCGACCCCAATGATCATGTGGATTTTTTCTAGTCTCAGATGCACCTAGCCGAGGCTGACGAAGCCTGCATGTGTGTGTCCTTCTCCACCACATTCAAGGGGTAATTCGGACTTGGTATAGGAACCTCGCACTAGGCTCCATCAAGAGTTGGGCGCAGTTTGCCGAGCTATTCACTATGCATTTCATTACCAGCATGAAATGCCCGAAGTCACAAGAGAGCCTCCTGAACGTGGTTCAGAGGGAAGAGGAGTCAATTAGAAGCTACATCAAGCACTTCAATGACACTTGCATGCAGATCCTAGACCTCAATCCAACGGTGCGTCTCACATTAGCAAAGAAGGGAATCACACACAGAGAGTTCAAGTAGCATGTGGTAGCCAACAAACCAAAAGATATCACTGAATTTCTTAAATTGGCAGACCAGTTCATCGGTACTGAGGAGGAGATTAACCCGAAGATTGATAATTCACCGACTGAAAAGAGGAAGAGAGAGAATGAAGGGACAAGCAACAGTGGAAAGAAAAGAAAGAAGAGTAAGTCCCCGAACAGGAGAAGAAGCAAGTCAAGAAGCAGGTCCCCCTCGCGCGCCCACAAGTCTGGTTAGCATTCCAGGACTCCGCCAATAGGGATAACGAACTACACACCTCTATATGCTAAGCGAGGAGAGGTCTTAATGGCCATTAAGGACTCCTCCTTTGTCAGATGGCCGCCTAAGCTAAGGGGAGACCTGGCAACAAGAAACCCAAATGTCTATTGCCATTTCCATCGAGATCATGGACACAACACGGAAAATTGCAGAAATCTCCGCGACAAGATCAAAGAGCTTACCCGCCGCGGGTACCTGAAGAATTACATCCTGCAAGAGGAGAGAGGGCAGGTAGATAGACAAGGGGATTGTTAGGGGGACCAAAGGAGGAATGCCCCAGAGACTAACAAGCAGAATGAGCAGCCACCTCGGCAGCTACCAGAGGAGAGGCCAGTTCACGAAGTGATCAATATAATCACCGGCGAGTGCATCATCGCGGGATGTACATCAGCAGTTGGGAGGACTTCAGTCTGTGAATTGGAGAATGAAGGCAAAAACCCACCAAAGCGACCTTGTCTTGAAGAACCTATCTACTTCACTGAGGATGAAGCGCACGGGATCCAATACCCGCATTATGATGCTTTAGTAGTGAAGCTAAGGATCAACAACTTCAAGGTGAAACGCATTTTAGTGGACTCAGGCAACTCAACAGACATACTCTTAAAGGAGGCCTTCGACAAATTGTAGTTGTAGCAGAGCGACCTGAAACCGGCAGATACACCCTTGGTAGGGTTCAATGGCGAAAACGTCAGGCCTCTTGGTCGAGTCACAGTACCTATGGAGGCATGCACATGGCTGAACATTGTACGATTTGAGCACACATTCTTGGTGGTCATGACTCCATCCCCCTACAATGTGATAGTAGGTCGGCCTATGACACACGTTTTACGTGCGATAGTGTCCACTTACTACTTAAAGATGAAGTTCCCAACTGACTACGGCGTGGGGGTTGTGTGAGGTGACTAGCTCGAATATCGTAAACGTTACATGGCCACTCTGAAAGAAAAAGCAAAGCTACATGAATACGTCGAGCTCGAGCAACCAGCAGAGTACACCAAAGAGTGAGCTTTCCCGACAGAAGAAACAGTCCGCATACCGGTCTCTGACGCCGAATCGATCGGAACTCTTCAGATTGGTGCCTCGATCAATGAGCCACTTTGAACTCAAGAAGTAAGTTTTTTACTTAAAAATTTAGATATTTTCTCTTGGTCCACGGTAGAATTTCCTGGGATTGACCCAAAAATAATAACTCACTACCTTAATGCCAACCCTTTAGTCAGGCCAATAAGACAAAGGAACATAATCTCGCCCCGGAATGATGGAGGGTAGTCGATGAGGAGGTCGGGAAGCTCCTCACGACAGACTTCATCAAGGAAGTCCATTACCCAAGTTGGGTGGCCAACCCGGTTTTGGTGAAGAAGGCCAATAGCAAGTGGCGCATGTGCATCGACTACACCGACCTGAACAAAGCTTGCTTGAAAGACTGCTTCCCACTGCCCAAGATTGACCGCCTAGTGGACGCGACCTTAGGGCACGAGTTGCTGAGCTTTCTGGAAGCCTATTCCAGTTATAACCACATTAGGATGGATCTCGCTGACCAGGATAAAACCGCATTTGTATCTGAGCTCGGGCTATACTGCTATAAGGTTATGCCCTTTGGATTGAAAAACGCTGGGACAACATTCCAGTGCCTTATAAACAAAGTTTTTGAGCCGTTAATTGGTAATAAAGTAGAATGTAATGTTGATGACATGGTCGTGAGAACTCAGTTTTTGAACTCTTTGCCAATTGACTTAAATGATGTTTTTCAAATTTTAAAAAGATATAATATGAAACTAAATCCGAATAAGTGTGTCTTCGGAGTCACTTTAGATAAATTCCTAGGCTACATAGTCAACCAACGTGGTATCGAAGCCAACTCGGAAAAAATAAAGGCAATCCTAAATATGAGACCACCTCGAAAAATAAAAGAAGTCCAAAGGCTGACTGGCCGGGTAGCAGCCCTAAGCCGCTTCATGTCTAAATCGGCGAGCTGATGCCTCCCCTTTTTAAAGCAATAAAAAAGAGCAAGAATTTCGAATGAACTGAAGAGTGCCAGCTCGCCTTTGATGAGCTGAAATACCGCACCGGTTTTAACTTGACCTGAAGAAGGGGACGAGTTAAAAATATACCTCTCCGCAAGTGACGAAGTAGTTAGTTTGATACTGATCAAAGAAGTAGCTCAATTCTAACGACGCATCTACTATGTTAATAAAGTTTTGTAGGATGTAGAGATTAGGTATCTGGAAACTACACCCATACTTCTAGGCCCACACTATTGTTGTTCTCACCTATAAACCCCAAAGGCAGATTCTGCTTAAACCCGAGGTGTCTATAAGATTAACAAAGTGGTCCAACGAGCTGAACGAATATGACATTCGGTTCGAGCCAAGACCAGCAATCAAAGCCCAAGTCTTGGTAAACTTTGTAGCAGAGTGCACGTTCAGCGCACCGATCCTTAAATTGACTAAGCTCGCTCACACGTTGGAGGCGTCAACCAGTGCGGCACTGGACCTGGTCAAAGTAGTACCAACCTGGGACGAGGAGCCCTGGATCCTCCACATTGATGGCTCATCCAACCAGTGAGGAAGCAGTGTTGGACTGCAACTGTACGGCCTAAGAGAGGTGAAGCTAGAGTATGCTCTCCGGTTCGGATTTGAGGCATCGAACAATGAGGTAGAGTATGAAGTGCTGATCGTCGGGCTGAACTTAGCAAAGGAAATGAGAGCAAAACACTTTATCGTATGCAGCGATTCACAACTGGTGGTCAACCAAGTCACTGACGACTATGAAGCCCGCGACCTAACTTTGGCAGCAGAGAGATCTTGCATAGCTTCTGCTCCTGTTTCATCAGGTAAATTCTAAGGTTCGTGAACGCTAAGGCTGACGCCTTATCAGGCCTAGCGAGTACGAGCGACAACACTATGCGAATTATGTACATAGAGGACCTATCTTAGCCCAACATTCTCCAGAGGGCAGAAGAGGTCGCTCCCGTGTTGTAAGCGAAACCAAGTTGGATCAACCTGCTTGTTGATTACTTGCTCCACGGGACCCTACCTACAGAACACGATGCAACTCGGAGGGTAGAGCATCAATCAACCAAGTACGTCCTCATAGACGGACGACTATACATAAAATCCTTCACACTCCCCTACCTGCGTTGCCTGCAACTCTCAGAAGCTGAGCTCGTACTTCACGACACCCATGAAGGCTTATGCGGTGAACACTTGGGGGTAGAGCCCTCGCACAGAAAGTGTTAAGGTAGGACTACTATTGGCCCACAATGAAGGAAGATGCACTTGAGCTCATCAAGAAGTGTGATAAATGTCAGAGGCATGCCAATATTCACCATCAACCTACTCCCGATTTGAAGTACCATACTAGCCCGTAGCCCTTCGCGCAGTGGGGAATCGACATCTTCGGTCCTTTCCCGCTGGCAACCGGGAAAGGAGGTCCTTGGTTGTGGCAGTAAAATACTTTATGAAGTGGGTGGAAGCCAAGCCCCTGGTAACTATCACAGCTCGTAACATACAAAATTTCTTTTAGAGGAGCATAGTATGTCGCTTCGGGCTACCTCGGGTGCTGATATCCGACAATGAAAAGCAGTTCGAAGATATTAAGTTCCAAAACTAGTGTGCTGAGATGGGGATTCAGCAAAACTTCACCTCGGTGGCACACCCTCAAGCAGATGGACAAGAAGAAGTAACTAACAGGGTGATACTTCACAGATTGAAAGATCGCCTAGCCCGGGCAAAGGGTTTGTGGGTGGATGAATTGTCTAGTGTCCTTTGGAACTACCAAACTACTATCAAGACCACGATGGGTGAGACCTCCTTCAATCTCACGTATGGTATAGAGGCGGTGATCCTGATAGAGATTGAGGTACCCACATTGCGACTTGAGGTCTATGATGAGGAAGCAAACGACGACGAGCTCTGTACCAACCTAGACCTGGTAGAGAAGGTGCAAGACCTGACCTACATCTGGAATATGGCATACTAGCAGAGAGTAGCTCGGTACTATAATGCTCGGACCAAAAAGCAGCAGTTTCGTGTCGATGACCTAGTTCTCCTGAAAGTTATGGTACCTAAGCAGCAGTTTCGTGTCTTCAGCTCTTTGCAACATATTGCTGAGCTCTTGCAAGCTGACATTCAGCTTGTTCATGTTATAGTTCATGACGAACAGATTGAAGGAAGGAGGCAAAGAATTAAGGATAGCGTCTATCTGGGTCGCAAGGTCCAGCCCGGATCCAAGAGCCTCCAGTTCGTTGATATATCCCATCATCCGAAGACAATGATCGTGAACTTGTTGGCCCTTGGTCATTTGTGCGGTCATGAACTGTTTCAAGACCTTTTGTCGAGTAGAACGATTCTGCTCTTCATACATTGTCCTGAGACTGTCCAATATGTCTTTGGCAAGTTCGATCTGATCGAACTGCCTCTGTATCGGGTTGTCCAAGGAGGCAATGATGTAACACCAGGCAAGGGAGTTTTTCTCCTCCCATTCTTGATAGTCTCTCCTTCGGGCCTCAGAAGCCCTATCACCCGGACGCTCCGGGCAGGATTCTTTGCCACTTTGTCCAGCTTTTCAGAAACTACGACCAGCATAAGGTTCCTGTACCAGTCAGCATAGTTTGGGCCCTTCAACTTGTTGTCATCAAGCAATTTTGTAAATGATCCGTTTGCCATTTTCTGATTAAAGAGCAAACATCAGTCCACAACCTAATTTGATTCATGTTCAGTTCATAGATATGGATTTTAATCTACGTTCCATTTCCATTTATTCGCCTCTGAGATTTCCCTCGAAATGTGGGAAATCACATAGGGTGCATGGAGCCAACTGTTTCAGCTGCATAACCCCACCACCTTTCTGTGAATGATCATATCCACTCATCATATGAGTTTTCCCTTTGGCCTCTGTCAGACAAGGTTCAGAGCCGTTTTCAGGTAAACCTTTCTGTCCAGTCAGTGCTTACCCATCATATTCGTGAACGCCAAGGTACCGTGAGAGAGTTCCCATTTTCTGGTGAAGCCCCTCCCACATCGGTCTATGACGCCCCTATCATCTTATGAAACACTCAGACAAGCCCAATAGCAAATGGATAGCCCATTTTATGGTGCGTTTCCTCATTACTGAAAGACCCATCCTCATGCTAATGACGGAAAGCCTTTAGAGAGTTCATCATATGAATCTCCCTATCACATGGACTCATATTAGCCGGAGGGAACAATTAATTAGGCCCTAGTTCTTATTTTAGGTCAAACCAAAGTGGCTCCCACTGACTTTCATAAAGCCAGATTTTGGTGGGCCTAAAACGGCTAGGGTTCCGCACGTAACCTCTTGATGAGGTGTGGGGCCCACCACTGAGGGAGGTCATCCGATGACCAAAAGGGACACCATGGCAATGATGTGCATTCAGCCATGGTGTGCGCAAGAGCCACTGTCGATTCAGCATGGGCCAAGTACTTATGGCCCATGTACGTAGCACATCACACATCCATACATCACATGCAGGAATAAAATGATCCAATCAATTAATCATCTATAAGGCCCATTTGAAGCCCATTTTAAATCCATAATATTAACCATTAATATTATCTAGGTATATGGGCCAAATGGTTCAGCCCATATAGCTTTAAATGTTAAGTGGGCTTTTAGCAGTTTTAACCTTTTAAAACTGGGCCTTTACAGGTTGGGCCGAATTAACCATTTAATTAAACACCAATCCTTAGGCCCATTAGTGGGAAAATTAGGGCTGACTTTCAGCCTTGATTAAACCCTTGGTTCGGTTCAAACTATTTGAACCAATCTTGGTTCGAATGGGTTTAGGGTTTGATCTTTAATTAAATCTTTAATTCAAGAAAATAATCTGAAATTAAATACTGATAAAAGAAAAACAAGAATTAGTCAATCAAGGCTGTTCGCACAATCCATCCTGCAAAACAGAGGTTAGATCATAGAATGCAGTTTCACAAACTGCAAATCGCAGTTAACGTTTCTCCCATCTGCAAAATCTCCTTCTCTGCGAAATCTCCTTATCTGCGCCGCCATCTTCGATCCAAAGTAAAATAAATAGAAATTCTATTTCTATTAATAATTACATCAGATCGAATACCTATACATTGAGTCTAGAAAAATAAAAAAAAATTATTTATAGACCAAAAATTAATTCAAGAACTATAGAATCGTAGGTTCCCTGCGCCAACCAAGAATTCGATCTCCTCTTGTACGAACAACCCATAAATCAAGAAAATCATAAAGAACAATTCTAAATAATAATCAGATTTATGTAAAATTAATTTCAGATTATTCGCCCATTAATTTTGGGAACGGAATTTCCCAAAACCCATATCTGCGCAAATCGGGTAGAACACCTTCTGCCCATTTGCACAGGTTCAGATCTGAAACAAGATGGTTCAAGATTTGAACCATGGCTCTGATACCACTGAAGGGATGAGAGATCCATCCCATGGATGCCCAAAGATTGCGGAATAAGGGGCGAATTTCATAAATTTTTCTCTCCCTTCAACTGGGAATCGCATTCCCTATTTAGAAAATCATATTTTCAATGATCATTCTTGAACCTTAAACTGAACCAGATCTGAACCAAAAGGAGTATGAGAGAATTATACCTGATACGGAGAAGTAATATCTCCCAACGAAGGTGTTCATGCCCAAGGAAGGATCCAAAGACTGCTCCCACTGAAGATTGCGCAGTGCAGGATGGAGCAGAATCAGCAGTGTTCTTCTCTAAGAACTCTGTCCATCGCAAGAATATGCAGAATGGTACATGAGCACAACTTCCTTTCAATCATTTCTTAAAGAACTGATGTCAAGATCCAATCTTGACTTCTCCCACTACTGGAGATCGAACTGGCAAACAGGGCAGCAAGAACAGGAAGGCGGCAAGAGAGTATTCGCAAGGTGCAGAATTCTCTGTTCTTGTTTTCAGCACTAAAGGAAATCTGATTGTGTCTCTTAGGCCGCCGCCCCCTTCTTTTGTTAACCTAAAAGATCAGCTCCTAATCCAATTAGGAGCAGCTTATCCAAATCATATTTGGATAAGACTTCTCTTTAGGTGATAGGGATAAACCCTTATCTTATCTACAGATTAGATTAGCTTTCCCTTAATCTCATTAGGAGGTTTCTAGATCTGAATCATATTCAGATCTGGACTCTCTGAGTGGATAGGATTAAGACCCTATCCTATCTGCTAATCCATCTCAGAATTCGCCCCTTTAATTAACTAAATAAATAGCCCATTTCGAAATGGGCTTTAGGCCCATTAAGTTTATGTGCTCACTTATCCTTCCTAACTGCTGCCCAGTTGGGCTTCCATGTATGGCGTGGGACCCAAGCATTGATCTATACATCAGCCACATGGGTTCAGTCCAACCTTTGTTACAAGGCCTGGCCGAACACAATGTTAAAGACAGTGCACCCCTTGAAACCCATCGAATGGACTCTATGGGCCCAACACTTACCCTAAGTGGTCCCTGAGCCAAGCCACCTTGCAACACCCAGGGACTGTGGGCAGATGCAAGATTAGTCCATCAAGTATTATCCTCAATGGTCTTACACTTAACCTCTCAGCCCATAATGATCACATACTGCCCGACAAGAGAGGACCTCTCCCTCGGCTGCAAGGAACAGTGTTGCACTCTCTACTTATATGGATCCCGGGAATTAAAACCTTTTTGCAAACATTTGAGAAACCATAATATATATACTTTTATATCTCATATAAAATATACTTTGCAAAACAAATCTCAACGGTTGAAATCGGCTGCCGGCAGTCTTGGTTTCCATCAGTGAGAGTGCATCCCCGATCATTACCTTTGTCCGACAAAGGGGCTGATCCTGTCACTATGATCACCCACTCAGATGAATTCTCGGACTGTCCCAACATACCCAGGTTTTGACCCACGCCAAGGATCTCACTGATTGGTACATCAAAGACAGCCCAATCCGACACCTAGTGCAGTATCATAATCGAGTCTAGGGGTCGGGTGTAACTTTCCAATTTTGCCCATCAATCTCCAAGGTCTAGGGCAATACTAGAAATCTGGTCCAGTTCATAGATTCAATTAATCCTACACTGTATGTGCCTAGGGTCTCACCCTGGTAGCTGAGACAGGCCACTGCAACCGACTTGGTGGCACTACAGTGTCAACCTTGTCAGGATAGGTCTCCCCAGACCGATCCACTGGCTGTGAACATTCTAAACTAACACGAGTCTCATTAAGTGTCCAGTTTAAGGGTATTACACAGAAACATACCAAGGGAACATGAATCAAATATGCACTTTTATTCATTTACAATAAACTCATAAAGTGCATCATTCTGATTGAAGCTAAGGGCATACAAAACTGTCTAACACTCTTCCCCTTCCATAGTCTCTTCGCTGAGGAGATCGCTGCTCTCCTCCTCCTCGGAGTCGGGGTCCTTAGCTGCCTCAAGGGCCATCTCCTCGGTGTTCTTTGATGTTGTGATGGTGTTGAGGTTGAGGTGAGGAAACTCACGTCGGGTCAACCACCTGCTGTTCTGGTCTCAAAGAGCAGCTCGCGTTGTTCCGCCGAAGACGTATACTCCTCGAATGCCTTGATCTTCGCCTCCACCATCGAACGAAGCAGGATGTCAGTCCGCTCCTTCACCAGCTCCTCGAGGTTCTAGACTTCTCTCTTAAGGGCCGTCTCGCGCTTCTTCAGCTCCTCCTTCTCCGCCATCGAAACAGTCAACAATTATTTCTGAGACCGCGCATCCCTCAATAATTTGTTGTTCTCGCTACGAGCCAAGTTCAGTTTGGAGTGAGCCTTGCGAGATGACTCCTCGGCCTCAAGAGCTCGCTTCAAGTTCATCTCAGACTAGTAGACTAGGGCATGGATTGAAGAGTTCACCTGACAAGAGAAGAAACGAGACATAAGTATTGAGAAAAAAATCTAAGTATAGAAGGATTGAAGGTTGGGTACATACCACCGTGCAATGTGTCGCCGCTCTTCCCCCAAGCTGAGTGGCCGATAGTTCAGCCCACCGAGTAACCTCTTCAAGGAAGACCGTGTCTTTGCTCTTGAGGAGACCAAGCTTTAGGCTCAAGACGCTTCGAGCTAGGTTATCGCTACTCGATGAAGAAGCCTCCTAAGCTTGCTAGGCCTCGAAAGGTGTAGTTTCCTTGGGCAATTGGCATGGGGAAGCCCTATCCTAGTCCTCCTCGACTAGGTCGATTACCGGGGACTGTTCGGTGTTGGCTGGGGGTTTGGAGGTGGTGACACCAACACCCAAAGTGGGAACCTCCTCTTGAATGTGGGCCTTCTTGGAGGTCCTCTTCTTTTTCTTGCCCTTCTACATGCCTTTGAAGAGCTTGTTGGCAAAAAAGTCAGCCATGATGACTACAAGAAAGTAACGAACAGAGTTAGATGCAACATCAAAGTAAAACAAAATAAGAAAAAGAGTACAACAGTTAGCGACCTACCGGGAGGACTTAGGCCGGCCTACACAAGATTCTCTTTGGTCACAAAGTTCTCGAACTTCAAGCTTAGCTTCGCCCAAGCCCGGACTTCCTCCTGCACTTTTTTGTCCAGCCTAACGTCAGGGTCCTAGATGGCGGGTCTCCAGTGGGTTGGAAAAGGCCACCCTTCAGCATTACGGACTACAAAGTAACGCCTCTTCTAGGCCGGGACTTGGTTGGGGAGCTCGTGTAACAACTTATACCCGGGGAGATGTGACATGTAGTAACTACGCTTGTGCTCGGGTAGAACACAAGCATAATTATTCTGGATGGAAAGGATTGAGGAAAAAAATGTCGGGGCCAAGAGGTCGAATATAGTTGTGAAAAAGGGAGATGGTACCTACAATATTGTGAATGGAGTTCGGGTGGAGTTGGTCAATGTCAATGTCAAAAAATTTGACAATCTTGATTATAAAAAGGTGGAGTGGAAAATGAAGGCCAGCTATGAGTTGTTCCTCGAAGACAACGATCTCGTCGTGACCATGATCCCAAGGAAAATTGCCTAAGGGGATACTATAAATGAGATCGTTGGGAAGTCTATAGCGATCAACTAAGAAGAGGAGCATGTCCACTGTCATTGTAGACGGACCGAAGCTGTTTGGCAGGCGACCTCGGTGTGAGAAGGAGGCCATTTTACCAGAAGCTTCTAGCTCTCGCCGAGGTGAGTCTACCTCGGATGGATGGGGGTCCTCATCTTGTGCTGAAGTCCCACCTCGGCAAGATGAGGCTCTGTAGTCTGTATCGAGGTACCCACCTCGGTCCCAGTGGACTCACTGCTCCCATCTAGAAGGCTATCTAAACTAAGGCTAGGCGTATTGAATAAAGTGGAAACAAACAAACTCACCAAAAGATGAAAGAGGAAGCGAAATGCGCTAGATACAAGACGTGAGCTGAAGAACAGAAGTGCAACCTCAACTTTCGGATGCACTTTGAAAGACAAAGGAAAGGGGACCTGGCTCCCCCCTATTTATAGGCACCATATCCAGGAACTGACGGTTCAGATTGATGTGATCCTACAACTCGTGAAAACCAGCCACTCTCTTCGTGGAAAGATTTCAATTGAACGCGATTTTTGGCATCCATGGAATTTATAAACCACATTGTGTCCGTGTGTCCCTGACACGCGACCTAGTTTTTCCATTGAGCCACATGGGTTACATCGGTCCAACCATAAAACCAGGAGGTGAGCCAAGAAGAAATCGAGCCAATCTGCTTGTGCTAACCGTAAACTCCCTGCACCAGGGTTCCGACCCCTGGCACAGGGAGTGGGGGGCAATTGATGAGGGGTAATTTGGCCCGACCTAGCAACCAAGGTACACATGGATGCGATCAGCCAGTAGGGTGATGGCTCAGCAAGGGAACTTTGCCAATAGCTCAAGAGCTCAAGACCTTAAGCACCTTAGCATAAAGGCACCTCAGAACCTAATTCAATTCAGGGCCAAAGAACCGAAGTGTCAATTCAGAGCCAAAGAACCAAGGTGCCAGCTCAGGACCAAAGAACCGAAGCACCATGTAAGTGACTCCAAAAGCTTCCCCAACAGACTCCGGATTTCCCGGGATCACAACGTCTAGTAACAGGGCTCATCCTCACTTCATTTGAACTGGAGGAAAGTGGTAAACCTTATCAACTAGTGCACTGCTTTCCTTCAGAAATGGAACGAATCTTATCTATGTAGCCCGGGGATCCCAGAGCCTTTTCCTAAGGTTCACGGCTACTCAACTCTATAAGGGCATCGATCCTCAAGGCGAAGGTACGCACGATTACTCACATTCAAACTCTTTAGCATTCATACTTAGCTCACAAACACACAGAATATTGACTTAAGCATCGGAGCGACCTCACTGGGTCTTCCACCCCGGTCCCTCTGAGCACTGCTTTGCAGATTGGTCCAACTTGCCACGCGAGTACGTCCAAGCAGTTCTCCAACTAGGAGCTTCCAGATCACACATCATCAGCCATTGATGGAGACGAAGGATAAGAAGAAGCAGAGGAGAGGGAGGGAGAGAACAGGAGAGCCATCCCTCACACTGTTTGAGTAGATTTTTGGATAAGAGAACTCTTTTCCAGAAATTGGGCCATCCTATTTTGAACCTGATTTGGAGAGTGTGTGTGTGTTTAAGAGAGGAGAAGGTAGAGGGGGCTAACACATTAAGGTTAAGGACCGAACCAGTTTGGTTTGCTGTTGAAATGGGTTTAGGGCAAGGCAACCACTCCTCAATGTCAGGAGAGTTCAAGGGGAATGCACCCTACTCCTTATCAAGGATGAGGAATCCTCGAATTCCCCCGCCCCATCCCTAGTATTGGGTGGGTTCAAGTAGAGGTGTAAATTGAGAATGGGTCATGCTGGGTCAACACAGCATGACCCATGGCCTGAGCCTACATAGGCCCATGTCATGTCGTGGACCGGGTTTGTCCATGGATTCAAACTTGTGCTAGGCCAGGCCATGGACCAGGCCAAGGCCAAGCCAAGGACCGAGCCAAGCTATGAGAGGTCAATTAAAAAAAATTGAAAAAGATGTTTAAATTTTTATTTCATATGATTTTTGATGTATACAATTAGACCTATTCATGGGCTGGGTAGCTTGACGGCCCAACCCGGCTGACCTGTTATTTTCCAGCTTGGACAAAATTTCAAGCCCGTGGGCTCGAGCTCGAGCATTGTCAAATAAGCCCGATCCGGGCCCAAGCCCGACTCGATACTATTACATATATAAAAAGTACTTATGTTATATATAATAAATAATATATATATATATATATATGCTTCTTAAATTATTAATAATATCAATTTATTATTAGAAAATATAAATTAGTTTATTAATTTATTAAATTATTACTAAATTAATATAATATTGGTTTATAAAAGTATACTTAAAATAAGACATTTTGTGTATAGATCGTGCTTCGGGCTCGGGCTCGAGCTTTGGGCTTTATATAAGGGTTGGGCTCGGGCTCAAGATCTAGGCTCGATGGTCAGGCCGGGCTCAGGCCCAGGCTAGCAAATTTTCTATTGATAAAGAGGCTTGTGTTAATTATAAAACTATGGTTTTTACAAATTAAAATTTTTATTTAATTCTAGTCAAGTATAAAAGTATATAACATTTATATATATATATATATTAATATAAAATTTGTTATTTAAATATTATATAATAATATTTACCATATATGCATATAATTTCCAAGTTGAGCTTATTAGGGGTTATTTAACTTAGGCCCTATCCGCTAAAGCCATCATTGTACTCCAAAAGTCTGATACCAAATTAAACTTCGAATCTGATTATCCCTAATAAAGTGTGGGCATGGTACATATCTTAGCTAGATCTAACTCAAAAGAAAATAGTTGCTTGAGCCTACAAATTTATAGATCTAACCGGGTTACATTAAGTTATAAATGATTTGTTACTTTTTATTATTAATTATTAAAATATTGTTAGCTATTAAAATATTGTAATTATTAAATTAATATATTTATTTAAAATATAGTAATTTCTGGAAATTATCATATTTTCATAAATATTGCTAATTTCTTGGCTAAAACTAATTAAATGTAATTTTCTGGTAATTAAATGTAATCTTCTACTATTTATAGCTTAAATTATAATTATTGTTAATTATAGTTTAAAAATAATTATTTTTAATTATATTACTATTAGCAATTAAAATACATCATTTTTTCATTATTATTCAATAGTTTTGCAATAAAATACAATTAACTTATTTTTTTAATTATTTTTAGTATTTTAATTAAGCTTTAGGTTTTCCAAAATTTTTGGATTCTTAAATAATTTTTGGTGTTTTTTCATTATTATTTAGTAATTTTTTGTATATAAGTATTTTTCAATAATTTTCAATATTTTCAACATTTATTTTTGCATATTAGTCACTACAAAATTAATTTGCATTTCCTTTTAGTAAAAATAAATTAAAACAAGAGGCCGAGGAAAACCCAAAGGTCTCTCTCTTTAGGGTTGTTCACGAAAAAATTCAAACTGACCAAACCGACCAACCCAGCCCAACCCAACCTGATTTGGCCGATTTTTCTTCACCACCAGTCGGTTTCGGGTTGGAAAGATGGGTAAACTGATAATTTGGTTCGGTTTCTAAAAACCAAAACCGAACCGAGTTATCTATAAATATATTCTCACTGAAATATTATATATAATATGTATATTCCAAAATATATATTTCAGTTATAAATGTATTTCCAGTAAATATATTCTCACTGGAATATTATATATAATATGTATATTTCTGAAATATATATATTTAAATCTGAAATATATATTTTGGAAATGTATATATTTAAACTAAAACCAACCCAAACCAACCCAAACTGACATAAACCAACCATGTCGATTTTGCTTAATAGAGGGTTGGTTTCGGTTTAATCTTTAGGTAACTCAACCAGGTCGGGGCGGTGGAAAAAAACTAGTAAACTGACTCAACCCGACTCGTGAACAACCTTACCTATCTCTCTCTATCTCTCTCTTAAATGTCTTTTTTAAATGTAATAATAACATGCATTAAAATAAGAGGCCTTGAAAACCCAAAGGTCTCTCTCTAATAGTGTGCAACTTTATTAAATGTAAAAATGCAGCTTTATTGTTTTATATTTTTAAAACAAAATAAAATAAGAAAAAAAATACAAAAAATGGATAAAATAGATAAATAGCTTCTCCGAAAGGAGAGACATGTTGACATGGAAAACCCAAAGGTCTGTCTTTTAAATGTAATAATAACATGCCTTAAAATAAGAGGCCTTGTAAAACCCAAAGATCTCTCTCTAGATTCTAATAGTGTACAGTTTTATTAATCTAACCAAGATAAGCAATGATTACTGTTTTATATTTTAAAATAAAAGAAAATAAGAAAAACGCAAAAATGGAGAAAATAAATTAATAGCTTCTCTCAAAGAGATATGCTGACATGGACCATCCAGTTTGGTCCAATTTTCAAAATCATACCAAACTGGAGGACCAGTTGGCCCAAAAACCAGCTAGGCAACCAGTTCAAATTCACCCTAAAACCATTTCTAGGCCAAAAACTATTGACTTGGTCAACGACCTTCTGGTTCAAGCGATTGACCCTTTAATCTGGACAATGGTTTTTAGCCTTTTTATTTAAATTATTTTTTAAATTTTAAATGTTTTATTTTATAAATCAGAACAGGCCATCCCAATTGAACTAAATGGTTAGATCATTTGACCTAAGAACCAGTGGCTAAAACAGTTCCATGTCTGATCTAATTTTTGAAACGTTAATCCATTCAAATTAGACGATCAAACTGCTGACCCGAAAACCAGTGGCCAAATTGATTCCGATCGTTTTTTAAAACATTGATCAACACAAAAATTTAATTTCAATTTAGTTGTAAAAGACATGGGTTTTAATCTACAGTTTTCTGTAGACCAACGTTTTGTATCAAATCCAGCATCGTTTTATTTTTACCCCAGTTTTACTGATACAAAACCGCCTAAGCTTTGCTACGGCTGGTTTGGTGGTTTTGCATCTGTATTATTTTACTTTTATTGGGGTGTTGGTCTAGATAAACTTATTCCAGCCCAATTAAACAAGTGATACGCATGTGTCTTCAAAGCCTTAAATCAGCACTGATAAAATGAGAAAACCAAGAACAACCTGTTGAGATATTTCTGTTTAGTGTTGTAAATAAATATTTCTGTTTTAATTTTGAAGCTGGATCAAGCCCAACATTTTTTTTCTTGTGGGTAGCAGGCCCAGTTTGAACTTGAGATTGAACAGCCAATTCCCATCCTACAGCCCATGAAGATATTTATACTCGTATCTGGGGACTGTATATTCCTTGTCCTTTCCTTGTTTTATTTATCTTTGTGGTTTGTTTCTATGAAATAATGTAAATTCAAGAATCTTCTTTTGCATATCCTTTGTTTGTGTGAATGGTTTACCGGAAATTGAGATTTTGTTATAGAGTTGTGATGTAGTTGTTGAGAAGGACAGCAGGGTTCCATTCCTTGGGTTAAAATTAAAAGGATTAAGACTC
Source organism: Nelumbo nucifera (assembly GCF_055504915.1). Lineage (NCBI taxonomy): Eukaryota > Viridiplantae > Streptophyta > Magnoliopsida > Proteales > Nelumbonaceae > Nelumbo > Nelumbo nucifera. The sequence continues at coordinate 88,538,299 of NC_142649.1, forward strand.
TACATGATAAGATTAACTAGATAGAACGGTTATAAAGGATAGAGAAGATGTAAGTTTACAAGAGAAGATACAATAGTGCATGCATATGCACGTTCAATGTTGAATTATTCTCAATAGTCCCCCTCGAGCCCATGAGTGGAGCAGCCATAATTTTTTAGAGTAAATTACAGATAGGTACCCTCTATTTTGGGGGTAGTAACAGATAGGTATCCTGAACTTTCAATTGCAACTTTTGAGTACCTTGAACCTTCAAAAATAGAAATTTAGGTTCATCCCTTGGTAATTTGTCAGTTAAACGTTACACTGTGAATAGATAGACTCCATGCTTGATTTGGATATTATAGAGGCTCATGAAATGAGATTGAGACCTAAGAAAATGCTGAAGCCACTTTGAGAGTGTCTATCATCAAGGCATCTAGCCCAATTGACCCTAAAAAGGATGTGAATCCAAGTAGAAAATAATGGTATGCGAACTACGGATATTATATAGATGCATGAATTGACAGATCTTATTAACATTGAAGTTAATGTTAAGTCGTGTAAGGTTTTTTCTTAGTTTTTCATATGAATAATATTTGGGCATTAAAAGTTTCAATATTTTAAGTGTTACATTTAAGCTTTTAATTTTGATTACATGCCAAAAGGGTTTTGGACTCATATTTTCCCCATAAGTAAGAGATTATCAGAAGATTATATGGGTAAGTTCTACCTAAAACTGAATGGAATAGACCTTGAACCAGTCATGAACTAATTCTATTCAATCTGTTACCGGATGGGGTATGGTTTCAAATTCATGGAACTGGCCCCCACCCCAGCTTCTGGGGTCTAGGGTTTGCCCTACCTGAACCGACCTAGAAAACTGGCCTTGGTGAAATTGGCTTTCATAGAACTAACCTTGGTAGACCATAGTGGAATCAGCTTTGGAACCATACATGCCTTGAATAAATCCCAAAATACTTTGAGAATACGAAGATTTGAACCCAATCACTCATACTATTCTTTCACAAAACCAAGTTCACCCCTATGTGAATGAGTTCAAGGGTCTTCAGTCTCCCCTTGGTCCCACTAGAAGAAAATAAATGCAGCATTTTGACTTTCCAAGTGTTAATAAGATTTTAGGCATTGACCTCTCTTTGTCTCATGGGAAAGATAAATTATCATAGGTTTCGGATGCCAAGGGAAAATTCTCAGTAAAATCAGCATATCATGTGGCATTAAATCTGTCCATGAATCACTGGTAGAAGACCTGGAAAGCAAGAAATGGCTTCATTTTTAATGGTACTCACCCTAATCTTTATATATTTATTTTTCTGTATCTAGGTTGATGAAGTGAAGACAGTATCCTTTCAAGAACTGGAAGATTGTTCTTAACTCAGAAGACAAGTTTCAGTTACTTTTTGTGAAACCAGAGCTTGGCTGGTTGATTCTTTTTGTATATCATTCATTGAGAAAACTCAAATATATATACACGGCTACAACCCTACAATCAAGCAACTAAATCTCCTAAGTTTATGGAAACTAAAACATATCTTTCCTAACTGAAATATACAAGATATACATGCCAAGGAAAGGAGATATACATGGGAAAGGAGATAAGGAGATATAAGGAAATATACATGGATACTAGTTTCTAATTTTCAGCCCAGTCCTAACACCCCCCTCAAGTTGGAGAATGTAGATTGTGAATGCCCAACTTGTGAAGAAAGTAATCAAATTCTCTGCTACCCAGTGCCTTTGTAAAAATGTCAGCCAGCTGAATGGTAGTCGATACATAAGCAGGACGAATGCAACCATTTTGAATCACATCATGTACAAAATGACAATCAACTTCAATATGTTTCGTACGCTCATGAAACACTGGGTTTGCTGCAATATGTAAGGCTGCCTGACTATCACAATACAATCGCATTGGGTTTGGATGCATAACTCCAAGAGCCAATAACAATCCTTTCAGCCATTTTAATTCACACGTGGTAGTGTCCATAGATCGATACTCTACTTCCGCTGAAGAATGAGCCATAGTGTGTTGTTTCTTAGTTTTCCAGGAAATAGGCGAGTTCCCAAGCAGAATAAACCACCCAGACAGAGAACGTTGGGACAAAGGACAGCTCGCCCAGTCTGAATCACACCATGCATACAACTGCAAGTCACTGTCTGACCGCAACAGAATTCCTTGACCAGGATTTCCTTTCAAGTAGCGCACCACTCGCAATGCGGCCTCCCAAGGTCTTTCCCGTGGTTTCTGCATAAATTGTGACTGAACATGCACACAATAAGACAACTTTGGATGAGTTGCTGAGAGATAAATAAGTCTGCCCACCAAGTGCCTGTATCGCTCAGGTTCAGATAAGAGAGGCCCATCTATCAAGGCTAGATTGTGATTCTGCTCCAGAGGAAAAGGAGCAGGTTTTGCACCAAGTAATCTAACTTCAGAGATAATATCCAAAGCATATTTACGTTGAGTTAGAAAAATTCCTGTTGAGTTTCGGGCAACTTCAATGCCCAAAAAATATTTCAATGGTCCCAAGTCTTTCATATGAAAGCAGTCACTCAAATATTTCTTGAAGACTTGAATTGCCATAGATCATTACCTGATACGACAATGTCGTCTACATACACGAGAACAAGCACATGCACCTTGTCTCGACAAAAGGTGAAGAGGGAGTAATCTGAACATGATTGCTGAAATCCGTATGTCTTCAAGGCTACGGCTAATTTAGCAAACCAACATCTCGGCGCTTATTTCAAGCCATACAGAGATTTTCTCAACCGACACACCATACCTGGTTTATCTGACTGAAAACCAAGAGGCATTCGCATGTAAACTTCCTCATGAAGGTCACCATGCAAGAATGCGTTATGTACGTCCATTTGATGAAACTCCCAATTTCTAGTTGTTGCAACTGCAAGAAAGGTGCAGACAGTAACCATTTTTGCAACTGGAGCAAAAGTTTCATTATAATCAATTCCCTCAACCTGCTTGTTCCTAAAAATCACAAGACGGCCTTTGTATCTTTCCACTATCCCATCAGCATTATACTTGATTCGATACACCCATTTGCATCCTATGGCTCATTTTCCGGATGACAACGGTTCCACAGTCCATGTCTGATTATTTTCAAGTGTTTGTATTTCTTTTTGCATTGCATCTCTCCATTTTTCATCCTTTACAGCCTTAGCAAAAGAAGTAGCTTCAACCCTTGTAGTAATAGCTGCCAAGAAAGCACGATGTCGACGAGAAAAATTGTTACAGTTCACATAGTTATCTATGGGATAAGGACTACCTGCAGAATGTGATTGGCCGAGTGAGCTTGCAAAGAGACGCAGAGAATGACTCAATCGTTGTGCGGTGTGAAGCACATAATCTCTCAACCTTGTGGACTATTGTTTTTGTCAATGCCCACGCCCCAAATGAAAATCAGATTGTTGTTGCTGCTCAATATTGCCACCCTCCCTTACATCAGGACTGTTTTCTCCTGTATTTTCTGTGGTGGCGTCACAAGGATGCATGGGTCCACCAGCATTTGCATTTGGTTCTATGTGGGTTCCTTCTTCAGTGAATTCACCTCGCTGGTCAATCTCCATCTCGCCATTTGCTTGTCCATGTAAATAAGTGGACGGCACCAACACCTCATCAGTCCTACCTATTCCACAATTAAATTGGCCTTGTGCTTTGTTTGCTTGTTCATCCTCCTTGCGTGCATAAGGGAAATCATCCTCTAAAAAAATAACATCTCTCGATGCAAAGAACGTGACGGACTCTAAAAAATACAAGTTCCATCCTTTCTTTCCAAAAGGATACCCAACAAAAACACACTGTCTGCTTCGGTTGACAAATTTATCCCCACCTTGTCCATGATTGTGCGCATATGCCAAGCAACCAAAAAGTCGCACATTATCATAAGAAGGAGGTTGCCCAAATAAAACTTCATAGGGAGTCTTTCCCTTCAACAGAATGGACGGTGTCCGATTAATCAAATAACATGCGGTCAATACACATTCCCCCCAAAAATCAATAGGCATGCTAGCTTGAAAACGCAATGCTCGGGCAACATTGAGCATGTGGCGGTGTTTGCGTTCAACCCTCCCATTTTGTTGAGAGGTCCCGACACAAGTGGTTTTATGAATAATAACATTTTCAGCAAAATACCTACCCAAGCAGACAAACCCAGTCCCATTATCAGTACGAATCACTTTTACAGGTTTGTCAAATTGCCTTTGAACCATAGCAAAAAAGAAATCGAAGAACTCGTCCCACTTTCGTCTTATCAACCAGAAGATAAATCCAAACACCTCAAGAAAAATCATCTACTATTGTCAAGAAATAATGAGCACCACAAGAAGTTGCAGTTCTATAAGGACCCCATAAATCACAATGACTTGGCCGCCACGACCTTTTCCTCCTGCCCCTGCTCCTTGTTTCTATCCACCACGCCCACGACCTGCTCCACGAGCATTATTTTTCGGCCGATCACCCCACCATTCAGGGTAGCCGATCAGTTGGAAACAAGACTCTGCATCGTGACCTGCCTTGTTGTAGTGAGTACATACCACGTTCTTGTCTTTGCCTTCGCTTTGCCTCTTCCCTGCTTGAACTGTGAAGGCCACAGGTTCAATCTTCTCTTCCTTTGCGTGGGTCATGGTTTGAACTTGCTCCTCCTGAATCACTATGGCATAGGCTCGATTCAAGCTTGGCAAAGGTTCTGTACTTAGTATATGCGAATGCACACCTCCATAGACCATGTCATCTAGCCCCATCAAAAATTGATGAAGTTTCTCTTCATCTCGCTTCTTAACCCATGCCCTGCTTATGTCGCAGTTGCACTTACCACATTGACAAGTGGGATATTGCTCATAATTTCCCAATTCCTCCCAAATCATCTTGTGTTTGCCATAGTAATTCAAAATCGTCATACCCCTTTGTTTGCAATTTGCTAGCTCGGATTTGAGTTATTGAACTCGTGGTCCATTACCAACAAAGAATCGCTCCTTTATGTTGTCCCAGAGCGTCTTTGCAATCTCCGTGTACGTTACGGTTGAACATAAATTAGGTTCAATGGTATTCAAAATCCACGATACAAGCATGGAATTCACCATCCACCAATCTTCCAATTCCACTGAATCGTCCGAAGGTTGTCTCACCGATCCATCGATGAAGATGAATTTCTTCTTGGCTCACAGTGCCGTTCTTATCGCTCAAGCCCATTCATCGTAGTTGTCGCCTCTAAGCTGAATCTGTGTGATAATGCTACCTGGATTGTCATTGGTTGATAGAAGGTAGGGCGAGATCACGTTCTTTGTCAATTGACCACCGCCCTGCTCTTTTTCTTTGTTTTCAGCCATACCGACTACTGTGTCTGAAAACCCACAATCGGCGGAAGAATCGCCACAAAAGACAGAAAACCGATCTCCAGATCTTCCTAAAACCTACCACAGAACTTCGACTTGCCAGAAACCCGTTAAAGATCAGGATGTTCTGATCGAGAATGAACCCCCAAGTTCTCTGCCTTTTACTTGCACTCTCCGGAGTACAAGAAGAAGAACCGTTCAAGAAAAGGAACAAGAGAAAGAAGACCCCAACATTTTAACCGAGCCCCTTCATCGGAATTTCAGTTTCTTCCCTTCATCCACTTATGGCTCTGATACCATGTGAAACCAGAGCTTGGCCAGTTGATTCTTTCTGTATATCATTCATTGAGAAAAATATATATACACGGCTACAACCCTACAATCAAGCAACTAAATCTCCTAAGTTTATGGCAACTAAAACATATCTTTCCCAACTAAAATATACATGATATACATGCCAAGGAAAGGAGATATACCCGGGAAAGGAGATAAGGAGATATACACGGATACTAGTTTCTAATTTTCAGCACAGTCCTAACACTTTTGGGTGGAATGTTTTGGAATCTGGGTTTTGCTTAGTTAGAACAGACGGTACCATTTCAATGAATGGAAGAAGTGGTTTTGGTTTCGTAACTATAAAAGACAATGGTGTGTTTTTGGTAGGTAGCTGGGTGTGGTCCCTCCAAGGCAAAATCAGTTGAGTTTGCTGAAGCTTCTGTAAACAGAAATTGTTGTTTTGCTGTAAAAGACTTGGGAATAGTAAATCAGCATATTATTAGTGACTCTCAATCTGTGGTTGAAGCTTTAACTTTAAAGTCTTTCGATTGTCATCCTGTTGTATGGCCTCTGATTTCTGATATTGTCAATATGGAAGGTATTAATCTTAGATTTGGCTTTGTTAAGAGGGAGTTTCTCTCTGCAGCCCATTGTTTAGCTGCAAAAGGTGCTGCTGGTTTAGATTCCTCGTGGTCCTCTGCCCCGAACTGGTTACTTTTTTCGGAAGCTGATGATGCTATGCTAGGAAGTGAGGTTACTAAACCTCCTTAGACTCTTTGTTCTGTTGTTTTCTTTAGTGTTTTTTTCTTCCTTTTTAGCTGTACTTTTCTCTGTTTTTCCTGTCGTCTGGTTCTGTTTGTTTGTTTCCTGTATTTGTAATCCTTATTGCCCCCCCAAAAAAAGACTCATCTGTCAAACAGGTCACCTATCAGGTTGTTTAAAGAGTTTTCATAAATAACATAGTATTCTTTCACAGAGCATTTCAATTGGTTTCAGTTGCCTCTAGAGCATATCCCCATATATTTTCAATTCTTTACAAGTATGACTTTATGGATAAAAACATGGGGCCCATTTGGCATGTCTTTCTGCATGGTTTTCTGTTTGGTGTGCGGAAGAACTAGCCGCTAAAAGATGGAACACCGAAAAGATGCGAAAAGCCCATTTTGGGCTGATTTTGGGAAGCTCCAAATGAAGCTTCTCGCGTCTTTCGCGTTTTATTTTCATGCAGAAAGATGCATAGAAAGACGCATGTCTGCCAAACGTGTTTCAAGCTGCTCAAATCTTCATGCAAAAGCTCAGTACATCTTTTAACTGTTAGAGCTAGCAGAAGATCTTCCCAAAAAGACACACCAAATGGGCCCATGGTCTTTGCAAACCAAGGTGCTCACGACATTGTTATCATCTTGATAAATGTGCGTAAGTTACCCATCATATTCTTAGGTGGACTGCAGTCTACTTATTCATCCTTACTTACCCCTACTTTTTTCCTTCTTTAGGTAATGGGCTACACAATAGAGCGTAGCCTCCCCCAAACCTCTAGACTCCCCAACTCAAGTGATGGCAAAGCTCCATGGTGCACTAGTCTAGTGCACCCATCAATCACGTTTGACCACACGGATTGAGCACATCCTGTATAACAGTAACGTCAGTTTGGCCGTCAATTGATTCATCCGGTTCAACTAGACATAAAAAGACAAAATATCTCATTTCCTCCAACAGTCGCAGCTCACAAGCACCTTCACTCCACATTGGTGTGAAGGAAGGGGAAATCCATCATATGGATGGCCGCACCATGCTAGATGATTGGGAAATTTTTCAATATTTTCTTTTACCCTTCCGAGAAGTGTATTCTCAGTTTTAGAAAAAACTACTTTTTTTAGGATTGTTCTTGCATCGAAACTGGACCAGATTTGAAACCAACAGAAAGGGAGAAGAATACTTGATACGGATTCCACAAATGTAGCTCCCAAAGTGGTAGTTCACACCCAAAGAGAATACCAAAACCAGCTTCCACTAAAGATGGTGCAACTTGAATTGAAGCCGATTCAGCAACACAGTTTTCAATTAAACTATGATCCAACACTGTGGATTGAACAAGGGAGGTGAGCACGAATTTTCTTTGTATTTTTCTTGCAAAAATCAGAGAGGGAACCGATCAATATTAGTCCAAGAAGTGGAGGTCGACTTAGGGTTTCTATGTGGCAAGAACAAAGGGAGAAAACTGAGAGCACTATGTTATCTGGAGCAGTTTGCCTCCTCCCTATTTATAAACCTTAAGGAGCACCACTCGTATTCTGATTAGAAGATTCCTAATCCAAATCTTTATTTAGATTTGGAGTATACATGATGCTCCCTATGTTTGAGGCATAGGGAACCTCTCTCATGCCCTCAATCTCCTCAGGAGTCGGGACATACCCGTGGAGAGAGTGGCTCCATGTCTGAAAGGGACAAATCCCTTCTTGGAGTTCTCCACGTTGTACTTGTTGACAATCTTGTCAATGTAAATAGATTAAGATAATCCTATTATCCTCTTCGATCTATCTCTATAGAGTTGAAGTCCCAAGATGTAGAAGGCCTCTCCAAGATCTTTCATGGAGAATTGTTGCAAAAGTCATACCTTCACCATAGTCAACATTCCTACATCATTCCCGATGAGTAGAGTGTCATCTACATACAAAACAAGCAACGTAACCTTATCTGCCATTGATTTCTTGTAAACATAGGTTTCATATGGATTTTGCTCAAAGTCAAACTATTTGACCATAGAGTCAAATCAGATGTTCCAACTTCTTGAAGTTTGCTTTAATCCATAGATGGATCTATTTAGTTTACATACCAGGCATTCTTGACTAGCAGCAATAAAGCCTTGCAACTGTTGCATATAGATATATTCAGTAAGATCTCCATTTAGGTGTTAGACAGTTTTGTATGCCCTTTAGCTTCAATCCGATTTGATGTACTTTTATTATTTAGTGGAAATAAATAAAGTGCATGTTTGATTCATGTTGTTTGGTTTAATTCTGTGTAAGACCCTAAAACTGGACACTTATAGAGACTCGTGTTAGTTTTAAATATTCACAGCCATTGGATAAGTCTGGGGAGATTTATCCTGCCAAGGCTGATACTGGTGTGCCACCAAATGTTGGGATGGCCTGTCTCAACCACCAGGGTAAGACCCAAGGCACATGCAGTATGGGATTACTTGAATCCTTGAACCGGACCAGATTTCTAGTATTGCCCTGGACCTTGGAGACAGATGGGCAAAATTGGAAAGTTACACCTGACCCCTAGACTCGATTATGACATTTCACTAGGTGTCGGATCGGACTGTCTTTAATATGCCAATCAGTGAGATCCTTAGATGGGGATCAAAACCTGGGTATGTTGGGACAGTCTGAGAATTCATCTGAGTGGGTGATCATAGTGACAGGATCAGCCCCTTTGTCGGACAAAGGGTAATGATCGGGAATGCACTCTCTCTGATGGAAACCAAACTGCCGGCAGTTGATTTCAATCATTGGAATTTTGTTTTGCAAAATTAATATATTTATATATATATGTACGGTTTCGAATTGTTTGCAAATGGTTTTAATTCCCGGGATCCATGTGAGTGGAGAGTGCGGCACTGTTCCTTGCAGCCGAGGGAGAGGTCCTCTCTTGTCGGGCAGTGCTTGATCATTAAGGGCTGAGAGGTTAAGTGTAAGACCACTTAAGGATGGGCTAATCTTGCACCTGCCCACAGTCCTTGGGTTTTTATAAGATGGCTTGGCCCAGGGATCACTTAATGTAAGTGTTGGGCCCATAGGGTCCATATGATGGGCTAGGCCTTGTATTAAAGGCTGGGCCGAACCCATGTGGCTGGTGTGTAGATCAATGCTTGGGTCCCACACCATACAAAGAAGCCTAACTAGGCAGCAAATTGGAAACTAGTTAAACACTGAACATCTAATGGGCCAAAAGCCCATTTCGAGCTAGGCTGATATGATCACCCATCTATGGGGCGAATCTGAGATTAATGTTAGTAAAAGGATTGGGATAACTCCTAATTAGGAGGTTTCTTAATCAAGAAGAAAGGAGGAGAAAAAAGAAGAGAAATACATCAGAATTCGAACTAGGGTTTTTGTAAAAAAAAAAAGAAAACCCCCTGCGAATTGAGATTAGATCTCAATCATACTCCAGACAGAAGAAAAGCAGTTCAGCCATCATCGTCCTTGGAGTTCTCCTCCTGCTGCTGCCATTCATTCTTGCAAGATTCGATCTTTGCAACAATAGGAAGTCAAGAAATCAGTTCTTGACATCAGTCTTGCAAGAAAGATTGAAGGAGATTCGGTGTTCAGAGTTTCCAGAGGATTCTTGCGAAGGATCCAGTGTGTAGGACGCACCCTGCTGGTTCCGTTCCATCCACAGCTGTGTCATCTTTAGTAGGAGCGGATCTTGGTTTCTTCTTTGGGCGTGAACACCAACTTTGGGAGATACTGCTTCTCCGGATCAGGTATAATCCTCCCTTTTACCTTTTGGTTCAGATCTGGTTCGAGTATGGTTCAAATAAGATCCTTGAATATGGTATTCTAAATTTAGGGAATACGATTCCCAGTTGGAGGAAGGTAGAAAATTTTTGAAATTCGTCCACCCATTCCGCAACCTTTTTGGCGTCCATTAGATGGATCCTACCATTCCTTCAGTGGTATCAGAGCCACAGGTTCGAATCTTGAACCAAAAAAAAATCAAGTCTGACCTTGCGTAGATGGATAGAAATTGTTCTTCCAAGATTTGCGCAGATTACTTTCTTTTTTTTCAAGAAATGGTTTCTTGTTAAGGGTGATTGATCTTAAATTAATTTTGTTAAATCCAAAATTTATTTAGAATTGTTATTTATTTATTTTGATTTAATGAACTGTTCGAACCTGCAGATTGCAGTGCAGATTTGGCGCAGATGGTCTGCACACCCTTTTTCCTTTCTATTTATTTATTTCATTTAATTCGGTCTGTAAATAATTTTTTTTATTTTCTAGACTGAATGTATAGGATTTGATCAAGAATGTAATTAATTAATAGAAATAGAATTTCTGTTATTTATTTTCTTGATTAAAGAAGAAGGAAGAAGATGGCGGCGCTGGAGATTTGCAAATGGAGAAATCGCTTCCTGCGATTTGCAGTTTGTGAAACTGCAACATTGGAGATTAACCTCTGTTTTGCAGGTGGTGCGAACAGTCCATAATTGATTTGTGTTTGTTTAAAATTCAAGATTATTAATTTCAGATCTTTCATGAATTAATTCTTGAATTGAAAATCAGTTTTGGACCCTTTCGGACTAGATTGGACCAAAACTGTTTGGACCGAATCTGGGTTTTCAAAGGGGACTGTTTTTCAGTCCATATTTCTCACACTTGCTGTTCCAAATCTGATGTTCAATAACAGGGATTAATTCGGCCCACCTGTAAAGCCCAGTTTTAAAGGGTTAAAACTGCAAAAGCCCATTGTTGTGAGATAAGTTGTATGGGCCGAACTGCTAACTGCAATTCAGCCCATACACCTAGTAAACATTAATTGTTAATGATTTAAATTTTAAATGGGCTATTCGATGGGCTTTACAGCAATTAATTGATTGGATCAATTCCTCCTTTACATGTGATGTTTGGATGTTTGATGTGCTGCGACCATGAGCCATAAGCACTTGGCCCATGAAGACTCGTTCGTGGCTCTTGCGCACACCATGGCTGAATGCACATCATTGCCATGGTGTCCCTTAAAGTCATTAGATGACCCCTCTTTGTTTGGTGGGCCCCACAACCCTGAAAAGGGATGCGTACGGAACCCCTAGCCGATTAAGGCCCACCAGAAACCTGACTTTATGAAAGTCAGTGGGAGCCACTCTGGTTTGACCTAAATTAGAACTAGGGCGTAATTTCGTTCCCTCCAGCAAATATGAATGCATGCGATAGGGAGATCCATGTGATGGACTCTCTAAAGGCCTTCCATCATTAGCACAATGATGGGTCCTTCAGTAATGAGGAAACGCACCATAAAATTGGGCTATCCATTTGTTGTTGGATCTGTCAGAGTATTTCATAAGATGATAGGGGCGTCATAGACCGATGTGGGAGGGGCTTCACTAGAAAATGGGAACTCTCTCACGGTACCTTGGCGTAACCTAAATATGATGGGTAAGCACTCACTGGACAGAAAGGTTTACCTGAAAATGGCTCTGAACCTTGTCTGACAGAGGCCAAAAGGAAATTCATTTGATGAGTGGATATGATCAGTCACAGAAAGGTGGTGGGGTTATGCAGCTGAAACAGTTGGCTTCACGCACCCCATGTGATTTCCTACATTTCCAGAGACATTACGTCGTCTCCGTCACCGAGAAAAGAGGGAAATCTCAGAGATGAACAAATGGGAATGAAACATAGATTAAAATCCATATCTATGTAAGTAACTTGAATCAAACTAAGGTTGTGGACTAATGTCTTTGCTGTTTTATCAGAAAATGGCAAACGGTCAATTTGCAAAGCTGCTAGACGATAACAAGCTTAAGGGCCCAAACTATGCCGACTGGTACAAAAATCTTATGCTGGTCCTAACTTCCGAAAAGTTAGACAAGGTGGTGAAAAATCCTGCCCCGGAACGTCCGGGTGATAGGGCTTCTGAGGCCCGTAGGAGGGACTACCAAGATTGGGAGGATAAGAACTCCCTAGCCCGCTGCTTTGTCATTGCTTCATTAGACAACTCAATACAGAGGCAGTTCGATCAGATCGAACTAGCCAATGACATATTGGACAGTCTAAGAACAATGTATGCAGAGCAGAACCGTTCTACTCGACAGAAGGTCCTGAAATTGTTCATGACCGCGCAGATGTTCAAAGGGCAGAAAGTTCATGACCATTGTCTTCGAATGATGGGATACATTAACGAACTAGAAGCTCTTGGATCCGGGCAAGATCTTGGCACGCAAGTGGATGCCATCCTAAATTCTTTGCCCCCAGAAGAAAGCTGCCAAACCTAAGAAGCAGAAGAAGAACAAGGCATCTTATGTCTGTCACTTCTGCAAGCAGACCGGCCACTGGAAGAGGAATTGTCCTGCCTACCTGGAATCTAAGAAAGGTAACATCAAAACTTGTGTCATAGAAACTAATATGTTAGTTACTTCTGTGTCCTGGTGTGTTGACTCCGGGGCTTCAACTCATGCGTGTAACTCACTGCAGGGGTTCAAAGTTAGCAGAAGATTGAGTGAAGGTGAAGTGACACTATTTTTGGGAACAACTGCAAGTGTTGCAGCTGCGGCAATAGGAACCGTAGAATTAGTTTATAGAGAAGGAGTGCTTGTGCTTAAAGATTGTCTTTATGTACAGAACTTGAGAATAAATTTAAATTCTGTTTCTAAACTGTGTGCTGATGGATATACTGTTTATTTTAGTAATATGATTACTTTTAAACGGAATAACAAATTCATCGCATGCGGGGAAGTGGAGAACGGTCTCTATGTTCTACATCCTTCTCTGGAAACTAACCTAACCGAAACTACGTCGGTCGAAAATCCCAAGAAAAGGTATCGTGATACAGTAAATCCCACGTGCCTCTAGCATTACCGACTTGGCCATATCGGTGTTTACCGAATCACAAGACTGGTAAAGGATGGTCCTTTGGATTTTCTAACCGTAGAAAATCTTCCCACTTGTGAACCTTGCCTTCAAGGTAAGATGTCTAAGCGGCCATTTGACGGTAAGAAGGCACACTTGACCTAATACATACTGATGTATGTGGTCCCCTTAGTGTTAGGACATGGAATCAACACGTGTATTTCATCACTTTTACAGATGATTTTTCACGATATCGTTACGTGTACCTAATGAGACATAAGTCTGAATCCTTTGAAAAGTTCAAAGAGTTCAGACAGGAAGTCGAGAAACAGTTAGGGAGAGAAATTAAGGCCCTTCGATCAGATCGAGGTGGCGAGTATCTCTCTGACGAATTCAGGCACTACTTAAAAGACAATGGGATAGTGTCACAATTAGCTCCTCCTGCAACATCTCAACTCAACGGTGTTTCAGAGAGGAGGAATAGGACCTTGTTGGACATGGTCCGGTCACTTCTCGTACGCTCAGAACTACCCACATCCTTTTGGGGATACGCATTAGAGACTGCTATCTACGTGCTAAATTGGGTTCCAACCAAATCAGTTCCGAAAACTCCATATGAACTTTGGACCGGAAGGAAGCCAAGTGTAAGACACTTGAAGATTTGGGGTTGTCCTGCACACGTTAAAATAACAAGTGCGGACAAGTTGGAATCTAAAACCAGTTGTTGCCTGTTTATAGGCTACCCAAAGGATTCGGTGGGTTATCTATTCTATGACCCAAGTGAGCAGAAAGTGTTCTGCAATCGAAACGCCCAATTCTTAGAATCCGAATACATCCTAGACACCCATCGTCAGGAAATAGTTCTTGATGAGGAGAGCTCAGGAGCAGTGGGAGATGTCCCACAAGTTCCAGGTAATGACCAACTTAGAAGGTCCACCCGGGTATCCAGACCCCCAGTCCGATATGGTTAGGACCAGGATAGTTACCTAGTGGAAGCCTTGACTAGTAAAGAGGATTCCGTGACTTACGCGGAAGCTATGTTAGACATAGACTCCCAGAAGTGGGTGGAGGCCATGAGAGCAGAGATGGACTCGATGGAGACCTACAAAGCTCGTTTGGTGGCGAAAGGGTATATTCAAAAAGAAGGCATCGATTATGAGGAAACCTTTTCGCCCGTGGCCATGCTTAAATCCATTAGGATCCTGCTAGCTGTAGCAGCGTACCATGATTACGAGATTTGGCAAATGGATGTCAAAACCGCGTTCCTGAATGGAGATCTTAGTGAAGATATCTACATGCAGCAGCCGCAAGGCTTCATTGCTGCTGGTCAAGAACACATGGTATGTAAACTTAATAGATCCATATATGGACTTAAACAGGCTTCTAGGAGTTGGAACATCCGATTTGATTCTACAGTCAAAACGTTTGACTTTGAGCAAAATTCGGATGAGCCCTGTGTTTACAGGAAATCCAGTGGGGATAAGATCACCTTTTTGGTCTTGTATGTGGACGATATCCTACTCATTGGGAATGATGTAAGAATGTTGACTTCGGTCAAGGTATGGCTATCACAGCAGTTCTCCATGAAAGATCTTGGAGAAGCTTCATACATACTGGGTCTTCGACTCTATAGAGATAGATCGAAGTGGATAATTGGATTATCCCAAGCTGCTTATATTGACAAAATTGTCAAAAGATATAGCATGGAGAACTCCAAGAAAGGAAACGTTCCTTTCAGGCACGGAGTCACTCTCTCTAAGAAGATGTCTCCCAAGACCTCTGAGGAGATTGAGAGCATGAGAGACATTCCCTATGCCTCAGCCGTAGGGAGCATCATGTATGCCATGCTGTGCACTCGCCCGGACATTGCTCAGGCGGTGAGTGAGGTAAGCAGATTCTAGGCAAACCCAGGGCAGGAGCATTGGACTGCTGTTAAGAACATACTCAAATACCTTCGAAGTACAAAAGAGTTTTGTCTGGTATTCGATGGTAGTTCACTACAAGTTCTAGGGTATACCGATGCCGATTTCCAGTCGGATCCAGATGATAGAAAGTCTATATCTAGGTATGTTTTCACGATAGGATCGTGTAATGTTTGCTGGAAAAGCAGCAAACAGGGGTCCACTGTAGACTCCACAACCGAGGCCGCGTACATTGCCGCAAGTGAAGCTGCCAAGGAAGCCGTGTGGATGAAGAAATTCATACACGAATTGGGAGCGATTCCATCCAGCACATCACCCATCCCGTTGTTGTGCGACAACAATGGAGCGATCACCCAGGCTAAAGAGCCTCGAGCTCACTCGAAGTCAAAGCACATCGAGAGAAAGTACCATGTACTGCGGGAGATCGTAGGTAGAGGGGACGTCCTAATTCAGAAGGTAGCATCAGCGGATAATGTGGCAGACCCATTGACTAAGCCACTGACACAGAAGGTGTTTGAGAAACACGTGGAAAGTATGAGACTCCGGCTTGTACCAGATTGGACCTAAGTGCAAGTGGGAGCTGTTAGACAGTTTTGTATGCCCTTAGCTTCAATCCGATTTGATGTACTTTTATTATTTAGTGGAAATAAATAAAGTGCATGTTTGATTCATGTTGTTTGGTTTAATTCTGTGTAAGACCCTAAAACTGGACACTTATAGAGACTCGTGTTAGTTTTAAATATTCACAGCCATTGGATAAGTCTGGGGAGATTTATCCTGCCAAGGCTGATACTGGTGTGCCACCAAATGTTGGGATGGCCTGTCTCAGCCACCAGGGTAAGACCCAAGGCACATGCAGTATGGGATTACTTGAATCCTTGAACCGGACTAGATTTCCAGTATTGCCCTGGACCTTGGAGACAGATGGGCAAAATTGGAAAGTTACACCTGACCCCTACACTCGATTATGACATTTCACTAGGTGTCGGATCGGGCTGTCTTTAATATGCCAATCAGTGAGATCCTTAGATGGGGATCAAAACCTGGGTATGTTGGGACAGTCTAAGAATTCATCTGAGTGGGTGATCATAGTGATAGGATCAGCCCCTTTGTCGGACAAAGGGAATGGTCGGTAATGCACTCTCTTTGACGGAAACCAAACTGCCGGCAGTTGATTTCAATCGTTGGAATTTTGTTTTGCAAAATTAATATATATATATATATATATATATATATATATGTACGGTTTCAAATTGTTTGCAAATAGTTTTAATTCCCGGGATCCATGTGAGTGGAGAGTGCGGCACTGTTCCTTGCAGCCGAGGGAGAGGTCCTCTCTTGTCAGGCAGTGCTTGATCATTAAGGGCTGAGAGGTTAAGAGTAAGACCATTTAGGGTAGTACCTGATGGGCTAATCTTGCACCTGCCCACAGTCCCTGGGTTTTTATAAGATGGCTTGGCCCAGGGACCACTTAATGTAAGTGTTGGGCCCATAGGGTCCATATGATGGGCTCAGGGGTTTACTGAGTCTTTCAGTGAATTCGGCTGGGCCTTGTATTAAAGGCTAGGCCGAACCCATGTGGCTGCTGTATAGATCAATGCTTGGGTCCACGCCATACAAAGAAGCCCAACTGGGCAGCAGATTGGAAACTAGTTAAACACTGAACATCTAATGGGCCAAAAGCCCATTTCGAGCTGGGCTGATATGATCACCCATCTATGGGGTGAATCTAAGATTAATGTTAGTAAAAGGATTGGGATAACTCCTAATTAGGAGGTTTCTTAATCAAGAAAAAAGGAGAAAAAAGAAGAGAAATACATCAGAATTCAAACTAGGGTTTTTAAAAAAAAAAAAGAAAACCCCTTACGAATTGAGATTAGATCTCAATCATACTCTAGACAGAAGAAAAGCAGTTCAGCCATCTTCGTCCTTGGAGTTCTCGTCCTACCGCTGCCATTCATTCTTGCAAGATGCGATCTTTGCAACAATAGGAAGTCAAGAAATCAGTTTTTGATATCAGTCTTGCAAGAAAGACTGAAGGAGATTCGATGTTTAGAGTTTCCAGAGGATTCTTGCGAATGATCCAGTGTGTACGATGCACCCTGCTAGTTCTGTTCCATCCACAGGTGTGTCATCTTCAGCAGGAGCGGATCTTGGTTTCTTCTTTGGGCGTGAACACCAACTTTGGGAGATACTGCTTCTCTGGATCAGGTATAATCCTCCCTTTCACCTTTTGGTTCAGATCTGGTTCGAGTATGGTTCAAATAAGATCCTTGAATATGGTATTCTAAATTTAGGGAATACGATTCCCAGTTGGAGGAAGGTAGGAAATTTTTTAAATTCGCCCACCCATTCCGCAACTTTTTTGGCGTCCATTAGATGGATCATACCATTCCTTCATTAGGAATGTGATTTTGACATCCATATGCCAAATCTCATAATCATAGTATGCTACTACAGCTAGCAAGATCCGTAGGTATTTAAGCATGGCCACAGGCGAAAGGGTTTTCTCATAGTCGACTCCCTCTTTTTGAGTGTACCCTTTCGCTACAAGACGAGCTTTATAGGTCTCAACCTTTCCACTTGTAGATCCATTTGCAACCAATTGCTTTCTCCCTAGGGGATGGGTCTATGAGAGTCCAAACTCTGTTGGTTTTCATTGAGTCAATCTCGAATTTCATGGCATCTACTCACTTCAAGGAATCTATGTCCAACATAGCTTCTACATAAGTCATGGGATCTTCCTCACAGATCGTGGCTTCCATCAAAGAACTTTCTTGATCATAGCTATAACAAAATGAAGACCTATATACCCGATCAAATCTTCTAAATTGGGTATTATTTGGAACCTGTGGAACATCTCCTACTACTCCTGAGCTCTCCTCATCAAGAACAATTTCCTGACGATGATCGTTCAAGATGTAATCTTCTTCTAGGAAGTAGGCAATTTGACTACAAAACACTTTTTGCTCTCTTCGGTCATAGAAGAGGTATCCTACAGAACCTGGGGCAGCCTACAAATAGGAAATGGGTGGTCTTAGATTCCAATTTTTTTGCACTTGTTCTTTTAACATATGCTAGACAACCCCAAATCTTCAAGTGTCTCACACTTGGTTTCTTACTGGTTCATTGCTCATAGGGAGTCTTAGAAATGGATTTTGTAGGAATCTAGTTCAACACGTATATAACGGTCTCCAATGCATGTCCCCAAAAGGATATAGGTAGTTATGAATGGACAAGAAGTGACCGGACCATATCTAATAGAGTCCGATTTCTCCTCTTCGACACACCATCTAATTGTGGTGTAGTAGGAGGAGACAACTGTGATACAATCTCATTGTCCTTAGGTAGTCCCTAGATTCGTCATAGAGATATTCACCTCATCGATCTAATTGAAGGGTTTTGATGTGTCTCCCCAACTATTTCTCCACTTCTTGTCTAAACTCTTTGAACTTTTCAAATGATTCAGACTTATGCCTCATTACGTACACGTAACCATATCGAGAATAGTTATCGATAAAAATTATGAAATAACAGTGCTGGTTTCGTGTCCTAACATTCATGGAACCACATACATCAGTATGTATTAGGTCAAGTGTGCCCGTAGATCTTTCAGGCTTACTCGAAAATCCCATTGTCCTTAGGTAGTCCCTGAATTCGTCATAGAGATATTCACCTCCTCGATCTAATTGAAGGGTTTTGATGTGTCTCCCCAACTATTTCTCGACTTCTTGTCTAAACTCTTTGAACTTTTCAAATGATTCAGACTTATGCCTCATCACGTACACGTAACCATACTGAGAATAGTCATCGATAAAAGTTATGAAATAACAGTACTGGTTTCGTGTCTTAACATTCATGGGACCACATACATCAGTATGTATTAGGTCAAGTGTGCCCGTAGATCTTTCAGGCTTACTCGTAAATCCCATTGTCCTTAGGTAGTCCCTGGATTCGTCATAGAGATATTCACCTCCTCGATCTAATTGAAGGGTTTTGATGTGTCTCCCCAACTTTTTCTCGACTTCTTGTCTAAACTCTTTGAACTTTTCAAATGATTCAGACTTATGCCTCATTACGTACACGTAACTATACAGAGAATAGTCATCGATAAAAGTTATGAAATAACAGTGATGGTTTCATGTCCTAACATTCATAGGACCACATACATCAGTATGTATTAGGTCAAGTGTGCCCGTAGATCTTTCAGGCTTACTCGTAAATGGTTGTTTAGTCATCTTACCCTAAAAGCAAGGCTCACAAGTTGGAAGATCTTCTACATTTAGAAAATCCAAAAGACCATCATTTACTAATCTTGTGATATGTTCTATATTAATATGGCCAAGTTGGTAATGCCACAAGCACGTGGGATTAATCGTATCACGTGTTCTTTTCTTGGGATAATTTCCGAAGTAGTTTCGGTTATGTTTATTTTCAGAGAATGACGGAGGACATATAAACCATTCTCAAGTTCTTCATAGGTAAGGAATTCGTTATTCAATTTAATAACAATCTTATCACTAAATAGAACAGAATAACCATCTTTACAAAATTTTGAAACTAAAATCAAAATTTTCTAAGTAACGGTACATAAAATCAATCTTTATGCATTACAATTCCTTCTCTGAAAATTAAATCTGCAGTTCCTATAGTTGTAGCTGCAACTGTTGCAGAAGTCCCCAAGTAAAGAATCATATCATCGTCATTCAGTCTTCTGCTTTCTCTGAACCCCTTCGATGTATTACATGCATGAGTAGAAGCCCGAAAGTCAATACACTAAGTTGCAAAAGTGACCAACATATTTGCCTCTATGACAAGAGATTCGAAATTACCTTATTTGTTCTTGGATTCCAGATATTGATGACAGTTCCTCTTCCAATGTCTGGTCTGTTTGTAGAAGTGACATTCTTCCGATGACTTGTCTTTCTTATGCCTTTTTGGCTTGCCCGCTTTCTTCTGAGGCCTCTTCTTGCCCTTCCTCTTTCTTTTGTCAGATTTTCCACCTTCAACAAGCATAACTACCAGCTTCTCCTTCTTGATCAGTTCTTTGGCCCTTTGCAACATATTGTTGAGTTCCTGAAGACTAACTTTTAGCTTGTTCATGTTGTAATTCATGACAAACTGATTGAAGGAGGGAGGCAGAAAGTTTAGGACGACATCAGTCCTTGTGTGATCGTCGAGCTGGAATCCAAGTGCCTTTAGTTCATTTATGTACCCCATCATCCGCATGATGCAATCATGAAACGGATGGCTCTCGGTCATCCTTGTGGTCATCAACAGCTTGAGGACCTTTTGTCGAGCAGAACGATTTTGCTCTTCATATATAGCCTTTAGACTATCCAGAGTGTCTTTACAGACTTTGATCTTATCGAATTGTCTCTATATAGTATTATCTAAAGATGCCACAACGTAACACCGGGCAAGAGAATTTTTCTCTTCCCATTCCTGATACTCCCTCCTATGTGCCTCGAAAGTCCTGTCACCCGAATGCTCCGGAGCTGGGTTCTTAGCAACTTTGTCCAATTTCTTGGACATAAGGACCAAATTAAGGTTACTATACCAGTCAACATAATTAGGTCCCTTAAGTTTGTTGTCATCCAACAATTTAGCGAACGGTCAGTGTGCCATTTCTGATAAAAGGCAACAGATATTAGTCCACGACCTAAAATTGTTTCACGTTATCTTACACAGAATGGTCTTTTATCTATGTTTCATCTCCATTTATTCGTTTTCTAGATTTTCCTCCTATCTTAGTGACGAGGATGCGGTGTATGTTCGTCCCTAGAAATGTTGGTAACCACATAGATGCATGGAGCCAACTGTTTCAACTACAAAACCCCACCACTTTCTGTGAATGATCATATCTACCCATCCAATGATCTTTCACTTTGGCCTCCATCAGACAAGGTTCACTGCCATTTTAGGTTAAACCCCACCACTTTCCAGTTTAGGATAGGCCTCTCCCACCTCAATCTATGACGTCCCTATCATCTCATGAAGCAATCCAACCAACTGGACCAGCAAAATGGATAGCCCAATATTATGGTGCATCTCCACCCACTGGTTCAACCTGTCTTCATGCTAATGATGAAAGGCCTTTAGAGAATTCATCATATGATATTCCTTATCTCTTGCACTTATATTAATCCGGAGGGAACAAAAAAACAGTCCCTAGGTCTGATTTAGGTCATACCAAAGTGGTTCCCATTGACTTTCATAAAGTCATATTCAAATGGGCCCAAAATGGGCTAGGGTTCTGCAGGATTCCTCTTAGGGAGGAAGCTGATCAGGGGCACATCGAAAAGGGGAGATCATCCAATGATCTAAGGGCACCATGGCAATGATGTGCATTCAACCATGGTGTTCGTAGAGAGCCAAATACGATTAAACATGAGCCAAGAACTTTTGGCCCATGAACGAATCACATTCAACACATCACAAATATAAGCTCATTTCACAAATTGATCCAATCAATCAAAGGCTTGTAAAACCCTAATTAATTTAACTTAACACACAATCAGCCCATTAAAAGCCCATGAATTATCTAATAATTTCATCTAGGTATATGGGCTAAATTGCAAAAAGCAGTTTGGCCCATATAGCAGTTATATTGAAATGGGCTGATGTTGCTTTAACTTAACATAAATTAGGTTTTTCAAGGGAGGGCCAAATTGGTCCATTTGATGGGCCATCAAACCCTTGGCTCATAACCGAATTTAAGCCACCTAAGATGTGACCCATGGGGGTGAGATCAGACCCCATCAAACCATTGGTTCGGTCCAACTAGTTTGGACCAAACTAGGTCAAATTGGTCTAGGGTTTGGTGTCCAAAACATGCAACAATTCACAAGAATTCAATCTGAAATTTTTAACAACTGAACATTGATAATCAATCACAACAAAAATAAATAATCAAGGGCTGAAAGTGTGATGGTCTGAATTTGATCCGAACGAACTGCAAACCTGTAAGAAACTGTTAATCGCATATTACAGTTTTTCTACAAAATCTTCTATCTTCTTCTCCACACGCTCCAGCAAGTCTTCCAAAGTAAAAAAAAAACAAAAAAGAAAAAGCTAATTTTCTATTAATTACATCAAAATAAATCCTAATACATTTTTTTCTAAAAGGAAAAAAATTATTTGCATACCAATATCAAATAAATAATTCCCGGGTGCGCAAATCTTGACACCAATAAAGAATTCGATCTCCATCACACAGACAACCCAAGAACCAAAGAAATAATAAATAGAAAAATTCTAAAATTATATCAAAATATAATAAAATTAATTTCACATAAAATCACCCAAAATCTGAGAATTGATTTCTTAGGAAACTGCTAAATGCGCAAATTGGCTAGAACAGTTATGCCGATTTCAGTTCTGTTTCAGATCTGGTTTATTTCGGTTCAAGATTGAACCTTTGGCTCTAATACTACTGAAGGAAGGGGAAATCCATCATATGGATGGCCGAACCATGTTAGATGGTTGGGTGAAATTTCAAAAATTTTCTTTTACCCTTCTTGGAATCGTATTCCTAGTTTTGGAAAAGTTGCTTTCTCTAGGATCGTTCTTGCACCGAAACCAGACCAGATTTGAAACCAACAGAAAGGAGGAAAAATACCGGATACGGATTCCACAAATGTAGCTCCCAAAGTGGAAGTTCACATCTAAAGAGAATACCAAAACCATCTTCCACTGAAGATGGCGCAGCTTGAATTGAAGTCGGTTCAGCAACATAGTTTTCAAATAACTATGATCCAACACCTTGGATCGAACAAGGGAGGTGAGCACGAATTTTCTCTGTATTTTTTTTGCAAAAATCAGAGAGGTAAATGATCGATATAAGTCCAAGAAGTGGAGGTCGAATTAAGGTTTCTGGGTGGCAAGAACCGAGGGAGAAAACTTAGAGCAGTGTGTTATCTGGAGCAATTCGCCTCCTCCCTATTTATAAACCTTAAGGAGCACCACTCCTAATTTGATTAGGAGGTTCCTAGTCCAAATCTTTATTTGGATTTGGACTCTCTAAGTGGATAAGACATATCTTCTTATCCTAATGGGTGCTCCATACCCTTATCCAAACTC
The DNA here is from genome assembly GCF_055504915.1 of Nelumbo nucifera. Classification (NCBI taxonomy): domain Eukaryota; kingdom Viridiplantae; phylum Streptophyta; class Magnoliopsida; order Proteales; family Nelumbonaceae; genus Nelumbo; species Nelumbo nucifera. Next base: position 88,561,505 of record NC_142649.1, read on the forward strand.
ATATTTGCCCAAGTCACATGACTGCTTAAGCTGTCATGTGACCACTTGATTAATCTAATTAATCATGGACTTTAGGCCCATTAAGCAAGTAGCTTACGTCCCTAAGTAGTTGCTGTCCCATTTGGTTCACTTTGTATGGCATGGAACCCCAACAATGACTCTACATAAGCCTATATGGGTTCGGCCCAGCCTCTGTGAAAAGGCCTGGCCAAATTCACTATCAAGTACAGTGAACCCCTGAATCCATCAGTATGGGCTCTTAATGGGCCCAACATTTACATTAAATGATTATTGAATCTAGCCATCCTATGAAGAACCAAGGACAATGGATTTAAGTAGGATATAGCCCATCAGGTAAACAGCCCTAAATGGTCTCTTACACTTAACCCTCAGCCCTTAATGATCAAACACTGCCTGACAAGGAAGGGCCTCTCCCTTGGCTGCAAGGTGCAGTGTTGCACTCTCTACTCGAATGGGTCCTGGGAATTAAAATCTTTTTGCAAACATTTTTCTTAAAACATATATATATATATATATATATATATATATATATATACAGAGTATAGTCTCAATCATTCACTTTGTCCGACAAAGGGGGTGATCATGTTACTATGATCACCCACTTGAGTGAACTCTCAGAATGCCCCAACATACCCAGGTTTTAACCCCCAAAGGATCTCACTGATTGGCATAATCGAATCTAGGGGTTATGTGTAACTTTACAGTTTTGCCCACCAGTCTCCAAGGTCTAGGGCCAAACTGGAAATTGGTCCGAGTTTAGTGTTTCAAACAAATACACACTACATGTGCTTTGGGTCTAACCCTGGCAGCTGAGACAGGCTGCACCAACCTTCTTGGCAGCACATTAGTGTCAGCTTGGCAGGATAAGCTTCCCCAAGTCTATCCAACGGCTGAAAACATTTTAAAATAACATGAATCTCATAAGTGTCTAGTTTAAGGGTAATTACATAGAAACACATCAATTATAACATGAAACAATTATACACTGTCTAACATGGTGCCCCCATGAACAACGAAGTCACTAGCCGGGAGAGACAAATCGTTCGGCCTCTAGTCCATACATCTTCTTCCTCTTCCTCTCCTTCTTCTTCTTCTTCTTCTTCTTCTTACAAACTAATGTTTTTTTCCTTTTATTTTCAACGGGTCGAAGCAGCTTACAGTGGCAGTCAACATTCAGCTGAACGAAGAGGTAACTCCCGAAAACTTGTGTTGGCTGGAAGATTTGAAAACACCCTTAAAAGCCAAAAGAAGAGAAAGACACAATAAAAGCTCTGAACTTGAACTTGCTTCTTCTCTTCCTCTTTCTTTCAACACAATGAAATTTTCTTTATCCTGAAGCTTTCATCACCTTCCATGGCTTCTCAGAAACACTTCTCTCGTCTCCTAGTAAGCCTCCTCTTTGTTTCTAATCTACCCATCCTTTCTTCGTCTCTTTCTACTGTATCAATCTCTGGAAACTCTAACTTCACCTTAATTTGTGCATTAGTGCCAGGACAAAACAAAACAGCATTACCATTCCTTAATTGTACTAGTTTTCCTAACAGAATTCCGATTACCCCAGCAAATTCCAGTTTTCCGATTTCTGCCACCGCCGCCGGAATTGGGTTCCTATGTGTTCTCAGGGCATCCCCTGATTCTTCTCTCATTTGCTTTAGATTCTCTGGTATTAGTACTGTTATAGATTACAGAAGAATATACAATGGTAAAAAGAAGAAGAGGAGAGAGAGGAAGAAGAAGAAGACGTATGAACTAAAGGCCAGACAATTTGTCTCTCACCGCCTGTAGCTTCGCCGTTCACGGTGGCACTGGTGTAGAGTGAAGGCGCCAGTGAACTGCAACTATTGTCTTTTTGTGTTCGGTTCAACCGGATAGAGTCGGTTGATGGCCAAACCCACGTTACTATTACACAGGACGCACTCAATCAATATGGTCAAACGTGATTGGTGGGTGCACTCATCCAGTGCACCCATGGGTGTACAGAACGCGGACTTGAGACTTTTTATAGAGTCCACGTTCTATGCACCCATGGGTGCATTAGACAAGTGAACCCATGAATCATGTTCAAACACGTCAATCAGGGGAAGCAAACATAATGTTAACTGTCAAAGGCAGCGGCCACAAAATGACAGAAGGTAAATGAAAAGGAAGCCATAGTCGCATTTTGCATTTCCCCTGTATGTTTTTCCTCCATCCACTGAACCCTATCCACACACCGGTGACCATACCACAGCGAGTGACCTGAACCAGCAGCCATCGGCAGCGAAGGCGAGAGCTCTCTGGTGGTACATTTCTGGCCTCTTCTTCTTCTTCTTCTTAAGGGGATTCTTGTGTCAACAGAAACCACCCACTTTGGACAACCATCGGCGACCATACCACAGAGAGTGACCCGAACCAGAGGCAACCACCGGAATGGTGAGAGCTTCGACGGTACGTTTCTGACCTCCTCTTCTTCTTCTTTTACTTCTTCTTACAAAGGGCTTCTTGTGTCAATAGAAACCACCCACCTGGACAACCACTGGCGGGAACAACAACCACCGGAGGGAGGGCTTCCTTTTCATTTACCTTTTGTCATTTTGTGGTCGGTTTGTGTCCAATTGAACCGCCAAACCCGTGTTAACGGGCCTTTGACCGTTACTGCCATGCTTGCTTTCCCTGGACAGCATGTTCAAATGTGATTCATGGGTTCACTCGTCCGGTGCACCCATGGGTGCTCAGAATGCAGACTCCTTTTTATGATGAACAAGTTGAAAGCATTATGGTGGCCCATGATTGCAAAGAAAAGAAAAAATGACACTCAAGCGGCCACAACTTTTAATCTTGGCATTTGACAAGTTGTTTATCTTGTTTTGAGTCCAAGTTTGATTATGAAGTCTAATTTCATTAAAATGTGATGTTTTGGCAAATTTGAGTCCATTTTGAATTTTACTATATTTAAAAACCTTATTTTTTCGGAAAAGCTGGGAATTGGAATCTAAATAATTCATTGTATAAGATCAATTTCAATAAATTAAGTACAATAATCTTTGAGTTTTTTCTTCTCTCTTCTTCTCCTTATCCTTATGAATTCAAGATGTTTGTTTTGAAAAAATGGTATTCTTACTTCACGCCTTTATTTTGATTGATGTTTTATTGTACATCACCATCACTCCTTTATCTTGAATGGCACCCATGGGCAGGCTCTCTACACATGAATAGTGCATGTGCAAACTTATAAAACATTGTATAAGGTACTCTTACTTATAAGCTTTATAAGTATTGTGTTTTATTGTACTTCAATGGCACCCATGGGCAGGCTCTCTACACATGAATAGTGCATCTCACTTGTCCAATCTTTTCCTTATAATATATACAATGTAATATCAAAACAGTAAAAATAAAAGTAGGGGTTGGGTAAATTATAAAGACCATGATCGTGAAACAAAGACCCCTTCGGTATACACGACCACAGTGTAAATTATAAACAATGTACTTTAATCCTCAGTTGGGAGAAAAACACTGTTCATCTTCCCCGACTTTATATACACGACCATAGTGTGAGAAAAATACTGTTCATGGGTGCCATTGAAGCTCGCACCTGAAACACTCGGACCAGAGACGTTGAACCCACAACCAAAAACAAGGTTTTTCAGCCGAGCAGCTCCTCCATAGCTCGCATTCAACGTTGTCGTCTCTGTGGAAAAAGCTCACCTGTACATGTAAATGTCTTTCCCCTATCCAAGATTCTTCTTGTAAGTGTAACAGAAGCTAAGGAAATCCTCGGAAGGATAGCTCGATCGATCAGTGAAAAAACTGTTCTCCTTCCTAGATGCAGACAAACTAACAACACCACAGTAACTCTCCACAATGCAGTTATCAAATATGTGAGTCGTTCTTGGATTAGGCCCATGGGTGATTACACAAGTATAATCCTTTGAAAGCTCCATCTCACTCGAAGAAAGAAAACCTGTGAAAATTTTAGGAGAGGCGGGTGCTTCGAGGCCAAAACTTGCGGACCCAAATGCAGATTTCCTTGACGAAGGCGATAAGCCGGAAGAGAAGGAACCCAATTGTGAACTTCGAGTTTTGATGCTGAACTCAGGAGGAGATTTGGCGGATTCAGTCGGAGAAAGCACAGAGGGTGGAAGAGGAGGAATTTGAATCTTCAGTTGTGATCCAAACAGAACCATTCGGCTTTCAGGTTTGGAGAAATTGTTCTCGCTTTTCTCATCATTGAGGGCGTTGACAATACCAAGACCAATGCCGCTTGAGTCTAACTGTTCCCATGGGTGCTTGCTTTCCAAGCAAGGTTCTGGGGATTTAACAAAAAGTCTATCAGACCAAAAAGGGTTACCAAGACTAGAGAATGGTTTACTATCAAGTATTGAAGATGGGCTCATGACAGCTTCAGTTTCAGAAAAACCCTTCTCAGATAAAGCAGTGAAGAGTCTTGGAGAACTGAAGAAGGACAAAGTGGGCCTTATGAATTTATCTTTGGTTGATGGAAGAGAGCCATGATCCACGAGAACTTGCTTACTAGTCACCGCTCTCGATCGCTTTCTCAACATAACCTCCCTTATCAGATTGTCGGAAGTCTAAACTTCTTTGCAGAATCGAAAAACAGGGGGATAAAATGAGATTTCCTTTTATTTGATTGGATAGTGAAAAACCAGAGCTTCTCTGGTTTCTACTTTCATGATTTTATTTACTCAGAATGCCGAAATATATACAGTCGAGATCCTACGTTTACAAGGATAAGAAGATGTACAAGGATAAGATGTATCGGAGACTCCTGATTCAATTACAACAGAGACTCCTAATTCAATTACTAATTGTAATCCTAACACCCCCCCTCAAGTTGGAGCATGCAGATTGTGAATGCCCAACTTGCGGAGAAAGTACTCAAATTCTTTGCGACCCAGTGCCTTTGTAAAAATGTCAGCCAGCTGAACAGTAGTCGACACATAAGCAAGACGTATGCAACCATTTTGAATCTCATCCCGTACAAAATGGCAATCAACTTCAATATGTTTCGTATGCTCATGAAACACTGTGTTTGTTGCAATATGCAAGGCTGCCTGACTATCACAATATAAACGCATTGGGTTTGAATGCGTAACTCCAAGAGCCAATAGCAATCCCTTCAGCCATTTTAATTCACATGTGGCCGTGGCCATAGACCGATACTCTGCTTCCGCTGAAGAACGAGCCACAGTGTGTTGTTTCTTAGTTTTCCAGGAAATCGGCGATTTCTCAAGCATAACAAACCACCCAGACAGAGAACGTCGGGACAAAGGACAGCTCGCCCAATCTAAATCACACCATGCATATAACTACAAGTCACAATCTGAACGCAACAGAATTCCTTGACCAGGATTTTCTTTCAAGTAGCGCACCATTCGTAATGCAGCCTCCCAATGTCTTTCTTGCGGCTACTGCATGAATTGGGACAGAACATGCACACAATAAGACAACTCTGGACGCGTTGCTGAGAGATAAATAAGCCTCCCCACCAAGCGTCTGTATCGCTCAGGATTAGATAAGAGGGGCCCATCTGTCAAGGCGAGATTGTGATTCTGCTCCAAAGGAAAAGGAGCAGGTTTTGCACCAAGTAATCCAACTTCAGCGATAATATCCAGAGCATACTTTTGTTAAGACAGAAAAATTCCTGTTGAGTTTCGGGCAACTTCAATGTCCAAAAAATATTTCAATGGTTTCAAGTCTTTCATATGGAAGCAGTCACTCAAATATTTCTTGAAGACTTGAATTGCCATATGATCATTACCTGACACGATAATGTCGTCCACATACACGAGGACAAGCATATGTACCATGTCTCGACAAAAGGTGAATAGGGAGTAATCTGAACCTGATTGCTGAAACCCATATGTCTTCAAGGTTGCAGTTAATTTAGCAAACCAATATCTCGGCGCTTGTTTCAAGCCATACAGAGATTTTTGCAACCGACACACCATACCTGGTTTATCTGACTGAAAACCAGGAGGCATTCGCATGTAGACTTCCTCATGAAGGTCACCGTGCAAGAATGCGTTATGTACATCCATTTGATGAAGCTCCCAATCTCTAGTTGTTGCGACTACAAGAAAGGTACCGACAACCATTTTTGTAACTGGGGCAAAAGTTTCATTATAATCAATTCCCTCAACCTGCTTGTTCCCAAAGATCATGAGACGGGCTTTGTATCTTTCCACTGTCCCATCAGCGTTGTACTTGATTCGATATACCCATTTGCATCCTATGACTCATCTTCTAGATGGCGAAGGCTCTACAGTCCATGTCTGATTATTCTCAAGTGCATGTATTTCTTTCTGCATTGCATCCCTCCATTTTTCATCCTTTACGGCTTTAGCAAAAGAAGTGGGTTCAACTCCTGCAGTGATAGCTGCCAAGAAAGCACGATGTCGACAAGAAAAATTGTTACAATTCACATAGTTATCTATGGGATAAGGACTACCTGCAGAATGTGATTGGCCGAGTGAGTTTGCAAAGGAACGCGGAGAGGGACTCAAGCGCTGTGTGGTGTGAAGCACATAGTCTCTTAACCTTGTGGACGCTGTTTCTGTCGATGCCCATGCCCCAAATGAGTATCAGAGTGCTGTTGTTGCTCAACATTGCCACCCCCCTGACGTCAGGTCTGTCTTTACTTGCATTTTCTATGGTGACATCAGAAGGATGCATGGGTGCATTGGTATTCGGGTCTACGTGGGTTCCTTCTTCTACACGGACTCCTTCTTCTACGAGTTCATTTTGTTGGTTAGTCTCCGTCTCACCATTTGCAAGTCCAGGGGAAGAAGTGGATGGTACCAACACCTTATCTGTCCCACTTATTTCACAATCTTGTGCTTTGTTTGGCCGTGCATCCTCTTTGTGTGCATACGGGAATTCATGCTCAAAGAAAGTAACATCTCTGGAAGCAAAGAGCATGCCAGACTCTAAATCATATAAGCTCCATCCTTTCTTTCCAAAAGGATACCCGACAAAAACACACCGTCTGCTTCGACTAACAAATTTATCCCTTCCATGACCAGGATTGTGCACAAAGCAATCAAAGACTCATACATTATCATAAGAAGGAGGTCGCCCAAATAAAATTTCATAGGGAGTCTTTCCCTTTAACAGAATGGACGGTGTCCGGTTGATCAGATAACATGCGGTCAAGACACATTCCCCCCAAAGATCAATAGGCAAGCTAGCTTGAAAGCACAAGGCACGGGCAACATTGAGTATGTGGCAGTGCTTGCGTTCAACCCTCCCATTTTGTTGAGAGGTCCCGACACAAGTGGTTTGATGAATACTGCCACTTTTAGCAAAATAACCAGCCAAACAGACAAACTCAGTCCCATTGTCAGTATGGATCACCTTGACAGGTTTGTTAAATTGCCTTTGAACCATAGCAAAAAAATTTCGAAGGACTCGTCCCACTTCCTTCTTATCAATCAGAAGATAAATCCAAACGTCTCTAGAAAAATCGTCCACTATGGTCAAGAAATAATGTGCACCAAAAGAAGCTACAGTTCTATAAGGACCCCACAAATCACAATGAACTAACTCAAAAATATTGAATGCTTTATTATTACTAGGAACAAACTCTTCCCGACATTGTTTAGCTCGGAAGCATACATCACAACCCTTACTACTGTCAGTATGCTTAATACGAAAATGTAGCAATTTAATAAATCTATAAGAAGGATGCCCCAACCTTTGATGCCAAATATCCAACGTTCTGCTCTCTATAATCTTCATTGCTCTTGTTGATGCAATGCTCCAGAAATAATAGAGTCCCTCTCGCTGCTCACCCGCTCCAATCAACATCCTCGTAGTGCGGTCCTGTATCACACAGAATTTGTTAGTGAACTGGACGATGCAATTCGATTCCTCAATTAATTGTGATACAGAAAGTAAATTGCAATTCAAACTAGGCACATATAAAACACTAGTTAGTTTCAGGTGATCGTCCAGTGCAATTGTGCCTTCTTTTTCTGCTATCGTCGCTTTCCTGTTTGGCAACCCGATAGAGCACAGAATGATATTCTTTATGTCTCTCATTGACTTGAGGTTTCCTATCATATGATAAGAGGCCCCTGTGTCTATTATCCATTCTAACAATTTTTGCTTACCACTTAGTCGTTGACTCCCTTTTTTCTGTGTGTTCAAAAGGTTGAGTAACATGTTCCACTGCTCACTGCTCAGTCCATTTAACCCGGTCTTGGCTGCATTGATTGGTTCTCCTTGAGACGTATTGCCTTGCGCAGAGGCTTTGGCTGTATTGGACTTAGCTTGGCTGTCACGACCTTTTCCTCCTGCCCCTGTTCGTTGTTTCTGTCCACCATGCCCTCGGCCTGTTCCATGGGTATTATTTTTCGGCCGATCACCCCACCATTCAGGGTAGACGATCAGTTGGAAACAAGACTCTACATCATGGCCTGTCTTGTTGCAGTGAGTACATACTATGTTCTTGTCTCTGCCCTCGCTTTGCCTCTTTCTTGTGTGGGCTGCAAAGGCCACAGCTTCAGCTTTCTCTTCCTTTGCGCACATCATAGTCTGAACTTGCTCTTCTTGAACCACTATGGCATAGGTTCGATTCAAATTTGGCAAGGGTTCCATACTCAGTATATGCGAACGCACACCTCCATAGATCGTGTCATCTAGCCCCATCAAAAATTGATGAAGTTTCTCTTCATCTCGCTTCTTATCCCATGCCCTGCTTATGTCACAGTTGCACTTGCCACATTGACAAGTTGGATATTGCTCATAATTTCCCAATTCCTCCCATATCATCTTGAGTTTGCCATAGTAATTCAGAATCGTCATACCTTTTTGTTTGCAATTCGCCAGTTCGGATTTGAGTTGTTGGACTCGTGGTCCATTACCAACAGAAAACCGCTCCTTTATGTCGTCCCAGAGTGTCTTCGCAATCTCTGTGTATGTTACGGTTGAACGTAAATTTGGTTCAATCGTATTCAGAATCCATGGCACAAGCATGGAATTCACCATCCACCAATCTTCTAATTCCACTGAATCTTCCGAAGGTTGTTTCACTGATCCATCGATGAAGCTGAATTTCTTCTTGGCTCGCAACGTCATTCTTATTGCTCGAGCCCATTCATCATAGTTGTCACCTCTAAGCTGGATTTGGGTGATAACGCTCCTTGGATTGTCATTGGTTGATAGAAGGTAGGGTGAGATCACGTTCCTTGGACATTGACTGCCGCCCTGATCCTTGTTTTCAGCCATGTCGAGTATAGTGTTGGTGCCGCTGAAGAGAAACTGCCGCAAAACGTTGATTCGCCGGAAGAACTCGAAGTGTCGCCACTGTTCACCAAAGAAGATGATGAACAGTGATACTTCAAAAACCAGAAGAAATGCTACCGCTGTTCTCCGAAGGAGACGATAATCACCGAAGTGCCGCCGCTGGTCCGAAAACACAGTGTTGGAATGAAAAAAACACAGCGCAGTTGATCACTAGTCTGAAAACAAAAGAAGTGCCACCACTGTTCACCGAAGGAGACGACGATCACCGAAGTGCCGCCGCTTGTCCGAAAAACACAGCGCCAGACTGAAACCACAGGGCAGAACGCTGTCGCCGCTAATCGCTGATCCGAAGTCGCCGCTGATCACCGGTTCGAAGTTGAAGAAGACGACGATCACCGAAGTGTCGCTGCTTGTCCGAAAAACACAGCGCTGGACTGAAAAGTACAATGCAGAACTTTGTTGCCGCTGATCGCTGATCCGAAGTCGCCGTTGATCATTGGTTCGAAGTCGCCGTTGATCGATCGTTGCAAAGCGTCGGACTGAAAACCACAGCGCAGAACGTTGTCGCCACTGATCGCTGATCCGAAGTCGCTGTTGATCACTGTTTCGAAGTCGAAGGAGACAATGATCACAGAAATGCCGCCGCTGGTCCGAAAACACAGTGCCGGACTGAAGCACAACACAGAATGTTGTTCGCCGCTGATCGCTGATCCGAAGTCACCGCTGATCACTGGTTCGAAGTCGCCGCTGATCGATCGTCGCTACCGCTGTTGATATCTAGAGTGCCCTGGCTCTGATACCATGAAAAACCAGAGCTTCTCTGGTTTCTACTTTCATGATTTTATTTACTCAGAATGCCGAAATATATACAGTCGAGATCCTACGTTTACAAGGATAAGAAGATATACAAGGATAAGATGTATCAAAGACTCCTGATTCAATTACAATAGAGACTCCTAATTCAATTACTAATTGTAATCCTAACATATAGATTTGTAGAATTGAACAACATAATGAAGTAATGAACTTTAGAAACTAACCTGAGTTAATTTGGGAGTAAACCCAGAAGCAAAATTTTAACTCAATAATTCGCCATGGATCGGAGAAGGTAGTATTCTGCAAACAACCTCTGCAGAATAGAAGGGAAGAAATAAGATTTGTAAGGTCCTTACTAGACCCGAGTAGACAAAAGATGGTGGCACTGGCAAAGTATCCACCTATCCAACAACCAAAAACAGAAAGCCCTGAATCGGCTTCATAAAAATTTCTCCTAAACCTCCGTAACCTCCATCATGCAACGCAACAAAACAAGGAAAAAACTGCCTTTTCCCCCTATATTCTTGCTTTTTCCTTAATGGATATGAACATTTTCTTCCCTACGATAATAATCACTCATTCACTCTTCACCGAAACCCACATAAAAACAAGCTTCATGATCAAAAAGGAGACACCAAGATCAGACGAGAATCAACAGGCAAACGGCAAAAAATCTTGTAAATTTTTTGTTTTCCATTTCTTCTTTCTTTTGGTTTTTTAATCTCCCCTTGTTTCTTTCTCCGGTATATCAGCAGAAATGACTCTAGTTCTACTTTCAACTACCACTAGACAGAAAAAGATTCAAAACGCGCAGGTGCAGACAAGACCCATAAACAAAAATAACAACAGACGAAAAACTAACGTGAAAACAAAAGGCTGAGTGTCTTTCTCCGATGGGCTTTTTGCCACACAGGCAATGACATTGAATACGAGCTATCGAGGAGCTACTCGGCTAAAAAACCTTGCTTTTGGATGTGGGTTCAACGTCTCTGGTCCGAGTGTTTCAGGTGCGAGCTTCAATGGCGCCCATGGACAGTGTTTTTCTCCCACTTTGTTCTTGTATATGAGGTCGGGGAAGGTGGACAATGTTTTTCTTCCAACTGTCCTTGGGGTCTTTTTGGCAAAACAAAGTATAGGGGGGTCTTCGTCACAGACCCCATAATACAGGAGAGTCTTTATAATTTACCCATAAAAGTATTACATGGATGAGGTTTTTTTTTTTTTTTTTGAGTAAGGATTGAACTATGATACTTTGATATCAAAAAATATTGTAACCAATCAGCCAATATACTAATGCCTCATTCGCTTTTCTTTTTGGTAAGTTACTTTACATTTACTTATATTCTTTTATTTCTCAGGTAAATAAGATATGATCATTTTAACTATAGAAATTCATTATTAAAAGGGACATTTTGTCCCATTCAAATGTTGACAACTTTCCCTCTATGTGGGAAAATTATTTATCCATCCAAGATATGGGTATCACTTTCAAAGGTAACTCCAAATCAAAAAAAGAGTCCCTAAAAGTAATAACCAATCAAATAATATTTATCAAGATTTACAGGGTTTTGATTGGTTTTAAATAGTCAAATGGCTGATGTAGGGCTTTAATGCGTTATAATTGGTTAAACAGCTCCTATGTGCAACCAATCCGGACCAAGTACGCATTTATACGCATGTGTACTCAGTACTAATTGTTTATCAACTGAATAACAACAAAAAAATGACGTATATGCTTAGAATGGGTAGTAGCATAGATAAGGTCGGACTCCTCTCTTATACTCATTTGTATGAAAACAGACTTACAATTTTAATATGTAAGTGCTTTCCCATATTGTTTCATAAAAGAATGGCAATTGTAGGACTTCAGAAACTAAAAAAGAATGGCCACTGTATAAGCTTCCATATGGCAAGGCAAATAAGTTAAAAAACAAATACATAAATAAAAATGCCCCGAGTCAGCCGTGCAACATGTCTATTCATATTTGGTATGCATTCTATATTGCACTAAGAACCTAACCCAATACGTATGATTTTACTTATTTAATTAGACCCGTTTTTCCAGAATGAGAGGACCTAGAGACGTGCTTGAAGGAGAAGCCTTCTATGAATACTTTGAAAAGCACAAGCGGTGTTGTTATTCATATTTATACTCTACAAAGTGAGACAGACTCATTAACTACAAAGAGAAAAAAAGTTAAAAGCACAATGTAAGAAGCAGAGATCAAGCATCTACGAACACCCAAAAATATCTTTATTATCATTTCAATTGGACATGGGAGGACTTGATTCAGATATGCAGGCCTTCACTCTAACCATCCATGCGAATGATGCATCGGAGACTCTCTCCTTTCAGCATGTACTCAAAAGCCTTGTTGATCTCTGAGAATGGGAGTTGATGAGTGATGAACTTCTCTAGTTCCAGTTCCTGAAGTATAAGCATAACAATGATACAGAGTCTTAGATTGACATATGTGAACCAACTAGAGGATTTAAATGAGAAAAAGCATTGAAATTGTTAATGGTGAATTGAGTGTAGAAGTTTACCTTATTCATGTATTTTTCTACAACAGAGGGGAGGTCGGAGCGTGGTTTGTAGTTTCCAAAGAAGGTACCCTTGAGAGTTCTTTCATTCAGTACATTCATTGGGTGGGTCTTGAAGACAGCATCTTTGTGAGGTACACCCACAAGAACAGCAACACCCCAACCCTGAAAAAGCATTTTAAGTATCAATTGAGATGAAATGTATGTGATGGAGATGCTGCATTTCACAGTTAGCCTAGAGAAATAATAATCCAAGGGAGAAAATAATAAGGAGAGAAATGAGGGAATGGTTGCAACATACATCATGAACACATTCGAATGCAGAGATCATAGCATTAATATTTCCAGTACATTCAATGCTCCGGTCCACTCCTCCATCAGTAATCTCAGCAATCACCTAAATGGAACATGAAAACAACAAACTTAAAATCAGAGGAAGAAAAAATCACCTTACAGGTATTAAAACTTCCATGCATATTAGCATATCAAACCACTGATGTAGGAGATGGAAAAAGGGTATTTGATCACTGGAGTTTCATATATCAGGATAAACACAAAACTTTATATACAAACCTCTTGAACCGGTTTGTCATAGTCCATTGGGTTCACAAATTCAGTGCATCCAAAATTCTTAGCTGTTGAAAAAAGGCAGAGGAAATCCCTTTAATTTTCATCTTCAATTGTAGAACATATACATTTACTGATCCAGTAGAAAAATCTTTAAAAGGACTGAACCATTACCTTCCTCAAATCTTTTTGGGTTCACATCAACACCGATAATTCTTGATGCCCCAGCAATCCTGGCCCCTTCAGCAGCCTATTCATATATTTTCAACTTGAGTCAATCCTCCATTAGAGGAATTGAAAGAACAGACATAAAAATAATTCCCCTATGAAAATAATACAAACTTACAGCAAGGCCTACAGCCCCCAATCCAAAGACAGCTACTGTTGAACCCTTGGGAGGTTTTGCAACGTTCAATGTGGCACCAAGACCTTCAAGAGAAAAATCCGAGTTTCTTAACTTGAGAAGTAGATGAATTCATAAAAGTCAGGATTGGATTAACACTTTACTCACCTGTGGAGATACCACAGCTGAGGACACAAACTTTGTCAAGTGGAGCCAAAGGATTGATCTTGGCCACACAGCCAACATGAACAACAGTGTATTCACTGAAGGTGGAAGTGCCCACGAAATGGTAAATTGGCTGGCCATTAATAGAGAACCTGGACTGGCCATCGTTAAGCATCACACCTCTGTCAGTGTTTATCCTGAGGAGGCTGCACATGTTGCTCTCCTCTGACTTGCAGTGGTCGCATTCTTTGCATTCTCCTGTGAATACTGGGAGGACATGATCTCCTGGTGCAAGATCTGTTACTCCCTCTCCAACGCTCTCCACGATCCTAAACAAAAGTTACAGAAAAATCAGAGAAACCAATTAATTGAATGACAAACTAAAGAAGTAAACCTTAAAAACCCAAAACATTTAGTACTCAAGCCGGTGGTTAATAAGCATTTCTATTAGAATCAGGTCTCTGTAATCATAAGAATGCACCCACCCTCCAGCCTCATGGCCATAGATCCGAGGAAACAGAGGAGATTGTCCCTGCAAAATTGGAAAACCCATTTTAATTTGAACATAGAATTGATGAAGCATCATCCATGATAATTGGATTATTAAGAGCAAATAAATACTAAACCGAAAGAAATTACCTTAGCCTCCCAGAAGTAGACATCAGTGTGACAGAGGGAAGTGTAGAGGATCTTCAGACGAACCTCGTTTGCCTGTGGAGGCGCCACCTCCACTTCTTCGATCACTAGTGGCTTTCCAGCTTCCCATGCAACCGCAGCTGCAGATACACAGGGAGTCAGCAAAATGTATTGTTGAAAGACTTTCCCTTTTCTAACGCTAAAGACTTGAAAAAAAGATACAGGACCAAGTGAGAGCGAGAGACTAGATAGTTGACGGGATAGCTAACAAACGAAATTAAATGTAAAAAACTTCATTTGATTATCGATTTCAAATACTTCTGTTGTCTAAGTATATTCCAGATCAGAGAAAAAAAACTGAATTATGAGGACCCAATTCACCAAGACGTCATAAAACTCAACATCAATGAAAAAGATTCAACTAAAAGCACAGTAGAAAACCCAAATTCCAGATGACCCAACAGGCAGACAAATTGGTACTGTTCTACATCTTTTCCCTACAGTAAGCTAACAAGCAAGCAGATCAATAGTATGGCATCAAAACAAACCCAAAACAGAAGACCCAAGCAAATTAATAACTAAATGAGGGATCAACTGAAAATCAGATCAGATCAGATAAAAACTAGAACGTCGCTATAGTACCTCTGCAACGAATAACCTGACCAGCAGTCGTCATCTTTCCTTCTTAATGTGGAGAAATCTCAGAAATGTATTCGAAGCTCTAGTAAACAGTGTTGGTGTGATATAAATCTGCTTTGTGGGGTATTTATATGATGAGGAGGGGTACAGAGGAAACCGAGAATAAACTTCACTGTATTCGATGCCAACAAAGAGAAAAAGATATTTTATTCTTCGAACCTGCTGTCTTTCCCATTAAAATTAGCTTTAATCAACGTATAAATACAGCGGCGGTCACTAAAAACCACTCCCAGATTTCAGTTTCATTGGTTTCTGAACACTGGTTTAATGTTTTTTACTTTTATGCAACAGGACTTCAACATAACATTTTCCTCCTTGTGTTATTCCATCTCTATCCTTTACAGAAACCACCGGATCCGTATCTTTCATATCAGGGACGGATAAAATAAATTAAGAACACCAAAGCCTGTTGGCCAGGTAAGAGATTCCAATCTCATGGTTTTTGCCATAGGTTCTACTTCAATCCTGGACTTTTCCAACGGCTTAGCGACTTATTGCTTTGTCTTTTAGGGGACAAAATTTGCGATAATTGCCACGTTTTGAATGGGCCCGAACCTAATGCCTAATACTGAAATTCTTCAAATGGACAACCGAATTTGCATCGGTAGATAAGCTAGTAATACAATATTTAGGGTTTAAGTAATCAATTCAGCTAAGCTGATTCAATTGCTTTGAAGTGCTTCGGATAAGCTATTTTTGAAACAAATGGTCCTTTAACTGATTGATTGACAGTCAATTTGAACTCTCTGAATATTTTACCAAACAGAACATAAAGGCTGTTCATGGAGAGCTAGAATCTAAAACAAAAAAATTTTACTCCCATTAAATTGTGTGGGTATTTTAGATTTCCACAGTAATGATAAGGCCACGCCTCTTATTCACAACGGGCACTCAATTGACTTTTTAAAAAAAATGCTTAAGTAATAAGTTAATCATTTCAGCCATTTCAATTCTTCCAAATGGGATTCAATGACTTGTTTACAAAATATCTAAAACAATAAGTAATTCAGTTCAGCCATTTCAGCTGATATCAAACGGTCACTCAGTGTAAAGATTTATTCTAATTTAGTTCAAAAAAGATGGATTTTAACCTACAGTTTTGTCTAGACCAAGGTTTTGTATCAAATCCAGCGTCCTTTTAGTTACTTCAATCCTGGTTTATCTATGCAAAACCGCCAAAGCCTTGCTACGGCTGGTTTGGTGGTTTTCCATCTGTATTGTTTACTTTTTCTTGAGAGTGCATCAATATTGGTCCAGATGAACCTACTTCCGCCCAATTAACGAACGACTTACATATGTCTACAGAACCTTCAAATCAGCATGGATAACATAAGAAACCAACAGCAACTTGTTGAGACGTCCACTTGCTGCAGATGTCAACTATTTTTTTATCTTTTTTTTATGATTTAGTCTTATAATTAAATATTTCTATTTCAACTTTCAAGCTGGATTGAGCTCAATTTGATTTTTTTTGGGGGGGGGAGGTGGTAGGACCACTTTGAACATGAGATGGAATAGCCAATTCCAATCCTAGAAACCATGCAGATATTTATAGTCGTATATGGCGATTGTATATTGGTTGTTCTTTCCTTTGTTTTGTTTTATTTATACTTTTGCATGCCCTCTGATTGCGTATATGGTTTCCAGGAAACTGGAGTACTTTCTTACAGAGCTATCATGTGGTATTTGAGGTTGGGTTATTCTGTAATGCAAAGTGGGTTTACAATGTATCTCATTTTTTGCATTATTCCTGTTTGTTTAAAATGGATGTAAAGTATGATTCCCATCATTAAATGTCTTAAAACAATGTTTTTAAAATCGGATTGGATAGGGAATCGGTTTGGGTCTGATTCTTGAGTAGAACGGCCCGATCGTCCAACAAATGGACAGCTTGTTTTGACAAAAAAAAAATCTTAAAAAAATTAAAAAGTCTAAAAAGAAAACAGCCAAAAATTGTTTCTGAGTCGAACGGTTTGATGGTTCGATTATTCGGGTCAGCAGTTTGCTAACTAAATCAACAGTTTCTAGTCAAAAAGCGGTTTTGGGGGTAAACTGACTCTGGTTTTTCTGATCTGATCGTTCAGTCCAGTCTGGTATCGAAAACATTGCCTTAAACCTTTGGTCAAACACACCAATTATCAGAAAAGTACAAAATTGTATCCAAACAATGGGTATTAGGGGTGAGCAAAAAAAACCTAAAACCCAAATCAACCGAAAAATAGACCGAAACCAAATCGAAAATTTGGTTAACCAAACTAATCAATTCGGTTTCGGTTCGGTGTTTTTAAAAAATCGAAGGTAAGGATTCGATTTCGGTTAATCAATGTAGAAAACTGGCGGTTAACCAAACCGACCGGAATCCATATATTTCTATATATTTTATATATATTTATGTATATTATATACTTTATATATTTTTTATATATTATAAATTAATAAATATGCATTTTATATATAAATATATATTTATAATATATGATATATTATTTACTAATTAAAATATAATATTTTATTTATATTTTTAATTTTATATTTTATATTTATATATATTTTTATAATATATATTATAAAAATTAAAAAATCGAAAAACCGATGAACCGAACCAATCAACCGGTCAACCGACTGACTGATTTTGGTTCGATTTCGATTACCGATTTTCCAAAAACTGGTAGTATCAGTTCGGTCCAAGAAAAAGCCCCACGGTTCGGTTAACAAAACCATGAGCCCCCCTAATGGGTATAGTAATGTTCTCTCCTCGTGAAACCAAAATGTGAGAAAACACATTTTTGACCTCTTAATCGTTGCATTTTTTATGTCAAACAAACGCTTACAAATCCAAACCAAAGTACATAAATACCCCGATTCGGCGTTTGTATCACAAACAAACGCAACAATAGGAATACTAGGGCTAGCTGTACTCTTTGGGTGCGGAGATAAGGGTGTCATAATATAATATTTAAAATATCATCTGATTTTATTTTATAAATATCCGAGTTTGACCAATTATATAATGCATATATAATATTTCAAATATTTATGTATTTTAGGCAATTCATATATATATATATATATATATATATATATATATATATATATGATATTTAAATAATATAAATAATTTATAGATAAATATATTTTATATAAATATTAATTACCTAAATCATCAATCAAATTTAATTTAAACTAAATATTCGACCTTTAATCAATAGATTCAAATTCGGATATTACTTGATTCAATTCAAATATTTGACCTATGTGAAGATACTAGATCAGCCTTGCTATGATTTTGACAAGATTTTTATTTTTATTGTATTGATATTTTGGTTATGATTTTGACAAGATTTTTATTTTGATTGTATTAGTATTTCGTGACATTTCTGATTTCTTCTTGCAGGTGACAAAATTAAAAAAGCATTCAGCTAAAGGGTCTTAAGTGAATTATTTTAATACTTTATGAGTTTTACCTATTTTATTGTAAACGAAGTTCTCAAAGTTAAGTAACATGCAAAAAAAAAAAAAAATCAATAAAGCATACAAGAATTGCAATAGTAGAGAAGAAAACAGTAGAGTACAACCATATTGAACATACTAGTTTTTTTAGAGAAAAGCTTGTTGTTTAGAACAAACAATCTATGCTGCTCAGAAGCTTCCTGTTCAAAAGCAACCCTAATGTCATTTGTTTTTTCTTTTTTTTGTTAAAAAAAATTAGGTTCAGTTTGGAAGGATAATATACAAATAAAGGCTCAGGTTGGAAGGATTACAAATCTTGTATTTTGTATTATTTTGTATGTATTTGTACTGAGGCTAAGTTTGGAAGGAGTACAAATATAAATACTTAGAGTGCAAAACCTTATATTTTGTATTATTTTGTATGTATTTGTATTGTACATATTTGCATTTGTACTCTTTTCAAATTGAGCCTTAGGCTGCATTTGGAAATGATATAAATGGAGTGTAAATCCCGGTCCAAGGTAAATTTGCACTCTAGTTCACTTTTGCTTGTATTTGGTAACATTACATTTTTGCATTGACAAATGACAAATCAATGCATATTTACATTGATAATAAAATGTAAAAGTACATCAACAAAAAAGAAGTAATTTTACATTCAAGTGGGCTTTTGATAAAAAAAAAAAAGCATATGCTTTATTGGAATTCATGTTTCCATCCATCACAGCTAAAAATCTATTTGGTAAGAAGGTAAGTTTGTCAATGCAAAACTAACCCAACATTGCAATTTATATGAACCATTTTACACTCTACATATTTGCATCATTTCCAAATGCAGCCTTAGTTGCAAATACTCTTTTACCGGGACCCCTCTTTTACCACTCACCCATAGCTAGGTTGGAAAGGTCTCTTACTAGATGTAACAGACATTTGAGATCAATTCCCACCTTCACCCAGGCTTAGGAGTTATAAGTACGGGGGTGCAAGTAACCTCATTGTGCGGCCCCATGAAGCCAAAATGATATTATAACAATTGGGATTTGTTTCTGAGAAAATTATTAAAATTAGAAAAAAAAAAAAACATGTGGTTTGATCTTTAGAAAATTTCATAAAATGCCTCAAGAACATTTTCCATAGCTTGCTCAATTTCAACAATTTTTCCCACAAGCCAAATGTAGTTTAATAGTAAGAAAGAATGTTATCCAAAGACACAACTCGTATGAAAAAAGAGACCTTGGATGGAATATGTGCCTCCCCCAAACATTTTCAAGGGAAAATGATAGTTGTAGGGCCCAAATGGGAGTCATAGTTAAAATGACTTCACCAACAAAAGAAGGAACTAATCGGTATTGTGGAACCACAGTCCACTTTACCTACATTGGTTCTAATTTGGCATAAATTCTAACAAATAAACTAGGGAATCTAGCGCCGTGGTGTAGGGTCCATACCACTTGATGACCAGCCAACTCGTAACAGTCCTTAATCATTTGTATTTCTAGCTTAAGGTAGGTTGAAGAGAGAAAGGAATTCTTGATATAGTGGTGTTGGGAATAATCTTTATATTTTTTTTGCACAAATCAGCGATATCTAAACTAATAAAGAACAAATATGCAGTAATAAAAATGAATAACCAAAAATAGAGCAAGCAATAGTAGACACCAAGTTTTTACGTTAAAAACCCCTCAATGTGAGGGTAAAAACTACGAGACCAAAATCTAAATCATCCACTATCAGCAATGAGAATAGGATACGATGTTTTTCTATCTAGTGAGAACTAGATGATGAACACCAAGAAAGCTCTTGTGTTTCAACAACAAAACATCAACAAAGTAAACAACAAATAGGAAATTCCTCACCAAATGTGGAAACATAACAATGGAAAAAAGAAGAGATGTTGAAAATGGATTTATCTTCTTCATTTCATCCCTTGTAAATCTTCTTCTTCTTCCAAACTCTTTTTCTTAAAACCCCTTCTCTATTCTCTGTTATCTCCTAGAAAGCTGCTAAACTTAAGAGAGAGGAGAGTGAACTCTCCAAATTCGTTGATAGCCCAAAAACTTATTGGCTTGCAAGACAAGCCAAAGAATACAAAAAGACCCTTTTCTTGATTTTCCCTTTTTGTCCTTTCCAAATTTTACTTCATTTTGTCATTATTTATTTGTGGGTCCCACCTCATAAAGAGGACAACCCAACAAATCCCCCCCTCCGACTCATGAGGAAGTCTTCTTCATACTCAAACCTGCCAAGCCTCTGCAAAAATCAAACTTGTTCTTGGATAAACATTCAGTCATCATATCTGAACCATTCCTTTCCATATGGATCTTCTCTAGCTGCAATTACTTATCCACAAGAACATCCCTAACCCAATCATACCTGACATCAATGTACTTGGACTTGAAATGAAAAGTTGGATTCTTAACTAAGTCAAAAGCACTCTCATTGTCACAAAGAACAATATATTCATCTTGTTGTATACCCAATTCTTTAAAGAATTGCTTCATCCATAAAATTTCTTTACAATGTTCGGTTGCAGTAATGTATTCAGCTTCTGTAATGAATAAAGCAACACATTTTTGTAGTTTGGATTGCCATGACGCTACTTCCCCTACAAAAGTAAGTAAAAAACCTAATGTGGACTTCCTAGAGTCAGTGTCCCCAGCCATGTCTGCAACAGTATAGCATTCCAACACTGTCTTACCACTACAAAAGCATAAACATAATTCAGAAGTGCCCGTGAGATACCTAAAAATCCACTTAACTAGTTTCCAATGCTCTTTGCTTGGATTGGCAAGAAATCTGCTAACCACACCAATCACATGTGCAATGTCAAGTCTAGTGCAAACTATAGCATACATCAAACTTCCTACGGTTGAAGAGTACGGCATATTCATCATTTCTTCATTTTCTTTCTCACTTAAAGGTAGGGATGTTCATAAGAATGCCCAAACCGACCAACCCGGACCGACCCAACCCGAGTCGGCCGGGTTTTCATCAGTACCGGTCAGTTTTGGGTTGGGCAAATATATAAACCGATATATTGGGTCGGTTTCGGTTTTCTGGTGTGAAAACTGAAACCAACCTGACCCGAACCGAACTAGTCTTCTACTAGTTTGGTAGTTCCTAGTTTGAGTAGTTTCCTACTTAACTATAACTAGTCTTCTACTAGAACTAGAAGGCCCATTAGGCAATTACAATTAGAATAGGCAATCTATCCTAGTTTCTAACTTTCTATAATCTTTTACACCAAATAGGCAACCCATTAGGCAATTATAATTAGAATTCAATTAGGTGTCCTTTTGTATAGGAGCAAAACCGAAATCGACCCAAACTGACCCAACCCGACTCAAACCAACCAGGTCGGTTTGGCCTATCAATGGATCGGTTTCGGTTTCCACCTCAAGTAACCCGACCAGGTCGGGTCGGTTGGGAAAACTCCAATAAACCGACCCAACCCGACCCGTGAACACCCCTACTTAAAAGACTCTATTCAAGACTTAACTTGAAGCAACTTGCAAGTGGAGTGCTAACTGACTTAGCTTTGTCCATGTTGAACATTTCCAATACCTTCTCAATGTAGCTTTCTTTCAATAGCCATAGCTTTCCAGCTTTCCTATCACGAGAGATTTGCACTCCTAAAATTTGTTGTGTTGAACCCAAGTCTTTCATAGCAAAACATTTACTTAACTCTTTCTTCAACCTGTTAATCTTGCTTATGTCTTTCCCAATAATCAACATATTATCAACATAGAGTAAGAGAATGATAAAATCATCATTAGAAAATTCCTTAATGAATACACAATAATTTATACTTGTTTTCTTGTACCCATTGTCCACCATGAAGGACTCAATTTTTTTGTACCACTGCCTAGGTGCTTGTTTTAACCCGTACAAGTTCTTCCTTAGCTTACAAACCATGTGTTCTTTTCCCTTGACTTCAAACCCTTTCGGTTGCTCCATGTAAATGTCTTCTTCCAAATCACCATGAAGAAATGCAGTTTTGACATCAAGCTGCCCAATCTCTAAATTCATACTTGCTACTAGGCCCAATACTACTTTGATTGCTGACATCTTCACAATATGAGAGAAAATTTCATTAAAATCAATGCCCTTTTTTTGACAAAAACCTTTCACAACCAACCTTGCTTTGTACCTTGGTTGTGAGCCTTTTTCTTCTGCTTTCAACCTAAATACTCATATGTTCTTAAGTGCATTTTTGCCTTTTGGTAAATCCACTAAGTCATAAGTGCAGTTCTTATGCAATGAATCTAGTTCTTCCCATAGCTTTCAACCATTTTTATTTTTCTTTGCTTTCTACAGCTTCCTCATAACATTGTACTTCACCCGCATCACTGAGCATAACATACTCATGAAGAGAGTATTTCTTTGATAGCACTCATTCCCTAGTAGACCTTCTCAGTTGTGGTTCTTCTTCTTGAGTTTGATGTTGCTCTTGTGGTACTTGAGGAGCTTCTATGGGCTGCTCTCCCTCTTCATGATCAACTTCACCTAGGTTGCCACCTAAAGCACTATCATCATCAACCACATTATCTTGAAGTCTTCTCTGCTTTCACCATGCACAACAGAGAAAGGAACTAGATCCAAATCATCAAAGCTTTCAAGCATTGATTGTCACTTTGCAGTTTTCTCAACCTCAATTTTTTTGTTTTCAAGAAAGATCACATCTCTGCTTCTTATTAGCTTCTTGTCAATTGGATCCCATAACATGTACCCAAATTTTTCATCTACATAACCTAAGAAAATCCATTGCTTGGAATTTTCATCAAGCTTAGACCTTTCATCTTTGAGAATATGCACAAATGCCTTGCATCCAAACACTTATAGGTGATCATCTGAGACATCTCTCCCTGCCCATACCTTTTCTGGCACATCTCCATACAAAACAATTGAAGGAAACGGGTTAATTAAATAACAAGCAGCATGCATTGCCTCTCCCCAAAAAGATTTTGGCAATATAGTATGTAAAAGCATACACCTAACTCTTTCCTCAATGGTGCGGTTCATCATTTCATCCACACCATTATGTTGTAAAGTCTTGGGAACTAACTGTTCATGCCAAATACTATTGCTTTTTCAATATTCCTCAAATGGACCAAAGTATTCATCTCCATTATCTGTACAGATGCATTTGAGAAGTTTTCCATTTCTCTTTCAATTCTAGCATGAAAATGTTTAAATATCTCTAAGACCTCATTTTTATGTTTCATGGTATATGTTCATACTTTCTTAGATGCATCATCAATGAATGTAACAAAGTAAGAGGCACCACCAAGAGACTTGGTTTTCATATCACATACATTGTAATGAACCAATTCCAAAACATTTTGCTTTCTATGAAGAGGATTTCTTTGAAAAGAAATTCTATGTTGTTTACTAGTAAAACAATGAATGCATGAATCTAAATGCCTACCTTTCAAGCACAGGAGGAGTTATTTCTTAGCAAGAACTTGAAGTCCTTTTTCACTCATATGACCAAGCTGCTTATGCCATAGGTAGACTTCTGTAACATTCAACTGCCCCTTGCATAAATGAGCTTTTATTTTGTAAAAAGTACAGCATCTTCGCCCTTTGCCACTATAAGAGATCCTTTGGTGAAATTCCATTTTCCTTTACCAAAATTGTTGTTGTAGCCTTCTTCATCTAATTTTCCTATAGAAATTAGGCTAAAACGAAGATCCGGTGTGTGCCTCACATTCTTGAGAACCAATTTACAATCAACATCGGTCTCTATTTGTACATCACCTAACTCCCACAATTTTTGATGTATAACTATTGGCCATTTTTACTACACCAAAATCACATGATTTGTAAGTGGCAAAGAGTTCATTGTGTGGAGTAGCATGGTATGACACACCAGTGTCAACAATCCAATCTATGTCTTGGCATGTAAGGCTAAGACAAGACTCTTCACATCCTGCAAAAATCATAACCACACCATCTGTAACTACCGCAGTTGTCTCATTTTCTTATTTCTTTTCACCTCTTTCTTTCTTTTTGTCACTTTTTAATTTTTTGCATTTCCTCTTGAAGTGTCTCGACTTATTGCAATAATGACAAGTGATGTCTTTTCTTGATTTCGATTTACCTCTTGACTTGTCATGGTTGTATGGACCTCGGCTTTGACTTCTACTCCAACTTTCTCTAAAAAGTGCATCTGATTTACTAGTGTCCAATGATTTTCTTCTAATTTCCTCATTGAGCAAACTGCTTACCATACTCATTGTGACTTTTCCTTCGGCTGTAGAATTAATAAGAGACACCACAAGTCTCCCAACTTTTCAGTAATGAACTCAGTAACAATAAGACTTAGAGCTCATCATCCAACACCATTTTCATTGATGCCAACTGATTTACAACATCTTGCATCTGGTTCAAGTGTTCAATAATGAACAAATCCTCCATCTACTTCAAATTTACGAGCTTCCTTATTAAGAATGCCTTATTGCCGGCAGTTTTCTTATCATACAACTCTTCTAACTTATTCCAAAGAGGAACAATTGAAGTTTCATTTGCCACAAGATGATAAATACTATCACCCAACCATTGTCGAATGCATGCAACGGCTTTCAAGTCAAGAATTTCCCATTGGTCACTTGACATATCCTTGTGCTTGCCTTGTTCACCTTTCAACGGTGCATACAAGTCTTTAGAGAGCAACATATCTTTCATTTTTTATTTCCAAAGAGACCAATTGCTTCCATTCAATAAAATCATCCTAACTGAATTTCCTTTCATGATTTGCACAAGAACCAAGAACTAATAGCTCTGATACCACTTTGTTGGGAATAATTCCTATATTTTTCTTTGCACAAATTAGGGATATCTAAACCAATAAAGAACATGTATGCAGTAATAAAAATGAATGACCAAAAACAGAGCAAGCAATAGTAGACACCAAGTTTTTACATGAAAAACCCCTCAATGTGAGGGTAAAAACCACGAGACAGAAATCTAAATCATCCACTCTCAACAATGAGAATGGGATACAATGTTTTCCTATCTAGTGAGAATTAGATAATGAACACCAAGAAAGCTCTTGTGTTCCTACAACAAAACATCAACAAAGTAAACAGCAAATAGGAAATCTCTCACCAAAGGTGAAAACACAGCAATGGAAGCAAGAAGAGATGCTGAAAACAAACTTGTCTTCTTCATTTCAGCCATTGTAAATCTTCTTCTTCCAAACTCTTCTTCTCAAAACCCCTTCTCTGTTCTTTGCTATCTCCTAGAGAGCTGCTGAACTTAAGAGAGTGGAGAGTGAACTCTCCAAATTCGTTGATAGCCCAAAAACGTATTGGCTTGCAAGACAAGCCAAAGAATACAAAAAGACCCTTTCTTGATTTCCCCTTTTTGTCCTTTCCAACTTTTACTTCATTTTGTCATTATTTATTTGTGGGTCCCACCTCATGAGAAGGACAGCCCAACAAGTAGTTTATCACAAGGTTTTAAAAGGCTAAAGGCGAGGTGTTTTGAGGCATAAGCCTTGAGAAAAAGAAAAAAGAAAATGATATAATCCATAAACAACAAGACCTAAAAACATAAAATTAGGATCTTATATGACTTGTATGATATATTAGACATGGATTCATGGTTCAAACTTCAAAGTATCCATACACCCCAATATGTTAAAAGGGATGCATTGAGTATTGACACTTTGAACCATGCATACATTTATTTTAGTTTTTTAATTATACAAGGTTAGTTTTATATTATTTAATTACTCAAAAGATTTTTTAAATACATTAAAAGGGGGGATGCAAGGATTTATATCATCTAGTTGAGAGTAGAATAGTTTTGAAGACTTCGATGGGATGTTGGACACGGAATACACAAGGTAGTGTGGCCACACGGAGGGTCTCTTTTGTGGATAGAGTGGAGACAAGTGCTGCAAGTTTCTAAAGTATAGATGATGGTAAGAGAAAGATTCAAGTTGGAAAAGAGGAAGGATCGAGGTCCCTCTCTGAAGTTAAATAGGATTGTTAGATTAGGTACAATTACATAGGTACATTGGCCATTTTGTTTGAATCAAGTGGAATCAGGACCGACTGATTCATGCTATGTGTAACTGATGGTATTTTTTACAAGACCAATGGATGTTTGGGGTATTTTCAAATAGGTGGAAGCACAAATATTGTATCTCTAAGGTGGTTGAAAAATAAGTTAAGGTGGAGATTATTGGGATTGTGTCTTATTTTACAACCATTGGATTAATTTTAATCTAACAGTTGGTGTGGTCTCACTTTAGATTAAAGAGGTTTTATAGATAAAAACTTCTTTTTGTATATAGGGTTAAGGCTTTTTTAGAGAAAATGTGTGAGAAAACTACAAAGTGCTCTTGGTGTAAGAGTGTGTTTTTCTCTTGTTTTTGTTCTTCGAGTTGAGAGGAAAAGGAGAAGGGGTGTACAATTGTTAAGGGTTGGTTTTGGCTGCAAACCACAATGTACTTGTATTGTTTCTCAATTTTCTTTTTGTCTTTTTTTGGATTTTTTATCATTTTTGTTGTTGTTAGATTTCTCGTGGTTGCTATTTCAAGTAACTTGTGATTTTATACTGTGGGTTGATGTTGTGAGGCCCCAACAATCATTTAGTAGGAAATCAGCACATATATTTTCTTATGAGTGAAAAACCACAGATCTCATGTTACTAACAATATATTTATTATTTTGTAAGAATGAACCATTGAATAAGTATGAGAAATTGTTCCTTTTTTATCATTTGAACAAGAACGCTAATATCATAGTCAACTCAAATTTCATGTATAGATCCAAATAAAAGAAAAAATGAAGGCAAATTCAAATAAATTGATTTTTATACATTTGAAATAAATGGGATACAAACTCTTTGGATTTGAAACTCTCTTACAAAAGAGATAGAACCTCTTATTCTCTCTTGGTGGTGCTTCTTGTAACTTGAGGATTTGGATTTGAGTTGAATACAAGGGTTGAATGACGTGCTCCCATACTTCAAAAAATTGTGGAGATTTCTTCCTTTGATTGGGCTTTTGAAGTTTGATCAAAAGAAGGATTCTATGAGACTGTTTCTTGCAACTTAAGGATTTGGGTTTGAGTTGAAGTCAAGGGTCAGATGACATATTCTTGTATATACTTCAGAAAATGATGGAGATTTCTTCCTTCAATTGGGCTTTGAATGCTTGATCAAGAAAAGGATTCTACAAGACTTTTAAGAGTGTTGTTGCTTTACTCTCAAGAAGGTGTATGTGCTTCCTTCCTCCCAAGAGCCTTCTTACTTCACTTAGTTTTTTTTTTCTTAACTCCAAAAGCCCCCTCCCTCTTGATTGGAACCCCTATTTATAGATCTCTTGGTCTAATCTCTAAATCCCCTTAATTAAGGATATAGTTAGCTCTCCTTACTCTTTTTAGAGAGTAAGAGGTTGTAATTACTATCACTTTTAGAGAGAATAATTTATCATCCATTATTTTCTCTTTAATCATTGAATAATTTTCGAACATATGATTTGATTGACTAGAGATTTAATTGACTCTAGTTACCTTTCATAAAGAAGAGAGTTGGCAATTTACCATTTGTGGAGAGAATGCTTTTTAATCAATTATTCTCTCATTAATTATTGACTAAATTTCCATCTTTGAGACTTGATGAAGGGTGATTTGGCACGACCTAATAAGAAGATGACACGTAGGCACAATCTGATTGAAGGATGATAACTCAGCCAGGCAAGCCCAATTCGCAGCATTCGTAGTTTGGGTATCCATCCACCTCGGCCCAAAACCCGCCTCGGCGTAGAGGCACCTCGGCATCCAATTCAGTTCGGGACTGAAGAATCGAAGTTCCAACTCGGAGCTAACGAGCGGAATCATCGTATAACCAACTCCAAAGGCCTCCCCAACAAATCTCGAATCTCTTTGTCACGATGAGCCAATAGATCCTAAATCTCATAAGATCACGATAAGAACTCATCCCGGTTCTGCCTGAATCGGGGGTAGACGATAAGCCTCATCCACATACTACTCTCCTTCAAAAATGGAACCAACCTTATCTCTTCAACCTGGAGAACCCGGAGCTCTTTCGTAAAGTCCACGACAGCGAAATCTCAAGGCAAAGGTACGCGTGATTACTCTACTCACTAGCACTCAAACTTGTTGTCCATCTGGAGTTCGGATCGCCCTCTAGGTAGAAGTAGTCAGATCGCGCACCATCAATATTTGAGATGGGTTCTAGTTGAATTATTTGGTAGTATGGGTTAAGGTTAAAAATTGACCATTTCACTATGTTGATAGATTTGTAATAGGAAAGCCCAAATATTAAGGCCCACACACTTATTTGGTAGTATGGGTTAAGGTTAAAAAGGACCCATACTAAGGCCTACGAGCGAATTTAAGTTTTTTGGGGGTAAGGCCCATTTGGGAGCCCATGAAAATTTTAATGTCTATAATCACTCCACTTCTATTTCAACAATTTCATGATTGATATATAAGAAAAGACCCATTAACTAATCATTAACTACAAATAATAGTAAAATCTCTGATGTGGATTTCTAAAGTTGAACAGCGATGGATAGCAAAAGAATGTGAAATGTCAAGGAAACTTGTAAGAGACCCACCTTATTTTCCTTCTACTTTGGGATATTAAGCTCTTAAGACGTTCAGGTAAATTTACACTTTGGTTCACTTTTGCCTATGTTTGGCAACATTACATTTATGCATTGATAAATGATAGACCAATACACAGTAATAGTAAATTTGTGGATGCAAAGCTAACCCAATTTTACAATTTATATAAATCATTTTACACACTACAGGGTTAGTAGAGAGGGGAGTAGAGGGAAGTTAGTAGGAAATCCGGACTGACTTCAGATCCGGTTAGCGTCATTTCTCTAGTTTGAAAATTTTATCATTGTAACTAAGTTTGGATTTAACTAGTGAAAGAAAGTAATTTGAAGTGTTGAATCTTGACCAAGGAAGTTTCTTGTTGGTAGGAAGTTGATAGATCCTTCAAACTTTATTATTATGTTACAAGGACATCGGCTTAGACAGAGATTTGAAGCTAGAAATTCTCTATTCTCCAAATTCGGTTTCGGTGGAACTGATTGAGAGTTGGCTTTGCACTCTCATCACTTTCAACCAGATTGAACAAAAAGTCAAAAACTGAAGATTTAATATTCAGTAATTCAATACCAAACGTTACATTTACATTTACTATCGAATACAAACTCGAGATAACAAGAACAAAATGAAGAAAGTAACAAACATCTACCAGAAAACTCCCAATAATCAATATCTGTTTTGTTTTTCACTTGGACTTGAAGTTGATTGAAATGCAGACATCCATTCAGTTTAACCATCCATTCGGATGATGCATCGGAGACCTTCGCCTTTCAGCATGTAATCAAAAGCCTTGTTTATCTCCGAGAAAGGGACTTGATGAGTGATGAACTTCTCCACCTCAAGCTCCTGTCCATTGAAGACCAAGTTCCAAGTCAGTTTCTACATTCAAGTTTTATGCCCACATCTATGAACTAATTACAAGATTTACTAGAGGTTAATGAAGTTGGCCAAGCTTACCTTGTTCATGTATTTTTCTACAACAGAGGGAAGATCAGATCGCGGTTTGTAGTTGCCAAAGAATGTACCCTTGAGAGTTCTTTCATTCAATAAATTCATGGGGTGGGTCTTGAATGTAGCATCTTTATGAGGTACACCCACAAGAACAGCAACACCCCAACCCTGAAAAAAAAAATTAAATTGAAATTCAACACATGCATTAAGAGAGCTTGGTTCTCAGGTTTAGTCATTACAGAGGAAAAAGAATTGTGAAGATAGAAGATTCGGGGAGAGGATTGAAACTTACATCATGAACACATTCAAATGCTGAGATCATGGCATTAATGTTTCCGGTACATTCAACACTCCGGTCAACTCCTCCATCAGTCATTTCAGCAAGCACCTAAATGAAGCAGCACAAGAACATTCAGCTTATTTGCAAGATAAATGCAGATTTGTAAAGCTTCACAATATGGTAAACAAACGTTTCCGAAACAAACCTCTTGAACTGGTTTCTCATGGTCCATTGGGTTCACAAACTCGGTACACCCAAACTTCTTGGCTGTCGAGACGAAACAGAAGAAAATTCACTTGCTTGTTCATCTTCATTTGTATTTTTTTTTTATCAATATCTTCATTTGTAAATTAAATTATTCAACTCTAGAGGCCAAATAAGATTATTCTTTATAGAACTGGATCATTTACCTTCTTCAAACCTCTTTGGGTTCAAATCAACTCCAATGATTCTGGATGCCCCAGCTATTCTAGCCCCTTCTGCAGCCTATTCACATTGCAAAATACAATTCAATTTTCCAGTAAAGGAGATTGGAAAGGGAAAACAAATAATGACAATAATCTATGTGACAAGAGAAGAGATAGAAACTCACAGCAAGCCCAACAGCTCCCAATCCAAAGACGGCCACTGTTGAACCCTTTGGAGGTTTTGCAACATTCAAGGTGGCACCAAGACCTTCAAGAGAAAACCCAAGTTTGTTAGATAAAGAAATAGAAAATTCAAGGTTAACTATATAAATTGGGATTGAATAGATATCTCACCTGTGGAGATACCACAGCTGAGGACGCAAACTTTGTCTAGAGGGGCCAAAGGATTAATCTTGGCAAGGCAACCAACATGAATAACAGTATATTCGCTGAAGGTGGAGGTGCCAACAAAATGGTAAATAGGCTTGCCATTGATGGAGAACCTGGACTGACCATCGTTAAGCATCACACCCCTGTCAGTGTTGATTCTAAGTAGGCTGCACATGTTGCTTTCCTCGGACTGGCAGTGAGCACATTCTTTGCATTCCCCGGTGAAAACAGGGAGGACATGATCTCCTGGTGCAAGATCCGTCACACCCTCTCCGACACTCTCAACTATCCTATATGCCCACAAGAATAAACGAAGCATCGAGTTATAAACCAAAACAGTCCTTTCTACCCTCGATAACTCGTTACATTTACTTCAATCAGCAAGAACAACCATCAATAAGTGATTACATGTGATTTAATCCTATTTAACAAAAAGTAAAAATGAACATACCCTCCTGCCTCATGGCCATAGATCCGAGGAAACAGAGGATTTTGTCCCTGCAAAAATTTGAAACAGACACCCATTTCAATTTGATCAAAGGACTTAACGAAGCATCACCAGAAGAAATGAGTATACTGTTTGAAAGTAGTTACCTTGGCTTCCCAGAAGTAAACATCGGTATGGCAGAGAGAGGTGTAGAGGATCTTCACCCGAACCTCATTTTTCTGTGGAGGTGCCACCTCCACTTCTTCAATCACTAAAGGCTTCCCAGCTTCCCATGCTACGGCAGCTGAGAGACACGGAAAAATGAGAGAAGAGGAAAGCGAATAAACAGAAACAGGTACAGTTTCTTTAAAATCCCATTAGACAAGAGGAAAGCGGACGGATTAAAAGAGTAGAAACTACAAACCCAATAAACAATAAGAGCTTAAGAATCAACCCAACATTCAAAAACAACGGATCCAGAAGAAACAGAAAGACTGACGAGTTGTTGTATTACCTTTGCAGCGAATAACCTGGCCGGCAGTGCTCGACATTCTTGTATTTTTCTTCTTGTATCACGAAACTGAATGAGTCTTCCTTGGTTGGATTTTCGAACGCTTTGAATCGGTGGTGGTGTGAGATGGGGCTCCATGGCAGATGTATTTATATCAGGAGCCGAGGAGGAGCAACTGCCTTGGCCTAGCTCCAAGCCTCCGTTGTAAATGTAAATACAGCGGCCATGAACCCAGAATCCATCCATTCTAATTTCTCTGGACCATGGTTTTGTGCAGTGGTTTTATACTTTTAGAGAGGGAGGAAAACATACCTCTCGATATTCTAAAGGGAGAGAAGAAAGTCAAAGATATGGGAAGATCTTCTCCGTATGTTTTGACCATTAAGAATCCTAACCGTTCAAGATGCTGGAGAGATTATGACCTTGATCAGGTGACCGTTCAGACTCTTGACGGAGAAGATCTTCCGCGTCAGACTTTCACTTAATACACCCAATAGGCCGATACAATACATATTTAAGTACTCTCGTACGAGACAATGCTTGTCAGGTAAAACTGCAGAAGTAGATGATGTCTAATAATCAACTAGTGTGACAGAGCCGTCTGATTTACTGACCTCATAAGTCCTCCCTAAAGAGTTTACGCGTCTCAATCACACCACTTCGCCAGAAGGAATCCTATTCCTGAATCCTGGATGCAGATGTTGACCAATTGATTCCTGGTTTTAATTTACAATTGGCTGGTTTTGTGGATGGATGGATCCCAGTCTTGAGTTTACATGTATCAATTGGCCGGATGAAGATGTTTACACGTAACATTTTATTGTCAGTCTCTGTATCACATTTTGTATTTGTCTTGCCGACAAAGGGGTGGCCAACAACAACTTTCCAACCCTCTACCAACATCTCACACCGCACATCTGATATACGGCGGGTTCTACTTTTTATGGTGAGAAGTGCGTTGTTAGATCGAGTACGGATCTGCTCCACACAACCAGAGCATTTTTATAAAACATAAACACGCCACGTGTCCGTATGCCCATATAAATTCTATAAACGAGTGGAGGAGCCTAACAGTCGTTAGCCTCCGTTTCCGTTAGGCCCCCACCCCAAGTTTTATTGGAAACTTTCTAATTTTTTATTTTATTAGCGGGGACCAGTGCCATGCACGAAATTTGGTAAAAAAAAGTGAAATAATGTATATAAATACTTTTTATTAAATACTGTAATTAATCATATTAATTTATTAATACTGTATTTTTTAAAATACTATTCATTATTAAAAATTATGAAAAATAACACAATTATAAATACTTCTAATCAAATACTGTAATTAATAATGTTAATTAATTAATATTATATTGTTATAATACTGTATTATAATCACATATTAATATTATACTGCAATTAAAAACATACTGTAATTAATTAAATAATTACTGAATTTATTAATTAAATGAAATACTGTATGTAGTTAACAGTAATTTAACATTAATTAACAGTAATTAAATTACATTTTACATTAATTATTGGTTATTAATAAAATGAAATACTATATTTTTATATTATTATTATTACTATTTTGTTTTATGAATATAAAACTGCAACAACAAATTGAAAATAGCAAAATAAAATTTAATTATACATCAAACACATAAATAACATAAATATTCCAAACATTTTCAAATAGATGGTAACATCAAAAAAACACAAAATATCTAATCAATCACATAAATAAAGCAAACATTTTCAAATAGATGGCAACAACAAAAACAAAAATTATCTACACCATTTTCAAATAAATAAACCAAGCATTTTAAACACAAAATGTTAATAAATAAATGTTGTAATTAATGATGTTAATTAAATAATACTTTTAATTGTTAAAAATACTATAATTATGAAAAAATACTATTAATTAATAATACTGTTTTTCAATAAATATTGTAATTATTAAATTACTGTATTTATTTCAACTACATTAATTTCTTGAAATTATCATATTTTCAGAAATATATTGGTAATTTCTTGGCTAAAACTAATTAAATGTAATTTTCTGATAATTATAATTTAAAATAATTTAGTTATAGCTTAAAAATAAATAATGTGAATTATATTACTGTTAATTAATGTTAAATGTAATTTTCTGGTAATTAAATGTAAGTTTATGCTATTTATAGCTTAACTAATAATTACTGTTAATTACAATTTAAAAATCATTTATATCTTATAAGCTTATGTTATTTATGCTATTTATAGCATAATAGACATCACTAATGTATTTTACATTACTTATAGCATAATAGCATAAAACTACATTTAATTAGACTTTCATTATTTTGAAAGATTAACAGTATTTAAAAAAGACAGTATTAATTACATCACTAATGCTATTTATGCTAAATTATATCACTAAATTACATTTAATACTGCATTTCATTTAATACTGTAATTATTAAAATACTAAACTATTAACAATTCTGTAATTATTAAATTACTATATTTATTGAAAAAATATAATTACCATTAAATATAGTTGAAAAATAATTATTTAGTTACATTTTAAAAATAATTACTGTTAACTATTAAAAATACTGTAATTATGAAAAATACTATTAATTAATAATACTGTTTTTCAATAAATACTGTAATTATTATATTACTATATTTATTTAAAATATATCACTTTTTGGAAATTATCGTATTTTCAAAAATATATTGGTAATTTCTTGGCTAAAACTAATTAAATGTAATTTTCTGGTAATTACAGTTTAAAAATAATTAAGATACAACTTAAAAATAAATAATGTGAATTATATTACTGTTCGTTTAGATTCGAAAAGATTTTCTCTTCCAATCTTAGATCAAGAATGGTTAAGGCCTCCTAGAAGATTGCCCAATCGAAGCTTTTGTAAATAATGAAAATGGAAATTATATTAATTTAATAATTACATTATTGTAATTAATACGTAATGGAAATTATTATTATTATTATTATTATTATTATCATTATTATTATTATTATTACATATTTTTCCATTACTATTTTTTGAAAATAATTAAATAATGGAAATTATTTGAGATGAACTTTATTTAAGTGAGGAAGATTAATTCTAATACTTTGATTTAATGAAATAAGTAATAAACAATATTTAATAAAACTAAAAAATGGGAAGGATTGGATGTGGAAACGGGTATAGGTCGGAATACCCAAAATCGGAATCGGTTTTATTTAACAAAACTACAAAATGGGAAAAGATTGGATACCGAAACGAGTGTGGATTGGAATACCCGAACCTCAATAGTTATCATCCTCACCCAGAGTTCGGTTCATGCGCATTTCCATTGCACCGGCCACCAATCAACGGTCATAAAAGATTTGACAATGCGGGAGATGCATTGGAAGCCCAAATAAATGCCTCTTGCAAAACATGTCACTACAAATTCATTTTATTGGTTTAAGTGATATTACATGGATTAAAAAAATAGAAAATTCAAAATTCTGAGAAATTAGGAAAGGGGTGGGGGAGAAAGGAGAGAGGTGCTAACATGGTAGGATCAATTATATATATATATATATATATATATATATATATATATGGATATAGATATAGATAGATAGATAGATAGATAGATAGATAGATAGATAGATAGATAGATAGATAGATAGAGAGAGAGAGAGAGAGAGAGTCGTGCTCAAACCCCCTACCTCTCCTCTTTTCTCTTTGGCAATGAAACAGTGAAACCCTAGCGCCCTCCACTGGTTGTGCTCTCCCCAGCAGCTAACAATCTCACCGGCCAGAATAGATTCCGACAATAGTACAAGGGCTTCCTCTGTTGGGGTTTCTTATTTTTTTCACATGTAGGCTATAGCACCGGTGGCCATTACCAAGTGCAGGATTTTTTCCATTTCATTTTTCTTTTCCTTTCAAACAATTCGAATTTTATTGGACTGACTAATTTTTATGTTATGAACAATTAATTTGCTTATAGATTGTATTTTTTTACTAGTTCATGAACAACTACTAAGCCTTTGTTCATCTTCTTAGTGTTGCATAATTACAAGTTCATGAATCATGAACAACTGCTCTTGGGTTATCAACTTTTTTCTTGGGTTATTTTCTATTAGTTTGACGACAAGTTGGAAGGGGCTCAACAACAAAATCTTCTCTAATGTATATCTGTTATTCATGACTTGTGCATTAACCTGAGACTTAATTGAGAGGCACAGTGTATGATTAGAAGTTTTGTACCTCATAGTCAATAAGTTGTATGATGTTCTTTCCCTTTAGCTTCTTCAGATATTGAATCTCTTGAAAAAGATTCATATGCAATAGAATAATCATGACCTTTAAGCTTGATCCTTTTAAGGGCATAGATTGTAAAATTGTATGAGATGACCTTGTAAACCTCATTGCTTCCTCCACTCCCAATCTTTCCGAACTTCTAGTAGAGATTCCCATTAATTTTAAAGAATAAGTCGAGATCATAAATTCTTTTTACGAGTGCAAGATGTCCCCTTACCACTTATAGCCTTCTCTGGTTTTTCTAATTTAGAGAACTCCTATTTCATATTTGAGGATGAGTTTTTCGTTGATGGATCATGTGATTGTATATTAGAAACCTGATCTGAAGACTTTACTTTAGCTATTTTATCATCCATATGGGAAGGTGCTTTTGCATGGTCAGCATTTCCATCAGCTAACCATTCACGTTGCTTCAAATAATAGGCATGCTTGCTGCCCCATTGGGCTTTGATAGTCCCTGATTATTAACTCATGTTATCCCAAATGCAGAGGTAGTCGCTTTGGTTGAAAGAAACAACTATTTGGTCTGCTAACATATTACTACTATACTTAAGCATAGAAGATGGTGGCTACACGGAATTTCCTCGAGTAACAGGTTGAGGATTCACATTTAATTCTTCTAGAGGTTCTATTTTCATATGAGAACTGTTATCTCAACAAGAACGAGAGTTGTAGGTTGTTGAATTCAGCATAGGCGTAGATGCTGAATGGACTAATGTTGTAGTTGCACAGGGATGAGAGTCTAGGCAAGAACAGAGAAATAAGTAGAATTGTTGGAGTCTCATTTTATCGATGACCGTAGGGTATTGTCACTGGAATCTATTTTCACCGGTGAAATCACCAGCCGCCAGAGAAAACACTACAACCGGTGGAGAGCATTAGGGTTTCATTCTTTTGTTGCCGGAGAGAAAAGAGGAGAGGTAAGGGCTTTAAGTGGGAATTGAACAAAAAACTAGAAAGTGTCGAATAAGGCTTGGGTAGGGTTGGGGGAGGGGGGGAGGGGGACTAACAGAATGGAGGCCTAACGACTATTAGGCTCCTCCACTCGTGTATAGAGTTCACATGGGTTTGGGGACGCATGGTGTCCTCACGTTTTGAGGTGCTAGGATGTGAGGAGCAGATCCGGACTCTGTTAGATCATGTTTGTTTTGTTGGCAAAAGATCTCAACTCGGCCACGAGTCAAGTTTATATATATATATATATATATATATATATATATATATATATATATATATATATATATATATACAAAGAGAGAAAGAGAGAGTATTATATATGTAATATTTTTTATATGTTAAATAAAAAATTATATGTACAATTTTTAACTTTTATAAAATATTTGTCTCATATTTGAGCTCGAGATGAGCCAAGCTCGAACTTATGAGCTTTTTACTCGAGTTGAATTTAATTTCAAGTCTCTAGCTCGAATCGAGCTCAAGTCCTATAGTGTATTGGCGAGTCGAGCTTGAATAACTAGATATTCGGCTTGGCTTAGCTCGAACCCACCTCTACCAACAAATGGCTCCATTTCTTAGGATACATATAATGGAATTGGGATCTGCTCCTCACACTAACTGCATAGCCACATCCTTCCATGTATTGGGAACATCTCCCCATGAATAATAAATACAAGTACAGAAGATGTTCCCGATGTGTGGCCAGGACATGCGGCGAAGTTGATATGAGGAGTGTTGTGTGAGGACTGAGGAGCAAATATGAACTCCATACAATGGTTAGGGATGAAAATTTAGATTGGCGCCCATAGAGGGTGTTACACCTCCTACGTGTGTATTAAGAACATCTCCCCATGATAAGTACAAGAGATGTTCCCAATGCACGCTAAGATGTGCATATGTGCACTTTGTGGGGAGCCAATATGATCTCTACAATTTTTCCATCCCCGCCTCGACCCAACAAGGTCGAAGGTGGGAGTGAAGTCCTTGATTTGCTCCAACCTTGAATATATACATATATATATGTATATATTATTATATATTATTTATATTCTAAAATTTTCTATTAATTTAAATAAATTTATTTTTTAAAAAAAATTAGGGATTCAGGTCCCCATAGAGATTTATTTCAAAATCAAGGTCTGGGATGAGAAATATGATCCTCATCCTAAACCCTTTCCATTGTCATTCTTTACAATGGCTTTGATCTCTTCCCTTTGGTACTTACATAGAGTTCCTCTCACCAACCTCACAATACATTCCCCCATGCATTAGTAGGGTTGTTCATAAGAAGGCCCAACCCGACCAAACCGACCCAACCCGAGTCGGCCGGGTTTTCATCAGCACCGTTTGGTTTCGGGTTGTACAAATTCATAAACTGATGGTTCGGGTCGGTTTCAGTTTTTTTGTGTGAAAACCGAAATCGACCCGAACCGAACCGACTTAGTTCCTACTTAACTATTTAAATATATATTTCAATTTTAATTTAAATATATTTTATATTTAAAACTGTTAAATAAAGATATTTCAGTTGTACATAAAAACTGAAATATCTGACAATCCAAACTTGCACCACACAGGCACATGGGCCATGGGGGACATGGATGAACTTAGAACCGAAACCGACCCAAACCGACCTAACCTGACTCAAACCGACCAGGTCAGTTTTGCTTAACACTGGGTCGGTTTCGGTTTCCATCTCAGGTAACCCGACCAGGTCGGGTCGGTTGGAAAAACCTCAGTAAACCGACCCAACCCGACCCATGAACAGCCCTATGCATTAGAAACATTGAGTCCGGATCTCTTGTCCACGAGAACTCTGCCTACGTTTATCACAACCACACATGAAGAACACCTCATCCTCTACATAATATTATGCAAGAGGAGATATTCCCAATTCACAGGGGATAGTATATTGTTGATAGGTGTGGGCAGAATTTTTGTGGGCAGGAGATTTGGAGTCAGAAATATTTCCCCATAAATAACAATGTACAAATGCCCCAATGTGCAGTTGGGACGTGTTGTTGTGAGGTTGGTGTTAGGAGCGCTTTGGGGAGCAGATTAGGATTTCCTTCTAACACTCTTATTCTGGATAGGCGTCTCTTACACCTTAAGACAAGCCCAATAAAAGTAAAAACTTTGGCTGTTAGCAATGTTTTGGGGCATGACATGTTACCATAGGTGTGGGGTAAAAGATTAATTGCACTCAGTTTTCTTTCAATTAAAAAAACAAACAGGGAACCGATTGGGTTGAGTTGATGTGTCATGCTAAATGCCAAACAGAATAGTTTGTGAGGTGAGATCCACACAGACAGTCTCCAAGCTATACTTGTGAAGAGCCCAAATTGATCATTAGTCGGTCAAAATTTTAAATTGTCCACTTAAGCTTTTTTGGAATGGTTTCTCTGAAAAGCGTCAAAACGGAGACCGGATCTCTTTCTCATACAAGGCACCTCATATGTATATCCTTCTATGCATTCGGAACATCTTTTATACTTATAAGTTATTATTCACAGGAAATGTACCCAATGCACAGTCAATATGCCTATCAGGTGCCCATATGTGAGGAGCAGATCCCGTTCTGTCAAAACGGTTGGAACAGCTTGACTAAAAAGTTCATCTCAGCCCTTACAAAAGGACACTAAAAAACAGCAATAACGAAAACCCACATTTTTTAACTCAAAGATAATAGCTATTTTGGGTTTTCCAGGGTTTTCACCAAACATTACTACTAGAAATGATATTTTGCATTTATATATAGTTATAAAAAGATCGAACCAAGTAATTTTTTTGAATTTGATCAATTAATGAATAGATCTAATACAAATATGTCCCTAAGGCTTAACTCCTTAATTTGTCTCCTAAAGCTGAGTTAGGAAGGAATATAAATTCAAATATGTAGAGTGCAAAACCATGTATTTTGTATGTATTTACATTGCACATATTTGCATTTGTACTTCTTCCAAGACTTAGTTTGAAAGGAGTATTAGATACAAATATGTAGATACAAAATTATGTATTTTGTATTACTTTATATATATTTACACTGTAATATTTGTATTTGTATTCTTTCAAAACTTATTCAAACGGAAAATAATTTGCCTGTCTGCGTTTGACAGTCTATATGCCCATCAAGATTCTCTCGGCATGATAGTTAATCTATAATTTATACAAACTCTATGCAATAGTAGAGTAGAAGATATGGTTATTCTGATTTTGTAATTTGTATTCGATTAATATTTAGATTAAATTAGATTTGATTTTACTTAGTTTAATCAAATTCTGAATTCAATTATATTATAATGTTTATTAATTTTAATGTAGAAAATTTATATAATTATATTTAAATTATAAGAAATATATTTTTATATATTATATTATATATGAATATATAATAAACTCAGTATGTTATATTTATAATTTTACATTAACGTATTATATATAAAAATTGAAAAATAATTATTTTTTTATACTTTTGTATTTTAAAATTAAAATAAAACCCAATTAAATTTCGAATCGAATTCAGATATGAATTTTCAATAATTAGATCAGACTGGATATTGCTGAATCCGATCTGGAGTATGGATTATGAATACCGCAGGCTGTCAAACATGGACAGCGCCAAGGTGGTCCTCATTCTCAAGTCTCAACTCTCAAACAGTCAAACGGGCCCTGTGCTATTTTCTTTGGTCACCTATTGAATGCCGACTGACGCCATCAATGACGACCACCTAATGCATTTTAACGCTTCCCACCGCCCAGCGGCGCCGTGAATACGATGCTTCGTCAAGAATTGTGTGAGAATTTAAATCCAGAATATTTACGCCGATAACATGGCTGAAATCGGGGGTGGATTAGAGCCAGAATCGAACCGAATATTGAGTTATTTGAGCTCGGCTCACTAAAATTGTGAGTTCGAGCTTGAATCGAATTTGAGTTCAAATTCGGTTCAGTTCAAAGCTCGTAAGTTTGAGTTTGCCTCGGCCCAAATTCAACTGTAAACAATTTTTTTTTTTCTAAAAAATAAAAATTGTATATATAAAAATATTTTTTATTTTACATACAAAAATAAGAACTATAATTATTATTTACTATTATAAATTAAGAATAAAAATATTATTATATATAATAAAAAAATTTATTATATATATTTATATATAAAATATTAGGTTCGTAAAATTTATGAACTAAGAGTTTCATTGAGCTTGAATTCGGCTCAAATCTTGATTTAAACCAAACTGAACCAAGCTAGAATAACTCGTGAGAAACTTGGCTCGTGGCCACCCTAAGCCACCGGCCCACCACTGATGAATTGAGCAAGATTGTCATGTCCAAAACAGCTTGATTGAACCGAAAGGATAAGGACCAGTCGATTATGTGCCAACGCAAGCAAATTTGGGGCTGTCAATGGTCCGGATTTGGTTCGGGGCAGGGTAGAATCGCTCCAAACTGATTGTTAAAATCCATAATACCATAACATAATCAGACTTGATCAGTTCTATTATTTCAAAACAGGTACCGAACCATTTGGACCCGATTGTCCCTGATTAAACAAAGAACCCCTATTAATACTTAAGACCTATTTTTTTATAAGAAAAAAAATATTCAATAACCTATTATCAGTAAATGTGACAAACCGGAAAATGGAAAGGATTTTTTAAGTTTTAAACCTGCCTAAAATTACAATGTTAGATATACAAAATACTTATATCACATGTAAAATAACAAAATAAGTAAAATATATTAATTAGTATATATAAATATATAATCGCTTCAGATCTAGTCAGTTTGGAATAACCAAAACCAGTTTCAAACCGATAATAATCATGATATTATTGTTGACAATAAACGATTCGGTCTTAATTGATTCCAAACAGAAAACACTGATCTCCATAAGCCACAACAAAGTTTACGTCATTCCATACGTACTATGAAAATAAAATTAAACGAGGATGTAAGTTACAAGGTGTCCCAAGCATTTGCATGGTTGTTTTTTATACACAAATAAGCATCCTTCTATTTCAAAAGAGGAAAAATTAAGGTCATTTAATCTATACTAAAATTAAGAGGTTGGAATCTTATGGCTTATGAACTTTATCTTGATTAAAATACTCTTTTTTGAATTTGGTCTCGATATTTTCAAAAAGTGATTTTAAAATTAAATCAAATTTCTTATATGGAAAGTGAATGGTTCAACCATTTTGAGTCAAACAAGTGAATCCATGGTGTTATAATTAAATACAAAAAATTATACTATACTAATTAAATCTATGAACAATAATTTAAAAAATATATAAAACCATTTTTTAAAACCAACTCAGAAATGAAACAAGTTTTTTCATCAAGAAAGTAAGTAGTTCAACCATGTGGGCTAAACATGTGAACTCATGATACCATAATTAAATACTAAACATCTAAAAATAGATAAAATTACAAATAATAAAGAAAATTTATAAAAAATTTTGGGCACATCTCTAAGATTATACTTTTGTCAATTTAAACAAAAATAAGTATGATAAATAAATACTTTCATTAATAATGGAAATGGAATACAAAAGCCAAATCAAAAATGAAACCATTTTTTTGTCTAAGTGGTGGGTCAACGGTTCAACCAATTGGATTAAAAAGATCAAACTACGATGTCATAGTTAAATTATATTTTTTAAAAGAATATTTTAGACAAATCTCTAATATTACATATTAATGATATAAAAACAAAAATACGTGTGATAAGCAATAATTATTTTTATCAATGATGTAAAAGAAATACAAAATTTAAAATCGATCTGAAAATAAAATTATTTTCTCGCCTAGGTGGCAAGTCAATGATCCAAATATTTGTATATTCCAAAAAGATAGAAACACACAAAAGTACAAAAAATTGGTAGAAATCAGTTAGATACGTCTCTAATATTTGTATATTCATCATATTAAGCAAAACCAAGTATAAAAAATAAGAACAACTTTTACTAATGATGGAAATGAAAATAAAAATTAAAATCAAAATACATTTTCCATGTAGGTGGTGGGTTGGTGGTTAAATGGATCAACCTATGATGCCAAAATTAAATAATAAAAATTTTATAACACAGTGATAAGGGGTGATTTGGCCCTCCAGTGACATAGCGACACGTGGCACCATAGAACCGTCAAATGACACCTCAGTGCCATGTAAGCATCAACCTCAGCACCTCAGACACATTGCTCTCGTCTCGGTCTCCTCAACCCCACCTTGGCAGGCCGACCTGTGGACACCCTGAAGAGTATCAGGTCGGCATAAGAGGTGATTTGCCTCCACTGACCTAATTGTGGCCCGATTAGCAACCTATACGATGTGGCTGGTGACCTACTTCAGGAGCTAGCAATCGCCTTTGACTCTTTCGGGCTCACGTTGCCACGTTGATGGAACTAACTCTTGTCCCACCTACTTTGGATGCAATTGGATAAGCATTACCGCCTTATGCGGAGTCCTCTTTCGGGCAAGGAGCCACCTCCGAACCATATGGGCCAATGATCTCAGATGCGCTGTGTGAAGCCCACGACAAGT
The DNA here is from genome assembly GCF_055504915.1 of Nelumbo nucifera. Lineage (NCBI taxonomy): Eukaryota > Viridiplantae > Streptophyta > Magnoliopsida > Proteales > Nelumbonaceae > Nelumbo > Nelumbo nucifera. The sequence continues at coordinate 88,605,367 of NC_142649.1, forward strand.
TGCGCTTATATAAAGGAGTCCCATTCTTCAAGAAAGGTATGCGCGATTTAGCTCTCACAACTCTCACCTGTATCCTAAGTCTTAATTAATGGCATCCTCAAGCAACAAACCCATCAACAACGACAATATGCGCATTGTGGCACTACCACTGGGGGCAGAACTAGCTCATGCAAAACATAGAGGTACCAATTGTCACAATCGGGCAGTTCACCATCCCCTTGACTCTACCAGGCATCCCGACCACCCAGGGCTTGAACCTCCCATTGATTTCTCTGACTACACTTCCCTACACTTAAGACCTCAGTGATTTCTGTAGGGATAGACAGCCACCGGTTTTACCAGCTGATACAATATGTTTACGGGATAGACCTGCGGATGAAGAACAGCAAATGTCGTCACTTCACGACAATGATCGAGATGCAACCACAGTTCATGCTCGGCATGTAGGTGTCACAGGCACACCATCAGCAGCAGCAACAACAATAACACCAGGTCACCAGCCAGAACGTGAACCAGAATCAGCAACTCAACGACTAGAACCAGGTGTCGGATCCCCCTCTCCATCAGAACGATCGGGACCAGGCAAGGACCCACACTTCAAAAGCCTGGGACCCCACTTATGTCCCAACTAAAGAGGTGAGCCAAGCCACTTCATCGGTGGGGATTGACACCACCAGTTCCACCAAGGGGTCTAGGAGGAGGTGTCGCAGACGTTCATGATGCGCCACAGGAAAGAGTCAATTCGCCCCAAAGGACAAGGAAGAGACCAAGAAGGAGGAGCAAATTCAGATCGCCATGTCATCTGTGTCGTACGTGTCCTGCACATCTCTTCTCATGACCGAGATCCTAGCGGCCCCCTGGCCTAAGGACTTTAAGGCCCCCAGCCTCTAGTCTTACGACGGCACAACCGACCCAGTCGACTATCTTGATAGCTTCCAGACCCTAATGTAGCTTCTCAGGGCCTCGGACGCTAGCTTGTACATGGCCTTCCCAACCACCTTTCGAAGCACAACTAGGATGTGGTATTTAAGGCTAGCTGCAGGGTCCAAAAAGACTTGGAGGCAGTTTGTAGACCTATTCATGACCTACTTCGCAATGAGCAAATGGTGTCCGAAGTCAACTACCAGCCTCCTGAACGTAGTCCAACGACATGATGAGAAGCTCTGGGACTACCTCAAACAGTTCAACTTGGAGCGGCTACAAATCCCCAACCTCGACCCCATCGTTTAGCTCACCGCAGTAGTCAATGGCGTCCAATATCATAACTTATGCTGCAAGGTCGAATTGAACCCTTCAAACACCATGGAGGAGTTCCTTGATCAGGCAACCAAGTTCATAAAGGTTGAGGAGGCGCTCAGATTTGGGTTAAAGCTGAGTGGAAAGCGGAAGAGGTCGAAGGATGACTAGGCTACCAACAAGCAAAGAAAGAAGAACAGGTCCCCCAGGCACAGTAGGTTGCCCTGCAATAAACGTAGTAGGTCACCTTGCGGCAAAAGCAAATCTCCCCAAAGGAGCAACAAGTTGTCATGCTGATGTTCTCAGACTCCGCCCATCAAGACCAAGAACTACACCCCTTTGGATGCACTGAGAGGGGAAATTTTGATGCAAATCAAGTTGGCCGAGTACATGAAGTGGCCACCTCACATGGAGACCCAGCCAACCGTAACAAGGATAGGTACTGCCACTTCTACAGATACATTGGGCACAACACTGAAAACTGTTGTAACCTTAAAGACGAGATCGAGGAGCTAATCAGGAAAGGTTACCTTAAAAAATTCATTAAGAAGGATGATCGTGATCACCCAATTCTCGTAAAGAAAGCTAACAAGTGTCACATGTGCGTTGACTACACCGGCCTCAATAGAGCCTTCACAAAGGATAGTTTTTCACTTACTAAGATAAATCGCCTGGTAGATGTGACCTCAGGATTCAAGCGGTTGATCTTCATGGGTGCCTATTCTAGTTAAAACCATATTCAAATGGATATAGGCAGCTAGGAGAAGATTGCTTTTGTAACTGAAATGGGATTGTATTGTTATAAGGTCATGCCCTTTGGCTTGAAAAACGTTGGGGCGACCTACCAACGCCTTGTAAATAAGATAATTTTTAAACTTATTGGCAATAAAATTGACGTTTATGTTGATGATATATTGTAAAAACTATGTTTTTGAAAACTTTAATTGCCAACCTGAACAACATTTTTAATGTGCTTAGAAAATATAACATGAAGCTCAACCCGAACAAGTGCGTCTTCAGTGTCATGTCAAGCAAGTTCCCTGGTTATATAGTGAACCGATGACGTGTCGAAGCCAACCCTAATAAAATTCAGACCATCCTCGACATGTAATCTCCCAACTCTATCAAAGAAGTCCAAAGGCTAACAGGTCGAATAGCCGCCCTGAACTGATTTATATCTAAGTCGTTTGGGCAATACCTCCCATTCTTCAAGGCCATCAAGAAGACCCAAGACTTCGAATGGACTAAGGAGTGTCAACTCGCTTTCGACGAGTTCAAAAAATACATAAGTTCCCCACCCTTACTAACTAAGTCAGAACCTGAAGACGAGTTAAAAATCTACCTCTCCATAAGTGACGAGGTAGTAAGCTCGGTGTTAATAAGAGAGGTGGATAGAGTGCAATGACATGTCTACTATGTGAGTAAAGTCCTACATGCCGTCGAGACAAAATACCCCAATATCGAAAAGATGGCCTTCTCGCTGGTATTAGCAATCCGCAAGTTATGCCCCTACTTTCAAGCCCACACGATTGTCGTGCTCACCAATAAGCCTTTGAGGCAAGTACTACAGAAGCCCGATGTGTTAAGGAGGCTAACGAAGTGGACAGTCGAGCTCAAGAAATACGATATTCAATTTGAGTCACATGTTGGAATTAAGGCCAAAGTCGTGGCCGACTTCATCGTTAAGTGCACATTCAACACGCTGACTCCTAAAGTGGGAGAACCTGTTACCACCTTGAATGCTTCAACCAGTGAGGCATCTAACACGACTTGGGATGAAGAGCTCTGGATCCTTTATGTGGACAATTATCCAATCAGAGAGGAAGCGGGACTGAACTAATCCTCTATGTACTGAGTGAGATCGAGTTGGAGTACGCCCTCCGATTCTCGTTTTAGGCATCGAACAACAAAACAGAGTATGAGGTGCTTATAGTTGGGCTGTCATTAGCAAAGGAGGTCGGCCCAAAGCACCTCGTCGTTTGCAATGACTCGCAACTGGTGGTTAACCAAGTGAACAGGCAGTACAAGGTCTGGGAACTCGCCATGTTGGCTTATATTGCCAAGGTCAAAGAGCTCCTCCCGTACTTTTGCTCTTGGTACATTTAGCAAATTCCAAGGTCTGAAAATGCTGAGGCTGACACGCTCTCTAAGTTGGTCGGTGCAATAGACCTAACGAAGCAAACTTTCTACATTGAAGACCTATCACGCCCAAGCATTGAGAGGGTGGTAGAGGAGGTCTCTCCCGTACTGGTAGCAGAGCCAAGCTAGATGGATCCACTCATTAACTATTTGTGCTACGGGAACCTACCAATGGATTGCAATGTCGCACGAAGGGTAGAGCGGTAGGTCCGCCTACTACGTTATTATGGGTGAGCAACTTCCCCTACTTGCATTGCTTGTGGCCTACTGAGCCCGACCAAGTGCTACTAGAGATCCATGAAGGTCTCTATGGTGGACACTTGGGGGTAGGCCACTTGTCCAAAAAGAACTACAACAAGGATATTACTAGCTAATGATGAAAGTTGATACCATCCAACTCATACAAAGGTGTGATAAGTGTTAGCAGCATGCTAATATACCACATCAGCCCGCTACCGACCTAAAGTACTTGACCAGCCCATGGCCATTTGCACAATGGGGGATAGATATACCCAATCCCTTCCCACCAACAACCAGGCAGAGAAGGTTCTTGGTGGTTGTGGTGGATTATTTCACCAAGTAGGTAGAAGCCAAGTGGCCGAGCCATTGGTATCTATCATAGCTCACAACGTTCAGAATTCTTTCTAGAGGAACATTGTGTACCACTTTGAACTCCCACAAGTGTTGATATCAGACAACATAAAGTAGTTCAAAGACATCAAGTTCCAAAACTGGTGCACCAAGATAGGCATCCAACAAAACTTCACCGCAGTAGCTCACCCCCAAGAGAATGGCCAAGCTAAGGTGGCCAATAGGGTGATCTTTCGAGGACTCAAAGCTCAACTCTGTCAAGCTAAGGGTTTATGGTTGGACGAGATGCCCAGTGTCCTATGGGCTTATAGGACAATGATCAAGATGGTAACAGACGAGACTCTCTTCAACATGACATAAGGGACCGAGGCTATCATTCCAACAGAAATTGAAATGTCAACCTTGCATTCCGAGGCGTACAAAGAGGAAGCAAATGATAACGAGTTGCAGACCAACCTATACTTGGTAGAAGAGGTTCGTGACCTAGCGTTACCAACAACGAGTAGCTTGGTATTATAACATTAGATTTAAGAGACAACAATTCCGAGTTGGTGACTTGGTACTCAAGAAGGTTTTGGTACCTGAGCCCGGCTTGGGAAAGCTGGGTCTGAACTAAGAGGGCCCCTACAAAGTCTACAAGGTGATCGGTGAAGGAACGTACGAGCTCAAAACCTTGGAGGGGAGGTAGGTACCCTAAGCATGGAACGTCGACAACCTGAAAAACGTATTATGTATGAAAATAGCCCAGTTTTGACCTGCGTACACCAAAGTTTCAAACTTATTCTATGTATGGAGTACATGATCGCCCACTACAGCAACTTGGTCAAGCCGATCTGCGCAATCGGTACTTCACCTAAAAGGAAAAAAGGGGTCAAACTACTTTTAGCTCTAAAGCACCCTTAAGCCAACCTCAAAATATGTCGGCACTAAGGCCCTATTTGGCATCAATTCTAGGGATTCTCATTCTCAGAATCCTTTCAAAACAAAGATGGACCCAAAGAATTTTCATCTTGAGAATCACCAGTCTTGTTTGGCACAATCATCCAATTCTTGCTTCTCATAAATAGAATCACGTTTGACATAGTCATCTGATTCCTTACAATCATAAACAAAATCACGTTTGGCATAGTCATCCGATTCTTGAGAATCGTTAGCTCCTTCCACTCTTCTCCAAATCCCAATTACTCAACATCAAAGAAAAAAATAAAATAAAATAAAAATAAAGATAAGGAAGCAAAAAAATGAACCAACAAAAATAAAAATAAAATGAAATAGGATACAAATTACCTAATGTATGTCTGCTTGAGAACAATCGGTGTAACAAGGGGTCAAGTCGTCTTCGTGCCAGATTGTGTTCTTGAGTAGTGGGGTAACAAGGGTATATCCAAGGGGTTGATGAGGTGTAAGCTTCATCAAACTCAGGGGAAAATTTCCAATGTCACTTGTTGTACTTAGGTTTGAGACCGATAAGAGAGCAACTTCAAAATGATGATTGTTATCTAGTTTTCGTTGCATTAAAATGATGATTGTTATCCGGTTTTCATTTAACCAGTAAAGGAGACTATGAACAAAGAGATTCAGTAACACCTTGGGGGTCGAAATGCTAAAAAGAGAAGAGGTAAGCGATGAAGGGAAGGGAGGAATATCAAAACCGACCGAAGGAATGGGGAAAATATGTGAGAATGAGGGAAGTGGGTTGCTGCAAGTTCAACAATGACAAAGTAGGTCAGAACCGAGAAGACCAAAACATTTTTTTCTTACAACAAGGATAAATTCTTTATCCTTCTCGTAGATCTCTCACCTTCTTCACTTCTCTTAATGTTTGGGTTTCTTTACCAAAAAAGTTGACAACAACGAAGAGAATCAAATACCTTGAGCATGAAGAGAGACAAAAGATAACCATTGAATGAGAGGAAGAAGATAGCTCTACACAAACTAGAGCTTTTTCATGATGCTATGTGTATTTTGTAGCACATTTATTGAAATGCCCTCCCTCACATGTGGCTTCCTATCCCTCGTGTTCGTTATTTAGAGATTAACATGGTGAGAATTGCGCATATGAGAATTTCTCATCCTCAGAAGCTATATTTTTTCATTTCTTTGGAGCGGGCTTTCGGATGAGAAATTTCATCCGAAAAAGAATGGATTTTGAGAATTAGGCAAATCCAAACGGGATTCTACTTCGGAGAATTGTGAGAATCGCCAGAAGTAATTATCTGGAGTGATGCCAAACGGGGCCTAAGTGGCCAACAGTTTGGCAACGTTTTGACTTAGCCAAAATTATAAAAGGCCGGTTCGCTTTTAACACCTCGGCTCGTGTTTTGGACTTAGCCAATTTCTTTGATTGGAAAATAAAAGAGGGCACAAAGACGAACACAACGATTTACAGAAAAAGGAAATTCATTAACAGAAAAGAAAAAGAGTACATCTGACGGGTTGTCGAAGCCCTTAGATTTAATTCTAGTCCCATTCTACGAGTAAAATTATAGTAACAGTAATACCAGGTCGAATCCCACAGGGAGCAAGTAATTAATTTCTCAGCCAAGTGCACAATTTAAAGAGTGGGAATTTCAAATAATTAAATTTCTATACAATTAACACAAAATAGCAAATAACAATTAAGAAGGAAATTTTCAGTCTTACCAAACTCTGATCCAAAGGTTCAATTTGAATCAACTGATCACCGATCCTAGGCTAAAAATAGCAGTCTTGCAATTCAAGCATTTAACTTTTAGATTTATTAGGATAGCCATAATAAACCTTATACCTTCCTAGTTTAGTTGACCAAACCCAACATTCAATCAACACTTATCATTAACCGACTGGGCACGATAGCATTCCATATCAATTAATGAGCAATAAATTTTATGAAAGCAGTTAAACCAAAATAAAAATAATTAAAATAGCTGCAATTATTAAATTTTGTTCTGTTTATTCCCTTTAGGTTAAAACATGCCAACACATTGGTCAAAGGCCGTCACGAACAATTGACCCACAAAGATATTGACCTAATTGCTACTTGTACCACTATTCGTGACAATTACAGATCACCGAATCATGGATAGTCGTAGGAAGATCAATATTAATTCATTTATCAGATTAATCAACATCAACTTCCATAAAAATATGCATAAAAATAAACGAATACTTGAATTAAAGGCAAGAATTTAAATTAAGCACATAACCTCACAGTGACACAATTGAACAAAAAATTCCCCTTGAATAAAAAAAGAGAAGCTCTACCACTCATGGTTGTCATCTCCTTGCCGCTTTGCTTCCAAGATGGATGGACTGATTGATTGATTGAAGCTAGTCGCCCCCCCCCCCCCCCCCTTATATAGCTTTAGGAGGAGGGGTTCTTTCCAACTCCTTTTAGGAGTTCATTCTAAAAAATAGAAAGTCCTAATTAGTTTTTATCTAATCATATCCTATCTCTTATCTAGTAATCTCAATCTTCCTTATCTTTATAGGATTACATTTGAAATTTAAATCTGATAAGACTCTTTGTTCTTGAATTCGAGTTGGGCTTCTTTAATAAATTGGGCTGCTACAAAGCTTTTCTGCGAATTAGGCTTCAGTTGTGAACTGGGCTTCTCTACAAATTTACTTCGACTTTGCGGCCGATTTTGACCTCGATGCAGACTGAATCTGTCAAAACCCAAAACATGAAAGTTGTGGATTTCCCCCTTATATTTCCGGTTCATCTTGAATCATCCCAATCGGAGTCCGGATGTGAGAGTTATGCCCAAATTACTGAATGGTACCGAAACTGTACAAAATCATCCGATTAGCCTTGTTTCCCTCTTGTCACCTTCTTGCTTGCCCTGAATCGAAATACAAGAGTAATGAGTCCAATTAAGTGTAAAAGAATGAATATTTAGGGATAAAAATATGATAATTTTTATTCTCATCAACATCGCTACAAGTTGCAAAAAAAAATGAACGACAACGTAAAGAAATTGAGCTCAGAGGCTTGGGATAGATAGTATGAATAAGAGGGTCCAAGAAAAGAGGTTGTTTACATCTCATCTTCGGCGTCACTCTCTCCAATGCCCTCCTCGACCTTGTCTTTGTTGTCCTCACCTGTCTTGTCCGATGTGTTAGGCTCAGCATCCATCCGGTCTCTCACCTCATCCAAGACCAACCTAGTGGATATGTGACCAAAGTTGAAGTTGGGATACAGAGAACGGAGGTAGCAACGGCACAATCTAAATCATTTCCTAAGGGTTGGCACAACAAATTTGGACTTCTCATGCTCATACTCCATAAAACACTATAACTCCTTGACACTGACCTACTTTGACTCGCTAGATCTCCTCAGTATACTTGCTCCGCCTCTCTTCGAGTTTTCGAGCTTGCTCCTCCACCTCAGCTGTAAGGTTGGTGGCGTTGCTATTCGGCTCATCCAGTTGGCACATCAAGTTGGTGAACGGGTTAAGGAATCGTCGACGATCCTCTTGAGCGTCATGCCAAGCCCTCTCCAATTAAGATTGAAGGGACTCAACTTCAGTCGTCATTCTTGTGACATTCTACTCCAAGGTGATGGTGCGATCATATAAAACCCGGTCCATGGAGTTCGCCTACAAGAAAGAACAATTAGCAAGAGATGTATACACAAGCAAGCTCCTGAAGTATTGAAACACTTACCGACATTGCATCCCGAATCATCATTGCACCAAGGTTGGTGGTACTCTGTTGATTGTACTACCTCACGTCTTTAGGAAGAAGGACAATGGCGCTAACTTTGAAAGCGACACAAGGTTCCCAAATCCGATTAGCAATGATAATATTCTAGTTTGAGAGGTAGACAGGTTCGTGTAAAGTAGACCCTTCAGGGATGGAACCGAGGGTATGTAAGATTTCCCTAGTGGAGCGAACTGGTCTGGCATGGTAACGGGGTCGATAGATGTTGGATCGGTTCTCTCATCGTCGATGTCCACCACGTTGGGCTCCCTCATTAGTAGCCTCCTCTCCATTGTTTCCTGCTCCATCTCCGATGCATGCATAGACTCAACAGCTCTCCTCTTCTTTCTCAGAGCTTACCTCACAGCAGTCAGAATGGACGTTGTACCCATGTCTGTCAAGAAGTAAGGAGAAGATTCAGTCAGATCAATTAAACAAAGTAGATCAACAAAATAAAGTGTGTTAAAGGGCAACCAACCTAAGGGACTCAAACCGGCCTGAACGAGCATCAGTTCGGCCAAAAACTCATCAGTCAGGGATTGCTGAGGTACGAGGAATTTGACCTTGTCTGCTAGTGCCTTGTCAAATTCGACCTCTAGAACCTTCCTCGGCTCAGTTCTCTAGGTGGTGTCCATTAGCCATCCATTCTCCTGGGACAAGAAAAAGTACCTCAACTTCTAGTTTGCCACCTTAGAGGGGAATCCGCCTAGGAGCTTGTAACTAGACTGGTAGCTCAAGTAAAAGTATTATGGTTCTTAGGGCATTTTCTTTATTTGGTAGAGCCCCGCAAAAATATCGATGTTCAGCTCAAAACTGAGGTGGTAACAGACCGAGATTGTCCACATAATGGTTCAGATAGAGTTTGGGTGAAGCTACCTTAAGGAGATGTCATAATACAGAAGAATTTCAATGATGAAAGGGTGAAGTAGGAAGCGAAGTCTGACAATTAATGCCTCTTTGAAGAAATAGACCTTAGTTGGCACATGACTCCAAGGATGGTGACCTTCTCCGGGTTGGATAAAGCCGTAAGTGTTGGGGATTTGGAAGGTCATCACCAAAGTGACAATTTCCTCTCCACTTAGTTCGTTGGGAACAAACTCTGACCTAGTTCTAGGGAATTGAGAGGTCGAGGTCCCTCTCTGGGACCCTCGTCGCTCTTGAGTCGAGGTCCCCACCTCGTCTTGAGTGGCCTAGTAATACTCCCTTTCTGACCCATTGGACATAAAGACAAGGGGAAGGACTCACCAGGTGACGGGAAAAGGAACAACGACCTCGCCTCAAGAATCAATAACCTCACTTAAGGAGAATTGACCTCACCCATTTCCTCTCGAGCTCCTTCACCTCTCGTTCCACATCCCTTCAAAAGACTCCAACACAGTGCAAGTCAAGGGGCCCCCTATTTATAGAGAAGGGGCATGGGCAACAGATGGATGAGGTACATTGCATTCGATAGACCACAGGGGAGTGCGCCATTTTAGTTTTCGAAAGCAAATTCAAAATTTGAAGTCACGCTCTCAATTCGAATTTCAAATCTGTCGTGTGCGCTAGAGTGCCCTTTAGACCAAACCAAGCAAATAGACTGGGTTGATAGCAAACTAGTTGAAATAGTGATTTCAGGCCAAAGATCCACGACGAGCTACTCTCTTCGCCATGCCAACTTCGACTTGGGAATGGGGGGCAATTGCTAACGGATGATTTGGCCCTCTAATGACATAGTAACACGAGGAACCACAAAACTGTCAAATGACACATCAGTGTCTTGTAAGCATCAACCGCAGGAGCACCTCAGACACATTGTCTCCATAGTTTCCTTGACCCCACCTCGGTAGGCCGACTTATGGACGCCCTGAAGAGTATCAGGTGGGCGTAAGAGGTGACCTACCTCCACTGACCCGACCGATGGCCCTATTAGCGAACTACTTCACGAGTGGGCTATTGTCTTCAACTCTTCCGGTCTCATGTCGCCATGTCAACGGAATAGACCCCTGTCCCGCCTGCTTCGGAGGCAAGTCGACAACCAAATAAGCATTATCGTTTTACGCAAAGTTCGCTTCCGGGCAAGAAACCACCTCTGAACCAGACAGGCTTGTGATATTGAACGGACTACATGAATCCCATGACAAGTTGCACCTATATAAAGGTGTCCCATTCTTCAAGAAAGGTAAGCACGAGTTAGCTCTCACAACTCTCAAGCTCTCCAAAACACTCTTTGCTGACTTAAGCATCGGAGTGCCCACCTTGGGTAAAGCAACATGGACACTCTAATATTATTTTCTTACAGCTAGACCAGGTGACCTCACCAGCCTGACGTCTGAGCTATCTACCAGTAGGGAACACCAGATTGCACATCATCAGATAGAAATAGATAAATTGTAAAAAGATAAAAAATATTATAGAAAAATATGGGTACATCTTCAATATTATAAATTTTTAAATTGAAAATAGATACAATAAATATTTTTTACTAACAATGGAAATGGAATACAAAAAACAAAAAAAAAATAGAAGAAAAAGAGAGCTAATGTCCAACCCATAACCCCACTAACTATGTCAAATGGTTCAATTAGCTAGGTTACCATGTTGTTGACTTTGTTAATTGCTTTTTATAGGCTATAAATTTGGTAGTAATTAATGAAACCAGATTTGCTACTTGCAAAGTACTCCAACCTCACTACATTTTAAGTTGTGTATTGACAACATCTCTTGTACTTGAATTTTGTCATTCATGGAAGATTTTCCAATGCACAATTGTGATGGGTTTTGAAGTTGGTGTGAGGAGCAAATCTGGATTCGCAATTAATGAACCAATCTAACCAGTTGATTAGTTGATTTGGTCATGGGATAAAAATAAATGTTTTAAAAATTAATTACAACTGCATTTCCCTCTTAGTCAAACAATACAACTTGTGATGTCATAAATTAAATAATAAGTATAAAATATAAAAATATTATAAAATTATGGATAATTTGAGCTTGTTTTTGATATATATATATATATATATATACACATGCATTAGTGGGAGCCTCGTGCACAGGGTTGCCCTTTAAACACATGTGAAAATTAAGAACTTTTGTTATTAATGATGGAAATGGATAAAATACAAGAAAAAAGAAAAGAAAATTACTATCTTATCCATGGTTGGTTGAAAGTGGTTTGAGTTAAAACTTGCTAAAAAAATTGCCCTAATGACAATTCAATTAATTAAAAGTACCCACTTCAACTTACGAGTTGAAAACATTGATATAATCCACAATAAGATTTGAAATTCAATTACTTATATTTGTTACATAGATTTTGATAAGACATTGAAGTTTTAATCATCAGCTTGTCACATGGAAGACACATGCACATTTATTAGTATCTATAAATATAAGTGCATATATATATAGGAAGGACTTAGCCAACATTTTCATCATATTTAAATTTTTTTTGTCAAAAGATTTCTAGCATTTCTCTTATATGCACATATTGTTGATCATATGTGTTTTGATGATAACAAACTTATTAAGAGTGTTATATTTAACTGAACTCAAGTGTGTAGTGCCAAATGACTATTAGTTGATGAACTAAAATGTTGATAAATTCTTGTAAAGAATTCTAATGATTCAAAATCCAAAGTAGATAGTTGTTTAATCTTTAATGAACTGATTACTATCCAAGAAAGGTCACTAGGAAGAAGAAGAGAAGTAACAAGGCATTAAGCTCCAAATGCTTCCAACTTGTGTTTATTTCATTTTAGGACTCGATGTAACTATTTGCAACAATGCACACAATGAACTTAATTAACTGGCCTCGGTTTAATTAAGACCTTAGAAACCAATGGTTAAATGGCTAAGCTTTCCCCAGATTTTATATTAAGCATAAATGTGAAAGTCCTAGGTGTAGAGGCCCAGATTTTGTGTTCGGAGGATTAGTTGGAAGGTGCAGCCGAATGAGCTCCACGGCTCCAACTGCTGAAAAATAGACCGGGTTTGGGTCAATGGGTCCTGGTGGAAAGTTTGTCTGTTTGGAGAAAATAGACTGGATTGTTTTGAAGCTTTTTGTACATGACACGTTAGTAGGGGTGCCAATGGACCAATAAAACATATTGAATTTGACCAATGCAGAATTAGTGGTCCAAAGTATTTTTGGATTGGATTGAACCCGGTCCATTTGCAATGGATTTATATTAGACTGGGTCGGATTGAACCAATATCCAGTCCATTAACATAAGATAAGAGTACATGTGTCAATGGACTAGATTTCAGATGGATCCAATCTAAATTAAAACTAATTTGAACAGTTTAGACAATCCAAACATTGAAATGAACCAGTCCAGAAAGGTCCAAAGTATTCATCGGATTGGAATGGACCTGGTCCATCTACAATGGACTTATATTGGACTGGATTGCGTGCTTAGAAAAAGGCGGAAAAAAATTAAAGTGGACTTGCATCGGGCTTGTATTGCTTACAAATGAATTAATTGGGCCCAAGTTTAGGCCCTCAAACTGAATTACCCCTGACCAAACAGTTTATTTGCTCAAGGAATAAAGGAGTACCTAAAAGATACTATATTCTTAGGCTCAGTTTCAAAAGAATACAAATACAAATATATATGATGCAAAACCTTGTATTTTATATTTTTACACCTAATCTGTACATATTTGCATTTTTACTCTTTCCAGACTAAGCGATGCAAACTCTTCCCATATAACATAAAACTGTAAATATTCATACAAAAAATGAAAATAAAGCACGATATCTCAAGATAAATTATGAATAAGATTTAGAAAAAACGAGCCTATCAAAGTGCTCAGTTCATCAACGTTTCTCTCTCTCTCTCTTATGCTTTACTAGTTGAAAATAGAGCAAATATAGCTATCAAGGTGCTCAATCCGCCAACGTTTAACCCAACTTGGGTCGGGTTAATGAACTATCCGTTGAGCACTTGAGCTTGATCTCATGACAGACATAAGATGATGAGATTAGGCTTGATTGGTTAAGGACACCAAGTATGGGCTTTATTGTACTGGGCTTGGGTATAAAGCAACAATCCAAGCCCATAGCCTATAAATCAACACGGGCTGGCTAATTAGGTTGTCTCCATTCGAGAAAATTCTATGTTGAAGCACAGTTGGCGGCCCAAAAGGACTTAAAAGTTTGCTTCTATACCCTCCTCACATGAGGCAATTTTTGGAGACCGAATTCAGTATTCAACAATTTGTCCTCACACTGTCGTTATAACGTTTACAACCATGCATCTTTCATTCATGGGATATGTTTTCAACGCAGGGCTGCAGGTGTTGTGAGGACGGTGTGAGGACAAATTTTGTAAGGAATGAATTCAGATTCTAATTTTTCCCAAAAAGTGTTTTCCAAGGTTGTCCATGCTGCCCTGTTTTCAGTTAAAATGCAATTAATATTTATATTATTAGTGATCAAAGTTATATGTTCATATAATATTCCATTTTATTTATAATTAAATCAAACATGGATTCATTCTTATCTAATTTGATACAATTCGATTGGGTTCTGTTTAAAATTTATATTTTATATATTAGTAAAGTTGATGTGGATGTTATATTTAAGTTTTATACAAGTAATTTTTAATTTGTTTTGTTCACGAAATACAATATTAAAAATCATTTTTTGTTCATTTTATTAATAATATATAATATTTTAATCAGTTTAAGTTTTACTTCTTTATACTATTCAATATCTGGTTGCAAACCAAAATTTAGTTGAATATATTATATACTGGATAGATAAGATCCTATTTAATTTCCAATATCAACTAATCAAATTTGGGTCAACCAATAATCCTTTTACAGCTCTACCCAAATAATAAAGTCTGCATCATGTTTACATCAATACCCCATGTACAATAACAGTATGCAAAATGTGGCATGGCCATATCAAATTAAATTATTTATGAGTGTTTATATCAAATTAAATGGCCTCAGGTGTGCCCAAATAATTTTTGAGTGAAAAGTCAAATGATTTATGTGACATTTTGCATGGCATAATGAGTGATAAATTCAATGGGTAAAAAGAAAGGAACAACCAAACAAGGCAGCTTGATAGTTAATTAACAGAAGTTAATTTTGATAGTAATAAAATAAAAATTATTAATTTTAATAATTGTAATTTATTATTTTTAAAAACAAAACAGGAAAGAAGTGGAGATAGAGATTAGAGAATTAATATTGTAAAAGGGCATAGCTGGCTTCATGGTTCAACAGTCCTGAGCACTGGCTGTGTAGCGAAACATACAGGCCTGAGCTTATACCAAATAAAGCTATAGGTAGATGGATCTAATTTGAAATTTATAAATATAGGTTTATGTTTGCACTTAGGGGCCATTTGATAACGGTTGAAATGGTTGAACTAAAGAGCATATTACTTTGCCATTTAGGCTCCGTTAGTTTACCGTGTAAATGTTGGGCCACTGTAATATTATACTCCGGTTTGATTTTGCGGATGCTTGGATGAAATGTAAAAGAACAACAAACATCGATGTAAGATTTCATTTTAAGAGTTTTTTACAATAATATTCGATGTGAAAAATACTTCAAAAAAATCAATGTCAAATTTTTTCGCTTCTCCCATTGAAGTAAAAATACTCCTACTCGTAATAATATCTCTCTTCTCCATCTCCTTCGTGCTTTGTTTCATCCCTCCTTCGTTGGCATCACTACTTCTCTGTCGTGCATCGAAGCTCGTCGTTGAAGCTGCTTCGCCAGTGTCGTTACTTCTCCATCGCTACTTCGTCGTTTCATCCCTGCTCTCTAGGAATTACCCAAGCACAAGTTCCTCGGTGCTTTTCTCATTGAAGATGGCCACTAATAAGAGTCTACCATATGCCGAGGTCTTGGTCTATGGTGGAGTGCCTTCAGATTTAAATCATAAAGACTACAATGGCATATTTATACCTGCCTCTAAAACCTGTAGCCACTTGATTATTACTGCAGGAACCAAAATGGGAGATGGAGGAAATGTCACTGAATAGGGTAATGGGAGACATGATCAAAGTTTCCTCCATTCTACAACCCATTTGCTTTTTGATGGTTGAGTTTTGGTGTATGTCTCCAACCTGAAACGCTAATTACAATTTCTCAGCACTTATCAGAGGATCAAAGTTTTCATCAGTGTTTCTTTTCTGTCTCTAGCTGTTGAATACGCTATAAAGCGATTCGATGCAAGGTATGGTATATTCTCTCAGCTCTTAAACTGCAAATATATTCTTAAAAATATGTAATAGTGCACCATTGTCACTTGGATGGTTTTGGAACCTTCAATCACTTCGTAACTGTTTGACGAAATGCCTCACAGCACAAGCATCAACCATCTCACTACAGTTCTATCATCTGAGCCTCCATTGAAAAGGGTTCCCCATAAAAGGCCCTTCTAGACTACAAAACAATTCTCTGCAGGGTCACCCAATTCCATCAATAAACACTTCTCTCTATTCTTGAATCTACAAGATATCATTGAATTTCGAAAGTAGAAGTTGTATCCACACTAGCGTTATGAAATCCGGGTTCCAATTCTATCCATCCATTATATCCTCTCTGATAGAAAACTATGTTGCCTATAGTTGCATTGACGACGCTAGTCGGCTTCTCAATGAAATTCCCAGGTGGGGTTTTGATCTGGTATCTGCAAAATTAATTATTGCAGGTTGTATGAAGACATGAGAGTTTCTAATGCAGAGTATTTTCCCATTGTATCTTCTGTATAGATCCTACAAACCCAATGACCGTTCTTTAAACAAGAGTAGAGACTTACATCGATGGGTATTGTCCAAACATTTGGACTTGCAAAAGTCCAACGTATATTTTACATCTATCAGCCAAACACGGTGAATGTAAATACCGGCTTGTACACTCTCAAAATTCAATCAATGTAAAACTCCTTGATGTAAATTTAGATTTACACCACAACCAAACACAGCCTTAGTGAATAAGGTTTTAAGGAGATTATGGACTCCTTAATGGTTGAAGCAGGAATTGATTAGAGAATTATATCCTATAATATTTTTGGATCCATTTGATTCATAGTCGAAATTGGAATTGAAATACTTTGGAACCAGAACCGAAATGGTCTATTCCTATAGTCTGTTTAGTTCAGGCAGGAATAGGAATAGAAATTGGAATCAGCTGGAACAAGATTTTATTTTCAATGGAGGGGGAGCAAAAAACCATTCTCTCAAATGGGGAAACGCCATTCTATCAGAAATGGGAATGGAGTTCTGATTCTGCCCAACCAAACAGTTGGAATCAGAATAGCCCATTCCAACTCTGATTCCAAACCCTATTCCTGAAAATTAAATGGGCCCTTAGTTAATTATTGTATCCACCAGAATACAAAACATTAAGTTATTCAGCTCAGCAATTTCAACTATTATCAAACGACCCCTTAGAAGAAACCCGTACGATACACGGATTAGCGTTAAAAGATCCCCGTATTGGTTGAGCACCTGAGGTGAGTTTAGATAGCCCTGAATTTGATATTTTTATGTTTTAAAATTTTTGAAAAATCATAAAATTTTTCACAAGTCAAGAGGTTGGCCGAGAAATTGTGACGTATCCTGGTCCATGCACCGGGTTCTTGTGACCTTGTCTAGTTGTCCCGGCTCGAGGCCAACTTTTATGTTGGGCCTTTAATGGGCTAAGATATGGCAAATTTGCTCCCGAAAAATTAGTGGGCCTGGTCTGAATCCTACCCATCGATATCTCTCGGATAGGCCCAGATTAACTGTCTGAGTCCCGAGACGGTCGAGATCAGGACCATGTCCAGCCCACACGATTCAAAGGACGGTCAGCTTGATTATTCATTCCTCCAGGCTCGAGGGCTCCCTCCCGCGTCCAGAATGACGTAAGCACGTGCAGTTGTAAATAAATGCCGAACGCAACTCTGCAACTGCAAGGAAACAGAGAAATTGCTGATAACTGATAACTGAGATTTATGTTTGTGTGGGGCCCTGCAGAGAGAAGGCATGCGTGCCATCGTGTCAGAGTGTGGGCCCACAGCGTGACAGATGTCAAATCGCTTTCAAGGCTTCTAACAAACGGACAAGAATTGCCGGAAAATTACCGACAGGGTTTTGGTCATCCTCCTGTTGCTCCCTCGATCCATATTCTACGACTGTGGATGGCTTTGACCAATACTGTCTTCAATTCACAATTTCCATATTTACACTTGTTTTTTCATATTTTTAGAAAAAATAGAAAATAAGTTGTAATAAGAAGAAAGAACACGGATGTGACTTGTTATTATCTTTTGGATATTATCCGACAAAACATAAAGTATTTTAAATTGTTTGACCTGGTCAGCAAGTCAGGGTTTGAATTAATTATTTTTTATTCAATTTGTATTATCATCATTAATAATAACAACAACAACGATAATAATAATAATAATAATAATAATAATAATAATAATAATAATAATAATAATAATAATAATAATAATTTATACGGAAAAGTATAGTAAGGCTCAATGCAGATTTCTGATTTTTATTACAGAGCTATAAATATAAAGTATTTTAAATTGTTTGACCTGGTCAGCAAGTCATGATTTAAATTACTCTTTTTTATTCAATTTTAATTATCATCATAAATAATAATAATAATAATAATAATAATAATAATAATAATTTATACGGAAAAGTATAGCAAGGCTCAATGCAGATTTCTGATTTTTATTACAGAGCTATAAATATAAAGTATTTTAAATTGTTTGACCTGGTCAGTAAGTCATGATTTAAATTAACTCTTTTTTATTCAATTTTAATTATCATCATAAATAATAATAATAATAATAATAATAATAATAATAATAATAATAATAATTTATAGGAAAAAGTATAACAAGGCCCAATGCAAATTTTTAATTTTTACTAGAGTTACATTCAAAATGTCAAAAACTCGTATTCTATCCATCAATGCCCATCCGTAAATTAGCATCAATTCCGAAGTGGCACCCACTCCAACTCTACTTTAGGCCTAAAATTTTTGACGCTGGCCTGAATCATCATTCTCCCTAATTTATTCTATCACAACTATTATTATTTGATACGTTATGATGCCAAAAATTAATTCAGTTTACTTGATAGATGAATTATTAACTAACTACATGTAAAAAAATCGGCTTTTTCTCCAAAACAACATAAATATCCACTTATTTGTTAAATTGACACATTTGACATATGATGTAATGATGTTTTTGAATATACCATGAAAATATATTGGAAATTTGACTAAGGGTACGCTTATAATATGCTAATATAATATGTTAATGAGTTCGGAACAATCAAAACTGATCTCAATCCAATTATAATTGGGGACATATATTGCAGACCCAAATTCTCCATTATTCGGTTGTGTATTAGGTATATCTAGACCTATTAATGGTTCGGGTTCGGGTCGGGCTTTTACTCTTTATTAACAGAAAAATGTTAGGTCCGAGTCCGAGCCCAGTCTTGATAAAAAGCCCGAAGTCTGACCTAATAAAAGAAATTTGAATTTTTTCCTATTCAAATGGACATTATCTATTTTAATTCAGATGATTTTTCCCCTATTTAAATGAACAATGGGCCAACAAGTGAATGAACAACCTTCTTAAATCAAAAAAATTATTCAAATGGACATCACATAGGGTTTTATTTAGGTTTAACTATAGGTCAGGCCGGGTCAGGCTCGGGCCGAGCTATTTTGGCAAAGCCCGAGCCCGACTCAAATTTTATGCGGGCCGGGCTTTTTGGCCCGAGGTTAAGTCCGCAGGCCAAAAAACCTGTTCAAGTCCGTCCGGGGACCGGCCGGCCTGTCGGGCCACCCGGGCCATGAACAGGTCTAGTATATCCAATCCATTAATACATACTCCTGTAGAATAATCCAATAGTTGAGATTAGAATTATTCATGAGTCGGGCTTGAGTTTAGCTTTTGCCAAAATTTGAATGGTTCAACTTGATATTGAGCCCAATAGCATAAAGTCAAACTTAAAAGCTATGAATAAGTCTAATTAATGTGGTTACTTATTGTTTATCTGAACTAGTGAAAGACTCGGTATTAAGTACAGGGAATCGGTAATGTTAAATTTATATTATAGAATTAATACTGTTAAATTTATATTTATTAATATTTTAATTAAATATTGAAATTTCAAGAAATATTTATTTCAAAAAGTAGCATTTCAATAATTATTAGAATATGGATAGTTTTCTTTTGTTATGGTAGAGGGTTAATGGTTAATTGAGAATGATAGAATGTTGGCAGAAGTGGTTGTGGATAACCACTTTTACATTTTCTGTATTTTTTTAAGAATTGATTGAAAATGGTAGTAGTGAGTTGTGGGCTTTAGCAACAACTTCTCAGAAAATGCCATGTGTCTAGCTTTGTAAAAAAATGAAAAAGCCATGTGTATGAATGGTGGGGAGCTGTATAATGGTAGTGGGTTGGGAGATTTAAGAAATTTCTCAGAAATTGTCATATGTTTAGCTTTATAGAAAATGAGAAGACCACTTGTCTAAATGGTGATTGTGGGCTATGAGAGTTGTTTATATATATATATATATATATATATATATATATATATATATATATATATCAAACTCATGTGAATTCAAGCTCGTTGGTGGATCTCATGTGCAACTTGATTTGTCTTAGGATTATAACCAAGCCGAGTCGATTCAAGTATTGGGCTACTTAGGGCTGTTCATAAGAAGGCCCAACCCGACCAAATCGGACCGACCCAACCCGAGTCGGTCGGGTTTTCACCAGCACGGGTCGATTTCGGGTTGTGCAAATTCCTAAAACCGATGATTCGGGTTAGTTTCGGGTTGTGCAAATTCCTAAACCGATGATTCGGGTCGGTTTCAATTTTCACATAAGAAAACCGAACTGAACCGACTTAGTTCCTAGTTCAAACATGAAGTTCCAAAGCCCATTAGGCACCTAGTTTTTGAATGGTTGCAAGAAACTTTGGATTAGTGAATAGTGATTAATGAACAACTTTTGTGATTAACTTTTCATTTAAATTTTATCATAGGAGATGTCTGAAATGATGTTCAATTTATGACTGTTCTTAAAATTAGCAAGATTTTATCACAGAGATGAACTTATAACCAAAACCAACCCAACCCGACTCAAACCGATCGGGTCGGTTTTGCTTAACACTGGGTCGATTTTAGTTTCTATGTCAAGTAACCCGACCAGGTCGGGTCGGTTGGAAAAACCGCAGTAAACCGATCCAACCTGACCCGTGAACAACCCTAGGGCTACTCTAGCTTGACTTCATCTAAAAGCTCAGAGCTTGAAACTTGATTTGAACTTGATCGGGTTTCATGTTTCCCCACTCAAACTTGACTCAAGTTAATTATAAATAAATTCATATTATAAATAAAAATATATATAAAAAAATTGATAATTTTATTTAATTATATTATATATAAATGTATATTAAAAATTAATATTTTATATTAAGCTTGATTAGCTTCGTTAACTATTCGAACCAAGTGTTATGAAGTTCAAACTTGACTTGAATAGCTTCTGAGTAGCTCAACTCGCTTACACCTTTATTCTGTCCCCCACCCTTTAATCCTTTAGGCTGTGTTTGGTTGCAGTGCAATTTTATTTGCACTAGTATAAATGTTTGGGCGTGAAAATAAAAAAAAAAATGTAAATTCTTCTTTAATTTTGTTTTGGGTTTTACTTTATTTTGTTTCATATTTTGATTTATTTCATTTATATTACAGTCAAATAGAATAAAATAAAATAAAATTTGAAACAAAAATAGATCAAAATTTACACTTAAAACATTTGTATTGTCGGATTTGTATCGGTGCAAATTTATTTGCATTGCAACCAAACACAGCCTTAATGTATGATAGCAGGAAAAAAACAAAAGAGTCCACCATAAGTTTGAGGTATGCATGACGCGCTGAAGTCTATTTCTCTAGCTTAGCTTATTGGTATTTGATATCTTAAATAGGTGAAAATAGTGACATTTCTTTTTGGACTAGTCCACTCTTACAAATCTAGAGCTCCACTCTAGGGGTGGGCTATTTCTGACCGTGGATTGAAGATAAATTCACAGGCAGAATGCGATTTACGGGGTTTGAAGATAAATTTTGAGGGGGATTGCAGTTCAAAAATCCCTTGAAGTTTGAAGAATTTTCTAAACTATCACATTGAGCAGTGGAAATTAGTACAATGCAACATAAAGGAAAGATCTCTCTTTAAAACTTTACAAATAAAATCTCTATGATAGAAAATTATTTGTCCTTACATTATAAGAATGAAGGTTATTAGTACACAAAAAATCCTCAGAAATGACAGCATGAACGTATTGGAAACGAAATCGAAAAGACATGAGCTGCGACCACAGTCACAGTACTACCATACACCCTCCAATGAAACATGGACATATCAGCTATGGAAATTAAAAAAAGCTCAGGTGCTGACCTGCTTATATTTCATTGGAAGATCCAAAGGGAGTGCTGTGACCACGGTTACAGCAGATGTGATCTCACCAACTAAGCAAGAAATATGAATTTTGGAACACGTGACTTTATTTCATTGCATCAAAGTTCAGGCCTCCTTTACCAAACCAGAAAATAATTCAGACCTTAGGTCTCACCATGAGACCGGGACAAAATGGGACCTGTCATATATGAGATGTACGGTGTGAGATTATGTTAATAAAAGTTTGGAATTGGCAGGTGATTCGAACTGCATTTTAAAAAGGTTCATAAGTATACAAACAATCTTTGGATTCTCTAACTAGCTTGAGCCATTCTAGGGTTTGTTATGAGTTATGACCAGGCATATAAATTACTGTTGCTCATAAAATAAGTATTTACAACTTGAAATTTGCTTTCAAATTCTTTTGTTATTTTTTTTTTCAAAATTTACATCTGATACTAAAGCCTTGGAATTTAATTCAATGTCAGGAGGATGTATTAATTTACAAGTTACTCAAATTGGGAAATTGCTGAATGATCCTTATCATGAAATCAATTTCTTCCCATTTTTTTATCTTTCTATTGAATACTTCATACAACTTTGGATTCTCATTGTAACAGTAGAAAAAAAAAATCTTTCCTTGTATTTCAACAAGGAAATTCTAAAAGTGGATCGAGCATGGCCCAAATTGATATATTTGTTAACTTGTTAAATTGATGAAGCATTTCTCTTCCAACAACACATAATTCATATAAAATGCTTGCAATAATGCAAATATGCAGTTAGGGGTGTCAACGGTATTCAAAAATCCGATTTCGAATTCGATATTCAATATAATCGAATCGAATTCGGATAATTCGTATATCTAATCGGTTGAATTTGGATATCCTATTCTTACCGAATAGTTAATCGGATTCAAATTCGGATATGACCTGATTCGATTCGATAAATGTTCGAATTCGACCGAATATTTAATTCTTATATATAATATAAAATATTTTATATAATTTATATATAATAATTAAGTTATATAAATAATTTATATATGTATATACTTTTTATCAATAAAATATTTATTAATTATCTAAAATAATTAATTAATCGAATTCGAATTGAGTTGGGTTTGAATTCGGATGTTAATTTTCAGTATCCATCGGATATCGAATTAAATTCGGATATCAGGTTTTTTTAATCGAATTCGAATTCGGATATTACTTGATCTGATTCGAGTTTGATCCATTTACACCCCTACATGCAGCTAATGTAGAGGATATCCTAAAAAATAGAAACATCACAATTCAAAACCATTCCAAGTAGTTTTATATTTGGTCAAAGCACTATCTATGGAATTTCACTGAAACCATTGAATCCAAAAATATAGGTGCAGTGGTTCATGAATGGAGAATTATCCCTTTGATGGGTGTAACTGTTTAAGATTGATTTTACATGCAACATTCTTATTTATTGTTTTGATTATTTATAAAGAATTCAACTATTATGCATTCACTAATATTTTGTTTTATATTAAATCAATACTTAAAGATGTCACATGATTTACTTGTTTTTCATTGTTTCATGTTTTATACAGTATATTTTCACGTTTAACAAGATGAACTTACAATTAAGAATGTTAAAAGTTCAGCTGTGGTTTGTCATTTGTAAATTATAATTCCTCCATTCTATTATTTTCAATGATCTTAACGATCTTCTAGCAAGAAGAAAACCTTTCCTAGTGACAAAAAAAGTAGATGATACATATGTTAGCTGCTTAAAGAAAATTTTAGGGGGTATTTATTGCATTAATAGTAATATATTATTTTGGGGGTATTTGTCAGTTTGAGGCCCAAAAGAAAAGTTTCATTTAACCAAGAACATGTATAAATACAAAAGTGGCAAGAAAAATATCAAGCAAAGAGATCAGTACAAATTCATAGAAACAATAAAACTGGCAATAGTAGAGATAACAATATAAAGCTTCTAGCCTTCTACAATCAGCATATATACAAGAGGAATACGGTTAGGGGTGTAAGTAAGCCGAGTTATTCCGGGTTAATTTGCTAAATACTCCAACTCGGCTCAAGTGATAATTGGACTGCCATTAACACACAACTATGACCAATTTGTCAATAGGATATATAGATAGACGGAGAAACCCGATCATCAGTAAAAACAAACCATAGTTGAAAAAACTCAAAATATGTGGCAGTGACAAAGAGACTCAACAATTGCCCCAAAAAAAAACCCAGATAAAGAGATTCACCTATATCAAAAGAAGATGAATAAAGGAAAGGAGGAAAAGCAAAGAGATGAAAAGAAGATTGAAAAAAGGGGAGGGGGCAGAATAAAGAAGCAGATGAGAGTGAAAAGAGGAAGGGAGGGAGGGGACTCCCCGATAAGAGGAAGCAAGGGGTTCGCTGAAGGAGGGATTAGACTCATCACTCAAGAGGAAAACCTTGCCATTTAGGGGTTGTTTTTGTATGTCTTTCTTATTTTATTATTATCCAAAAAAACATGTAGGATTTTGTATTTATATTTAGAGTAGGTAATACAGCCTTCCATTTTGTAGCTCAAAAACTTAAATTGAGTTGTAGCTCATGATTGTTCATCTCTTATGCTTTAATATTGCAATTTTATTTATCCATCAAAAAAAAGTTACTAAAATGCTATTGAGAAATATATGAGTGTTGGAGGATTGTAATTGCATGCAAAATGCTGTATATATATGCTATAGACAGTATACAAGTAGGAGAGATGTTCTGGATGTATGGCTGTAGTGTCTTATCTATAATATGTGTATAGCATTTGTGCGCACAGATATAAAGAATAGTATTTTTATGCAATGTTATCTTTCATATTGGAAGACATCTATTTTTTACAAACAATATGGTAAATAGCATTAATTTTTTTTTTTTTTGGTAGAAATCTTTAATCTCCCTTAATCTAAGTATAACCAAACAGAGTCTTCATCCTTCATTTTTAATAAAATTAGTAAATTAAGGATATTTTTTGAAAACAAAATGCTACTTATGCGATAAAAAAAAGATTTTTTTTTCTTTTTGAGAAATCAACCAAGCTTCTTTACAAATGGGGACCCAACCGTTAAGCAGATTCCAGACGCAGAGAACCACTGAATAAGGTAAATTTGGAGGTGGAGAGAGGAGAGTCCAAGGGGTTGATGTCAGATGAGATGATGGTAGAAGGCCATGGCCAATTCACCTTTGCCTGAGAATTTAACCTGCATTTATACCCTATCTATCAAGTTGAAAAGCAAGGAATGTCCATACGTCATCTTTTACTTTATTTACAAGAAAGTTACCCTGCATTTTCTCCTTTTCTACCACTGTGTCACAGTAGGGGAACATGTGGCCCAGGTACGACCACCCAAATGCACGAGGGTGGGACCACTTGGTTGATCATTACCCTTGGATCTAGTCATTGCTTTTCGAGATTCACAATCCCTTCTCACACTCTAACAAACAACACAATCTGATCGAATGGTTGCAATCATCATCTGATCCATCTGCTTTTGGGTGTGTCATGTGTGAGACTGAATCATCCTATGTGGATGCCATTGGAATGGGCCCCAGCCCTTCGTGTAGGGATGTCTGTGTACCCCAGACATTGATTATGCATCAAATTCAAACCTAGTTTTAACTTTTAACTGATACCCATAACCCATTGTTGGTTTTCATTAATTGGGCCTTAGCCCACATACTAGAAAGTGGGCTTCTGGCCATTCAGTTACATCGAGTTCCTATTCCTATTCCTCCTTTTTAAGTTATATAACAGACATGTGGGCCCAATTTAATCCCTGTTTTCATCTCCTTGTTCTATTTCCCACTTTAAGCCGCAATCAAGCCCCCTTTGACTTGTAAAAAGCAAATCCCCATGTTCTAATGAGTAGGGAGCCAAACACGAACAGTCAAATAAAATTGAATAATCCTAAAAGCCATTAGTAATCAAATCCGTTCTTATTGGATGACACGTGGAAAATTATATTGAGGCAAAACTTCTATTGCTTTAGGATGCATCCTTCTTCAAAAGGCATCATTTCAATCGGCCCACTAGGCCCAATTGGTAATTTGTTAATCTAGATAGGTGACCTGTCTAGGGAACTTCTCAATTTTCTCCCATGAATCTGATGATTTCCTATTTTCCCATAATTTCTGCAAATCAAGGGACTTCTCTGTGAATGACATTTTTCAAGGGGGCATTTTCGTAAACAAGATCCTATATATATATGCTTTTAGCTTCCCTGTTCTTCCTCCACTATTATTAATTTCATCCGTTGGTTAGCCCGCAGGCCTTCGGAGTTGAGAGAGAAAGAGAGAGAGAAGGATGATAAGTGCAGATGACTTCTACAAGGTTATGTGCGCGATGGTTCCACTCTACTTTGCCATGTTGGTGGCGTATGGTTCGGTGAAATGGTGGAAGATATTTACGCCGGAGCAATGCTCCGGCATCAATCGGTTCGTTGCTGTGTTTGCTGTTCCTGTGTTGTCATTCCACTTCATATCTCAGAACAACCCATACCAGATGGACACCAAGTTCATACTGGCTGATACTGTTTCTAAGATCTTGGTGCTTGTTTTGCTCTCCCTCTGGGCCATGATCTTCCATGGAGGACTAGATTGGTTAATTACTCTCTTCTCTGTTGCAACACTGCCAAACACACTAGTCATGGGCATTCCATTGCTCAAGTCCATGTATGGAGACTTCACTCAGAGCCTCATGGTGCAACTGGTCGTTTTACAATGTATAATCTGGTACTGATATTATCTTACTCCATAACCCAGTTCTGTGCTACACCATTTCTTTATTTGATTTGGTTTTCTTTCTGGGTTCTCTTTCTTCAGTCACACCGCAACTCTCTCTCTCTCTCTCTCTCTGTGTTTGTGTCTGTGCTGTGAAAAGATGGTAAAAAGTAGTGAAGGAAGAGAAAGATTAGACAAGAATAATGAATGTTTTGTTATTGGGTCTATATAAAAGCTTAATCTGGATATGGGTTATGATGCAGGTATACGCTTCTACTGTTCTTGTTTGAATATAGAGCTGCAACCCTACTAATCCAGGACCAGTTCCCGGGCTCCGCAGCTGCTTCCATAGAAAAATTCGAGATCGACGGTGATGTAATTTCCCTCGACGGCCGGGACCCACTACGTACCGAGTCGGAAGTTGACGGCAACGGCCGCATTCGAGTTCGTATCCGACGGTCTACGTCGTCCGCCCCGGATTCAGCATTATCATCCTCCATTGGAATTACCCCACGTGCATCAAACCTATCAGGAGCCGAAATCTATTCAGTAAACACTCCAGCCCCACCTCGCGAGTTCAACCACGGGAACACAGATATAGGTTTCTGCAATGCCGATTTGGCATTCGGCTACCGGTCGGCAGCCAGCCCCCGGCTATCCGGGTATGCATCATCCGACGCCTACTCCCTCCAGCCAACGCCACGCGCATCAAATTTTAATGAATTGGATACAACGACGGTGACAACATCAAATACACCGACGTGGATCAGATCTCCGGCAGGTGGGAGGGTTTTCCGGCAGACGTCACCAGCATTCTCCGGCGTGAAGATGGTGTGGGAGTCACCGGGGAAGGGTCAAGCTGGGGGGGACAAACAAGGGTGCAAAGATGTTGGACTCGGAGGTACGTGGTAGAATAGGCAGCTCTGCTCTGTCGTATGTCTCGCTGTCGTAGCTTCCAGGGCCTTGTTTTTGTCAAGAGAGAGCATAAGTTAAAGAAGAAAGAGAATATAAACAATTCAGGCCAGGAACCTACTCAGCTTTTCAGATTTGTACTTTTTTTGCCTCCTATATGAATGACTGAGGTGACACACTAATCAGTATCAACCCAGTCGTTTAACTTATTATTAGGTTTGCTAAGTGGGTCGTTAGTGAGCTTCTTTGAACGAACCAAGATTCTTACACGTGGCAAATTTTTTCGGAGCTCAAAACTTTTACCCAATACATATTGCCACGTGTATAATAATAATAATAATAAGTTAATAACAGTAACAGCATTTAGAAAAGTTAAATATTTAGAATTGCATTAAATCTCACTTTTTAGTCTTATTTTATTGTGCAGAGAAAGATCTTAGCTTCAGAAATGACACAAAAATTACAGAAAATGAGGAAACAGAATCGAAGCCCGCAGCGGCCGGGAATCAGGAAATGCCGCGCACCCTTGTGATGTTGAGACTCATACTTATCATGGTTGGTCGAAAACTATCTCGCAATCCTAACGCTTACTCCAGCGTATTAGGCCTCCTCTGGTCTCTAATTTCATTCAAGTAAGTTCCTAGCTACTAATAAGACTATGATGGTCACTTGATTTTTTTTTTTTTTTTTTTTATTGCGTGGGGCAGGGAAGTAGTGTTAGAATGAATCAGGCTTGGACCGGATTAAAATTAATTATCAATTTGGTTGGTCTAACTAGTCAGCTGTATATCCGGTTCTACCACATAACTAGACTTGGGTGAGGTTGTCACCCGGCCACTGACCTAGCTAGTAGGGTATGGGGATGGAAATAATCAATTGAAATGGAATTAAAATTGTAACAGGGTTTTGTGAACTGAGCAGGTGGGGTGTTGGCATGCCTAGTTTGGTGAAACATTCAATAAAGATAATTTCGGATGCAGGACTTGGGATGGCCATGTTCAGTCTAGGTATATACAAGCTATCTTCTTCTTTTTCTTAAATTTTTTTGGCAATCAAACCTAAGTTCCTTCACCAATCACACAAATACATCAGTATTATCATCTAAGCCTTATCCCAACTATATGGGGTTATTTTGCCATAATGTTCCATTTATTGTCATATCCATTGTTAATTTATGAATGCTTAAATCATTTTCTGTTATTTCAACTAGTGTCCATTTCCGTCTACCCCTGTCTCTTGTATATAGTCCTCGCAACTTGCAACAAATAAATTGTCTAGCCCTGTCTCTTGTCATTTTACCATCTATTGGAGTTATCATTGACTTCATTTTTTATTCTATCTTTTCTAAAAATTAACTTCCTAATGACCACAATGAACAATCAACAGGGCTGTTCATGGCTCTTCAGCCCAGGATCATAGCCTGTGGAATGAAAATGGCAACACTAGGTATGGTGATTCGTTTTATCACCGGACCTACAGTAATGTCAGCAGCATCTCTCGCGGTTGGATTAAGAGGAGTTCGGTTACATACCGCCATTGTACAGGTACAAGAGCATCTACATACATCCACGAATCGGTATTATATATGTTTTAAACATAATAACAAAAAAGAAGCACATTCAAGGTTGTTATGTTAGGGTTTTAAATGTTTCAAATTGTTGATTTACTATGAATCTCACAGGCTGCTCTTCCACAAGGAATTGTACCATTCGTCTTTGCTAGGGAATATGGACTGCACCCTGACATACTTAGCACAGGGTATGGGTTTCACATTTCATTTACTGCTTTTTATGTTCTGTACTCGGCAAGTTTACCACTATATCATATGTGTGTGTGTGCATTGTTACATAGTTGTCTCCCTACTGCATCTGCATGCCATGAGTTTTCTTTTTGACAGAAATTTCAAAAGCGCCTTTGCTTGTTTAAATTATCTTTGTTGTTGAAATTCGTTAGCTATTTCTCATGAGGAGGCAGTTTTCACTTTATGTCTTTCTGAACTTTGAGTCAGTGAGAAGTCAACACCTTTATAACGAGGGAGGGAAGTGGTAGTATAATTTCCTCTGCCTCTTCTATATCCTCTGAAAAAAGACAAAGTTGTTGGCTGTCATTCGGCCCTTTATTCCATTGGATCCCACTAGAATTCTTGTGTGCCTGGAGGCTACATGAATATTTTTGTCTCTTTGCATGATAACCCTCCAACCCCAGCCCTCCCCCATACTCCCCAACAACAAAAAAACCTCTCTTTCTCTCTCTCTCTCCACAGAGCTACAGTCATTTAGTTGACGGGTTTTTTTTGGGTTTTCACAGACAAAAACCTAAAGGTCAGAATTTCTGTTTAATTATATGGAAACACAATCAAGAGCAGCTTACTCCATATTTTAGATCCCATTTCCAAGTATAGCTTGCCTTAGGATTTGATGAGCACATAAAACTGGTGATTAGAGTTTTTTCTTGTTTTTTTCGCTGGACAGCAATAATGAGTGTAGCCTTGTCCTTAAAAATGTGGGTAGGAGTTTTGTATTGATTGCATTCTAACATCTAGCTATGTGGCTCCACATCATGAATGGCTTTTAAATCCTCCCATCCCCCACAAAAGAAATGCCACTTTAGCAAATAGAGAGTCATTGAACATGATTCTACATTCAGCAATCATCACACACTAGCTCCTTTTCTTGTTCTTCATCTTCAACTCAGCATTGTCTCCTTCATTGTTGCAGGGTCATCTTTGGCATGTTAGTTTCCTTGCCTGTCACCCTCCTCTACTACATATTGCTAGGCCTATGAAAGGGGAAGGTTGCCACTGAATAAAGCATGTGGAGCATCTGTCTTTCCCTGCGACTGCTGCCAACCGCCGATCGACGATGATGTTAAACTACATGTATGTGGGGTTTACCAGATTTGCCACATGTTCATGTAAACCAGCTCCGCTTTCGGAGCCTCTTGACTAGAAAAAAAAAATGTGTTGGAAGCATGAGCTAAGTCATGGAGGGAATGTATTAGTTTCTTAGAGAAAGTTGGGTTTTCTTTCTTCTCTTTGTCTCTTGCTCAAAATGCAGAAAAAACCAGGGTTAATAAGAACTTGATGAGGAATCAATGTGGTAGAGTTTCTAGCTTTGGGATGAGCATGTACGTTAGTGGTAGCCGAAAGGAAATGGAGTATGATCATGACTTATGATTAGGATAGGAGAATATTGTTTTCTTTGTGGGGAGTGGTGGATGGTGGAAGTAAAATATATATTGTTAAATTAAAGTAGTTGTTCATGTTAGTTTGACTCAGGGAAGGGAAAATTATTTCACTGCCCACCCTCTTAAAATTTCTATCTGTTTTTGATTTCCAAACAATCATCGCACACTAGTTCTTGTTTCCTCCTTTTCAGTGGATTTAATCTTATTGCTTGGCTTGGAATTCTAGTAAATGAAGGGAGAAGGCCCTTGACTATCCACTCTTTGCCTTTATTCACCCAAGTTAATGGGACTAAAAGTAGAGATTCCACAGACAGGAGACAATTTTTTCTTTTGTCCTTTACAGGAAGGATTTAGGGCTGTGGAGAAACGGTATGGAAAAAATTCGATGACTTAAAAGACTATGGAAAAGATGGGAAAAGTTTAAGCACCCCAGAAGACCCAATTATTCAATAAAAAAGATTCATTATTTTCTAAGTTGAGAAGAAGATTTTCCTTTTACTGATGGAAGAGTTTGCTTTCCTATACAATTATGACAAATGCCCATTAGTCCAAGTATATGGGATGGGCCATATCCCGTTAGGTTGAAGCAAAAGCCAAAATAATTTTGTATGAAAACATGTATCAAATTATTGTTGGTGGCAAGATACAGTTAATGAATTGATGAACAACCGATCTTGCCTGCGTCCAATGGGCCAGCTTGGGCTACCAAACTTGATTGAAATAGTAATCGCATCATACCATAATCCTTGGCCAAGCATCCGGGAATTTGGGGCTAGGGCCGTCAATAGGTCAGTTTTACTCGATCAACCGAACCTAATTGAACGGATTACATTAGTTCTGGTTCTGAGATTTTGTTCTTTCATCATCTGGATATGGGTGATTGTGATTGTTGGAAATGGCAACATCTGTAGCGATTATTTTCTTCAACATCTAGGGTGAATTTGGCGATGATATCAGCACTATCACCTAGACATGATGATGAGTGAGTGAATGATGAATCAGAAATCCTGCATTGGGTGTCGAATTATCACTTTGACATGTAGTTTCTTTCTGTGTTTGTTTTAAAAGAAAATGTGGGAAAAAGAAAGGGAAAGGCAAGTAAACCTATACAATATTAAAGAATCAATTTCCATTATATCTCTCTATTCTTTATCACTATTCACTAGTGCTTAATAAGCGTGATATCTCATCTTCACTATTAACAGGTTAAAAAATGAATAAGCCAAGGGGATTACATTAGCAAAGGCAACAAGTCTGTGTTTGATGATCATGACAACGAGGAGATTACCATTTATATACTGCTCTGTTGAGTGTTGATTGCTCACTCTTGTATTAATTAATTAATTTGTGGTATTAATGTGTTTGTAGCATTATATGGATCCACTGGTCTTTCTTGGTTATGGCTGCCTGATAACAATCTAATGTGGCGTTTGATAAATCTGAAAAGTTAAAAAGATATTAAAATTGTCTGAAATCTGAAAAGTTAAAAAAAATATTAAAAGTGTTTGAAATCTGAAAAGAAACATAATTATTTTTTGACTTTTTAGAAGCTCTAAATAAAGAAAGTTGTTTGTGTTGAATCAAACCTTCAACATCTAAAATTCACTAATTTTACTATTTTACTTTATATTAGACTATTCAGTTTCATTGTTGCAATGGCGAGAGAAGAAGAAGAATAAAGGAGAGAGAGAGAGAGAGAGGGAGAAGGCCGGAACTTGACACCGCTAGTTTGTCAAAGGAGTTGTAGTGGCAGGAGAAGAAGAAGAATAAGAAAGGAGAGAGAGAGAGAGAGAGAGAGAGACGAGAGACGAGAAAGAGAGAGAGACGAGAGACGAGAGTTTAAGGGTATTTTGGACTTTTGATCAAGTCTGAAACACATTTGAACGTGTTTAACGCCTGATCCATGTCTTATTATTTCAGATTTGAAAATAATTTTTGGACCCAAATTCAAATACACTTCCCAAACACCTATGATGCCTAAAAAGCAACATTTTCAGACTTCATAGGTCTGAACAATATTATCAAATGCCACCCAAGTGATGACAGCTGCTTACATACCTTCATGACAATAATCTCTCTAATTCCTCGACTTACACAATATTAAGTATTATATTAAATTATTAATATTAATGATCAAAATTTACCAACAAAAGTTACATTATGTAATAGCCGAATGCAAGAGATTTTTGCGGAGCTTTACTTTTTCATTGTATCTCCTTCGTTCATCGTACAAGTAATATGGTTGCTCTTCTAATTGCAAAAAAGATTTGTTCTTTGACCATAAGTTCCACTTGGACTATATCCCTAGAATTCCTTGTACCTGTTCTCCTGAAAGATGCTTCTCAATGAATTAGCCAATGGCTTTTGCTTAAAAAAAATAAATAAATAATATCAATAAAATTAAAATTCTAATAATCCATATTCGATATATGCATATATAACTATTTCTAATTAATACTCTATCTTTCCTATATATATTTAGGGTGTTTGGTTCCGTTTATGTTTATTCAATATACGTTTGTACTTGTGTGACTGCAAATTCGAGAAAAGCAATTAATGAGGGTGTTTATGACATATAGGCGCAAAATGCCAATAAATGCATACCTGTTTCAGGAAGCTCCAAAATGAAACTTCCTGAAACGAAAGAGGCACATAGAAACTAAAGTTTACTTTTGCAAATTTCAATACATAGAAATGCAGTTAATGAGGCATTTGCTGACAGAGTGCAAATACAACCAATCTCAAGGAAGAAGAACCAAACATATAGATTATTTGTCATGCAGCTCTTTAAAATACAACCAATCTCAAGGAATTGGACCTAGGTTTCAATAACTATCTCGGTAACTGTGAAAGCCTACTTGTAGAGTGCCGCATATACATATAAGGGGTTATTAGTGGTGTGTGGCACCAAATATAAAAAAAAAGACTCCATAATAACAATATTAGTGTGGCTCATCATCATCATCTATTCTTTGGTAGATATGTAATTTAGTTTCTTTTCATTAATTACCTAGTTTACTTGTTTGGCCTGAGTTGGCTAACCACTTTTCAGCTTAATTTCCTTCTTTGTAGATATGTGAATGTATAAATTATTTGAAACCTCTATATTCATATATTCATTGCCAATACCCATCTACCTAACAAGCTGTTAGCTATAAATTTTATACTAATCTTGATCTCCCTCATCTAATATACAAAATGAGGAATCTAAAAGCATTAGACTCTTGGAATATAACAAGGGAGTGTCAATGGTATTAGAAAATCCAATTTCGAATTCAAAATTCGACATAATTGAATTGAATTTAGATATAATTTGATTCAATTCGATAAATATTCAAATTCAATAGATTATTTTATTTTTATATATAATATATATAATATTTAAGTATTTTATATAATAACTAAATTATATAAATAATTTATATATTTATATACTTTTTTTTATCAATAAAATATTTATTTTTTATATTTATTAATTACTTAAAATAATTAATTGATTAAATTTAAATCAAATCAAATATTTGAATATTTAATCGAATTCAAATTCAAATATAGATTTTCAATATCCGTCTGACATCAAATTTTTTAATTGGATTTTGATGTGGCGTAATCCGGCTGCTCCCTACTGGAGACGATCTGGCTGCTAGCAACGACGGGGACTGAGTAACCTGCGAGAGATGAATCAGAGATCCCGGGGGGGCTTACCTGGTGGGGACACTCTGATGGCTAAGTTAGCACGTAATAGAGAGCTTGAAGATGATATCAAAGAATTAGAGAGCTAGAGAGCAAAGATTACACATCATACCTTCGCCCCTGGGGGGTGAGGTATTTATATACTGGAGTTCCTGCGGGTTTGGTGGAGCAGTTCTTGGATCCTCGCTGTGATGGGATCTGCTTTTGTAGTAGGTGGGGATAATGCCACAAACCGGTAAGGTTGCCCATCTCCGCCTGGATCGAGGAATGGGTGAGCTAATATAGCCGTTAAGGTACGATCCTGTAAGATGTGGGGTACGGTGGTGAGATCCTCGATGTTGTCACGCGGAGCTCGGCCTGACTATGTAGCAAGTTGCCTGTGAAGTGTTGGGCTATTTGGTGGCGAGCTGCCTGAGCTCGGGTTCTTCAGACCCAACCTACTTTGAATGCCGAAGTGCCTTAGTACTGAGATGATCTTGCACCGAAGTAGGCTTGAACCGAGGTGAACGCTTTTCGAGGTGGGCCCAGCTGTTCGAGCTCGATCTATTGCGGACTTGGTACTGAGGTGATCTTAGTTCGGGATGATCTTAGCTTGAAGTAACTCTAGTTTGGGGTAACAAGGTACCCGAGGTTGCTTTGTAGCGAACTGATCATGCTGGGTTGTCATTTGTGTCTAGTAACGTCCACGCACCGAACTGATCATGCTGAGGTCACTTATGCCAAGTCACATCCACGTGTCTCCCTGTTACAAGGCTGGGCCAAATTTCCCTTCATCATCCTTCATTCTTAAAATTAAGGGTAAAATTCAAAAATTCCCTTAAAATTTCTGACAATCATAAAAACCTCCCCTACAGTTTCAATTTAGCAAAAGCCTTCCCTAGATTTTTAAAGAATGCAACAAAAACTTCTCTTTGGTTAATGATCAAAACGAAAAATGTTAAAGCGGTGAATCAATTTTTCCCAATTATCTATTTTACCCTTTTGTAAATTAATTTGCATCTATTTTCACTGAAATACCCTTATCGACATGTTATCCTCTCTCCCGCTGACCTCTCTACCCTCTTTTCCCATCCCAGTTTTTTGAGTTTGAAGAGGAGGAACTCAACACTCAATCTCTCATCCAAACTCTATTGATTCAAGGAGGGACACAACATGCACCTATTAATCTCCACGACTATCACCAGACCTCTATCGACAACCCAAGACCAAAAGAATTTAAATTAAACCAACAACTAAAACACTCTCACCTGTAACAAGAATGGTCGATCACGGGGTGATTACAAGCATCTCAGGTCGGTCAACGACCTCAGAAGGACATCCCCTCCGATGGAAACACGAAACACAATGATATAATTTCCCATGCTAACTTCGTCCCCTAGTTTCCCATAGCACTTGCTTGAAATTCAGCTCTCTTCATCAGCATAGGCTGCAACATTATCGTCCTGCCTTGCTGTGAAGAAGCTCTCCTCCCCAAAGAGATATCTTCCCTTTCCTATGCTAAACTCACCCTAACCTTCTTTTGTTTAAATGAAACTCCAAAACTTTGGTAAAAAAAACTTGTTTGAAGCCCCTCAAGGCTAACAATCTCACTGCATCCAACATCTTCCAACTCAGATAGTCCTCATCAACAACCACAAAGATATTAGAAACAACTTCCTCCTCCCATGCTTTCTTTGTTATTATTCACGGAACAAGATATTAGAATAATTAACACATGTTTTATGCATCGCTCTTTATCAAGCTTCGGAGGAAAAAGAAACATGTCTTAGCTAAGCAAAATACTTTAATAGGAATTCAGATATAAAAAAGAGTTCTTCTATTGACTTGCATCAATGAATCCAGAAGAAATTAGGTGGTAGACATGATCATGATAGCATAGAGCTAATCTATCCTAGGAAATTAACACATGGTTAGTTCGACAAGTCCCCTTGTTTGATATATAGATTGAGCATATCAATCACCTCTCTAAATCAAACAAGACAGACAACCACACATCGGGTAGGATAACCCTTCGGATTACTTTTCCGGATTAAATCTCTAGATGGCAACATAGGGTATCCATGAAAATTGCCCTTTTCATTCTTAAACTTGATTAAGCATTCTTAATCTCAAACCATTGCACCGATTGATACTTCTCAAGCGACGTTGGAGACAAAGGCAACTCCGGTTAAGAGAGCACTAGGTTCTTCCAAACATGGATTTTTAACTGAATTGGTTGGTTGAGGTTGACTGAAATGACTAGCCAACTAGAAAAAACATTGGACGAGATGGAGTAGCAAAGAACCCAGCCCACTTTTTTTGTTTTTCCGCATCGCTTAGGTGGGAAGTAGGAAAAGAATAGAATAGAAGGGAAAAAAAAAACATTTCTTCTCTCGAGGAAAGGAAGAAGGAAGAAGGTTGAAACAAAGAGGGACAATGCCACGACGGGAAAGGGAGGATTTTGTCACTCGATTAGGATAAAATCATTAATGACACCTAGGGGTAATTTTTGTAACTATTGACATTTTTCGTCTTGATCATTGACGGAATGGGTGGTTTTTATCTCATTCTTTAAAAATTTAGGGGAGGCTTTTGCTAAAGTAAAACTATAATGGAGGTTTTTATGATTGTCAGAAACTTTAAGGGAGGTTTTTCTATTTTACCTTAAAATTAATTGACCCAAAAATACCTTTAATCGTCATCGGAAAAGGAAACCAGGGCTAACTTTCTTTGGTTAAAAATCTCCAATAGTGAGAAATTTGAATTCCATCGACTTTATTTGTCCGTTTGTAATCAATCTCCTCGCTCTTTGCTCTAATTTCTTTGAATTTCTTGTCAATTCTTGCCAAAAAAATCTCTAGATATGAAAATTGTTTTCATTACTACTATCTTTCCCCGTTTTGATGATCTTAAGTGCATTCTCTCTTTAGTTTTTTATAAAACTCTCAAAATTCAATGATTTAAAATCTTCGAAAGCATTCTTCTATTTCTACAACTTTCTTCCCCAAGATCATTGGAATGCTTCCGTTCAATTGGTTCCTATGTGGGTCAAGGATTTTCAGGTATGTCAAGTTGTAGAGGGTCTAAGGAATTTCTAACTGTAAGACATTATTTGAAACGTCCCTACAATTAAGAACTCGAAATCTCAATGTCAATTCAAAGAAATATGGGATACACGGATTTGTTTATCAAAGATGTGTAGAATTCACAGCTCTAGTAAAAACTTGAAATTGCTTAAATCGTTGGGGATCTCACCAACAAGGTGAAGGTTCTTCAAGTCCAGCACTTGAAGCAACTCAATGATTCCAAGCTCAGCTGGAATCGTTCCTGATGAGCAGTAACTTGGTTCTCCTAATCACCTCGCGGCACATGCCCTTCGAGTAACACCTCAGCACTGAGTAAGCAAATTAGCTCGACAAGTTAGCCAGGAGCACCTCGCTTAAGCCGACCTCCACCTCGGCTGGGCCGAACTAACAAGCACCCTAACTAGCGACAACTATCTCAAAGACTTGCCAAGTTGTAGGAATCCACGACTTGCGAGGAGAACCCACTAACTTGGACCGATAACACTTTACTAGCCCGAGATCTCAGAGATGTTAATACCTCGACCATTAGACCGGCCTACCACATCGCACGCCTCAAAGTTACTCGAACATAACATAACCTCGACGTAGATCTCGCAATCGACATATTAATGCGCCCAACTAAGTGGAAACAACTCCACGAGAAGGTGAGACCCGTTACAAAAGGCTATGACCATCGAAACCTATATAAAGTACTCACTTCTACCTGAGAAGGTACGCGTGATAATACACTATCGAGCTCCCTCATTCTCTCAAGAACACTCTAACACATCTTCTGACTTAAGCATCGGATTGCCCTTCCCAGGTAGAGACAAACTGGGCACTCTAACATTCTCTCTTTTAGAAACACATCAGCTTGGCCACATCTAGCTCGGCGTGACACAACTTGGCCCTGATAAGGAGCCTTCCAAATCAAAGTCCGAATCACTTGACACAAGGGAGAAGCCAGATCACACAATATCAATTGGCACCATCTGTGGGAAATTGTAACAAAAAGCTAGTACTCTCTTTACCTCTTTTTAAGAACTAAGAAAGCAATGGCTTCCTGAAGCAACTAGCTGGCCAACAACAACCAAATCCCCATTGTGACCATTGGACAAATAGATGGCCCCCTACACCCAACCATCATCCCCCCACGCAATATCAAGGCATTCAGGCCAACCTACCAACAACTCAACCAAAAAGAACATAGAAGATAAGTTCTGAACAACAACTACGAAAAGAAGCTAAGGCATTAAGGCCTACCTCACGACAACTCGACAAGAATAAAATTTTTGCACCAAGGCACCCGATCAACTTGGCGACAATTTGACCAAGCTAAACAACAGAAACAAGAAGAATTCCATCCAAAAGAAAAACACCAAATGTAAAAGTCTAAATTTCATTATACTCTAAGAAAAGAAAGGCCAATGATCGTACATGTAAAAAAGACTAAGTGTTATAAGTTCAGAGATAATGAGCACGCTGGCCCAAAAACAACTTATAAGAGCGCATACGCCCCCAGAATCATCAGAGAAATAGAACCCATCGAACAAGTCAAACTATTCTTCATGGATGCCCTACAGCTCGTTGTCGACACCATTCCCCACCTCTCCGTCTTCCTACTCATCCCCGTTGGGAGTCAAAGGCTCCTCATCAACCTAAGTGGCGAGCTCGCCCAGTACATTGTCCACAGAGAAAGAGCCAAAATCGAAAATAGGATGCATCATCTTCAAATAGTGGCGACAAAGTTTGAAACCCTTCTTTATTGAAGGAAGAGCATCCTCCACTTTCTTCTTTTCATACTCAAGGGACTCCAAGAAGTGAGCAACGACTGCCTCCTCAGCCTAACGAATGTCCTGGGTATACTTCGATCACAGTTCCTCCAGTTGGCGTGTATGGGCAGCAATAGTGTCTTGAGCCTCGGTCAACTCACGTTGCATTTTCTGGTTC
Source organism: Nelumbo nucifera (assembly GCF_055504915.1). Taxonomy (NCBI): domain Eukaryota; kingdom Viridiplantae; phylum Streptophyta; class Magnoliopsida; order Proteales; family Nelumbonaceae; genus Nelumbo; species Nelumbo nucifera. The sequence continues at coordinate 88,644,999 of NC_142649.1, forward strand.
AACTCATAAAAGCATTGGCAATCCTCCTCCAAGTCGAGCTGGACCTTCTACATCTTAGCCTGTAGTGCGGTGATGTTTGCCTACATCTCACCTCTCTCCTTCTGTCTCACATGAACATGGTCCAGCAAAACCAGCCCAATGGTGTTCGCCTACCAAAAGAAGGAAAGCATGATTAGAATAGACATCCTAGAAACAAAAAAGAGAGAAATCCTACAAGGAGACGAACCTGAATGATGTGGTGGGCCATCCGAGCTTCGGCATCGATTGGGTCCAGGTGACGGTAATAACGAACATCTTTAATAAGCAACATACCCCTAGCCATCCAAATAGCTACCCGAGGATCATATACGTGATCTAGTATAAAGACGTTGTCATTAGGAACAAAGTAAGGAATTCTGAGACGTAAGGTCTGGCCTCACGCCCCTCCTGGCTGACTTGAGGTTAGAAGGCAACAGGAACTATTGAGTACAGATAAGTGTTTATAGGCTCGCTGCCTCCCTCAAGGTTGACGACAAGAGGAGCGGGGTGTGGCAACCTCACTTCAGCACTAGTCGAGGTCCCCTCCATCAGGGAGTGGAGATCTGCCCTTTGCTTCTTCCTTGAAGCCTTCTTTTCCCCGGAAACTACCAACATCGAAGCCATGCTCGCCATATCTAGAGAAAAGAAAGAGAAAGCCGAACTAAAATCAATAAAATACCAAATGAAAATGCAGAAAACTCAATGGCCATCCTACCTACGTGACTCAGGCCAGCCTTTATAAGCATGGGCTCGGCCAGAATGCTCTCTACCTTGACTCTCTGGTGGACAAATTCTTGAACCACAGCACGCAGCTCTTCATCCTAACACTCATTGAAGCTTTGACAATCGTTATACCAAATAGTGCTCGTGCCCTAGCCACCGTCCATAGAAAGGAAGAAAAACCTACTATTCCTCTTTGACTTTATTAGAAAAATTGGTCAACACTCTATAACCACTACAAAAAGGGAGATAGAAGCAAAAAAGAATAGTGATCTCTTCATATTACACAAGAAAGAGAAGATGTCTAGGTTCATAGGAAAGTTACGGTGGTGATACATACTGATCAGCCCCACCAAGGTCTAAATTGCGTTGGGGGCGAGCTGGCCTAGAGAGACACCATAGTACCTCAGCACCAAAAGTATGAAAGGGTGCAAAGCGAATCTAAGACTATCAACCAATGCCTCCTTATAGATGTAGATATCATCTCAATCATGCTCCCAAGGGTACTGATCAGCAAGCAGCTCAATGCAGTTGTATTCATTAGCGATTTGATAGGTATGGCACAACTCTACAATTCACTCTCCAGATAGCTTGGTTGGGCCAAAGACAGCTATAGCCTACTCGACCTCACTCCTCTTCCCTACTAAGGAACTAGCACAGTACTCCCCAAAGGAGTCCTCCCTCGAGGAACTCGCTTCACTGTCTGACCTCTGATCGGGCAACCTACTACCAAAAGGGCTATGAGACATCAGAAGAGGCAAGAAACTCACTGGAAAGAGTAAAGGAGACCAGATATCAGCTAATGCAACCTCGATAGAATGGACAAAGAGTAGTACTCGAACAATCTCCTCTAGAAAGCTCCAAAAACAGTGTAAGTGGGACCTCAGTGGGGACCCCATACTTATAACCCACCAGACAAAAGAACGAATAGCGGAGATGCACCAATAGCAAATCGACAGCTGGCAATGCACACGAACAACTTTGAATTCAAACTTGCACACCCATGGAGCATGCCCAAATTCAAAATTGAAATTGGTTTGCCTTCTTTCGAATTTGAATTTGGTGCTCCCGCTGTGCGTGCCTCCTTTTTGAATTTCAAACTTAAAAAACCATCGTAGTCCCACCCGACCTTAGACCGGACCAAGAAAGTAAGTCGGGCAACATACGAACCAGTTGAACTAATTATCTTATCGAGAGCTACTCCCTTTGTCGAGTTGACGTCGGCTCAGAAGTGGGGGCTATTGATGAGGGGTAATTCGATCGTCCTAATCACCTCGCAACACATGGCCTTTGAGTAACACCTCAGCGCTGAGTAAGCAAATTAGCTTGGCAAGTTAGCCAAGAGCACCTCGCTTAGTCCAACCTCCACCTCGGCTAGGCCGAACTGACAGGCTCCCTAACTAGCAGTGACTTGTCTTAGAGACTTGTTGAGCTGTAGGAATCCACAACGACCTGTGAGGAAAACCCGCTGACTTGAACCGATAACACATTACCAACTCGAGATCTCCGGGACATTAATACCTTGACCGTTAGACCGGCCTACAGCATCACATGCCTCAGAGTTACTCGGGCATAATGTAACCTCCATGCAGATCTCGCAACCAACATATTAATGTGCCCAACTAAGTGAAAATGGCTCTGCAAGAAGGTGAGGCCCGTTGCAAATGGCTTTGACCATCAAAACCCATATTAACTCACTTCTACTTGAGAAGGTACGCACAATAATACACTCTCAAGCTCTCTCGTTCTCTCAAGAACTCTCAAACACATTTTTTTTTTTTTACTTAAGCATTGGAGTGCCCTCCCAGGGTAGAGACAACCGGGCATTCTAACATTCTCTCTTGCAGAAACACATCAGCTCAGCCCTGATAAGGAACCTTCCAAATCAGGGTCTAAATCACCTGACACGAGGGAGCAGCTAGATCGTGCAATATAAGTTTCGTCAATGGTATTATTACCCAATTTTCACCGGAGTTCTCATGTTCATCATGTTAAATCCTACATCTAAAATCCTTAAGCTTCTGTACTTGGTAATGCTAGAAGGTATTTACCCAGTTTAATTCATTTCCCGAAACAAAAAAAAAAAAAAATAATTCAATTGATCACTACATGCTCTGATCTTTGGGATCTTCTCCTAAAATTGGTTAAAAAATGCATTGAGATAAGTAACATTCTTCAACCCAAGGACATCAAAAGAGATTGACCCAGTGAATGAATTGCTACCAAGATCCAAAAGTTCCAAACTTTGGCAAGCTATAATCTTCTTAGCCACGTTCCTAGACAAAAAAGTGCTTCTTACAGATACATAAGCCATGCTAGGAGGACATAAATATGTGCAAGAAAACTCCCACCGAGATTGTTGAAAGAAAAGTCAAAATAGGCAAGGCTCGTACAGTTTGCTATAGACAAGGGCTTGAACAGAGTCCAAGGAATTTCATCAGTAAAATCATTCCTCGACAAATCTAGCAAGAGAAGATTCTAAAAATCGCTAATATACTCTAGAATCAATCCGGATAACACATTATTGCTCAAGTTGAGTTTCCACAAAGTCGTAACCTCTGAATATTGCAGCGGAATATTGTCGTAAACTGAATCCCGTACACCGATATTATCCTTAGAGATTTCAAGCCGGTTAAACTTGGCGACAATACTCCTACGAGACTGGTGTTTGACAACATGATTTTCTCCGCTTTCACAACCAGTCGTTCGAGATTCAAACCTTCAATTTTGAGTTCTTGCATATGTTTGACTATGGAAGTTTGTAGAGGCTCCTCTCCTTTGTATTCTTTAAATCTTGTTTCATATCACCTATGCACACATACAAGAATCATAACCAGTGGGACAAGCAGTATGAACAGTACAAAGTGTTAAAAAATGATAATTTGGGTATTTAGAAAACTTTAAACAATTAAATGAGAATCTTTTTCGAAATTAACTAACCAATACTAACGAAGGGGTCTTTGTCTAATGGCCATAGTTCAGGGGCCTTGTTGCAAAAACAAAAAGTGCAAGGGGTCTTTGTCACTGACCCCATAGTACAAGGGGTCTTTGTAATTTACCCAAAAAACGAAACGATGAGTGAAGTAGTTCATTTAGCTGGATAAGTAAACGCTCTAAGAGACTTATAAATCATTAATCAGTCAATCACTTTCTCCCATGGAAACACATGATTCGACAATATTAATTATTTCTTCAATAATAATACTTTTATAGATAAAACGATTATTATATAATTTTATTTAAAAAACGAAAGAACACTAATAAAAAACTGATTTATTCAAACAAATGTTTCTTAATGAAAAATATTTATCCCAATAAATGTATTTATCAAGGGGAGATAAATGACTATCATTTACTGAAAAACTAGAAAGCCCAACTATAAAAAGGGACAGATCCTTTGTCAATTGTTGTCATCTCTTCGTTGCACATCTGATATCTCACAACAAAATATGGAGACACCACGGTAATGGAGGTAAGGTTGTTGTTGTATGTAAGCCTGGTGCTGTTCTGTTTCTGCTTTCACGGGTGCGAAGGGTGTATGGAGGAGGAGAGAAGAGCTCTTTTACAACTCAAGGACTCACTCAACCATTCAAACAGCTGCAGTACCTAGATTTGAGATCCAACTATATTGGCGGTTGGATTATGCCCCAAGGTAACATTTGATCCTTCTTTATAGTTTATATTTCATTATTCTTATATGTTATTTTATATATGTCTTTAATTTGCAGCATTTTGTGAACTGAAAAATCTAAGGGGGATTTATCTGAGTGAGAACAATCTTGGGGATGATGGACTCCCTGAGTGTCTAGGAAGATCTCTCTTCATGTTGGAAGAAGTAGGCTTATCAAGCAATGGACGTAATATCTCGTCTGCCCTATTAACAGGTAAAGATAGTGGACTGCAAGCAGCCAGACAAGTCTTTCTCCTTCGACTCAAACAATGATTTTGACTGTTTTTTTTTTAATTATTTTTTTCTTTTTGCAGATAATTCGTTTGGACTGGATGATCAAACCACTGACCCAAAAACCAGTGATTAAACAGTTCTAGTTCCGTATTGGTTTTTAAAACATTGGATATAAGTTCAACCCAGGCCCTATCCTAAGAATTGAGCATAAAGCTTGAACCTGGACTGAGCTTGATCTGTCTATTTCGGGCCCAACCTCCACTGAAGATCGATATACATAGGTTGGGTTTGGGCCCATTCCGGGCTTGGGCTGGTCAATAAGCCCAAACTAAAATTTGATATATATGTGTATATTTACTAAAAAATGGATTTATGCATGTAAACGTGTGTCTTTATATGCATATATAAATGCACATAGTCAGGCTAGGTCGGATTCAAGCCTCAGCCAATATAAAATTGCAGACTGAATTAGTTCAGGCTTAGGCTGGCCCTGTCCAGATTTCATCCCTAATTAAATGTAGGTTTGATATCATGGTTCCCAATCTATAAATTTATAATATCCCCACATCTAATAACATATATAATAATATATATAATATGATGTTTTGGCTGTCCACATTTGACAACCTGTGCTTCCACAAGCGCTCTCCACATATTATGTTAGTTTATACAGCCATGCTTTCAGCGCTGTTACTATTGTATGAAATTGATATACACTAACATGTAACACAGACAGAAGCCCAGTGGATTGCACAGGCTGTCCAATACAGACAGCCATGTTTCTTTTCATATATTACAGCATTATGCAAAGCAAGGAATCTCAAAGCATTGGAGTTAGAAGGAAACAATATTGGCAATGATACGAGTCAAGCATTCTTATGCCTACGTGATCTCACTTCATTGGAAAGCATTCGATTAGGCTCATCAGCTTTCCTAGAGGGTAAGAAGAATAGATATTTATCCATGAAGTCATAATATAACTTAAATTTTGGAGAAGTATTCACTCTATTTACTTAATTTACTGGTTTTACGGTAATATGCAGAATGAGGAATCTCAAAGAATTATACCTAGAAGGAAACAATCTGGGTGATGGAAAGCTACCAGGGTGCCTGCTTCATAATCTCTCTTCATTGGAATTACTGGATTTCTCAGACAATAATCTCACAGCCTTACCCTTCATTGCAAAGGGTATGAACAAAATTAACCCCAGCTATACCAGCTATTTATTTTATATTTAGTCAGACCATTGTGTAGATTAAGGTTTTCAAAACTGGATCGGACTGGACGGTTGGACCGAAAAAACCGAGAATCAATCATTTGACTGGTTATGTTTTTTTTTTCAAAACCGTTGATTTTGATCAATAAACCGCTGAATCAACTAATTAACCATTCAAACGGTTTTGACTGTTTTTCAAATTTTTTAATTTTTTTGTCAAACGGACCAGCCTTTTGGATCAAACGGTCGGATCGTTCGAACAGAGTTGTTCGTTTGCTTTGCAAAAATGGTTGAACAGAGGAACCTCATCTAGGGAGTAACAGTCTCACCGATGAAACTCTACCATCGGGCCTATTGCAAAACCTGTCTTCGCTGGTTTCACTCGACTTATTATTCAATAACTTCAAACATTTTCCAACAGGTACCCAATGCCACCTCTACTTTGTTATTTAAGCCATTCCAAGTTTCTTCAATATCTGAAACTTTCTTGATTATAAAGGAACCAGTACTTTGCAATTAATTGAAGTCAGCTTCAAAGCAAGTTGGTTCAATCATTTTATTTAGAAAAGCTCTAAGGGTCCGTTTGATTCATATTTGGAATCAAAACAAATCCTAATTTCTGGCGAGCACCAGCAGTGACTTACCCCGTTGGAGTTTGCAGGGTCAGCCATAGGAGGAGATGCCGATAGATAGGGGTAGAGACAGGGGATGGCAGATGGGGATCATGGCCCCCCTTATGCCTTGAAAATCCCTACAATATCTGATGTAACCGTTTCTGGTCACGTACCATTTTTTTTTCGTGATGTATCAATTTTTGGCTAAGTACTTCGTCATTTGACCTGCTTTCAGGAGTCCTGTGACTCAGATGATGATGGAGCTCCCTGGTGGCGAACTGCCTGGTGGTGAGCTATTTGGTGGCGAACTCCCTGGTGGTAAGCTACTTGGTGACGAGCTCCCTGGTGGTGAGCTACTTGGTGATGAGCTCCTTGGTGGTGAGCTACCTGATGATGAGTTCCCTGGTGGTGAGCTATTTGGTGACGAGCTCCCTGGTGGTGAGCTGCCTGGTGACGAGCTCCCTGGTGGTGAGCTACTTGGTGATGAGCTCCCTGGTGGTGAGCTACTTCGATGAGCTGCTAGGTGTGCTGCCTTGTTGGCGAGCCTCACAGTGTAGTGCAACCCAACTGCCCTCTGCATGAGATTATCTACTCCTCCTTGTAGTTGGTGGGAGCCGATGAACCTGCGAGAACTAAATCAGAGGACCCAGGGGTGTTTACCCGGCGGGGCCACTCCAATGGCTAAGTTAGCACTCTGAGCTTGAAGATGATATTAGAGAAATGAGAGAGCTAGAGAGCAGGGGTTACCTCCATTTTTCATCCTCTTTCCCCTCTGGGGGGTCAGAGCTCTTATATAGTGGTGTCCTGACAGATTTGGCGTAACCGCCTCTAACTCTCTGCCGCAGCCGTTACTTGCTAGGGCTGAGCTGGTGGGTGCAGGTAATCATTGCAGGGTACGGCCCTGTCAGACATGAGGCGTTGTCAAAGTTGACAGGCACGACGCCACCTGGCCAGAGACGTGGGTGCAGTCTCTAGATCTGGTAAGTACAATTGTCAGGTAGGAAATCTTCTTGCGATATGCCGAGCTGCCCCTAAGTGGCGAGCTCTTCGTAAGACGCCAGGCTGCCTGTGGAGTGGCCAGCTACCAATGTCGAGCTGCCTGTAAGTGGCGAGCTGTCTGTAAGTGGCGAGTTGCCTGTAGGTGCCGAGCTGCCCCTAGGTGGCGAGCTACCTATGCCGAGCTGCCACTAAGTGGCAAGCTCTTCGTAAGACGCCAAGCTGCCTGTAAGTGCCGAGCTAACCAGGTGTCGAACTAACCAGTTGCCGAGCTACCTGGTTGTCAAGAGGCTGCACTTATTTGGCATGAGGTGTCAGGTGTCATAAATTCACTAGAGGGCCAAATTTTCCCTCATCATTTGCCCCCCACTCCTGAGCTGAGAGTAACTCGGCGAAGGGAGTAGATTTCTCCTTTTGGCCAGTAAGTTGACGAGCTAGTAAGCGCTGATTCAATTTCTTAGGCTCTGGGAGCAACTTATAGTCCACTTTTGTTGATTTTGCCCATGCTGAAGAAGCGACTGAGTCTTAAGCAGTAATGTGGCTCATAGGCTTTGGGAGCGACTCGTAGTCCACTCTTCTTGACTTTGCCCATGCCAAAGAGGTGACTGGGTCTTAAGCAGTTGTCTTGCCCATGCCGTAGAGGCGACTGGGTTTTTTAGTAGTAATGTTGCCCATAGGCTTTGGGAGTGACTTGTAATCCACTCTTCTTGACTTTGCACATGCCGAAGAGGCGACTGGGAATTATGTGTTATCGGGCTAACCAGGTGTCGAGCTGCTTGTGAGGTGCCGAGCTGACCAGGTGTCGAGCTACCTGTGAGGTGTCGGACTGACCGGGTGCCGAGCTGCCTGTGAGGTGCCGTGCTAACCGGGTGTCGAGCTACCTGTGAGGTGCCGAACTAACCAAGTGCCGAGCTACCTGTGAGGTGCCAAACTAACCAGGTGTCAAGCTAACCAGGTGGGTGCCTTAGAGCTATGATTGCGCTGTGTCAGCCTCGTAATGCCGATCGCCTACTCTTACAAGAAGCTACTAGGAGCTCGACCTTCGGGGGCGGCACTACTAACTTTAGGTCGTCGGCTCACACGGGAGCCTTGGAAGGCTCGACCAGCAAGGGCGCCCATGCAGTCTGTTGGTCACCAACTCCCACGGAAGCCACGAAGAGCTCATCTTTGTAGGGGGGACCTCACGAAGAGGACTGACGAGGTTTTATCTGAATTGAAAGTAAAGTTGGTAGAGCTACTTAGCCTGTTAGCTCCCTGCATAGTCTTTGAGTTCATACAAAATGGAAACTATAAAGCGAGAGCTTCGGTTTCTAAAAAGTGAGGACTTAGCTTTTTGGGAGGAGAGGACTTAGCTTGTTGTAGGATGAGAACTTGGCCTTTGTATAATGAGAACTTAGCTTTTGTAGGATGAGAATTTAGCTTTTTGTCGTGTGTTCCCACAGACGGCGCCAAATGATGTTGCACGATCCGGGCACTCTTAGTTGGCGGAAGCCTACCTCCTAGCTGGTGATGGACAGTACCTGAGATGATGAGGAAGGTGAAGAATTCCTAGGGATCTCGCCCAACGGGAACACTCTGATACTTAAGTTAGAACTCTAAGAAAGCTAAAGGATACAAATAAAGAGCTGAGAGTGCAGATGGCGCAAACTCAATACCTTTTCTCCTTGGGGTTTGGGATCCTTTTATACTGGAGATCTGTCAAGCCAGGTGTAACCGCCTCTGCCACAGTCGTTACTGCCAGAGCCGAGGTGGCGGATGCAGGCAGCCATTGCAGGGTACAGACCTGTTAGGCGTGCCACATCTTGTAGAAATGGCAGGCACGACGCCGCCTGACAAGGGACGTGGGCGCAACCTCCAGATTCGGCAGGTACGGCTTGTCAGGCGGATCTTTCCTGCAGGTTTCCGAGCTACTTTGCACTGAGCTACCCAACACCGAGGTGCTTATGCTTGAGGCGAGCCTTAAACAAGTATGGACAGAAGTGTTAATGGTGCTGATCCGAAGTGCTTACACTTCGGGATACTTAGTCGCGGATCGGGGTGTTCCCTTCTCAGGGAGAGTTCGGGGCTCACTAGGAGGAGCTCGGGTCTATGGAGGAAGCTCGGGGCCCTCCTCCCTTAGAGAGAATTCGGGGTGAGTTGGATGTTACTTCCTGGCGAGTGGCTACGTCCGCCGAGTTGTATTGCTGGGCTCTGACGAGTTCAGTACGCCAAGTTATGGCCAGACTGCCACGTTGAGCTGTCACTTATGCCAGGTTGTACCCACGTGTCCCCGTGCTACGAGGTCGGGCCAAATCACCCTCCATAAATTGCCCCCCACTCCCTGTGTTGGGGGTTCTGACCCAGTGCGGGGAGTCCGCGGTGTGTCGGGTGGATTTGGCTCGGAGCTCTGGCCTCCTGGTCAGGCGGCTTATTGGTCAGACCAGTTCACTGCTCGGCCCGATCAAGGGCAACACGGGTCGCGTACAGTCTACGCGCGGATGTCACGCGATCTATGAACTCCACGAACGTCAAAAAACGTGCAAAACCGATTTCACCTCGGGGGTCGCGTAGCCGGTTTTCTTGAGATCCGTCAGATCATCTTGATCTTGACCATTGATGCCCGAGTACAGTGGCTATAAATAGCAGGGGTCCTGGTCATTTTCCCTCACCATAAGTCTTCAACACTCATCATGAGCTCGCGTCTAAGGTCTCCAGCTCAGGTCAATTCTCCCTAGTTCGGTTGCTTTCCTTGGTGAGTCCCCTTAGCTTTTCTTTCAGTTTCCTTACTTCTTCCACTTCATTTCTTTTCCTTCACTATGTCTAGTTTCGATAGTCAACAGGATGAGCCCGAGGTGGGTACCTCGGCTCAGGGTGACCCCACCGAAGTCCAGTCTCACGGGGCGCGGGAGGACTCGGGTAATCTAGCATCCACCTCTCACCGAGGTCGGATGCCGGATAGGTTCGGTCCCTCCATTATGACCTTGGAAAGGCTCCGATACCTCATCCGGCAATATAATCTACCTAGGGAGTATACCTACAGTTTTCCTACAGGTAGCTTACCATGGGAGCACGGTCCTAACGAGATTGTGATCTTCCGGGAACAGCTTATAGCCGGGCTCCGTCTTCCTTTCCACCCTCTTATCGTAGAGGTCCTGAACCACTTCAACGTCACAATAGACCAACTTCACCCGAACTCTGTTCGTAACGTGGTCGGGACCATATCCCTTTGCTTCGAGTATGTCCTTTCTTTGAACTTAGATATTTTTTGCTCGATCCTCCCTATAAAGAAGAGTGCTTCAAGCATTCTCCCCGAGCACAGGCGGGCCTACTACCTGTCCCCTCGCCCGAGTTTTAAGTTATTGCACAAGCTTCCTAGCAAAGTCCCGACCTGGAAGCAGGACTACTTTGTAGTCCAGAACACCGCGGGGTGGCCCTTCCCCACTCATTGGAGGGCGGCTATTCAAGACCCCGGCATTATCCTAGACAAGAAGACAAGGGAGACGCTCTAATCATGGGATGAGCTCGGTTTTAATTACAAGGATTATATCACCGAGAGCAAGCTCATACAGGCCGGCTTGAGCCCGGGTAGGTTGTCTTACTTAGTACCTTGCTTAAATAGTTAGTACTTTCGAGTTTACTAATGTCGAGCTATGTTGTAGGGCCCATGGAAGAAGAGAAGCTTAAGCGGGAGAGGCTTTTCCGCCAAATGAAAGGGAGGAAGAAGTGAGCTCGCGTCGAGTCTCCGCAGGCCCCCTCTTCCGAACCCGAGCTTCCATAGGCTCCTACCTCTGAGCCTGAGCTCCCTGACGTACCTCCAATCATCAACTTGGAGGAAATCCTACCACCTCGGGAGCCTGAGACATCGGCAGAGTCTGCTCCACAGGCAGCTATGGAGCCCGAGGTCGCCACCGAGGCCGCTGATGCAGTGGCTGAAGCGTCCGCTGAGCCCATTCACACAGCCGAGATGACCATTTCCAGCTCGGGGAGTCAAGAGAGAGACCGAAGCATCCTGATTCCTCAATGTAGCCTTCGAAAGAGCAAGGGGGTTGTCTACACCGAAGAGGTCTCCCTTTGGGCCAACCTCACTCGTGCTTAGCTCGGAGCCCGAGCTGCCACCCACACAATGGTGGTAAGTTATAAAGACCCTTTTCTCTCTTCTCTTTTATCCCCCCTTTTTTTGAACATATCTTCGGCGCTAACCAATCCTCTCTGGTCAGGTGAACTCCGTCGTGCACGCCTTGTCCCTTCAGTCTAAGAGGTATCTGAAGCAGGCTCTACCTGCCGAGGACTCGGCTCGCACAGCCCACACCGATCTGAGGGCAGCTCGCGACCAAATCTATCGGCTGGAGAGTGATGCTTCAGCTCAGAAAAATGTCATCGAGGCGCTGATGGCGGAGAAGGAGGAGCTGGCACGCGGGAGGGATGAGCTGAAGAGCGAGGTGAACGCCCTCTAGGCAGACAAGGGGGCTTTAGAGCTCGAGGTGAAAGGCCTTAAGGAGGATAAAGGGGTCCTGAAGCACGAGGTGGAGTTCCTCAAGGCCGATATTGAGGAGAAAACTGAGATCTTCAACTAGGACATAGAGGAGACCAAGGTTAAGGCTGCCCTAGACTATGTCAGATCGGACAATTTTGACGCCGTGCTGACGGAGGCCTATTGTTAGGGCTTCAAGCTTAGTAGGTGGTTGATAAGGCACACATACCCCGAGCTCGACACGAGCGCCATCACCACTTCGCGGATCACAGACAAGATAGCCCGCTAGGCCATAGAGGACCCGGATTCTGAAGAGGAGAGCGGCGACGAAGAGGCAGATGCCACCGACCTAGTAGAAGCTCCTGAGGAGGTCCCGAGTAAAGATGACGAGTCCCCCAAATAGTTTGTGTAGTCCTTATACCTTGAGCTTGTGAGCTCAGTTTTAGTTTCTTTTTCTCTTTTTTCTTCTTTTTTTTACCGAGCTCGTTGTATGGAACTTTCGATCAATGAATTTTGCTTTTTTTCTAAGTACTGCACACTTTATACTTTTGCCAGAGTGACTTCTTTATCCAAACTGTTAAGTGTTCAAAGTAGGGTTTTCCGAAGTAGCGACATAGTAAGGCATATGCCCGAACTGTCTTCCAATACTTGACTTGCTGATTGTCCCTAGTGGGTCCAACCCGTTGTATGCCGAGGTGGGCTAAGCGTCGTAGGGTCCATACCTGAGCAGCTTGTGTCCTTGGCATACTATGCACTGTGGTGCCAAGGCCCTTGGTTAGCTCGGCGTTTTAGCCCTTTGGTTGGGGGGAGTGACTTAGTGGCGAACTCCCTGGTGGTGAGCTACCTGATGACGAGCTCCCTGGTGGTGAGCTACTTAGTGAAGAGCTCCCTAGTGGTGAGCTACTTGGTGATGAGTTCCCTGGTGGTAAGCTACTTAGTGACGAGCTCCCTGGTGGTGAGCTACTTGGTGACGAGCTCCCTGGTGGTGAGCTGCCTGGTGACGAGCTCCCTGGTGGTGAGCTACTTGGTGACGAGTTCTCTAGTGGTGGGCTACTTGGATGAGCTGTTGGGTGCGCTGCCTTGTTGGCGAGCCTCCTAGTGTAGTGCAACCCGACTGCCCTTTGCATGAGATTATCTACTCCTCCTTCTATCGGCAGGAGCCGATGAACATGCGAGAACTGAATTAGAGAACCCGGGGGTGTTTACCTGGCAGGGCCGCTCCGATATCTAAGTTAGCACTCTGATAGTAGAGAGCTTGAAGATGATATTAGAGAAATGAGAGAGCTAGAGAGCAGGGGTTACCTCCATTTTTCATCCTCTTTCCCCTTTGGGGGGTCGGAGCTCTTATATAGCAGTGTCCTAACAGATCTGGCGTAACCGCCTCTAACTCTCTACCGCAGCTGTTACTTTCCAGGGCTGAGCTGGTGGGCGCAGGTAACCGTTGCAGGGTACGGCCCTGTCAGACATGAGGCATTGTCAGAGTTGACAGGCACGACGCCGCCTGGCCAGAGACGTGGGTGCAGTCTCTAGATCTGGTAGGTACGGTTGTCAGGTAGGAAATCTTCTTGCGATACACTGAGCTGCCCCAAAGTGGCGAGCTACCTATGTCGAGCTGCCTGTAAGTGTCGAGCTGGCCCTAAGTGGCGAGCTCTTCGTAAGATGCCAGGTTGCCTGTGGAGTGGCCAATTGCCTGTGGCGAGCTGCCTGTAAGTGGGGAACTGCCTGTAGGTGCCGAGCTGCCCCTAAGTGGCGAGCTACCTATGCCGAGCTGCCCCTAAGTGGCAAGCTCTTCGTAAGACGCCAGGTTGTCTATAAGTGTCGAGCTACCTGTGAGTGCCAAGCTAAATAGGTCCTAAACTAACCAGGTGTCGAGCTACTTAATTGTCAAGAGGTTGCACTTAATTGGCATGAGGTGCCAGGTGTCATAATTTCACTAGAGGGCCAAATCCGCCCTCATCAATATCCATTTTTAATTTTTTGCCCCCTTATCCATGAGGTTCCAACATGAGGTTCCAACTACCTATATTTATTAATTTTTTGCCCCCTTATTAATGTTTATTACTTTTTGGCCCCTTTCAAAGGGATTATCTGATTTTCAATCGGAGAAGAGGGGGGGGGGGGTGAATGGCCATTCCCTCAAATGAGGGAATGTCGTTCAACCAAGAGTGAGAATCAAATTCCAATCTGCCCAACCAAATGACAATTCGAGCTGAATTGAGGCCTGGGAAGGTTAGTTGGGCTTAAAGGTTTCTATAATGTTTTCTGAACAACTACCTTTCAAAGCCAGATTTGAGTAGGTTGAATAGATAAAAAGAAAAAATGCATAAGCTAAGTGACATAAATAAATCTACAAATATGAATTTTATGTGTATGTACATGCATGTTTTTTAACCCCCAGTGGAGGGACGGCCACCATGAAATTATTAATTAACGAACATCGAAAGAAAAGTTAAGTCATATATATATATCAAAAATTAAAAAAGAAAAATAAAAAGGCTAAAAACCATTATTTGGGTCAAATGGGTTGATGGTTCAAGCACCCAAATCAGCAGGTTGCTGACCAAATCAATGGGTTTTGGCAAAAGAGCAGGTCAGGGGTGAAATAGAATCTGCTGCTTGGATGGTTTTCAGGCTGCACGGTCAGACCGCCTAGGTCAACAACAGATAGAAAACAATGATTGGGCTCAAGTAACTTGCAAGCTGCAGCCTGTCATATCCTATGAAAAACATCTTGTTTTATTTTTTATTGGTTAACTAACTCATTCCATTAGCATATAATATAATTTGATATAGTCCTCATGCATATCTATGTTAACTTGCAGGGCTTTGTGAAGCAAAGAACTTACAAAAATTATATCTTGAAAGTAACTTGATCAAAAGTGATATGCTTTCAAGGATTCTTGGCAACTTAACTTCATTAAAGGCTTTTGATCTTTAAAATAACCAACTGCATGGAGATCTCTCCTTTGTTGTACTCGCTAATCACTCTGAACTAACATTAGTCGATCTTTCAAACAATGCCCATCTAGAAGTTGAAACCGAGTCACCAACTTGGGTTCCATCTCGCCAGCTAAGTTCTTTACGTCTAGACAATTGCGTCCTGAACAGACATAGTCGCAATGTCATTCCCAACTTCCTTTTCACTCAACTTGGGTTCCATCTGTAATTTGCTTCAATGTGTCAAAAAATAAACTCAAAGGCAAGATTCCTCCTTCATTTGGTAAGATGTGGAGATTAAGAGTATTAGATTTGTCAAACAATGCCTTTGTTTGACAGTTTTGTATACCCTTAGCTTCAATCAGAATGATGTACTTTATGAGTTTATTGTAAATGAATAAAAGTGCATATTTGATTCATGTTCCCTTGGTATGTTTCTGTGTAATACCCTTAAACTGGACACTTAATGATACTCGTGTTAGTTTAGAATGTTCACAGCCAGTGGGTCTGTCTGGGAGACCTATCCTGATAAAACTGACACTGTTGTGCCACCAAGTCAGTTGGGGTGGCCTATCTCAGCTACCAGGGTGAGACCCTAGGCACATACAGTGTAGGATTAATTGAATCCTTTAATTGGACCAGATTTTCAGTATTGCCCTGGACCTTGGAGATTAATGGGCAAAACTTGAAAGTTACACCCGACCCCTAGACTCGATTATGATACTGTACTAGGTGTCGGATTGGGCTGTCTTTGATGTACCAATCAGTGATATCCTTAGCGGGGGTCAAAACCTGGGTATGTTGGGACAGTCTGAGAATTCATCTGAGTGGGTGATCATAGTGACAGGATCAGCCCCTTTGTCAGACAAAGGTAATGATCGGGGATGCACTCTCACTGATGGAAACCAAGACTGCCGACAGCCGATTTCAATCGTTGAGATTTGTTTTGCAAAATATATTTTATATGAAATATAAAAGTATATATATACATATATATATATATATATATATATATATTATGGTTTCTAAAATGTTTGCAAAGGTTTCAATTCCCAGGATCCATATAAGCAGAGAGGGTAACACTGTTCCTTGCAGCCGAGGGAGAGGTCCTCTCTTGTCGGGCAGTGTTTGATCATTATGGGCTGAGAGGTTAAGTGTAAGATCATTGAGGGTAATACCTGATGAGCTAATCTTGCATCTGCCTACAGTCTCTGGGTGTTACAAGGTGGCTTGGCCCTGGGACCACTTAGGGTAAGTTTTGGGCCCATAGAGTCCATTTGATGGGTTTCAGGGGGTGCACTGTCCATAGCAGTGTATTCGGCCAGGCCTTGTAACAAAGGCTGGGCCAAACCCATGTGGATGATGTGTAGATCAATGCTTGGGTCCCACGCCATACAAGGAAGCCCAACTGGATAGCAGTTAGGAAGACTAAGTGAGCACATAAGCTTAATGAGCCTAAAGCCCATTTCGAACTGGACTAATTTAATAAGTTAAATATGGGCGAATTCTGAGATGGATCAGCAAATAGGATAGGGTCTTAACCCCATCCACTCAGAGAGTCCAGATCTGAATATGATTCAGATCTAGAAACCTTCTAATGAAATTAGGAGAAGACTGATCTAATCTACAAATAAAATAAGGGTTTATCCTTATCACCTAAAGAAATGTCTGATGCAAATTGGATCAGTAGCTCCTAATTGGATTAGGAGTTGATCTTTTAGGGTTACAAAAGAAGGAGGAGGCGGCAGCCTTTAGAAGAGACATACTCACATCCTCTTTAAAGCTGAAAAAACACAGAAGGAAGAATTAAGCAACCCTGCAAAATTCTTTCTTGCCGCCTCCTTGTTCTTGCTACCCAATTTGCTAGTTCGATCTCCAGTTGTGGGAGAAGTCAATATTCGATCTTGACATCAGTTCTTTGAGAAAGAATTGATAGGAATCTGTGCTCACGTGCCATCCTACTATTTCTTGCGAATGACAGAGTTCTTGGAGAATAACACTGCAGATTCTGCTCCATCCTACACTACGCCATCTTCAGTGGGAGCAGTCTTTGGATCCTTCCTTGGGCGTGAACACCTTCGTTGGGAGATATTATTTCTCCATATCAGGTATAATCCTCTCCTACTCCTTTTGGTTCAGATCTGGTTCAGTTTATGGTTCAAGATTGATCTTTGAAAATATGATTTTCTAAATAGGGAATGTGATTCCCAGTTGAAGGGAGAGAAATTTTTTTTTTGAAATTCGCTCGCCTTATTCCGCAAGATTTGGGCATCCATACAATAGATCTCTCATCCCTTTAGCCTTGACAGGTAAAGTACCCAAGAAATTATCCTAAAATAACACCCTTTTATTACAACTGGCTTTATTAAACAACAAGTTGCATACTATGCCAAGACTTTCCCAAATGCCAAACTTAGGCATTTTGCGTCTTGATGGAAATTTCTTCATAAAACCGTCCTTATCAATGTATCAAGTGTCCCATTTCTAAATGTCCTAGACTTAAGAATGAACAATTTATCTGGCTATTTTTCAGATTGGTTGCCCATCCTTCCTAATTTGGGTTCACTCCTTCTCAAAGCAAACAATTTTGTAGGGTCAATTCCGAATTCATTATGCCAGATGAAAAAATTACACACCTTGGACATGTCAAATAACCAGCTGACAGGGATCATACCTTCCTGTATCAACAACATTACAGCATGGAAAAAAAATTATGTTCTGGAAATTCCTCCAAGATTTGCATTTACATCTTCAAACATAGATTTCAGTTATAATGAAGTCAAAATCCCTTTTGCCACAAAGGGCAATGAATACTCCTACGAAGGTTATCCTCTTTTCTTCATGACTGGAATGGACCTGTCAGTGAACCAACTATCAGGGCATATTCCAATTGAAATGGGTGATTTGAAAGCTCTGCACTCATTAAATTTATCAAGTAATTTTTTAACGGGCCACATTCCTGAATCATTTCAAGGGTTAGAACAATTGGAAAGTTTGAATCTTTCTTATAATACGTTAGAAGGAATAATCCCTCCTCAATTAATTCAGCTCCATTCTCTATCTACTTTCAATGTTGCCTTCAATCATCTGTCTGGAAAGATCCCATTCGAGGAAAATTTCATCACTTTCACTGAAAGCAGTTACATTAGGAACTCAGGACTTTG
This sequence comes from Nelumbo nucifera, assembly GCF_055504915.1. Classification (NCBI taxonomy): domain Eukaryota; kingdom Viridiplantae; phylum Streptophyta; class Magnoliopsida; order Proteales; family Nelumbonaceae; genus Nelumbo; species Nelumbo nucifera. Next base: position 88,663,019 of record NC_142649.1, read on the forward strand.
TGGGCCTCCATTAAAAGTGAACTGTTTATTGGTTCCTGGCCCATCATCACAAACCAACAATGGCTATGAAGAAGAGCAAAAAGGTTTATGGTCAAAGTTGATGGATGAGAACCTGTTCTTCTATTCATGTTTGGCAATATCTTATGTGTTGGGCTTTTGGGGTGTCATTGCTCCTCTTCTTCTCAGTAGGAATTGGCGAAGAAAATACTACCAAGTTCTTGTTTTATATCATAAGTTTCTTTTAGTTGAATAGAGAGACAAATAAATAAATAAAGTTGTATTTAGGTTACTTTTAGTATGTATTTTGGCATGCATTAAGAAATACAACCCCCGTAATATCTTGAAAAAGAAAATGTTTTCTTTCTTTTTTTCTTTTTGTCCTTTCTTAATCAAAAGGCTTAAGCCCCTGATCAACAAACTCAAGCCCGGTCTAACACGGTAAATTTTAGCCCCTATGAAGACCCATGTTGGCTCAAAAGCAAATTGCTCAAAATCAACTTAAGAAATTCAATCATTTCTTTCTTTATCCCCTTATCTTGTGTTTGGATTTTAGAGTCGAAGAAGCTTATAATCCCTAATGCTCATGATCAAGAATCCTAATGGCAGATACTTTCATCAAGAAGGTAGTATACAGATAGGCTGAACTTCTGTCTTTTTTTGGGGGTAAATTACAAACCCCCCTTATTATGGCCCATGAGACAAAGACCCCCTCCCCTTGACCGTTAAGTCAGATGACGAAATGCACTAAATTATCAAAATATCCCATTAAACTTTTTCTATTTTCTTTTTTTTTTTGCCCTTTTTTTCTTAAAACCTATTTAACCTATTGTTTTCCTTTCTTTTCTTCTTCTCCCCTTCCTCACCGTCTTCTCTCATTTTCTCTCTCCCAACTCTCCGAAATGAAAGAAAGAGAGGAAACTCATTTCTTATCTTCCCTTTTTTTTCTTCTCCGTCTTCAATCTCGTATCTATAATTGTCGCCGATGATGTCGTGATCATGGGAAAACTCGCCGCGTGTTCTTCAGACTGGTCGGCTGCTAGGCAAACTCAGAAGGGCAACCAATTAGCTACTAATCAGTTCGATTCATGGTCATAAATGTCTGATTCAGTGATGATTTATAAAAATAAAAAAAAGGTAACAAAAAAAAAGTGGGATTTTGAGTTAACAAGGAATTACTCTGTGACCGAATTAATCGAGTTTCGTGGACTCAATTCATTCTTACCTTATATTAACATGATTACTAATGAAGGAAGATTTGGCCCGACCTCTTGACCACCCAACACGTGGCAAAAGCAACAACTCGACACGGCAGTACGCTCGAGGCGCGAGCTCCGAGAGGAAGAATCAGCAGTCCGAGCTCCCCAAAAGGAGCCCGAACTCCCCCTTTGACCCCGATCCTTATGAGGAGCGCAAGGGGCAAAAACCCGAACTGGCCCGCCCCAGGGCAGTTCGGGCCACACCTCTACCCGAACTCAAGACCACCTCGCACACCACTCCAGCATTTCGGCTCCAGGCCGCCGAACTGAACAATCGTACCTGACACCAAAGGAATCCGTATCTTGAGGCGGCGCACCTGACTGACTTAGGATCTTACGCTTCACAGCCGCACTTCAACAGCCACCTGCCACCGCCACCTCCAGTCATAGAGACGGCTCCGACAAAGAGCAATGGCGGTTGTCTGCCCCAGCAGAGGTGACGACACCCGAACTGGCAGAAGCGCAGAGGTAATGATGCCCGACTTGACAGGAGCTTGGGAATGAGTGCGCGAAGTGGTTATAAAAGGCTCTTTCCCCCCTAAGAATGAGGTATGTAAACTTTGCGCCATCTAGTTTATTATCTTGCCTTTGAGGATACTAACTTGAGCTTCGGAGCACTCTCACCCGGGTCCCTCCCCGGAGATACTCGCTTTCTTCCCCGTTTCAGGCACCTTCTGCTCCAGCCAGAGGCAAGATTGTTGACGGCTAGGACCGGCCGAATTGCGTACCATATCATTGATGTTGATGATGAGAAGTTGCTTTCGCTGTTTTTTCTTTCAGATTTAGAAACTCATTTAAGTGTTAATGGAGAGAACAGAATCGTGCCTGAAAGAAACATATGAAGAATAAGAAACTTAATTAAAATAATAAAAAACATAGTGAAGTCTTTTCTCTGAATTTGCACTTCTGCAATTTCACGTCTTAAAAGGTCGCGGCCTCGCTTTGTAGGTGCCCTTCAGACTGGTCAGGCAACAATCCCTGCATATAGACCGGCATTACCTGTGACAATGCCAATCGAGTCACTGGCATCAACTTCCCAAGAAATCTCTCCGCGGTTCTCTCCCTCTAGATCTTAATCAATTATCCAAACTGATCTGGTGCAATCCACGAGCTTGGTCACGTTCACCCTCTCCCTCTCTCTGTCTTTTGGCGTTCACAGGAATTTTCCCAAACACTTACTATCCAAACTGATCTGGTGCAATCCTCTGCTTCCCCAACAGTCAAAGTCATCTCCGCCGACGGCAAGCTCCGCGAGTACACATCCCCCGTTACGGTATCCCACTATCCCAGGCCCTCGAAATGGAGACGTCGTCGTGCTTCATCTACAACTCCGACAAGTTTTTCTACGACTCCCTCATTCCACCCTTGCACTCCGCCCAGCAACTCCAGTATGGACAGCTCCCCCTCACCCGGATGCACTATCGCCTGACGGCTTCCGACATGGCAGCATTGGCCGTGAAACCCAGTACCGCCCATTCCTACGGCTTCCAACTCAGAGATCTCTGGCTCTTGAAATGGCAGCACTACCGCATGACGGCTTCCGACATGGCAGCATTGGCCGTGAAAGCCAGTACTGCCCATTCTTACGACTTTCGACTCAGAGATCTCTGCCAAGCGAACTGTTCAACATCGTTCCAGAGATCTCTGGCTGTTGAAATGGGCTTATCATCCCAGAGATCTCTGCCAAGCGAACTGTTCAACAGAGATATCTGTTGAACTGGACTCAAACAGAGATATTTGAACAGAGATCTCTGTTGAAATGGACTCAAGAGTCGTGTGCTTGAACTTTTCAACATCACACAAGCGAACTTCTTGTTCAAGCGAACTGTTGAACTAGAGATCTAGTTAAAATTTCTATTTAAAAGGGTAGTATGGGGATTAAAAAATATTATAACAGTCTTTTTGGACGGAAAGCTAACAGAAGGGGGTGTTTGTCTCGTAATCATAGTATAAAGGGGGTTTTGTCGCAAAACGAAATACAGGGGGGTCTTTATCACAGACCCCATAGTATGAGGGGGTCTTTGTAATTTACCCTTTTTCTTAATCTAGTGCTAGATCTAGCTCATAAAAAGCCCAAAATTGGCTCGAGTAGCATCACCAATAACAAATGCTTGAGAGTTAATAAGCCTGGCCTTTCTCTTAGGGGTGGATTCGAATCAAGCCAAGTTGAATAGTATAAGACTCAAACTCGGCTCGAGTCAAAAACTCATAAACTCAATCTTGACTCATTTCTTAATCAAGCCTGTGAATTGGGCAAGATTCAGTCTACCCCTAGGAAATCCTAACTCCACCTAGGGGCGGACTGAATTCTGCCCGTCGATTGATGCCAAATTCACAAACAGGATGTGGTTTATAGGGCGACTACTAACTTTTATTTTTAGTTTTCAAAGTCCCTTGTTACATGTGCATTCAATGGGGTGTTAATTCCTTTTTTTTTATTGTAACTAAGGGGGATGTTAATTCAAGGAGCGAAAATAAATTCAAAAAACAAGGCTTAGGCGCCTTGGTAGGCCCATATACCTTGATATGATGCAAAAATTTTAATGGCAATGCTTTAAAGATTATATCGGATCTTGAACTACTATGATTTCTCATTAGTTAGCAGATTAAATGAAATAAATATATGTAAGCCTAACAAGATATATAGGCATTCTCTATTTATTTTTTCAAACATTTCCAGCCGGTGTAATAACCAAAATTCTTAATATTAGATCAAGTTTGTTTCGGATCAAACCTAACATGGGCCTAAACTATTTTCAGTCAAGAAGATTCAAGGGGTGGTATATATGGTATAGATTGGGAATAGCAAAGCGGCCCATGTCTTGGCCCAAAGGAAAAATGTTTGCTTGACGTTGGCTTCTGCCTTTCTGGTAGGTTCAGCCTCCATCTTGGTTAGAACAGGTTGTACATCTTGGCCCAAAGGAGAAAAAAAAGTCATACACACCAGCTACTTAATTTTGTTTGTTATTTGTCACTATTTTTGAGTATTTTTTTATGGTTTAGCTAATTAACTAACTCAACCCTTATTGTTTATATATTATCTTAAAGTATTCCAACTATTTCTGAGCATTGACATCACCTCTAAGTGTTTACGAAAAGAAATGAAATGTTGAATTTACCCTCTACTATTCTTCTAATTTTCAAAATAAAAATCAATTAATGAAAATTTTGCAACACTAGAAAAAGAAAGAATCCACAAGTCTAAATCATTTTCATCAGACTTGAAAATGGTTTTTTTAAGTCTGGACAACCACCCGAGCCGAATATTATCATCTTGTAGACCTTGTCTAAAGAGGAATGTGCTGAAATTGCCACCTTGGGGTCGGGGTGCACTCAAGAAAGTGATATCCATGAAAAATATGTATTTGATGGAGAGAAGATCCAAGACAGAAGTTCTTTGTTTAATTCTTTACCAGTAGGGACCCGTGCGATGAATGGGAAAATGAAATACAATTTTTGACAATTTATTGTAATTTATTTAAGTTCATATTATTTGATAATTTGAAGTAATTATCATCTAAGTTCTACTAATTTTTGGAATTTAATGGTTATTTTTACAAAGTTATACTAATTTCATCTATTTTATCATATTTTATGGAAATTAGTGGTTACTTTCCCTAAGTTCTACTAATTTATGGTAATTTCTATTATATAAAAATTTATGATAATTCTTGGTAAATATAATATTTTATGGAAATTAGTGGTTATTTTTTACTAATTTCTGGTAATTCTCATTATATTAATTTATGAGAATTCTTGGTCAATATATACTTATTATATAATAGTTTATTGGTCAATTAGTGGAAATTAGTTCTATTATATAATTTCTACTAATTTCTGGTAATTTCTATTATAAACTAATTTCTTGGTAAATATATACTAATGTATTATATTTATTATATCATAGTTTATTGGTAAATTTTAGTAATTTATCAATTTTATGGAATTTAGTGGCTATTTTTGGACATTTCTACTAATTTATGATAATTTTTGGCAAATTAGTTTAATGTATTTAGGATTATATTATTTGATAATTTCAAGTAATTATCATCCTAAAGTCTACTAATTTGTGATAATTTCATTTGATTTATTTTTAGTAATTTTTTATAAATATTGGTAATTTATGTCTAATAATGGTAATTTCTTTTAACTTACATTTGATAATTTTTATAATTATTTGGCAATTGTTATTGTTACATTATTTGACAATTTTAAGTATAATAGTTATCAAATTCCAAAAAACAAAAAGAAAATTGATGGAGGACGGTTTGGCCCAGCCCCGTGGCCTGAGAACATGTGCGCATGACCTGGCTTGGTGAACAGTTCAGCCTGACAGCACGATCTCGACTTGACGGGAAGGAAGCGTCGGGTCAAAGACTGACAACTCGCCGAGGACTAACACCTCAGTGAGTTAGTCTCCCGTCTAGCTCGAAGAGCCTGGGCTCCCCCTAAGGAACCCCAAGCCCCCCCCCCCTTGGGAGGGAGCACCTCGGTGCTTCGAGGCAGGGATCGATCTGCCTCAATGCAGCCCGGTATGTGGCAACTCGGCAAGCTGCATGAAGGAGATCAAGGAGATCTCCTGCCCGACCGCCGTACCCGACAAGCCTAGAGACAGTAGCCATGTCCCTCGTCAAGCAGCATCGTACCTGTCACATTTAGAAGGTGTCTTACACCTGACAGGCACGTACCCAGCAGTGACGGCCCTGCATGTGCCAGCTCAGCCCTGCCAATAACAACTATGGTAGGTTGGCAGTGGCGGTTATACCCGCCCTATCAGAGGCCAATGGGCTAGAGGTAATGGATTTCTGCTATATGGAGCTTAGTATCAAGGAGGAGAGGTATCATCTTGATCTTAGCCTTCATTTTCTCCTTGCTTCTCCTATCGAGTACTAACTTAATCATCGGAGTGTTCCCGCCGGGTAACTCCCTCCGGGATTCTTCTTCTTCTCAGGTACCTTCCAGGAGCCACGCGAGTGCCAGCTAGGAGTGACCGGATTGCGCTACATCATTTGGCGTCGTTTGTGGGAAACGCTTCGAAAAGCCTTTCTCTAAACTTTCACAGCTCTTTCTTCCTTGAAAACTCAACACTCATGGCTTCCTCAAGCAACATCAGATGAAGCATGGAGATGGATAACTCCAGGGAACAGCCCCAGCTTCCTACTGTCTATAACGGACAGTTCACCATCTCCCTCTCAGCGGACGGGATCCCTAGTTTGAACGTGCCTCTTACAGGGGCACCCGTCGTTGCTCCACTCCCTACCATAGTCGGAACAACCTTCACCGGACCCTCAGTTGTGCCCCCAGCGGCCAACTCGAACCAACTGGAGGACTTGGTGCAGTGCATGCGGACCATGCAGGCTCAAATGCAACAGTTTCAACAGTTCCAGATCTATCAGCAACAGGTACTACACCAGGTCTCCCAGTACCAGTATCTGCAGCAATTCCCTCAGCTGCCCCAACCTCAGCTTCAACAGTCACAGCTCCCTCCTCGGCGCCCAGCCTCGCAGCGAGCCAGGTCTCGCCGTCAGGAGGAGCACCTTTCTCGCCAAGGAGAGGCCCCCCCAGAACCCTCCTAGGAGACAGGCCTCCTCCCGCAGCAAACAAGGAAGACCAGCCACTCCGGCCTCACCACGGGCAGTCAGATCAGGAGGACCCCAGCTCGCCAGGTCCACATCTCCTCAGCCCTCGAAGCCCGATACCCCGTTCCTAGAGAACCGGTTTGAGATCATGGCTGCAGGCTCCAAACAGGATCCCTCTGTCCGCAGCCATCAACAGCGGCCTGAGCTACTTCCTGTGCACACCATTCCTGACAGCACGGAGGTGAGCAGCACCAACGTCGAGCCCTCCAAGAAGCAGAAACGCCGCCGCCGAGCTCGCCGATCTGCCACCCACGACCTGCCCGAGCTCGGAGGCAAAGAAGAGGTAAGCTCAGGCAATGCCAAGGCTCCCCTCCTTTCAGTCCAGTCTCCCCTATCTCCCGAGCTCCTGGCAGTCCCAATGCCTTAAGACTTCAAGCTCCCCCCTCTTGACAAGTACGAGTGGTCGTTCGACCCAAATGATCACATGGATGCTTTCCAATCGCAGATGCACCTGGCGAGAGCTAGTGAGTCGTGCATGTGTGTTGCCTTCTCCACCACTTTTAGAGGAGCAGCTCGTACATGGTACCGGAACCTGGCACCTAGATCGATAAGAAGTTGGGCGCAGTTCGCGCAAGCCTTCACGTCCCACTTCGTCACCAGCAAGCGGTGCCTGCGAACTGAAGAAAGTCTCCTCAGCATAGTGCAGAGAGAGGGAGAGTCCATCCGAAGCTATATCAAGTGGTTCAATGATGCGTGTATGCAGATACCGCGCTTGGACCCCGTCGTGTGCCTCGCAGCAGCCAAGAAAGGCGTGACGCATAAAGAGTTCAAATGGCACATAGTCGTCAACCAACCGGTGACCATAACTGAATTTCTTAAGCTTGCGGACAGGTTTATAGCCACGGAGGAAGAGATCAACCAAAAGGGCGAGGGCGCACCCGAGAAGAGGAAAAGGGAAGGAGAGCCTCCCAACCAAGGGGATAGCCGAAAGAAAAAAGATGCAGCTCGGGGAACAAAGCCGGATCAGTCATTCCGAGCTCCAATAGCGGACCGAACTGACTACACCCCACTGAACGCGAAGCGGGCCGAAATCCTGATGGCGATTAAGGATGCCCCGTATGTGAAGTGGCCACCCTGTTTGAGGGGGAATCCGAATGAAAGAAATAAGAACTTGTACTGCAGTTTTCACAGAGATCACGGTCATAGTACCGAAAATTGTAAAAACCTCCGCGACGAGATCGAGGAGCTCATTCGTCGCGGATATTTAAGAAATTTTGTACAATTATAATAATAATAATAAAACAGGTCGGCAAGGGGAGCACGGTAAGGATGCTCTCGAGTCCAGCAGCAGGCCGGCCGAACAGTCACAGAGGCGGCCTCCGGAAGAGAGGCCGGTTCGGGGCACGATCCACGTGATAGTGGGAGGTTCAACGTCGCGGGTTGTACTTCAGCAGCAGATCAGACGTCAGTTCGTGAAGCTGCCTGGGAAGAACAGAATCCTCCAAAGCGGCCGAAGACAGAAGAGCCAATTTTCTTCACAAAAGATGATGCACGAGGGGTCCACTACCCCCACGATGACGCACTTGTGATAAAGCTGAGGATCAACGACTTCGAGGTCAGGCGCGTACTCGTTGACTCGAGTAGCTCGGCGGATATTCTCTTCAAAGCCGCATTCGACCAGCTTCAATTGCAGAAAAGTGATTTGAAGCCCGCGGACACTCCTTTGGTGCGCTTCAGCGGAGAAGAAGTCCGACCCCTTGGGAAAATAACAGTACCTGTGGAAGTTGGCACATGGCCCTGCGTGATCAGATTCAACCACAACTTTCTAGTGGTCGCGACCCCCTCCCCATACAATGCCATAATAGGTCGGCCGATCACCCATTTTCTACGGGCGGTGGTCTCCACCTATCATTTGGCTATGAAGTTCCCTACAGACTTCGATGTGGGAGTAGCGCGGGGTGACTAGCTCGAGTCCCGCAAGTGTTATGTCGCCGCCCTGAAGGGAAAGACCAAGGTCGCCGACGACCTCGAACTAGAGCGCCCTACTGAACAAGGCGAAGAACGAGTCACGCCCACGGAAGAAACAGTCGCAGTCCTAACCTCAGCAGTAGACCCAACCCGGACTCTTCAGATTGGTGCTTCCGTCCAAGAACCTCAACGATCTGAACTGGTAAGTTTCTTACTTCAAAATTTAGATATTTTTGCATGGTCCGCGGTAGAGATGCCCGGTATAGACCCCGACCTTATAACTCACAAGTTGAATACTGATCCTGTAGTTAGGTCCGTTAGACAGAAGAAACGCAACCTAGCCCCAGAGCGGTGGAAGCGGTCGATGAGGAGGTCAAGAAGCTCCTCACAGCTGACTTCATAAGAGCAGTCCATTACCCGAGCTGGGTAGCCAACCCCGTTCTGGTAAAGAAGGCTAACGGCAAGTGGCGCATGTGCGTCGACTACACTGACCTAAACCGAACCTGCCCGAAAGACTGCTTCCCGCTCCCCAGAAATGACCGTTTGGTGGATGCGACCTCAGGGCACGAGTTGCTGAGTTTCTTAGATGCCTATTCGGGCTATAACCAAATAAAGATGGACCCGGCGGACGAAGAAAAGACTACCTTCATCACAGAGTTCGGTCTGTACTGTTACAAGGTTATGCCCTTCGGGTTGAAAAACGCAGGGGCAACCTTTCAAAGACTTGTAAATAAGTTGTTTGCGCCATTAATTGGCAGAAAAGTAGAATGCTATGTAGACGACATGGTCGTCAAAACTCAATTTTCGCATGAACTAATACATGACTTGCATTTTATTTTGAAATTTTGCATAAGTTTAATATGAGATTGAACCAAACAAGTGTGTATTCGGTGCAACCTCGGGCAAGTTCCTAGGATACATCGTTAACCAGCGGGGCATTGAGGCCAACCCGAATAACATTAAGGCATCTTAAATATGAGACCACCCCGAAAGTTAGAGGAGGTTCAGAGGTTGAATGGCCGCATAGCCGCCCTGAGCCGCTTCATGTCCAAATTGGCGAACCGTTGTCTGCCGTTCTTTAAGGCAATCAAGAGCAAAGGGTTTGAGTGGACCCAAGATTGTCAGCTCGCCTTCGACGAGCTCAAGACATACCTCACTAGTGTGTCGATCTTAACCCGGCCCGAGGAGGGCGATGTTTTAGAAATGTACCTCTCGGCAAGCGGCGAAGTGGTCAATTCGGTACTAATAAAGGAAGTAGATTGGGTTCAATGACCCATCTATTATGATAGTAAAGTATTACAGGGAGCAGAGACGAGATATCCAGAGATAGAAAAGCTAGCGTACGCACTGGTAATTTCAGCTCGGAAGCTCCGCCCGTACTTCCAGGCTCACACTGTTATCGTCCTCACTGATAAACCTCTAAGGCAAGTCTTACTTAAGCCTGAGGTCTCTGGTCGGTTGATGAAATGGGCCGTTGAGCTCAGCGAGTATGACCTCCAATACAAGCCGTGAACTGCCATTAAGGCCCAAGCCTTAGCAGATTTCATCACCGAGTGCACATTCAGCTCCGAATCCCCAGGCCGGTTGAGCATGAGGCTCCCAGCTCGGGCAAGCCCAAAGCTCCCAGGCCGGTTCAGTCCGAGTCCCGTGAGGTAGCAGCCAACGTGACATCTCTCCTAGTTCGGCCAAGCGTGAACTGGGATGAGGAGACCTGGATCCTTCACGTAGATGGCTCCTCGAATCAACAGGGCAGTGGAGCTGGAATAGTTCTACATGGACCAAGTGGCACGAAATTGGCGTACGCGCTACGCTTCGAGTTCACGACATCTAACAATGAAGCAGAGTACGAGGCATTGATAGCCGGACTAGCTCTAGCCAGAGAAGTAAAAGCCAAGCACATCATTATCTGCAGCGACTCCCAGCTCATGATCAATCAGGTCACTGGCGAGTACGATGCTCGCGAGCCAACCATGGTCGCCTACTTGGCCAAAGTCAAAGAGGCCCTGCTCAACTTCCAGTCACACTTCATCAAACAAATCCCTAGGTCGGAGAACGCTGAGGCCGACGCCCTGTCCAGGTTAGCCAGCACCAGCGACATCACCATGAGAACCGTATACATAGAGGACCTGCCTCGGCCTAGCATTCTCATGGGGGCAGAGGAGGTCGCTCCCGTCATTCAAGCAGAGCCGAGCTGGATTAACCCGCTCGCGAGCTTCTTGCTACACGGGACCCTCCTTGCAGATCGCAATGCAGCAAGAAGGGTGCAGCGCCAAGCAGCCAAATGCGTCATAATAGATGAACGGCTATACCAAAGATCTTACACGCTCTCCTACCTGCGTTGCTTGCGACCTTCCGAGGCCGAGTTCATACTCCGCGACACTCATGAGGGTCTATGCGGTGGACACTTGGGGGGCAAGGCCCTCGCCCAAAAGGCACTTCGACAGAGGTATTATTGGCCAACAATGAAGGCAAATGCTATTGAGCTCATTAGAAAATGTGACAAATGCCAGAGGCACGCCAATATTCACCACCAACCCACTGCTGATCTCAAGTATCTCACCAGCCCGTGGCCCTCCGCGTAGTGGGGCATTGATCTACTCGGGCCATTCCCGCCAGCAACGGGTGGGAGGAAGTTCTTAGTAGTAGCAGTGGACTACTTCACTAAGTGGGTAGAAGCTGAGCCTCTTGTAACGATCACAACCCGGAACGTCAAGAATTTCTTTTGGAAGAACATCGTGTGCCGCTTTGGGTTACCTCGGGTATTGATTTCTGACAACGGCAAGCAATTCGAGGAAATCAAATTCCAAGACTGGTGCCAAGACATGGGAATCTGACAAAATTTTATTTCAGTCGCACACCCTCAAGCAAACGGTCAGGCAGAAGTCACGAATAGAGCCATCCTCCGCGGATTGAAGGTGCGGCTGGACCAGGCTAAAGGGTTGTGGGCAGATGAGCTACCCAGTGTTCTATGGGCCTACCGGACCATGGAGAAGACCGCCACGGGATAAACACCCTTCAACCTCACCTATGGCACTGAAGCGATCATCCCCATAGAGATCGAAGTCCTCACACTACGACTAGAAGCATACAGTGATCAGACAAACAAAAATGAGCTACGTACTAACCTCGACCTACTCGACGAAGTAAGGGACCTCACGTACATTAGGACCGCAGCCTACCAGCAGAGAGTAGCTCGGTACTATAACGCCAGGGTCAAGAAGTGGAACCTCTGCATTGGTGACCTGGTCCTTCGTAAAGTTATGGTACCTGAGCCCGGCGCTAGCAAGCTCGGGTCCAACTAGAAAGGTCCTTACCGAGTGAAACGAGTACTCGAGGAAGGAACATACAAGCTCGAGACCCTCGAAGGGAAACAAGTGCCTCGGGCATGGAATATTGTCAACTTAAGACAATACTATCTGTAAGAACCGAGTAGGCCACGAGCCACTCCCAAAGCCTAAGGGACAGAATGCCGAGCTAACGTGACCTCGGCACAACAAGACCCAATCGCCTCTATGGCATGGGCAGACTCCGAGAGTGGGCAACGAGCCACTCCTCCAGCCTAAGGTCTAGAATGCCGAGTTAATGAAAAGACCTCGGCAGCATACAAGACCTAGTTGCCTCATCAACATAGGCTAAGTGCTTGCAATGCCTAAGGCACGGGCATTTCGGCCGAGAACCCTGTGACAGATAGCCCGCCCTGGCATGCAACAAGTTAAACCCGTAAGGGACAACCAATGCCAACTTGACCCGGGTGCAAACAGGTCGGGCATGTACCCAGCTATGTCACTCACCTCGGTGTACACAAGGCTACGACTGCTAAGTGTTGGAATACAGTTCGGGACCATGATAGTTGAGGAACCCACACTTCGGGTAATCGGCCTAGTAGCCTAACAGTTCAGAGTAAGACGACCACTTCGGCAAGTAAAATAGAATTGCACAAGTGTTTGGCAAAGAATGTTCTTCATTATATAAGCTCCATTACATAAATACGTTCAGTACAAAAGAGAGGGAAATCGAGCTTGCAGGCCCAGAATACAAGGAGCGCCTGACTACTTGGGAGGCTCATCGGCCTTACTCGGGGTTTCTTCAGGGTAGAATCAGTCAGATCGGTGGCGTCAGCCTCCCCGTTGCCGCCATCATCTTCAGAGTCTGGGTCATCCGCGGCCTGGCGTGCCATGTCATCCGTGATGTTGAAAGAAGTGAAGGCACTTATATCCAGGTTGGGGTAGGTATGCCTTATCCACCATCGATTGAGCTTGAACCCCCTACGGTAGGCCTTTGACATTACGTTGTCGAACCTCGAGGACTTGACGTAGTCGATGGCGGACAGAACCTTGGTCTGTTCCAGAGCGTCATGAAAGATCTCCGTCTTCTCCTCGATATCGGCCTTGAGAGACTCCACCTCGCGCTCTAGGGCCTCCTTGGTTTCCTTGAGGGCCTGCATCTCGAGTTGTGAAGCCTTCTGGGCCATTTTGAGGCTTTCCACCTCGAGTTTTAGGGCTTCCTGACCAACTCGGAGCCCGTTCACTACGGCCTTCAGTCTATCTTGTTCTTGGGCCAGCTCCTCCCTCTCTAGTGCCAAGGTGTCATTCAGACCTTTCTGGGAGGCGCCAGCACTGTCCAACTGATGGACCTTGTCTTGTGTTGCCTTCAGCTCGGCATCAGCCACGCGGGATGACTCCTCAACAGCCAAAGCGCGCCTCAGGTGTTTGTCAGATTGAAAAGTTAAGGCGTGCACGACAGTGTTCGCCTAGCAGAAGGAAACTAGTCAACAAAAAAAAAAAGAGAGAAAGAGGGAGAGAGAAGGGGGTGGGTGGGATAGAGTGTTGGCTCACGGAAAACGAACTTACCACCATGAGGTGGGTTGCAGCGCGACCCCCGAGCTGACTGGGGAGAATTCGGCCCAACTCACAACTTCTGCATTGATGACGCCCCTCTTACTTCGGTCGAGGCTGACCTCGGGATCCCAGATGGACTCCTCCTCTTCGGTCCCTAAGCTAGACGCCGCCACGTCTGCAGTATGCTGAGCCAACCCCTCTATAGCCTCAGCAGCCGCCCCAGCAGAGTTCGGAGCCTCAGCAGCAGCCCCGGCTGGCTCGTTCTCCAGCCCCCCAGCAGCCTCAGGTCTTTGGGGTGGAACATCACCCTCTAGATCTATCACCGGAGGGGCATTGTTGAGCTCAGTCTCAGGGGCATAAACCCGGGAATGATCAGGTTCGGGGGAGGGAGCTCCGGTGACCCCATACGAGCCTTTTTGGTAGTCTTCTTGGCAATCCACTTCTTCCTCCTCTTCATTTGGTTGAAGAGCCTGGTAGTTGTGATTCTCTCTTCCTCGTCCATGGGACCTACAACAAAGTTGGCGTCAGTAAACCCCAAAAAATGATAAGCAGATAAAAGCAAAGCGCCAAAAGACAGAAATAAACCTACCCGAGCTCAAACCGGCCTGAACGATCTTCTCTTCGGTGATGTATTCCTGATGATCGAGCTCAGCCTGAGCCCACGAATGGAAGGTCTCCCAAGTCTGCTGGTTGAGGGCGATGCTAGTCGTCTAAGTAGCCACCCTCCAGCTGGTGAGGAAGGGCTACCCTGTGCTGGCCCGGACCACAAAGTAGTCCCACTTCAAAGCCGGGACCTTACTCGGAAACTTGTGCAATAGCTTGAAGCCTGGGCGAGGAGACAAGTAGTAGACCTACCCATGCTCAGGGGGAGGACTAGAGGTGCTCTTTTTAATCAACAATATGGAGCAGAGTATGTCTGCGTCCAAAGAGAACTGCTTTTCGTGGCAGAGGGAAATGGTTCCCACCAAATTCCGAATGGAGTTGGGGTGGAGCTGATCCAGCGTGATATTGAAACGCCCCAACACCTCGGGGATAAGGGGGTGAAGAGGGAGACGAAGCCTGTTGACGAGCTGTTCCCTGAAGATCACGACCTCATCCGGATCGTGCTCCCAGGGAAAATTGCCGGTGGGAAGGCTGTAGAAGTATTCAGAAGGAAGGTTGAACTGCTGGACGAGGTCTTGAAGCCTCTCTGGCATCAGGGTAGAGGAACCGAACTGGTCCGGCATCCGACCTCGATGAGAGGTGGAAGCCAACTTACCCGAGGCTGCCCGTGCCTCGCGGGAAGGCCGGGTCGGGGAAGGGTCACCACGACCCGAGGTGCCTACCTCGGGCTCATCCGAAAAGCTACTCTCGCTAGACATAAAGGAGAACGGGCTGAGAAAAGAAGAAAGAAAAAAGAAAGAAGGAAAGACTCAGGGACTCATTGGAAATAGGCGAAACCGAGCTGAAAGACCCGAGCTGGAGACCTTAGACGCGAGCTCAAGGCGAAAAATACTTAGCAGCGAAGAAAATGCCAGAACCCCGCTATTTATAGACGCGGGGCCTGGCGACCAACGATCAAGATTGGATCAATCCAACGGACCTCAAAGAAACCAGCTGCGGGACTCTCAATGCGAATTTGATTTAGCGCATTTTTTGGCATCCGCGCAGCATAAAGTGCGTGACGTCCGCGCATGAGTTGCACGCGACATGGGTTTTTTCCCATAAAAAACTGAGTACCCAACCGGTCCGGCCGTTAAGCCGTCTAACGTGACAGTGTGAGTTCTGAGTCAAACCCGCCCAACGAACCGTGAACTCCTCGCACTGGGGCCCCGTCCCCAGCACAGGGAGTGGGGGCCAATTGATGGAGGACGGTTTGGCCCAGCTTCGTGGCCTGAGAACACGTGTGCATGACCTGGCTTGGTGAACAGTTCAGCCTGACAGCACGATCTCGACTCGACGGGAAGGAAGCGCCGGGTTGAAGACTGACAACTCGCCGAGGACTAACACCTTAGTGAGTCAGTCTCCCGTCTAGCTCGAAGAGCCCGGGCTCCCCCCTAAGGAACCCCAAGCTCCCCCCCCCCTTGGGAGGGAGCACCTCGATGCTTCGAGACAGGGACCGATCTGCCTCGATGCAGCCCGGTATGTGGCAGCTCGGCAAGCTGCATGAAGGAGATCAAGGGGATCTCCTGCCTGACTGCCATACCCGACAAGCCTGGAGACAGTAGCCATGTCCCTTGTCAGGCAGCATCGTACCTGTCACATTTAGAAGGTGTCTTACACCTGACAGGCACGTACCCAACAGTGACGGCCCCGCACGTGCCAGCTCAGCCCTGCCAATAACGGCTGCGACCGGTTGGCAGTGACGGTTATACCCGCCCTGTCAGAGGCCAATGGGCCAGAGGTAACGGATTTCTGCTATAAGGAGCTTAGTATCAGGGAGGAGAGGTATCATCTTGATCTTCTATATGCGCGCTATCTTCACTCGTAGCCTTCATTTTCTCCTTGCTTCTCTTATCGAGTACTAACTTAATCATCGGAGTGTTCCCGCTAGGTAACTCCCTCCGGGATTCTTCTGCTTCTCAAGTACCTTCCAGGAGCCACGCGAGTGCCAGATAGGAGTGACCGGATTGTGCTACATAAAAAATGAAATAGCAATATTTTTAACTTACAACATGCAACAATCTTCAAAGCACAAAGTCTATGAATGTAAACCAAGGCAATCCAAGGTTCAAAGTATTGGCACATATTGGCCCGTATCATCCGACACATATCATGCTGGTGGCTTCCCTATACGCCCTTACAGGGGTTGTATCAAGTAAGCCACGGTAGTTAGGCCTAAAACCGACCCCTCTGAACTGATTTTGGAAAAAAAAAGTAAAACATAAAAAAAAGCACCGATACTGGGCATATCGGGCCGTGTCGATATTTAGAACCCTGAAGCAATTCATTAAGCTAAACTCAAATAGCATTTTTAACTATTATTATGTAACAATCTTCAAATCACAAAACCCAAAAATTCAAATCAAATAAATTCAATAAGTAGAAAAACAAACATTATTTTTGCTGAT
Organism: Nelumbo nucifera; assembly: GCF_055504915.1. NCBI lineage: Eukaryota > Viridiplantae > Streptophyta > Magnoliopsida > Proteales > Nelumbonaceae > Nelumbo > Nelumbo nucifera. The sequence continues at coordinate 88,679,710 of NC_142649.1, forward strand.
TTTTGTTAACATTATTTATTAAATATTTAATTTTTAACAATATTTATCAATAATAGTAAGTAATTATAATATTTTATTAAATAATCAATAATGATAGTTTTAATAATATTATTTAGTTATTTTAATATAACAGTACTTATTACATTTATGAATAGGATTTATTAACAATATTCATTAAATTAATAATTACCATTATTATAAATATTGTTAAAAGTATTAATAAATACTTTTAACAATAACGACTAAATTTATTAGCAGTATTTATTAATAACAGTATTTACAAGTTTAATTTAAAGTAAAATTAAAGTAAATATCTATTTATTAACAATATTTATAATAACAGTAATTATTAATTATAACCATTAATTATATAATTAATTATTTATAATAACAATAATTATTAATTATTTATAATTACAATCTGATGGGGCGGTTGCTATTACCAACCCCTCCATCAATAATTAAATTAAATTACTGGCGTTTGGCGAAAGGAGAGAGTACCCCTGGCGTGTATATATAAATAAGATTCAATTCCCTTTCGAATTCTTTCTCCAAAACATAAAAGATAATATTAACATGAAATATGAACAAAAAACTGACAAACAACCATTCGAATTACCAATGCCCAATTTAAAAAGAAGTAAGGCAATTCAGTTGTAAATACCCAAACTAACAATGTTGGATGAATGGTACAAGCTCAGTTCTTATAAGTAAGCAACCATAATTAAGATTGAAACCACAACAAATAGAGACTAGAGAGGACAGGGAATTCACATTTCTCATACACTTGGTTAGCACCATTATAAGTTTTATATGGAAGCAAAGTCTAGGGTAGGCCAAGGCTATCTCAAGCTTGCCCCAACAAGCAATTCGTGGAGCCATTTTGGCCCAAGAGAGGTCTATTAATAAGACTAACAAAAGATGCTACGTGGAACCGGAAGTGGGGTGAGGGAGACTCGTCCACATCCAAATTTTCTAGAGGGAGCGAGGAGCATGGGGCCCAGCCCACAAGTAAAGGTGGAGTCTGGGGTAAGGTCAAGCACATTAAGCTATTCAAAGTTTGATCCACTCTCCTAGTCTCCTTTCCATCTGTTTCCAAGTTTTCGTACACATGATAGACGGGCCCACATTCTCGGTCGGTGTCATCTCTATCTAACTCCTGAGTCCCATTTATCCCATATGACATTGACGAACAAACAACGAAAACCGTCCAATTTTGGATGTTACGAAGACAAGTACGAGACAGGTGCCAAGACACGTGGAAGGCTTTCTTTTAGTCACACCATGCACGGCCCCTCCATCACAGATTGCACGACCACCAAAATTTTACAACTTTATTCAAATTGCCACGTGGCCTTCCTCCATGAGGAGGCGCTACTGGAAGCTTCAAGTCGTGCGTTAGCTTTTACACTCACGTCCCTTGATTAGCGGGTTTGCTAGTCGGGTCTAGTAGGAAAGCCTGCTAGACAGCCCGTGGCCGATCAGACCATCCATTCGGCATGTGACCTTTGGATTAGCCACGTGTTTACTCCTCGCAAACTGAAACGCAGTGATATAAACAATGAACTATCGATAGCTTCTATTGACGGAACTGGGAAGGTGGCGAGGGATGGACATGTATTTTCCTCGTTTGGACTAATTTCTTCAATAGAATCTGAAAATGTCGGAGCTCAACAGTCGGCGTGGAGCGAAAGCGGAAGCTGCAAAAGAGAGCCGCCGTTGGAGGGCTCCACTTACACTGAGTTAGTACTATAAATATCCTCACGCGCAAGGCCATCTCTGTGATCACTACAAGTTCTTTAGTACAACACAAGAAGGATTTCGTGAAGGAAGAAAACAGAAAAGAGATGTCGAGCACATCTGGTCAGGTCATACGATGCAAAGGTACTGCCCGTTGATGTTTTCCTTTTCTTATTTGCTGCGGCATTTGGAGGTTTTTTTTTTCTTCGTTTGTTTTGGTCTTATATTTCGGTTCTTTGGTTCAGTTTCTTGGTGGGTTTTTGCTCTGTTTTTTCTTCTTCGATTTTAGATTTTTAGAGAGAAATTTTCACAACACCAACCTGTTGATTTCTTGTTAGTGGGGTTCCTACAGTACCTCTTTGGAGTGATCATTTTTTTGTTTATGAGTTGGGTTTTGTTTGATAAATGGGTTGTTTCGTTTGTGATCGATGCTCGACCACTAGTGCCGATCGCATTTCCCAATACTTTTAGAAGATCAGCCCATTTAATTTTCTATTAGATTGTGTCAATTAGGATTTCAGGGTTTCATTGGCCATCGTTCTGTTTGCTTTTGATGGTTTCTGCCAACTCTAGCTTCTATCTGATATTTTTGTGAAATTGGCTATTTGTATGGAGTATGGTGTTTGGTTGATTTCTGACGGTTGATCTAAGATTAGTGCAAGAAAATAAATAGTTTAGTAATGCATGAAGTGTCTGATGGGTATTTTAATTGGATGCATATAACTTCTCGATCAACTTTACTTAACTAGTCCTCTGTTGTGTATGGGTATGTAGCTGCGGTGGCTTGGGAAGCAGGGAAGCCAGTGGTGATCGAAGAAGTCGAGGTGGCTCCACCACAGGCAAAGGAGGTCCGAGTGAAGATCCTCTTCACTTCCCTCTGCCACACTGACGTTTATTTCTGGGAGGCCAAGGTAATTATTTCCGGAGGAAACTTAATTTTCTCTGCACAAGGGCACAGTAGTGAATAACACAAATGAATGAGAAACAGATTTGTTTGTCGGTTATTCTTATCTTTCTCATCTTTTAGCTTGAGACTGAGATTGGTTTCTGACTTCTCAGGGACAAACACCCGTCTTTCCTCGAATATTTGGCCACGAGGCAGGAGGGTATGTATATTTTCAAATTAAGTGAAAAGAAGTTAAAGAAATACCCAAGAATCTGCATTCTTACTGTATATTTTCTGAAAATTTAGAATCGTGGAGAGCGTAGGAGAAGGGGTGACGGATCTCAAACCAGGAGACCATGTCCTCCCTATATTCACTGGGGAGTGCAAGGAGTGTGCCCATTGCAAATCAGAGGAGAGTAACATGTGTGATCTCCTCAGGATCAACACTGAGAGAGGTGTAATGCTCAGTGATGGAAAGTCGAGGTTCTCTATCAAGGGGAAACCTATATACCACTTCGTTGGCACCTCCACCTTCAGCGAGTATACAGTGATCCATGTTGGCTGCCTCGCCAAGATCAACCCTTCTGCTCCCCTTGATAAAGTCTGCCTCCTTAGTTGTGGGATCTCTACAGGTTGGGTGAAAAATTAAATCAGTTTTCAATTCCCTCTGTATGTTGCTAGTTTCCTCTTTCATATATTGATCGGTTGTTCGGATTTTAAGGTCTTGGTGCTGCCTTGAATGTTGCAAAACCCAAAAGGGGTTCAACAGTTGCTGTTTTTGGATTAGGGGCTGTCGGTCTTGCTGTGAGTTTCTCATTCTAAACTCTTCTGGGTTCTGCTCTCTCTTCTTACTGAAAGCTTTGTTTTGCATGATTAGGCTGCCGAAGGGGCAAGAATTGCAGGGGCTTCAAGAATCATAGGTGTTGACTTGAACCCCAGGAGATTCAATGAAGGTACTTCTATTGAGTTCCCATTTGTACAATTAGTACTCTCTAATAGTGTAGTTGCAGGGTTATTATCAAAACTGATTGATTGTTGCTTACAGCCAAGAAGTTTGGAGTGACGGAGTTTTTGAACCCGAAGGACTATGACAAACCAATTCAAGAGGTTAGTTCCTAAGCATTTGAACATAACGAAGTTCTTAGTTTCAATTTGATAGACTAATTTTTTCATTCTGAATTTGATTCACTAGGTGATTGCGGGGATGACAAACGGAGGAGTAGACAGAAGTATCGAGTGTACCGGCAACATCAATGCCATGATATCTGCATTCGAATGTGTTCACGACGTAATTTATATTCTTACCAAATCGTGAATCCCCTCTGATCTATATTACTAGAACAGTGAGAGAGAGGAACTGAATTTTGGGGTTGTTTGCTTGCAGGGTTGGGGTGTTGCAGTACTGGTAGGCGTTCCGAGCAGAGATGACCAATTCAAGACCCACCCCATGAACATTTTGAATGAGAGAACTCTCAAAGGAACCTTCTTTGGCAACTACAAGCCCCGTTCTGACATACCCTCAGTTGTCGAAAAATACATGAACAAGGTGAGTAGTCATTTTCATTTCAGATCAAACAGTGATTGGAAAACTTTGTTTTTAGTTAATATTTAACCTTTTTTTCTTGCTTTGCAGGAACTTGAGTTGGAGAAGTTCATAACTCACGAAGTCCCATTTGCAGAGATCAACAAGGCCTTTGAGTACATGCTACAAGGAGATAGCCTTCGATGCATCATTCGCATGGGCGCATAGAACCAGGCCAAACGAGGTTTCAGACTTGCATTCTCTAGAAAACCTGGTTTCCTAAGCAGCAGTTGTGTACCATTAGTCTTGGTTTGGTTTTGATTTCAGAGTTAATGGAGTATAGCAGTTTTATGGCGTTTGGCAGTTGAAACATATAAAGCATCTTGTTTAGTACAAACTGTACAAGACTTCCTGTTTGGGAAGAGGTAATGTAAACTAATAAAATGCGTGGAATGCTATAGCAAGCAATGCTGTTGGAAATTAGAAGTTAGAACAAGCTCACGGTTGTATCATTAAACAGATATATGGTTGAATGGAGAACCCATCTCCATATCTACAAAGGAAGTTTTTTTTTTCGGTCTATTACGAAAATCCATGTGAATTATATAAACATGTTAATAATACTGAATTGAAAGCCCCAAATGATCGATCATAAATAAATTATAATAGATAAGTTATTCATGGCTATGTGCTCTGCTCTGGCTGAATTAAGTTAGAAACTGGATTGATTATTATTATTTTAAATATTTTACTATTCAATTATTTTGGAGGAAATCATCTAGCCATTCAATTCTGTCATGAACTGCTTTATATCGAATGAATTGAGGTGCAAATTTCGTGTTAAATTTTGGGTTGTCAAAAAATTTGTAATTGCTTGTAAGAGACAAAGTACAAATTTTGAGTCGAGATCCCCTTAAATAAACGACTCCATAGTCCATACACATGTTGAAAGCAAGGGCATCAAAGCACACAATGTAAGAATGGAGATATTCTCACTTCACGAGTTTACGCATCATTCTTTTATTTCAAAGACAATAGCGAGACTCCAAATTGCATCTTCACTCGGACAAATCATCCAACTGAGCTACCCCTCAGTAAAAAGATTGGAGGCTCGTTAATTTTGTGTCAAGTAAAAATGCAAATCATAATTACAGACAAATGAAGACAATTAAACTGGGTACAAAATTTTTCATCCCGTCAAGATTTGCAATGCAACCAAACGCAGGCCATCCCGAGTATCAAACTTTTATCTTTACCCCAACAACATCTTATTTCTTCATGCAAATCGATTTAATCTGATCGTAATTTCTACCAGTTCAACTGTATTTGTTAAGCATCAACAGATCCAACTTTCTTCTCTAATTACTTTATATCGCACTAATTATTCGATACGCTTACAAATAATAGGGAATGAACGCCTAGTAATCAGTAGTGTGTTTGTTACTGTTTAAAATTTTAGAAAAAAAAAAATGGCATGGTCTCGTTTAATTTCTTCCTTCTTGTAGGCTCTAGCCCAGCACAGAAGAGGGTCCTCCACTCATCCCTTCGGCAACGGCAATATACACGGACAAGTATACTCACACCGCATCATTGAATGGGAGGGCCGCTGCAGATTATCCCGATTCATATCACAAATCACAACGCGTTCAAGCTGACGCCGGAGCTCATATATCCGATCAAGTTGACACAGGGAAGAAGGTGCAGAGCAAGAGGAGTAGAGGTGTAAAGTGAGCCGTGCCAACCCGTGCAAAGTGCGGGCCGTCACAAGCCATGCCTCCCTCTCCAGTGAAAATTTTGGGTCGACACAGCATGACCTACGGCTCAGGTCCGTGCCGTGTCGTGCTGTGGCCTTGGGCCGAGCCAGGCTGCAGGCTGTGCCAGGTTGGGCCACAGGGCGGGCCTTGGGTTTGGGCTGAACCGGGCTAGACTGAATGGATATCTCATATCAATATACGAATAACGAATTTATTATTATCGATTATTCAAAAAATAAATAAATAAAAGTATAAAACAATTTAAATAGGAATTTTATTTTATTTAAATTTGAATGAATAATGATACAAATATTGAAATTATGAAATATACAATGGTTGGATATTTCATACTTCATACTCGGATGAATGAAATATGAAATTGGAATAAATTAATAAAATATAAAAAATACAATATAATTATAAACTGAAAATACAAAATTATATTAATAGCAAATAAATTAAATAAAATTAAAACAAATTTTACAATAATTTGAAAAAAATAAAAAATTATGGGTTATTTGTTAAAATTTACAATTTAAACAAAATTTATATATACATTATGATGAAAGCATTCACACATGCTTTCATCATTTGCTTTAGTTGAAAATGAAATATCCGGTGTATGTAGTAGTATCATGCCCTCCTTTATCTTGTAATTATAAAGTTGTAATCTATATTCTACATCATGATTCATGACTGCATCTAGCCAACCCTGGTACAATGGTACCTATAGGTCTTGCACTAAAATAACTAAACAAAACTCCAATGGAATTGTAGCCTGTAGACATCGGAGGGGTTAGTAGATCACGGATTATGTGACATTGTGGGATTGGCGGTGATAAATGTTCTCCGATTTCTTCTAATATTTTTAAAATTTATTTTCCATTATTTCAATAATTCATTTAAATTGTGAATTATTTCTTCTTCCTTCTCATGTATGAGAAAATGTCTGGTCAAATGACCAATACCATATTAACTACAATAGCTAAAGTCTTTTTTACATTTTTGACAAACTGCTATTTTTCCCTTTCCCTCTACATCTTTTATTTTAAATATTTTTTTTAAATTGGACTACTAAACTTGGGGTTTTGGGTAGAGTTTGCCATTTTTTTTTCAAATTAAAAATAAATAAAATTAATTTAATTGGACTTACCCTGGTCCCAGATTGTTGGTTCAGAATCCCAACTTGATTTCAACGGTTAAAACCTTTCAACATAACAATGTCCAAGGCTCCAAGCCTCTACCTCCCAATTTGTTAACTTGGAGAATCAAATAATCAGCCAATTAGACTATGAGACTATCAGAGTTCACTCAGATAGTCAAATTACATGTATGAGAGATTGAGGGAGACTGAGAGACTGAGAGAGGGAAGATTGAAGAGATTAAGATAATTGTTGAATTGGTGTAATGAGAAGAATGGAGGATAAGGCTATTTATAGGAATTGAAAATAATTCAATTGCCCAAAATACCCTAAAAACTAACTATTTTTTAGTTGTTGGAAGGGGTATTTTGGTCATTGTAAAGTTATTTACAACTTTACCCAAAAACCCATAAACTAGTTTTTATATAGCTATAGGGGGGCATTTATGTTATTTTCTCAACCCCCATAAGCAAAATACACAATACCCCCTAATATGCCTGTTTATACTGTTGGGGGGAGGTATACTGGCCCATGGACCTCAAACCCCTGGCCTAGCATGACACGGACCTTCGTGCTGGGCTTGACACACCCTATGAGCCTTCATGCCATGCCGGGCCATGGCCCGGCCCGATTTATACCTCTAAAGGGAGGATGTCTCAAATATTCTTGTCGTTTAGCGCGCGTTGGATTGACGCGCTATGCATGATCGTTCGAATAGAACCTCCTTTGGGGGCTTTGCTTCACAGTGAGGTGGCATTTATAATTACATTTTTTTACACTCATATATACTGACAGTTAACAAATCAACAATTTGGCATCTGGGCATTTCTTTTCCCGCCAAGATCAGGGCGCCAAAATCCTCCTCCTTTGTTCTCCTCCCTCCGGTCCTTCTTTTTCCTCGGAAACCCTAATTTCTTTGATCTGCAAATCCTACAGAGATGAAGGGAGGGACCGTTCAGATTAATTGGCATGATACCAAACCTGTTCTAACCCTAGATTTCCATCCCCAGTCCGGAATTCTCGCAACCGGAGGCGCTGACTATGATATCAAGGTATTATCGATTGTTTGCTGAATCATTCTCTGTTCATTTTCTTTTCCTTCTTTGGTGAAGCTTAGTTTGATCTATTTCGGGTAATGGGTGGTCTGCAGCACCACAATGGGTTCTGCTTGGTTTCTGGAAGAAGAGATTCAATCAAATTATAATTTGTTCTGTGATTATTTCTTAGTTGCATTGTTCATTGCAACTTTCAAGTAGGTCTTTCCAATAATTTCCGCTAAAGTTTTCATTTTGTTTTCGGAATGGGGCTCTGATTGGTGTTTCGGTGAATGGATACTGGTGCCATGCTTTTTATGCAATGTGCTTCCTGGACAATAGACATCTGTTCTTTACAAAATGAACAAGGATCTTGGTTATAGTATCCATGCGACTTTCTATGATGCACTTCTCTTTCTTTTTCTTTAAATTCACGGTATTGTTTGTCGGAAATTGAAATTGGTATTTTGGTGCTTCACTATGTTTCTACTGAACTGGAAATGTCAGCCAATTTTTGTTTCCCATAGCACTTAAAAGTAGTTTCCTGAACTAACTATAAACGCATTTTACATATAATCCTTCAGCTTTGGCAAGTGACTTCAGAGCAGGAACAGAAGAAAGCTCCAACAGCTTCCTATCAAAATAGCCTTTCTTACCATACCTCAGCTGTAAATGTTCTCCGATTCTCTCCATCTGGTAAGGACGTGTTTATGTCCCTTGAAAAGAGTTGTTCTTGTTAGGAACATTTTATTAACTTAAAATTGATATGCCATACTGCATCTGGTGTACACATACTTAATGCTCCTCATATTCTCTTTTTGTGCATCTTTTATCAAGCATGCATCATAACAATTATTTTCAAGTTCTGTAGTTTTACTTCTTTTTTTGTTTTCATGGGAAGTTTGGAATGTGTCTCCATCTGATTGGTTTAATGTAATAATTAAGGAACAAACAGAAGGAAGGTTTCTTGTATCTTTAACCATAATTGCACTAGAGGGTTAGTTTTATGAATATTATCTTACATGCATTTTTGTCATGTCTATGGGATCCTATTGAGTAAATGCTACTTGCTACCTGATCACTGAGCGAGATCAAGAGAAGAAACGCCAGACTGTCAAACATAAAACTTTGGAGGCACAGTGTGGATGTCTGTTGTTTATTTGTTTGTGCTAGAGCTATATGTATTTATTTGAGTATGTACTTATAGATTTAAATAAATAATACATAGTGAAACTAAGTTGTAAAATGATAGCTAAAAAATATCTTTTATTGAAAGAGATTTAAGTTAAGTAATTAATAGTAGGGAAATTTTTGGTGGATTATGGGATGCATATTTAAGAAATTATTTATAAGTGAAACATTAGTGGATAAATTATTGAGTTTTAGATAGTTTAGAAATTATGAAACCTAAATCTTGGGGGAGGAATCATGATGGGGACTTAGCTAACACAGTTAAAGTAAAGCCATGTAGGGTGTGCTTTTTTTAAGGAAATCATATTAAATTGTGCACCCTAGTTTTAGGCATCACAGATTTACAACAGCTAGATAGTTAGCTGAAGCATTCTTATTTCAAGTTCAAGGTATTATACTCCTAGTTTGGAGCACTACACTGTTTACATGGATTAGGGCAATAAGAGTCTAAGATAGAGAGACAAATCTGTGTGTGTTTTCTTTTCTTATCAAAAAGAAGTCTACAGTGCTTTTTATTTTAAAATTTAAATTCATGATATCATCCTCTTAGTCATGGTTGTCAAGGTGATGCCTAGGCGATAAGGCCCTCATGGAGGGTTGCCTCACTAATTGCCAAGATATTTTTTACATGGTGCTCTTGGATTTGGATACTTTTATGTTCTTAACTTTTTGAAACTATAATAATAAAGTAGATATTGTTAAACTAAATTATTCAGTTTAAGTTAAAATATTAGTTTCTTTTCATTATTTTTCTCAATAGTTATGGTTCAATCAATATGTATATTGTCTTGAATCCACGAAGACTTCAAAACATGAACTGATAAGCATGGAAGAACTCGAAATTTTATCCAATCAACACATTAATTATTAAAAAAAATACACATTAATTCTTCTTCTTCTTCTTCTTCTTCTTCTTCTTCTTCTTTTCTCACATTTCTTTTTTTTATCTTCTTTTCCTAGGACAAAATAGAGGCTCGGCCCCTCTATTTTCTGAATTTCTTTCTTTCTTTCATTTTTTTTTTCATGAATATACTGATTTCCTATGTTTCAAATGAAGCTTTTACTTTTTTATGAAGATAGACAATTAGTAGTGAAAGATGATTGCTGCTTGCTATAGAACCTAAGGAATTACCCTAGGATTCATGGCTTTTATTCAAAAAACCCATCACCTAGGTGACTAGGCGACAATTAATAGTGAAAGGGGTTTTATTCAAACAAAACCCATCAACAAGCCTCGCCTCGATGCCTTGAAAACTATGCCTCTAGGGTCCACTCCTTACTTTGATAATCAGAAACAACGATAGCTTTACATGTGGAGCAATAAGTTAGCATGGTCACAACGCTTTCTTTTGATCCTCCAATAAAACACGACATGCTATTAACCTAACATGTTTTTTGATAAATGATAATTTTATCAAATCATGAAAAAGTTTGAGATACTCAACCTAACATGTTGAACAACGAGTTCACACAACCACAACACTTTCATGCGACCCTCCAATGACACAAGCATGTTATCAATAAAATGAAAAACCAAATCACTGAATGAGTGCATGCCTTTTTCCTACCCCAAATGGTACAAAAAATAACCCACTAACATATGAAAAAATAGAGACTACCTCTAAGGTCTACTACCTTACTGTGACAATCAAGAAATGCCGATGTAGTCTAATATGTGTTGTGATGTGTCCACATGGTCACAATACTTTCTTGTGACTTTCTAATAAAACATTAAGATGCTATCAATCAAAAGAAAAACCAAATCACCCAGTGAGTGCATGTCTAGGTGATTTGATTTCGATGAGTTCATGTGGTCATAATACTTTCTTGTGACTGTCTAACAAGTCATGAACATGCTTATCATCAAATTTAAAACCAAATCACCTTGTAAGTGCATACCTAGGTGATTTGGTTTCGATTAGTCAATATGGTTACAACTCTCTTTTGCTATCCTCCAATAAAATATAGCCATTTTATCAACTAAATGAAAGACAAAATTACCCAGTGAGTGCATGCATGTTAATGCTATCCTAAGAGATACATGAACTACTCACTTTCATGTGATTAAAATAGAGATTACCTCTAGATCTCTAGGATCCACTAGCTTGCTAGGACTATCAAGAAATGTGAAGGTAGCCTAATATGTAGAGTGATGAGTTCACATAATTATAAAACTTTCTTGTGGCCTCTAAAAAACCCAGGCATGCTATAGGTCAAAGGATAAACCAAATCACTCAGTGAGGCATGCCTGGGTTATTTGGTATTCACAAGTTCACATAGCCGCAACAATTTCTTGCAACCATCCAATAAGACACAAGCATTCTGCTCTCCATCAATGAAATGCCAAATTACCCAATGAAGACATGTCTGCTATTGCTACACCAAATAATACAAGAACAACCTACTATTATATAAAATAGAGGCTACCTCTAGGATATACCACCTAACTATGACAATCAGGTAATACCAAAGTAGCTTAACATGTAGAATTACACCTAGGTGAGGTGTTCATAGAGGGTTGACTTGCTTATTTTTTTTGATAGGTGGTTGACTTGCTACCAAGATATTTTTTATACAGTGCTTTTGGATACTCATATTATTAATTTTCTGTGATTATAATAAATAAAACAGACATTATTAAACTAGATTATTCAGTTTGAGTTAAAATACTGCTTTCTTTTTATTATTTTTCTTATTTGTTAGGGTTGAATCAAAACCTGAACTAATAGGCATTGGAAGAACTCGATATTTTGTCCAATCAACACATATTGATTTTCTGAAATTTCTTTTCTTTCTTCCATTTTTTCATGAATATGTTGATCTTCTATGTTTTGAATGAAGTTTATACATTTTTTCTGAAGATTATGGGCAATTAATGGTGAAAGATGGTTGTTGCTTGTTATGGAACCTTAGGGAATTACTCTAGGGTACATGGTTTTTATTCAAAAAATTCTCATCACCTAGGTGACACCTTGGCACTTTCCTAGGAAACTAAGTGACAAGGCACCTCCTATTGCCTGGCCTTGCCTTGACACCTTGAAAACTATGCTCTTAGTGTGGAAGCACTATTAAGACAAAAAGACATATCTGTGCCCTTATATATAATGAGTTTTGTAAGCATCTGCTATTAAATCATGAAATCATGTAATGATTCAAAATTTTCCTACCCTTTGTTTCTGTTTGCCCTTGGATTAATTGCATAATGTTTTTCATCTTTTTTTCCTTTTTGCTAAGTAATCACCAAAATTCAATAGAAGCAAGAATATACATAAAAAATCAAGGGGATATTCTGAACACAAACTATAAATGGATAATGGACTAAGAACAAGTCAGGCCTTATACATGCTCACAAGAAATACATAATGGACAGAATAGGAATTCTGATCTATCCTTTTCCCCTTTTTTATCTGTCTTTTTTTTGTTCAATTTCCATCTCCAGTCCACTGTCCACCCTTCTTCCAATGTCTTACCATCATTGCTTGTCCATCTCATTAGATTTTGTTTCATTCTTGGGTTCATGCAAAAAGCAACCCAAGGCACCACAATGGTGACTGCGCATTCTAGCCCAAATCCAATATTTTCCAATTTTACTTTCAGAGATCACATCTTATACCTACAACTTTTTGCTGCATGATTCTTCTCACCTGATGAAGTTGTCAGGTGTTGCTCTTCATCATTCTTATGCCAGTGATTGCATGGACGTGCTTTGGTCACTGTCACCGAGTCACTGACATTATGTATAGAACTTGTATTGTTTATTTGTCTTGGTATTTTGATGGACTCTAACAAAATTCTGAAAGAGAAAATTACATGGCTGAAGGCTATTGGGTGCAGCTAGCTGATCCAGTGGCACTGTTTACAGAAAATGTGTGCTTTAATTTGGCAAGATGTTAGCATTCTTCTTTTTAATTTTAACTTTTAATTGATTGGAAGAAAACCCCTGGTGGCTGTGAAATGTTTTTTGTAATGTATACAGAATTTTTTTCTGTACTATGTAGAGTGATCATGCTGCTATTCCAGCTTAGCCTCAAACAAAGAAAACAAAGTACAGCAGTTATCAACGTTTTATGCTAAATTAACAATATCAATAGGGTTATTGGGCTTTAGCATGGACATAATGCTTAAATGCTCACAGGGATTTGGATTATTATGCTTGCCTCAGGGTTTGATAATTAATATGCAATGCACATTGGATCTTGGGCTTAAGATCAGGCTGTTTACTTTCATTAGTTTGTTGTCTGGTAACAATTGAAAGGGCAGATTTGAAGATTATTTTGATACTCAGATGATTTCTATTTCGTATTCTAATTTTTTGGCACTGAATCATTTCTATCCTTCACGTTATGCAGGAGAACAACTTGCATCTGGGTCTGATGGTATGATTCTTTCCTCCTTCATGCAAGAGAACACCAAGTGTTTTTCCCAATTTAAGTGTTATCCCTCTCAAATAGTTGCCATTATTATTAAATGCATGACTTGAGCAGAAATTTTTTGTTAATATGTTTTAGCTGTTGCTAATGGGTTTCCCTAATTGTAGGAGGTGAGTTGATGATATGGAAATTACACTCCACTGAAGCTGGTCAAACATGGAAAATGTACAAGACTTTATCGTAAGAGTTCCATCTGGATTCTCATTAAGCTTCAAATTTTATCCTGGACTAGTTCTTATGCTTTATTGGAATTTTTTGGGTCAGATTTCACCGCAAGGATGTCCTGGACCTGCAGTGGTCTACTGATGGTGCATTCCTAATTTCTGGGTCTGTTGATAATTCCTGCATCATATGGGATACAAATAAAGGTAGAAAATACGTGGCTGTAACCTTTTATTCAGTAAAAGTTAAATATTTATACAGTTTTGTGTTATTTTTCTAAATTCCAGGTTCTGTTCATCAAATTTTGGATGCTCATTTGCATTATGTTCAAGGTGTTGCTTGGGATCCATTGGGCCACTATGCTGCTTCACTTAGTTCAGACAGAACCTGTCGGATTTATATGAATAAGCCTCAGAATAAAACAAAAGCCTTTGACAAGATGAATTTCGTTTGTCAGCATGTAATTGCCAAAGCAGAACAGCAACTTCCAGATGATTCCAAGGTTAGAAAATTGTTTTATAATCTTTGAATTGCATACAATAAAAATAGATCTTTGAAATAATAAAATCTACATTTGTCTTGAGATACAGTTGACCAAAAACCATCTATTTCATGATGAGACATTACCATCTTTCTTCCGACGATTGGCCTGGTCGCCTGATGGATCTTTTCTACTGGTACCAGCAGGTGTGGACTTAACTACGTAGCTATTGTTCTTTACTGTATATAAATATAGATATTCAGAATTTTTAAGTATAAGCTCTATAGTTTCCTGAGGTGAAATATATAAGAAAAAAGGGCCATTGCCCAATTTAGTCCTTGCTATCAAGTGTCTAGAGGGGGGTGGACTGGATATGGACCTTACTTTCTGAAATTTCTTGCATGTAGTGGCCACTCTCAGACTCTGATTGGTGTTCTCATGTTTGCAGCCTGTATTTTACCATAGCACCAAGCGATGGCCCCTTGAGTTGGATTTGTGTTTTCTTCTTTGCCTGCTTCATGATAATGTTTTACAGCATTTTCTGTTTTGTCTTATGTTTTTATTGATCAGTAGTTTTCTCTTATGTTCATGTATTAATATGTTGATTTTCCTTGACCATTCTCTTAGACAATGGGTATTTGTTGGTTGCAATGATATAATTCATGATGGACAAGTTGTGAGTCTTTACTTGTTTCAGAGTTAAGAATCTAATGTTGGTGGATGTTTAATGGCTTAGGCTCAGAAACCTCCTGTTGGTCATTGTGAGTAAAAATACCATGGGATTTTACATGTTGAGACTGGTTTTAAGACATGTTATCTGGATTCCAATATTGGCCAATATAATGGCTCATTCAGATCCTGTATATAAAATATACAAAAATTTCATACCTTGGTAGTCATGTTCCTTGAAAGTGTCCACTCAAAATCCCTGCCATTGCCAATCCATCATCTAGAGATCATTGAGTGATATGGAAAAGCAATGGAATTAGGCTATGTCCAGACTGTTAAACATCAGTTTATTTATCATTTCTTTTTACCAAACACATCAGTTTATCGTTTGAATTAAAAAAAAGTAAACTGACAATTACCTGCTAACCATTAACTACTAATGTGATGTTGTGAGAAGCTGCTTTTATGTAGCCCAATCATTGTTTTAGGAATCTGATTCCCCCTCTCTTCCTGTGGAAAAATCAACCTCAATTTTGGTGGCTGTTCCTTGGGATATACATGGAGCTTTCAGAGGAGATGATGGAGGAACTACTTTGGTTTTCTCTGTTCCTGTTCAGACAGGGATCTTGATTAGAGAAGAGATATTTGTGCTATTAGATGGTATGCGATTGATATATTTTTCGGAGGCTTTAGATCCTTGCCTTTAAGAGTGAACATCTTGTTCAGATGGATCAGTAGCTAGAGTAGGTTTGAGCATGTTATGTTGGAGGCAGATTTCCTGGATAGCAGCCACAGTATTTTTTTTCTTGTTATTTGTAGAATAATTGACAGCTTTGCTTCTATCCTTTTGGAGGATGAGCTGCTTGCATGGTTACTGTTCCTTTGATATTTTATAAATATTTATTCATATGGATTAAAACCAATTAATATCTTTGCTAGGTATGTCTATTTAGAGATAAATATGTGTTTCTCAAGGGAGCAATCATACGTAAACTTAACGATTTCTCCTGTATTTCCTCTATCTGTGCATTCCTGCAGTTTTAGTGTGCTATGTTTTAGATGGGCCTATATTCCTCTTGTAATATAAATCCTAGACATATAATGTAGCTGGTAACAATTATGTCTACATATTTCCTCTTTCAGGATCTTACAAATTCACACCTACATCAGACTCGGTAAATACTGCCTATATATTTTCAAGGAAGGATCTTTCAAGGCAAGTGACATATCCTTTACTAGTGTTGCCCCTTGATGTTTTCTTGAAAGGATCCTTGCTCAGTCAAACCCCTGAGAAAGAAAACAATCCACTATAAGCATAAATGTTTGTTATGTTAATTAGAGGTATATTGAATCATGTTGTGCTGAATGCCAACCTACTATATATCTCTGACCTTGGTTTTTGCTTAAAAAAGTGAAGATTTTAGTGAAGGCCTTATGAACTTAGAGGCATTCTGGTTTGATAAACATGACAGGTTGTGTCTGGAAAATAAAAACAATCAGTGCATACCAATAAAATTATTTCCTAACCATTGAGAATTTAATTGCAATAGATTCATCTTGTTTCCTTTCTTGTAGCTGGAAAAAGGAAAACAGGGAAGAGAATATGTAAAGCCAGGATTAAGTTCTTTGTATCCTATTAATTAAATGCTTTCACATCTCTCCCTTGTGCAGGCCTGCTCTACAACTCCCTGGTGCCAGCAAACCTATTGTGGCAGTAAGATTTTGCCCTGTTGTTTTTCGCCTGCGGGGGTCCAACTCAGGTAGCTTTGCTGTCTGAACTCCATTCCTCCATCATTGTAATTGCTCCATGATTTACTTTGTTATTAAACAATCTGGTTACTCGAGCAGCTGGGTTCTTCAAGCTTCCATATCGATTGATTTTTGCGGTGGCCACTTTAAACTCTCTATACATCTATGATACAGAGAGTGTTCCTCCAATAGCAATATTGGCTGGCCTTCACTATGCAGCCATAACAGATATTGCATGGTAAGGTCAAATTGAAGTTTCCACTGCTTGCTTCTAACGCACACCTTCCTTTTTACGACATTTTCCTTCTTAGTTCTGATTGGATATCTTTATCTGCTGTTGCAAGGTCTTCTAATGCCAAATATCTAGCATTGTCCTCTCAAGATGGTTATTGTACCCTTATAGAATTTGAAAACGATGAATTGGGAATTCCAGTTCTACCAGGTTCGTTTTGTTCTTGTTTTGCATAACCAATGTAAGGTCCAACTGTACATATCTGGCAACAAACTTTGGTTTCTATTTGTATTTGTGAATCAGATTAGGAGATGAGAAATGCAAAAAATAAAATTCAGTCTAAATTTCTTACCGGAAAAAACACAGAATTATACACAAGTTCAGATTTTTAACTGGTTGTATAATATAATCTAATAGCTATTTATGTATGGTTCCAGCTGGGTCTTAATCCAGTGCATGGGTCCACAAGGCTACAGGCTGCTCTTTGGATGTTTGGTCCACAATCCACCTGCAATATGGATTTCTAAGAGAATATATCCTGCTTAGATAGGTTCATGAATGCAATCATTTTTCTTAAGACTTGTTTTGTTTGTTGCTCTCTAGCATTATGTTATATAGGTTTGTTTAAGAAGACTAACACCTGTGAATTTGAGTTTGATAAGGGAAGGACTAGAATAATAGAAGTTTCTGCACCTTTTTTTTTAAGATAAAAATGAAATTTCATTAAAAGAAAAGAAAAAAGATTACAAAGTAGAAGGTAATAAGGCATCACCCGCATACAAAGACCAAAACAACCTTCTAGGGAACACTACTCAAAGAATCATCCAAATTACATAATTGCATCCCCAAAGTATTTTCTAGATTATCACCCAGATCTTCTCTAGAAACTTGTTTAAATTCTGGAGAGACTAAAGCTCAGTCTGCAACCGAGTTGCTGACAGATGCCACAATCTTATCTAGGTTCCAATATTTGTTCTCAAAAATTCTTCTTTTCCTTTCGGTCCAAATACTCCAGCAAATTTTGAAACAGAATACAACTCCACAACAACCTTGCTTTCTTACTTCCTCTTAGCTGGCAGGAAGAAAAAATTTCTGCAGTGGATGCAGGCTGAAAATTTGGGAATCCAAATAGAGAGGTGAAAGTCTTCCACAGAAATCCAGCAACCTTGCATGAGAGGGGAAGGTGAACAACAGTTTCTTCCTTTTCTTTGCAAAGAAAGCACATGTTAGCCATGCTGATTGCTGATTCCTCTGGATTTCAGATGATCCACAGTCAAAATACTGTCCATTGCCACAAGCCAAGCAAATGCTTCAACCCTTGGGGAACTGGATTTCTCCAAATACCATCTATCTGATTTGACTCTGCATCATCCCTGATCATAGCCATGTAATATAATCCTATAATGCTTTGTCTTCACTTTTCTTGAGTTTTATTAAAGGAAAATATGCCTGAATAACTTGCACTTAGCTTTCATGTCATTGTCTTGAAGTATTTATTCGTTCATTGATAATGTGCCTTCATAAAATAGGGAAACGCAACAATCTGTTGAGAGGCAAGTCCTTTCCATCTTTCCATTATGCATAGTTCCTTATCCTAATTCAATCTAATAATTAGTTCCTGATGCCAGATTATTCTTTCTGCCTAAAACAAGCCTCTTTGATTTTTATCCACTTGCACTAATTCTAGTTTACCTGACAAGACCCTTGTTAGTCCTTTTCAAAAGGTTGGATAAAAAAAATCATCCCCATCAACTTCTCCTTGTTTAATTTTTGAAAAATTCCAGCTTTTAGTCTTCAAGTTCAATTTGAACCGGAAGCTTTAGGAAAAGAAATACAAGACAAAAGACAACATGAACCCAAAGCCTACACATCAAAAATAGGAAAGTAAAACCTACTACATGGACAGCTATGGGGCCTTGTGAAAATCCAGCTTAACCAGACGATTCCTGACTAGGCTACCCATAGCATAGGAGCAGAACATAGAAAGTGCTACGTGCAGTCTGTATGTAGGGATGGCAACGGGGCGGGTATGGGGCGGGGAACCCCCTCTCCATCCCCGCCCCGTGGCTAAAATCCCCGCACCCGTCCCCGCCCTGTCCCTAGTATCGGGGTAAAGATTCAATCCCCATCCCCGTCCCCATCAGGGATGGGGAATCCCTGACATGTACCCGCCCTGTGAATGAATGTGAGGAATAGCCCTAGCATTAGGTGGATCAGCAAATGAATTTGAGGGTGATAAAGCTGGAGATCCATTTTGGGTGATGCGTTTGATTGGTTATCCTGGTGCTTCTGATGCCAAATGCCCAAAAATGCCAGAAAATGACATCGGATGTGGAGCTCACACTATCGGCTCCTGATATTCCTGCACTTCAGGTTAGAGAGTATTGAGAAACACAATAAAGAATGACGGAAGACTGGGAAGTCTGCTGCTACAGTGGTGGTGGCACCCAGTGGTCGGCGGACGAACGGAGAGCAAGAAAGGAAGAAACAGAGAATGAGAGAAAGACTGCCAGTGCCAGACTGAGAAACAGAGAATGAGAGAAAGTGAGAAGGTTGAATGAAGACTCAGTCTGAATCTCTGTATGTGCGAAGGTTGAAGAAGACAAAACAGTAGGGCTTAGGGAATAGGGAAACAGGCAGCAACTTTGTATTCGAGACTCTTAGACTCCTAACCTAATAACCTACGTAGTACCTTATAGGGTATATATATAAAGGTATATCTGTAATTTACAACTGGGGTCGGGGATTTATATGCAGACCCCATCCCCGCCCTGTCCCCAGTCCGGGGCAAAAAAAATCCCCGAACCCGACCCGTCCCCATGTATGATCGGGGAAAATCTGCCCCGTTTGGGGCGGGTTGGATTGGGGACCCGGTTTTGTGGATAAATTTGCCATCCCTACCTGTATGCCATCAATATGGGAAATCAGTCTGATGTGTTTGGTACTTGGATCAAGATGAAAAGGCATGAACTTGAGGATGTCTAGGAAAAGTATATTATTAAGCCATTTTATATTTTGAATGCTGTCATGTTATTCCTACAGAACAAGGTCTAAAAGTTTATCTTCATTGTTTACTTATGTTCTATAGTAAAATTGTATTCATCATATACATTGCCATTTACTTATGTCAAGTTGGCAAGAAATTATATAGAAGATTTCCTCAATAAATCAATGGAATTTGGGATCCAATTCATGGCTGACATGAACACTTAAGCTACAATGCCCTTGCCCTTTGCCTCCATTTGATTTCATTTTGGTAGGTTAAGGAGTCATTCTTTTTTTGCCCCTGCCCTTTTCCTCCTATTAGCTTTGTCCAGAGGACCTGCTTCCTCCTGGACCTCTAGATCTGCAATCAATTCCAAATATTTTTTTCCTTTTTTCCTCATCCAACTTTTATCTTTCCTTCTGCCAGAGTTTTAATTTGGCCTTCAGCCATTGCAGTTTTTTGAAGAAACATGACTGGCTGTGCCTTCAAAGGAGGCTTCAGTCCACCACTGATGAATATTTGACCGCATTTCCTCTGAGTCCAGCCAACAATGTTCAAGCCTGAAAGGAGACGGGGTTTTCCTTAAACCACTTGTTTCTAACAGAATTGGAATATGATCCAAGACAGCCCTTGGAAGAGCTTCCTGCTTTTGAGTTGGGGAAAGTGTCTTCCCACTCCGGAGAAATCAAGAACCTATCTAACCTTACAAGAGAGGGAATTTCTTGATTATTGGTCCAAGTTTATTTTGCTCCGGACAGTGGCAGATTAATTAAATCCTACCTTTGGATAAACTCCTTAAACACCTTCATGCCTCTATTAACCCTTGTACATCCTTTCTTGTCTTCTGGATTGATAATGGCGTTGAAGTCCCCCCCAATCACCCAGGGTCCTATCCAATCTCTTCTAACACAATTTAATTCTTCCCGAAAAACATCTTTCAGGCTCGAGTCCACTGGCCCATACACTCCAGTTACCACTATCTGTTGGTTGTTTTCTTCTTACAAAAACTTTGCTGAGATAGAAAACATTCCAATCCTCTTATCTAAGAGCTTAAAGACCTCATTATTCCACAATAGGGCTACACCTCCAGCAGTATTTACCGCTGGAATTTCAAGCCAATGAAAGCATTCAAAACCCCAAATTCTTCTCACCACTCTAGCAGTCAATTTTTGCAGTTTAGTCTCTTGTTTTAATAGAAAATCAGGTTTTTTGTCTTTTAAGAAACCACCGATTACCAGTCTTCTTCTGCCGGAGCAGAGACCTCTAACATTCCAAGATAAAACTCTGATCCTTTCCATTTATTAATTTTTTGAGTTTTTGTTGTTTCTTCTTGCACTCCCTGCACTATCGTTTAATCCCCAGGCCAGCCTCAGCAATTCCTTTGTCTGTCTCCTATTCTTATTTCCTTTTTCCACTAGGAACCTGTTTTCAATTGCAACTAGAAGTGCTTTCGCTTCCTACACCCCCAAAAATTCCTCAAATCTCAAAAATTGGAAAGAACCCAATTGGAAATTTCATTCTCTTCAACTGCAAGCGGTTCAGGTATCAGCATTGCCTCGTTCCGGTCCAAAGGTGGGAAACCTTCCTTTTCCACGTCGTCTTTTGAGGATACGACTATTGCCATACCAGCCTGTTCTCCCGTACTGAACCCTGAAATTAGAACTCGTCTTCTTTTTTCATAGTCTCTGTAAATTAGAACTCTAGATCTTGAACTGGCATTTTTGAAATAGTTGCTTTATAGTTTAATTGTAACATTACCTTCTCTATTTGTGCATAAATTTTTGCACTTTCTATGCTCAAAGTTCAGACTATGTTATAAAGTTAATTAAATGATATTATGTATTATCCTTTTTATCCAACTCACATTTTTCTTACAATTTAATTCTACAGATTCTTTGAACAACAGTGTCTCCAAATCTATCCCTGAAGCTAAGAATGACATAGAAGAAAACAAGAAACCCATGGCTCAGAAGTTAGAGAATACCATGAACACCACAACAGCCCATGATTTTGTGGCCACAGTTGGAAGAAAAACAGATACAGAAGAAAATGCTGGAAAACAAGCCTCACCAAACTCTACGAGTATATCTGCATCAAATAAGCCTGCAAAAAGGCGTATCACTCCCATGGCAATTGATTAGTTGTACTGTAGCTTTCAACAATGTATTTTTTGTGTTAATTCATATTCCATAGCTTAATCTGCATGAGATCAGTTCTCGTGGTTTTTATGCTAATGTGAATCATTATGTAATTCTGTAAATGTTTGCGAAAACAAAAGAAATACTACTTGACATGGATATTTAGAAATTGCAATATAGAGTTCGTCTGTTTATTGATCCATTGATTTATTGTTCAGTAGCCTCAGCTATGGGTCGCATTCAAAAAGTTTCATGGTAATGGTTTTGCCAGTTCTTAGATAAACCTACCATTCGATACTTGATAGCATTTCATGGGTCTCAGAATAATCTTTTGAAATACTTGATCGAGTATATCTGCATTGCACGTTGAAATTTTAAATTACAATGACAATTATTATTATTATTATTATTATTTTAAATAATAATTTTGTATTCCATTTTCATCATAAATAAAATAATTTTTATTTTAACACTTTTTTATTTAATATGATGAATATATAACATTAGAAATATCTCCAAATGTTTTCGACAAAATTGTATACTTTTCTTTTTTGTGTTCTATCTTTTTTAAATATTTATTATTCAATTATGACATCACCATGAGTTTATTTGAAAAGTTTGATCATTGATCCACCATTTAGATAGGAAAATAGTCTTGCTTTCAGATCGATTTTAAATTATATATTTCATCTACATTATATAAATAATGTTTGTTTTCATACTTAATTTTTATTTGATATAATTAATATATAATATTAGATACGCGTCCAAATTTTTTATAATTTTTATATTTTTGATTCTTTGTACCTTTTTTATTTTTTAAAAAATTATTATTTTAATATAACATCATTAGTTAATTCATTTGACCCAAACCACTAGGCCACCTCCCAAACCAATTATTATTGCATTTCCATTATTGATAAAATTATGTATAATACTTATTTTTGTTCAATATAATGAAAGCATAATATTATAGATGGTCCCAATATTTTATTTTATTTATAAATATATAACATCAAATATGTGCCCAAATTGTTCTCTAACTTTTTCTTTATTTTGTGATTTTTTTTATTTTAAAATTTTTATTATTTGACTATGATATCATTTGATTTAATTTCAAGGTTTATTTTAGATTTGTAATTCCATTTTCATCGTTAATAAAAATATTTCTTACATTCCATACTTAATTTTATTTAGTATAATGAATATATAATATTAGAGATATGCTCAATTCCTTTTTTGTATTTCTATATATTATTTATTTTGATTTTTATTATTTGATTATGACATTATTAGTTAACCCATTTGACCCAAATGGTTGAATTGCTTACCCACCACCAAGAGGGAAGAAAATGGTTTTATCTTCAAATTATTTTTTAAAATATTTATTTTTATACTATTAAAATTAATTTTGTGGATTTAATTAATAGAATTTAATGATGAGAAAAATATATCTTGAATACAAGATTTAATGAGAGAATATATACCTTAGATATGAGACTTAATGAGAGAGAATAGGAAAATGATTTTATTTCCAATTGGTTTTAGATTTTATATTCCATTTCCATTTCTATATTTTTGCATTTTATCAAGTTTTTAATTTTTATTATTTAATTGTGGCAACAATGCAACATAGGTTGACCTATTTGACCCCAATCTCTTAAATTTCATACCACTACATAAAAATACTGCTTTTCAAAGTCAATTTCAAAAGTACAAGTTTTTATGTTATTAGAATTGTTTATGTATGAATTTAATTAGTGATATTTAGTAATTAAAAGAAACAAAAATGCCTTAAATGTATGGTTAAATGAGGGTGAATGAGAGTTAATACCTTGAATGGAATTTAATGAGAGATAATTGAATGCAATGAATAATAGTATTCAAAATACATTTTCTGCTCTCATAATAGATAAGGACCCTATTTCAAAAAAAGGGGTATTGTAGTCCAAAAAAATTCCAGAAATCTTAGACCTTATTTGTACTTATAGATAAATTACTTATTTTATTATTTATATAAGTTGAATTAATAATTATATAAATATATAATTAATCTAAATACATATTATATTTATGAGAATACAGTTCCAAGACAAATCATATGCAATTATCACATATCTTCATTACCAAATCAATTCCTTATTATTTTTACTTCTGTATATTAACAAAAAAGTCAACTTAATCTTAAATATGTTTTAAATAATATTTTTATTTTTATAAATAGTAAATTTATTGTAAATTAAAAAATTAATTATTAATTTATAGATCCATTAGAATTTATAATATACATATCATATGCAAATTCATAGTTTTAATTTCTAAAATAATTATTATGTTTTTAGTATTTTGATATATCATTCATTTAATTAAAAATTATAAAATATTGACTTCAATAACTACTCTTTTTATTTTTTTTCAGTTGAACATTCATATATAATATTGTTTATTTGGATTACATGTAGCCCTCAAGTTGGAAAAGTATATGTTATTTGTACTTATTTATTTGAAAACCATTGAGGCATTGATGACATTAATGATGGTAATTAACGGGCTTTATTTGATATTTGAAATTTTAAGAAACCACAAGTAACACTATAATGACATAATTAATGGTGTAACTAATGGATATTTGAATTTGGATTTGAAAAAAATTGGCTTTTGTAAATCAAATACTGACCAATATATCCAATACATACACATGTATTGGGTGATACCAATACATATATATATGTATAATTTTATTGGACCATTGAATTGGATCATGGGTAAATTGTGTAAGATAGTGTTAGGAAAGAGCTTCAACCAGTCTTGTGTTGCCAAGGCACTATCTACTACACTTGTGTCTCTTATTGGTCCTTTTAGATACAAATATGATATGCCCTATATCAAATGTATATCATGTTGTTGATAAAGCCTTTGCTTGGTTGTAGTAGAGACTTAGTTTAAATCCCACCTTCACCATGGTTGGGGCAGTTTAGGAGAAAACAACGTTGGTATAAAAGAAAGGGTAAATAACACATTGCTGCTTTGGAAGGAGTGACACTTAGCCCTAAAACTTGGGTAGTGACACTTAGCCCTAAAACTTTTGTTTGGCAAGGTAAAATTGAAGGCTCAATTTGGAAGGAGTAGAAATAAGTAGTAGGGCTGTTCATAACAAGACCTAAACTGACCAACCAGGTCTGTTCCAATCCGAGTTGGTTGGTTTTTCTTTAGTATCGGTCGGTTTCGGGTTACAAAAAACATAAATCGATAGTTCGATTCGGTTTCAGTTTTCATGTATGAAAATCGAAACCGAACTGACCCGAACCAACTTAGATATATATATATATATATCTGATATATTTCAGTTTTAATATATATTTTAGATATATATTTGTGAAAATATATATATTTCAACTTTATTTCAGAAATATACATATTATATATAAAATTTCTGATATATAAAATGTTAGTTTTAATCTATCAAATCATTTTTAATTTTCAGGCATCCAACCTTTGCTTTGTTAAACTTGAATCCTTTATCGCTCACACCGAGATAATCATTCACAAAACTGACCCAAACCGACCCAAACTGATTCAAACCGACCAGGTCGGTTTTACTTAGTACTGAATCGGTTTCGGTTTCATTTCTAGATAAACCGACCAGGTCAGATCAGTTGGAAAAACGCCAGTAAACTGACCCAACCCGACCCGTGAACAGCCCTAATAACTAGAATGAAAAGCCTTGCATTCCATATTGTTTTCTATTTATTTGTACTCTTTCCAAACTGAGTCTAAACTATGGATTTTAACACTTGGCCCCCGACTCCATCAATGGGTTGATAGTAAAGATAAAATTACTAAATTACTCATTTGAGATTTGGTACACTGAAAGAAAAAAAAAACTATAAAAAGGACAAAAATAATCCTTCTAAATGCATAACTCCTTATGCTTCCAAATCCTTCCCAAAGAAGAAATAAAATACATGTCAAATACACTGACAGGTAAGCAATTGTGGATTAGTTGGCTGATATTGGCTATGTGTTGGATGGACGACATCTCTCCCCATGCATTTGAACGCAATAAATAGGCGAACACCAGAAAATCTTTGGGGTGGCACTACCCTGGCTTTGATGAGTTCGCGTTCTGTGAATCCATCGGTTTATTCACGGAACGCGTAAACCCGCCAATGAGAAACGACCACGTCGTCTGTGCAAAAACGGGCTAATGTTAACTGGCAGGAGGCCGTTAATTGGAGTGTGCGGTTGAACTGACACAAAATGACAAAATCTAAATTGAAACCCCTCCCAGTCTTAGTATGAACTTTGATCATGCCTCTCATTTTCTCTTTTCTCCTCCGCCGAACCCTCCTATTCCAATACATCGGCGAGCACATCACACCGGCCATCATTCATCGGCGGTGAGACTTTGGCACCTCTACTTTGTTTAGCATCCTCTTTCTCCTCTCTTCTTCTTCTTCTTCTTCTTATAAAGGTGTTCTCTAACATGCCCCCTTACATGAAAGCCTGTTGGGCTTGCAGTGTGGACAGCACAGGCTCACCCATATCTTGTGCTAAAATTTAATTAATTATAATAGGGGTGACAAGAATTGAACACTAGATCACTTGGTTAAAGTGACTCTGCTACCATCTCATAGAATCATTCAACCTAAAAGTTTAAACTATTAAGGGAGGTCCTTGAATAAGTTTTATTCTCTAACATAAACTATATACAGTTCAGAAAATTGTGGACTTGCTAAAGTTTCTATAAATATAAAGGAGTTCCTATTGGTTCTTGGATTCAATTTATTATCAAAATGAAGAGGAAAAATATTTAGAGGCCACTCTGTGAGATTTAGATATTTACTAGAAATTACTGGGAAACTATTGATGTTGTTACAGATTCAATGTTAAGGTTACTTGAATTTTTATGATATAATACAGAAATTATGAGAAAGAAGATAAATTGATATCAGTCTTTTGATTTCCTAGATTGTTTGTGTAACTTGATGAGGAGTAATTTGTCCCTCTAAGTAACATCACTACACATGGCATCCAAGTGATACCTCAGTGCTAAGTGAGTAGACCACCTCGGTAGGTCGGCTAGTAGCACTTCACCTAAGGCCGACCCAAAGGACTCCCGTGCAAGGAGCGACCTTCCTCAAAGACAGGCTGAGCTAAGTAGGGTATAAGTGGTGACCTACAAGGTGTGCTCATTAACCTATTACATGGATTCGTTACCAGACTGAGTTCTTCGGAGTGATAATGCTTGACAGTTAGGCCGGCCTACCCACACCACCCGCACCAGAATCGATCGAACAGGCCTCAGCTTTTTACACAGATTATATAACCAACGGAGATACTCACTCCCAACTTAGCGGAAACGACTATTTGGGAATCTAGGACCTGCTATAGAAGGTCCTATCCCTTACATCTATATAAAGGCACCATTCTCCTCAAAGAAGGTACGCACGACTAAGCTCTCGCATTCTCTAAACTTCATAGGATTCTAAAGAATTCTTCGCTAGCTTAAGCATCGGAGTGCCCACCTCAGATAAAAGCAACCCGGGCACTCTTAACATTATTCTCTTGTAGAATTACTCCGTTCGGCCAGACTTAGTTCGACCAAACTTAGCTTGGCCATTGACAAGGAAAACCTCCAACTCGAGATCCGAATCACCTGCCAAGTGAGAGCTACCAGATCACGCACCATCATAGCTATTGACTTATGTGATTTTCTAATTGCACTGCCCAACTCTAGATTAACAACATATGATAGCACCCTTATGCAATGCTCGTCCCAGTTATCTGGAAGTTTGGGAGCAGAGGACTGGAGAATGGCCTGAAGAAACTACAAAAATGAGACGGGTTCACTCACCTTCATTCGCCTGAAGAATGGCCACCAGTGTGAGATAAGGTTTGGGTCATCTTCGATGAACACCTCTTTAAGAAGAAGAAGAAGAAGAGGAGGAGGAGGAGGCCAGGCAACGTACAGGTGCTGAAGTGTCGCTGCCGATGGAGGCAAGGTTTGAAGTTTGAATTGAGACTGAAGAGGGGTTTCAATTTAGATTTTATTGTTTTGTGCCGGTTCAACTGCACACTCCAATTAACGACTGCCTTCCCGTTAATGTTAGCCCAATTAATGTCTGCCTGCCCGTGGTTGTCTTTCATTGGCGGGTTCACACGTCCGGTAAATCCACGGGTTCACAGAACGCGGATTCAACTTTGACAGTGCTTTTTTTTATATTAAAAAATGAAATAAAATACATTGTCAAGGGTTTAGAAACATAGTAATTAATCTAAGCCTAAAGGAGATATAATGCTTTACAGATTAAATGCCCATTTTTATCATTTTGATAGCCTTCCTCTCAGTCAATTGAATCTTGAATGTCCATTTTCATAAATATGGTAGGCGTAAAGTTCTGGTTTAGGGGTAAGGGTGATTATGGGTTGGGCCGGGACAGACTTTGGGCCTATAACATAAAAGTATGCCACTCAAAACTCATAGTTGTCTATTTGAAAAAAAAAAAGGAAAAAATAGATGAATAGTGATCCTTCATTTCATAATTAGTTGAGATGGGATAATGAATGTCAAACACGTAAGTCATTTTTGTGCATGCTTAGAATTTTGGTCAACGTTTTCGAACTGTCGTTGATCCGGATGGTCGGATCGTTTATCCCAGGAATTGTTCAGGCAACTGGTTCGTTTTATCTAAACTTGTTCCCTTGCCAAAAACTGTTGAATCTGTTAATGATTCGTTGATTTGGGTAGTTGAACTGTTAACCCATTCAACGGTTTTTTGTTGTTTTTTATTTTAATTATTTTTTATTTTTAGTTTTTTTGTCAAAATGGGTTATCTGTTCATACTGGACGATCGAATCATCAACCCGGAAACCGGTGACCAGAACGATTCTAGTTCTGGGTCATTTTTTAAAACATTGATTTTAATTGTATATTGAGCAGTTGGGTAGAATGAATGAATTCAGATCTACTCCTCATAGAGCGCAACTCACACCGACCTCAAAACATGTTTCAGTCATGTATATGGAACATCTCTCTATGAATAAATATTTAAAAGCACGAAGATGTTCCAGATGTATGGCCAACACGTGCTGTGAGGTCAGTGTGAGGTACACTCTGTGAGGAGCGGATCAGATCTTAGAATGAACATGTCTTTTGTGTCTAAAAAATTATATTATTAAATCTGTTCTATATATATAAAGCAAGGGTGTTTACCTCACCATGCCTCTCATTTCTCCAAACCCCTCTTCCTAATTTTCTGTTTTCTTTTATTTTTTAATTACACATAGTTGCCCATTGAACCAATAAGGGAACAACATAGGCTAAATTATCTCTAACAACCAATAGATAAAGAAAGAGGGATTTGCTTTTCTCCTAAATTATCTCTAATTCATATTTATCTCCTAAATTATCTCTAATTCATATTTATCTCCTAAATTATCTCTAATTCTTATTCATCCTCTCCCCTAATTTTTTTTTTATCTATATCTATTTAAAGAAAGTTTAAATTAAAAAATTATGAATTATTTAAATATTATAACAAAATTATATAATAACATATTATTAATAATTTTATATTTTTACAAATTCATCACTAAATTTTGTACTAACAATATAAAATTTAATTTTAAGGATTATTCAATTTAGATGTTATTAAAATAATAAAAATTTAACATTAAACACAAAATATTATTTAAATATTTCACTAACTAAATATCTTAAATAACAAATATTAAAAATAGCTAAATAGTTATACAACAAAACATTTAATATTATGTAATAACTTTAAAATTATATAAATATTTAAACAAATAAATATTTTAAATAACAAAATATTTAACATAATTAAATTTTAAATAGTTAAGATAACCAAATTATGTAATAAATTTTAAAAATCCTAAAAGTAGAAAAATAATTATAATTTATTCTATAAAATTCAAGAAAATAATAATTTAATATTTAAAAAATTAATAATGAAATCATGTAATAATAGTGTAAATTATAATTTTATGGATTATTGAATTCAACAAATAATTATTAAAATTTAAATAAAGATATTGTTTAAATAACTAAATAATATTGTAAATAACACTTTTCACTTATAACAATTAATAATTCTGGAAAATTACTTTCAAAAAAATAATATTTATTAATAATAATTTAAAATCATTTAGTCAATATTTATTATATATTTATATATACTGAAATTAATATTTATTGTATTTTCAGTAATTCTTGTGTTTGTGTGATAAATATATTTTCAATAATTATGTATAAATCTATTTTTTTTTGTTATTTAACAAAACATTTTCAATAATTATTAGAGATTGAGATACTATTAGTTAACTTTTTAAATTTCATTTATTATACTTATTGTATTTTCCATAAATTTACTATTAGTAATTATGTATTTTTGTTATAATTTATTGATTAATATTTATTTTAGTATTTATTACATTTATGTAATTATTGTATTTCTATTAGTTATTTATTGTTTTTTCATTATAAATTTATTTTTAATAATTGTGTTTTTGCTTTAAATTTTAATAATTATTGGAGATTAAAATATTGTTATTTATTTGAGATTAACTATTAATTTAGCTGAAATTAGGATTATTTACGGGTTGGTTCGGTTCAATTGCAATCTGTTTGACCAATCAAATCAACATGGTCAAGTTGGGGAGTTTGTCACCCGAAGTGATTGACCATTAGTGAAAACTGGCCTACTCGGGTTATATTGGTTTGGGTCAATCAGTTCAAAAAATTTAAACTTAAAAAATTAAATTTAAATTTATAAAATTATAGTGGCATTATTAAAAAAATAAATTTATGATATAAAATATTTTGGAATGAGAAATATGGGAATTTCCAACTTTACGTTTTAAAAAATTATATACATAAATCTATATCTATATGTAATGTTAGTACCTTGTACTTTGGGTCTAGTGCCACTTTCGTCCCATAACTTTTAAATGTGGCAATTTAGACTATGTTTGGAAACGATGCAAATGGAGTGTAAATCCCGGTTCAGGGTAAATTTGCTCTCTGGTTCACTTTTGTTTGTGCTTGGCAATATTACATTTATACATTGACAAATGACAACCAATGCATATTTATATTGATAACAAGATGTAAAGTACATCAATAAAAAAGAAGTAAATTTACATTAAAGTGGGCTTTTGATAAATAAAGCATTTGCTTTATTAAAATTCATGTTTGCATGCATCCATTACAACTAAAAGTCTGTTTGGTAAGAAGGTAAATTCGTTAGTGCAAAACTAACCCAACTTAATTTATGTGAACTGTTTTACACACTACATATTTACATTCACACTTATTTGCATTGTTTCCAAACGCAGGCTTAGTACCTAAACTTTCAAAACATGCCAATTCAGTACTTGCCGTTAAGTGGCATTTGAAAAGACACAAATGTCCTATGAATGTCATCTAATTTTCTTTATCAACCATCTTTGACATCAAACTTAATAGAGTATTCTGTCATAGAGATAAAAAAAGTATAAAAGCAAAAAGAATAAGTGATGGAGATGAATAAAAACCGGTAAGAGATGTCCGGAGAGCAAGCATATGCTGCTCGAGAATAACCATAATACAGTTGTTGGCAATAACAATAATAGA
The DNA here is from genome assembly GCF_055504915.1 of Nelumbo nucifera. Lineage (NCBI taxonomy): Eukaryota > Viridiplantae > Streptophyta > Magnoliopsida > Proteales > Nelumbonaceae > Nelumbo > Nelumbo nucifera. The sequence goes on from NC_142649.1 coordinate 88,711,463, forward strand.
TTATAGAGCATTGTGTTTCAGAATTCAGCAGTGCTCTCTCTCTATTTTTACCCAGTTCAATTCCTTATTCCATGGCAAATTCCTGGTTCCAAATTAAACCATAAGGAACAAAGAGATCAATTAAGTGAAGAGAATCATATACATTGTATAGAAGTTAGCGTCTCAATCTCACTTCATTGCAGTTGGTCATTCTTTAGGGATGAGAATGGAGTCATTTTTGCTTTGTTCAAGACCAATTGGAGTGGGTGGCTCTCTTAGAGCTGAGATCTTTACAGTTATGGAAGGAGGTCAGAAAGGAGATGAATATCAGAAAACTTTTAATTGAAGGGGATTCGGAGGTGGTGATAGAGTGGCTAAGTGCAGACAACAATGGTTTATGAAGGTATAGTAGTCAGAGGAGGAAATTTAAGTGGCTGGTGCGGGAGATGGAAGTTAAAATTTGCTGGGTCAAAAGATCAGTCAATTCTCTAGTTGATGGTTTAGCTAAACAAGGGGCAGAAAGGAATTCAATGTTTTGGGCTAAGTTGTATTTTTTTCTCTCTACCTATTCTTTTGTTTTCTTGATTGTACTTGGAAGATAAGTGCATTTGTCTTCCTTATATAACCTCTTTGGTGAATTAATGAAATTATTATTGATCAAGAAAAAAATACTCCTAGAAATAAATTTAATCAGGATTTATCCTCGTGTAGGTAGATTTTACAGGGAACTCATGAAATCATTTCATTTTAGTTCATAGCATCGGAACACATGCTTCATAAAAAAAGAAAAGTCAGCAGGCAATCAATGAAGTATGATCCAGGAGTTCACCAAACTGACATTCTTTACGGAATCAGCAATTTCAGGCCCGATACCATCATCAGGAAATAGAGTCGCTCAGATCAAGGCAGTCGAAATTTGTTCACTATGAACAACACCCCTCCTCTATTATTTCTGACAATTCGTGTAAAACGAATTCGTGAAGAACGAAAGATATTATTCTTTGGTTCCCGTCCATTTTTCCTTTACAGGGAATGAATATATACAGATACAGGCCTTCTTCCATCTTTCCTTGTCCAATACAAACTACTCCTATGATAAGGATTAGTGATCATTGACTCCGGATAGGAGTTGTCCCTTGAATTAAGGAATATCCTCTTACTTTGACAGCTCACGCCAATACTCCCCCTCACGTTGGTGCGTACAAATCTTGGATGCCCAATTTGCCAAGTGAGTTGTAGAAGTTTTTACTGGATACAACTTTTGTAAGTATATCCGCCAACTGGTCTTCAGACTTGACAAAAGGAAATCAGATGATTTTGTCTTCGATATTTTGTTTGATGAAATGCCGGTCCACCTCCACGTGCTTTGTTCGATCATGTTGAACGGGATTCTGAGAGATATCTATGGCAGCCTTGTTATCACAGAATAGGTCCATCTCAGAGGTTGGAGAGAAACCGATTTCAGTCATTAATCTTCTAAGCCTGAGAAGCTCGCAAAGCCCTTTAGCCATTCCCCGAAGCTCAACTTCAGCACTTGATAATGCCACCACCTTTTGTTTTTTACTCTTCCATGTGACAAGATTTCCACCGACAAATGTAAAGTACCCCGAGGTGGATCTTCTGTCCGAGATATTTCCAGCCCAATTTGCGTCAGTATAGCCTTCAATCTTTAGATGATTATTCTTTGAGAACATAAGTCCTCTTCCGGGTGAGGACTTCAAGTATCGAAGAATTCACATTATAGCATTCATGTGATCTTCGCTTGGACAATGCATGAATTGACTCACCACGCTGACAGCGTAAGTGATGTCTGGACAAGTATGTGAGAGGTAAATAAGTTTACCAACCAGCCTTTGATATCTCTCCTTATTGGTAGGTACTTGGTCTGGGTATTCTCCAAGTTTATGGTTTTGAATGATTGGTGTGTCTGCCGGCTTGCACTCCAACTGTCCTACTTCAGATAGTAAATCTAAAGTGTATTTCTGTTGAGACAGAAATATACCTCTCCTTGATCTAGCAACTTCAATTCCTAGAAAATATTTGAGCCCTCCCAAGTTCTTCATTTCGAACTCAGTTGCCAATTGCTTTTGAAGAGTTGCTATTTCTCCTGAATCATTTCCGGTGATAATCATGTCATCTACATATATTATTAAGGCTATTACCTTCCCTCGTTGGTGCTTTAGAAATAGTGTATGGTCTGAATTGCTTTGTTGAAAGCCATATTTCTTCATCGCAAGACTAAACCGCCCAAACCATGCCCGCGGTGATTGTTTCAGTCCATATAGTGCTCATTGTAGTTTACACACAACTTTGGTCTTGGAATTTGCTGTATAACCAAGTGGGATGTCCATGTACACCTCCTCTTCAAGGTCACCATGGAGGAAAGTGTTCTTTACGTCGAACTGGTGTAGCAGCCAATCAAGGTTTGCTGCAAGAGATAATAAAACTCTAACCGTATTCAATTTTTCCACTGGTGAGAAGGTCTCTTGATAATCAATGCCATGTATCTGAGTATAACCTTTCGCGACCAGCCTCGCTTTGTATCTCTCGATCAACCCATCTGCTTTGTATTTAATGGAAAATACCCACTTACACCCTACAGGTTTCTTCCCTTCGGGCAAGGTAACAAGAGTCCAGGTTTTGTTCTTCAATAGTGCCTCCATTTCTTCTTGTATGGCCTGTGTCCATTTTGAGTTTGTCAAAGCTTCTTGAACACTAGTGGGAATATGATGTGAGGACAATTCTTGCACAAATGTTTTGAGAGGTTTGGAGAGTCTCTTTGTTGATACATAATTGGCAATTAGATAATTTGACCTCCGGTCCTCAATATCTGGAGAATATCTATTTGGCGGTTTGCCACGATTTTGCCTGAAAGGTAAAGTGTAACTAGCAGAAGTATTCATATCATTAGAGCTTGAAGGTGTAGTTGGAGAGTTTACCTCAGGGTCATTCGCTTTAGGAATATTCTCAAGAGATGGGTCTTCAGGTACTGTGGAGGTTGGGGTCTCTATTTCTTCTGCTAGAAGTGGCGATGGCGATGTAGACGTTTCCGGTGTTGTAGATGTCTCTCTTTAAACTACACCAGTTGTAGAAGGTTCTTCATTGACCATCTTTTCTGTTGAATCACTATTATTCAGCCAATCGGGTAGAAATCAGTTCTGTTCTGCACTCTGACTCTCCCCCTGAAGAGAAGAATTGGTTTTGGAAGGAGAGTAGAATGTTTCAGATTCCAAAAAAGTAACATTGGTATCCCTTCTGATGTAACACATACCACAAAAATATGCACTGAGTGGCTCGTGGATCAAGTTTTGTGCGTTGATTTTTATGCAGATGTACGAATGCCACACAGCAAAAAACTCGAGGTGGAATCATCAACACGGATGGCAGAGAGACATGTGATGAAAGATCTTGTAATGGTGTCTTAAAATGTAAGACGCGTGATAGCATTTGATTAAGGAGGTGTACAACAGTAGCAACAACATCAACCCAATGTCGGTTAGGTACATGTGCTCCAAGTAGCAAAGCACGAGCAGTTTCGAGTATGTGCCGATTCTTTCTCTCAGCAATGCCATTTTTCTACGGAGTCTGTGGACATGAAGTCTCATGAAGTAGTCCATGAATCCGGAAATAATCTTGGAACCGTTGATTTATGTATTCCCCGCCATTATCAGACCTGAGAACTTGAATTTTAGTTGAGAACTAAGTCTTCACCATCATATGAAAGGATTGAAATACAGTCAACACTTCATCTTTATGTTTCATCAGATATAACCATGTCATGCGAGTGCAATCATCAACAAATATTACAAACCAGCGAAACCCAAGCACTGTAGTTACAGGGGATGGCCCCCACACATAAGATGAATTAAAGCAAATGGAACTTTACTTTTATTCATACTTAAAGGATAGATAGTTCTATGACTCAGCTAAGATGCAAGTTTCACATTGAAAATCACGATGCTGCATATCTGTAAATAAATCCAAAAATAAATGCTTCATGTAACCAAATGATGGATGTCCCAACCGGCGAAGCCAGATCCAAATCTGTTGTTCTTTGGTATTACTTTGATGGTGTGCATGATGTGCTCGACCCATACTAAGATCATCCATGTAGTAGAGCCCCCCCTCCTAGTACCACGCCCAATTATCTCCTTGGTGAGAATATCCTGAAGAAGACAAAAAATAGGATAGATGAACACAACACAATTTAGATCAATGGAAATTTGGCTAATAGATAGTAATTTATGGGAGAGAGAGGGAACAAGCAAAGTGTTCTTTAAGGATATTGTAGGTGGCAAGGTCACAGTGCTTGCTCCTATGACTGGAGATATAGCCCCACTGGCATTAGCAATTGTAGTTCGTCTTGGTGGTGAAGTTTTTGAAAAATCAGTGGCATCATAGGTCATGTGGTTGGTAGCCCCTGAGTCAAGTATCCATGCATTGCTATCAGCAATGTTGTGGGGAAGATTGTTACTTGAATCTGAGAGGTGTACGTCTCCTTGTGGTAGTTCAACAGGCGGTGTGAATGACAGTTGGGGTTCTGTTGTAACCATTGCAGCCTTACCACCAGTTTCAGCCTTGTCTTGACGTTTTCGGGCTTGGAGTTCATGCCACCAGTCGGGGTAGCCATGTAGTTTGAAGCAATTCTCCCGGGTATGCTTCGAGTTATCACAATGAGAACACTTAGTTTTATCAAAAGATGTTCGAGATTTAGAGGACATACCAGCTTTTCCATTGCTCAAAGAAAGAGAGCCTGTTGAGGATGAAGTATGTTGTTCCGTTTTAACACTTTTGGAGGCCAAAACAGCTCCTGGAGTTTCAATATTGTTACTGGTGATCATGACCTTTTGCCGGATAACTTCCCTACGAACATGTGCGTATGCCTGTTAAATAGTGGGAAACGGGTGCATTTGGAGTACATCTGCTCGAATCTTGTCAAGTTTGTCGTCAGGGCCATCTAAGAAAATATACACTCTCTCTTCTTGAAGAAGATTATTATACCGTTGAATATCTGCAGCACACTCCATTGGATTTGGACGGCGAAAATCAATTTCACGCCACAAACCTTGGAGATCATTTTAATATTTTTCAAGAGATCCTCCAGACTGGTGCAAGCGGGTCACACGGCGTCGGAGATCATATACTTGCGAGGTATCACTGCCATCAAAGTAGGTAGTAGCAACAAAATCCCACAACATCTTTGCCGTAGGGAATCGAATAAAGTTACCGATCAAGGATACGTCCATGGAGTTAATTAACCAGCCCTTGACAATAGCGTTGTCCGTGCGCCACCTTCGAAATGTTGGGTCAGTCTGAGGAGGCTGAGGAAGCTCGCCATTAATATATCCCAATTTGTCTTTGCCGGAGATATACATCTCAACAACTTGGGACCAAAGAGCATAGTTGGTGCCATCCAACTTGATGCCAATCTGTGTAACATGAGTCTCTGTAGTCGAGGTTGGTCTGTGCAGGATTTCAGCCATTCTGGTGGTCAATTCGGTGAGGGTAGGATCGGATCATTGTTCCCCAACCGGATCTGAGGTTTCTGAATCAGACATGGTTGTATCTCCTGAAGGGTGTCCCTGCTAATGGCGTCTCGGAGCAGAAGAGCTTAGTGCCACAGGGCGGAGGAAGAAGTGAGAAATCTCGGAAATCAAACACCGAGTTTGCAATCTCGACGAAGGAATCCAAGCTCCTCTTGTTGGTCGAAAACACCGTTTGCACTTCGCAGATCTCCGAGATAAAAAACCAAAGCTCTAAAAAATAGTAATATTCTAGTACGATGACGAATTACCTCAAGAACGTGGTCTTGATGCTGATCTCCGTAGATGCTCCACATAACCGATAAATTTTCCCAGCAGATCGAACGTGTAGAGGTCCTTTGGAGATCGCCTATCCAGCTGCATCTGTAGAGCAGAAGAAGATGTGATCGCCTATCCGGCTGCGTCCGACTTCCGACGTCAGAGATAGACGACACGATCCGGCTGCGTTCGCAGGGCGGAGGAAGAGGTGATCGCCTATCCGGCTGTGTCCGACTTCCGATGACTTTATCGCTGCTCCGAACTTCTATTTATCTCTCCTAGTTTTCAGGTGATTTGTCGTTGATCATCAGGCGGAGAGAGAACCAACCATGACTGGAAGGACGAAGCCTAAGAAGCATGCGGCCAAGGAGATTGCCGCCAAGATCAATGCTGCTACCACTAACAGAGGAGGAGGTAAGGTTGGGCTCGCCGACCGTTCTGGGCTCGACACGGGTGCCCAATCACTGTAGGATCACTGCTCGAATGCCCTCCCTGTAGGATCGATGCTCTAATACCATGACAATTCGTGAAGAACGAAAGATATTATTCTTTGGTTCCCGTCCATTTTTCCTTTACAGGGAATGAACATATATAGATATAGGCCTTTTTTCCATCTTTCTTTGTCCAATACAAACTACTCCTATGATAAGGATTAGTGATCACTGACTCCGGATAGGAGTTGTCCCTTGAATTAAGGAATATCCTCCTACTTTGACAGCTCACGCCAATAATTTCTGCAGCCATGTCTATGTTGAAATTAAAGAGTATAGGGAGTTTATCCCAAATTCGATCCATTTGACCTCCACCTCCTCTATTGATATCAGATTCTGGGAACCTCCCTTCATAGTGTGGTGAAAGTGAATGTGGATGCTGTAATTCCTCATTTTTCCTCTGGAATTGGTGTTGTTTGCCATGATTCCTTTGGTAATCATATGGCTGGCTAGCCTAACGGCTTGTATTTCTTTGGAGGAATCTTCCCGCTCTCACACCTTGGTACATACACACTCATATTATGGACTACAGGCGGCTTCTCCTCTGTTTTGATTCAGTCTTGGTTTATTATGTCAAGAGCAATTTCAACCGTGTTGCTCATAAATTTACTAAAATTGATGTTAATGGTCATTACTTTTGGGTGGGTGACACTCCCTGTCATATTTCTCTTCTGCTTAATTCTGATTTATCTTCCAGAGTTTCACTGTAAACCAAAATTTTATAGGTGAATGAAAGTTGTCCTTGGGATTTTTCAACAAAGAAATTAGATGGAATTACACCTTTGTTTCATCTTCTCAAGGAAGATGATAGAACAATGTTTTTTTGTAAGGGTAATTTTGACATTTTTAAAAATTTTAAGTTGCAAATGATGTCATGTGATACATATAACTGATCGCAGGTTAGATTAACGCAGATGCAAATTGACATGTTTTGAAAGTTCAGGGATTAAAGTGGTATTAAACCCAAAGTACATGATACTAATGAGAATTTTTCCAATTATCTAATTATATAAAAAATAAAGGGTAAAATACAAAATCCACCCCTAAAGTTTCTGACAAATAAAAACTTCCCCTTTAGTTTCATTTTAGCAAAAATCTCCCCTAAAAATTTAAAGAATTCAATGAAAACCTCCCTTCTGTTACTTACCCAAACAGGTAAACTTATAAAATTACAAAATTACTCTAATTAACTCTTAGGACATCATTAAAAATAGGGTAAATTAGAAAGACCCCTGTACTATGGATTGGTGGCCACCAGAGAAATGTGACTACGGGACTTGCAGTTGGGGTCATGCTTCTATGCTCAACCTGGTAAGTTCTATCTACTGGCTATCGATTTCATTTTCCATGTAAATTTAAGTACACATTATGATATCGTTTAACTGGAAATGGGCTAGAAATTTTATTAATCTATAGTTCCTGTTATCAAATCCCATATGGGTTTCTCAATCCGTTTTTCTCTTCCCTCTTTGGTTTTTATTCCTGCTAAGATTGTTCTTTTCTACCTCATTTTTCTGTTTGAGGGGATATTATGGATCAGGATGTCACAGAATACATAATATTTGACTTGGGTTTGGTTTTCTCTTTTTCCTTTTGTGAAAGTAAGAAAAAAAGTTGATATAAGTTATTAAATGAATTCCGAGTTTGATGGTTTTATGAAATCTGCATATTTCTTCTGCTCTTTACAGGATCTTAACAACACTGTTTTGTTAAATGCAGTGAAAGGTACAGAATCCTGATAGTACTTAAGAAACACTTTCTGATGATTGAATTTATTAATTTTGTTCCTCGTTCTTTATGAAAATCTGAAATATAGAACTCTTCCAATCTTTCTGCAGCCTTTTCACCTTTGAAGCTTAGGTTAGGAGGCACCTTGCAAGATAAGGTCATATATGACACAGGAAGCCCTCCACAACCCTGCACTCAATTCGTTAAGAACAGTTCCGAGCTGTTTGGCTTCACACTACCCATGTCTAGATGGGATGAACTGAACAATTTCTTCAAAAAGGCTGGGCAAAACGACTTACCTTACTGTTTTATTATTTTTCTATACTATAGATCCATTTTCTTCTATAATTATCTTTGCAATGCACTTCTGTTTTTTTAGAAGCAATTTCTTCTGCAGGACCAGATATTCATTTCTTAGATTAAATAGATTTTAAGAGAAAAAGGGCAAGAAAAAGAAAATAGAAAAAGTTTAGTGGAATATTTTGATAATTTAACACTTTCCATCATCTGATTTAACAGCCAAGGGGGTCTTTGTATTTTACCCCATAGTACAGGGGTCTTTGTATTTTACCCTTAAAAATATTTTAAAATGCCACGATTAGTTTTAGAGCTAAATTGTTTTAAACTAAAGCACCTGTAAAGGAAAAGCGAAAACCTCAGTTAAAACATAATTAACTCCATGTCCTCCCCTCTCTTTCAAGTCTCAACTTTTTTTTGAAACCCAAACTCCAAACTATCCGCTCCAGTCTCCGGTGAGTGTGGTGGCTTGGCCTACTCTTCCCCCCTCCCCTCCCCTCCTCTCTCTCTCTTGTTTTTTCCTTTTATTTGTATTTTCCCTCTCATTTGAAGCGGGGCCAGTCAAGAGCAAAATCCGTTCGAACACAGCTTTTATAGCCTTACATTAAAAATATCTCTATACTTCTATACTTTATTTTATAGGGAGATATTCCCAATGCAAGGTTATGATGATTTTTCAAATAGAATTTGCTCTAACTGAATCCTGTTTCACTGGGTTATTATTAAATCTTCACGACGCAGCAACCACCGTCACTTATGCCTTCAAAACCTATCCCGACTTTTTTGTGATTTTCAGCTTTTATCTTCTCCCTTTTGAGCCTTCTGTAATGGTAGACACCATGGACGACGGCGAGTTCTAGCTTCCTTCTTAGCTTCTCATTGATGATGACATACTCATGGAGAAGATCAACTACAATAACGGTAATAGGGGCTTTGCCTTTGAGACCAAGCTGGGCCTTTCTTTCCTTTCGAGTTCCTCCACGCCTTTGCATGTTATGGATCTCCTTCGGCTCTCAGCTCCCCAGTTGAGTCGGTCGTGGGTTCCACTGAGATCGAGAGTGATGAGGATGGCTACTTGGCTGGGTTAATTAGACAGATGGCTCATTCCATGTTGCGAGATGATGATAAATTTGCTGCCCCTACTTTTGCTATCGACAACCATATTGATGGAGCGCAATCCGGCTGGTCTTAGATGTTAACGACCTTGCCTCTGAACGGAACTACAGGAAACCCGAAACGGAGAAGATGAGGAAGCTCCGGGGGGAACCCGGTATGGATGCTCCGAAACTCAAGTTAAAATTCTTCAAAGGCAAGATAAAACCAGATGGCGCAAAGTTCGCATAACTTGTTCTTGGGAGGTAGGGAGCCTTTTATAATCACCTCGCGCACTCACTTCTAAGCTTTTGTCAGGTCGGGTATGATTATTCCTAAGCTCCTGCCAGTTCGGATGTGATCCCCTCTGGTTGGGCAGAACCGCCACTGCTCTCTTTGTCGGAGCCGTCTCTGCGGCTGGTGACGACAGTGGCGGGTGGCGGCGGCAGGTGGCCGTTGAAGTGCGGCTGTCAAGCGTAAGATCCCAAGTCAGTCGGGTGCACCGCCCTCGGATTCGGACATCCTCGGTGTCAGGTATGATACGTTTGTCCAATCTAGCGTCCTGGAGGCGAAGTGCTAGAGTGGTGAGCGAGGTGAAGTCTTGAGTTCGGATAGGGGAGTGTCCCGAACTGCCATGGGGCGGGCCAGTTCGGGTCATTGCTTCGTGTGAGGCTTGGGGCCTAAGGGAGAGTTCGGGCTCCTTGTAGGAAGTTCGGGTTCTTTGTAGGGAGCTCGGGCTCCTTGTAGGGAGTTCAGGCTCTTTGTAGGGAGTTCGGGCCCCTCGTAGGGAGTTCGGGCCCCTTGTAGAGAGTTCGGGCTGCTGGTTCCTCCCTTCGGTGCTCGCACTTTGGGCACGCAGTTGCCCTTGCCACGGGGCTTGCCTTGGCGTGAGGAGTTCGCGAGGTGGCAGGTGGATTTGTCCCGTACTTTGAACTAGTTGACTGATAGCACGAGGTGTTCGTCTGGAGTTGCCCAAGTTTTCTCGAGCGCCCAAAGAGACGGAAAACGCGCCAATCTATCTAAAAAATGCTAACAGACGTGGCGGCGCGCGCTTAGCTCAAATTAAAAAAAAAGCGCACCGCTGGGAGACGTGACAGCGGGTCTTTTCAAATTTTAAAAAACGTGCCACTATCGCTTTTAATGCGAGGGGACGTGCGCTGGTTCTGTCAGTTTCAGAAAGACGTGCGCCAACGTTCTGTCAGTTTCAGAAAGACGTGCGCCAATCACGTCTTGGTCTTTGTGGACGTGTGGTCAGCGCGACTGCGGGCCGTCGGATTGGTTTTAATCTGAGCCGTTGCTTTTTGGTCACTGTGGGTATAAATAGTGGGGGACCCCAGTCGCTGTCACTTCCATGCTTTGCTTTTCGAGCTCGCGTCCAAGGTTCAGCTCGCGTCCAGGCTTTCAGTTCGCGTTCAAGGTTTTTGCTCGTCCAAGTTCCTATAGTCTATTCTAGCCTTTTTCTTGGTGAGTACCTTCCTAGAACCCACCTTTCTCCTCGATGTCTAGCTCGGATAGCTCAGACGGTTCTTCAAGTGGGTCAGATGCAGGTTCCATGAACCGAGTTGCATCCCCTGATAGTTCTAGCGAGCCGGAGGTAGAGCTCGAGGAGGAGTTCGAACCCGTAGGCCGAGTCGCCTCAGGTAGTTTGGCGTCCACCTCTCGTCAGGGTCGGACGTTAGACAAGTTTGGCCCCTCGACCATGACGCCTGAGGGGCTCCAATCCCTTATTACCTATTATAACTTGCCTGGGGAGTACGCTTATTTCATACCTTCAGGTAGCTTTCCTTGGGAACATGGTCTTGATGAGATCGTGATATTCCAGGAGCAGCTCGCTGCGGGGCTGCGACTGCCTTTCCATCCCCTCCTTGTCGAAGCCTTGAACCACTTCGGCGTGACGGTCGGCCAGCTTCACCCGAACTCCATTCGAAATTTGGTGGGGACAATCTCCTTATTTTGCGAACAGGGCTTCCCTTTAGACTTGGAGATTTTCTCTTCCATCTTAATGCTTAAGAAGCAAGCAGGTCCCCTTCCCGGGCGTAGGCGGGCGTATTACCTGTCTCCTCGCCTGGGTTTTAAGCTTTTACATGAACTTCCCAACATGGTCCCGACGTGGAAGCGGGACTACTTCGGGGTGCGAAGTGTACTGGGGTGGCCATTTCAGACCGGGTGGGGGATGACTGCCCCTGACTCCGGTGTTACGCTTGACAAAGAGACGGTGAAGGGCCTCTGGCAATGGGTGCGGCTTGGGATAAAGTGCCAACAGTATCTAACAGAGGCCAAGCTCATTGCGGTCGGCCTGAGTTCGGGTAGGTTCCTCACTTGGAGGTTCTGTTTTGCTGTCTCTTGCTTTTTTCTGATGCCGAACTCTTTTTTGCTGGTGTGATGGACTCAGAAAGGACTCGTGGTGGGCACTTGTTTCAAGGCATGAAGAGGAGGAAGCGGGTCGCCAAACGAACTCGCGCCGAGCTGCCCTGGGATGCGGAGCCCGAGGTACCGGACTACCCGTCAGAGGATCTGCCTAGGGAGCCCGAGATGGCTCCTCCCATGCAAGAAGCGGCAGGGGGCCCTTATGCTGAGACTACTTACACGGGGGCTCCCACCTACTCTGGTGCTCCTGCTTACTCTGGGTCTGCTCATACACGAGCTGGGCTCTCAGGCTCGGGGGTCCCAGGGGATTTTAGTAGTGTGCTGTCGCCGACCCACGCTCTTCAGAAGAGTAAGGATGCCATTTTCCCTGAGGAGGTCGCGACGTGGACTGATCTCCCTCTGCACCAGGTGGCCTGTCGTGCTGTTACTCATGCCATGGTGGTAAGTCAAGACTTTTTTATCGAGTTCTTTTGCTTTTATTCTTCTAACTATTGGTTCTTCTGATCACTTGTTCTTTCTTTTTGGTAGGTGAACTCTTCTATCCATGCCTTGGCGGCCCAGGTGGAAAGGAGCTCGAGGTAGGCGCAAGCTGCCGAAGAGGCTCTTCGTGCTGCCGAGACGGCTTCCCGAGCTACTGAAGCGGTTGCTCGTGCTGCCGAGGCGGCTTCCCGAGTTACTGAAGCGACTGCTCGTGCTGCCGAGGAGGCTGCTCGCGTTGCACAGATCAGGCAGGCGATGTCTCAGAGAGATGCCGAGGCCATGGGAGTAGTGGTGAAGCACATGGCAGACCTGAGGCTGGATCTGCAACATCAGGTTGAGTACCTTCAGGAGGACATTAGGGAGAGGACACAGATCTTTTCTCAAGGCATTGAAGATGCCAAGAAGAAGGCCGTCGATGAGTACATCGCCTCGCCGCGCTTTGATGACCTGATGGTGGACTCGTACAGAAGGGGTTTTAAACTAAGCCGGTGGATGATCCAGAATACGTACCCCGAGCTCGACATCAGTACCATATGCACCTCGCGCATAACTCAGGAGATGTCCAATGCTGCTGATGGTGAGCCAGATTCCGAGGGCGAGGCAGGGCCTTTGGGTATCGTTGAAGTGCCTTCCGATAATGAAGAAGTAGCTCCGGGCCTGTAATTTTTTTTTGTTCGAAATGTACTCCCTTATTTTGAAATGGAATGACTTTTCTTTTGGTTAAGTGTTGATTGTTCTTTCTCCCGAACTGAACGTATTTGCTGAACTGACCATACGTCTGGTCTGTTTCCTGCCCGGGTTACCGCACTCGTGCGGCCTATTTTGGTGTTTAATACTCTGAGATGCCGATGTCCCTATTAGCTCGTTGTCTCCGCTTCGCTTTTGGCTGACTTTTCTTTGCTTGCCTATGCCGAGGTACCTTCGTTAGCTCGGCATCCTAGCCCTTAGGCTTTGGTGGCGATTTTATCCACTTCGCTTGGTGGTCTATAGGTAGTATCGCCTTAAGTTGACGATATTCCATGCTCGGGGTACTTGCTTACCCTCTAAGGTTTTGAGCTCGTATGCCCCCCCGAGTGCTTTCTTTACTCTATAGGGCCCTTCCCAATTTGCTTCAAGTTTGCCCACGCCGGGTTCGGGTACCATGATCTTACGGAGAACCAGGTCGCCAACGCGGAAGCTCCGCTTCTTTACTTTGGCGTTGTAGTACCGAGCTACTTTTTGCTGGTAGGCCGCTGTCCGGATGTGCGTGAGATCTCTTACCTCATCTAGTAGGTCGAGGTTGGTGCGTAACTCGTCTCCGTTTGTCTGATCATCATATGCTTCTAGTCGTAGTATAGGTATTTCGTTTTCCGCTGGGATTACCGCTTCGGTGCCGTAGGTGAGGTTAAAGGGGGTCTCTCCCGTGGCGGTTTTTTCCGTAGTTCGGTGAGCCCATAGAACACTTGGTAGCTCGTCCGCCCATAATCCTTTCGCTCGGTCTAGTCGTGCTTTCAGTTCGCGGAGGATGACTCTGTTCATTACTTCTGTCTGACCGTTTGCTTGCGGGTGTGCGACCGATGTGAAGTTCTGACGAATTTCCATATCTTGGCACCATTCTTGGAACTTGATATCCTCGAACTGTTTGCCGTTGTCGGAGATTAGTATCCGAGGTAGCCTGAAGCGACATACTATGTTCCTCCAAAAGAAGTTCTGTATGTTTCGGGCTGTGACCGTTGCCAGAGGTTCAGCCTCTATCCACTTTGTGAAGTAATCTACTACCACCACTAGGAACTCTCTCCCACCTGTTGCTGGCGAGAAAGGCCCCAGGAGGTCGATGCCCCATTGCGCAAAGGGCCATGGACTGGTGAGGTACCTGAGGTCGGCAGCAGGCTGATGGTGGATATTGGCGTGCTTCTGACACTTGTCGCATTTCCTATCGAGCTCGACCGTCTCTGCCTTCATCGTTGACCAGTAGTATCCTTGTCGAAGTGCCTTTTGGGCGAGGGCTCTGCCCCCCAGGTGTCCGCTGCACAGACCTTCATGGGTGTCGCGTAGTACAAGTTCGGCTTTGGCAGGTAGCAAGCAACGCAGGTAGGGGAGCGTGTAAGATCGTCGGTACAACCGTTCATCTATTATGACGTATTTTGCTGCCTGGCATTGCACCCTCTTGGCTGCATTGTGGTCCGCATGGAGGGATCCATCTAGCAAGAAGCTCGCGAGTGGGTCAATCCAGCTCGGCACTGCTTCAAGGACGGGAGCGACCTCCTCTGCCCCACCGAGAATGCTAGGCCGAGGTAAGTCCTCTATGTACATGGTTCTCATGGTGTTGTGACTCGTGCTGGCTAACCGAGACAGGGCGTCGGCCTCAGTGTTCTTTGACCTCGGGATTTGCTTGATGAAGTGTAACTGAAAGTTGAGCAGAACCTCCTTTACTTTGGCCAAGTATGCGATCATAGTGAGCTCGCGTGCTTCGTATTCGCCCGTAATCTGGTTGACCACGAGCTGAGAATCACTGCAGATAACTATGTGCTTTGCTCTTACCTTTTGCTTTAGGTTCAGCCTGGCTATCAGTGCCTCGTACTCCGCCTCGTTGTTGGATGCCACGAACTCAAAGCGTAGTGCGTATTTCAACTTCGTGCCACCCGGGCCACATAGGACTATTCCAGCCCCGCTGCCCTACTGATTCGAGGAGCCATCTACGTGAAGGATCCAGGGCTCCTCATCCTAGTTCGCGTTTGGCCTAACCAGGAGAGATGCCACACTGGCTGCTACTTCACGGGGTTTAGACTCTATTGGCTTGGGAGCTCTGGGCTCGCCTGAACTGGGGATCTCGGGCTCAACCCGCCCAGGGGCTTCGAGGCTGAACATGCACTCGGCGATAAAATCTGCTAAGGCTTGGGCCATAATAGCAGTTCGTGGCCTATACTGGAGGTCGTACTCGCTGAGTTCAATGGCCCACTTTGTTAGCCGACCGAAAACTTTGGGCTTAAGTAAGATTTGCATCAGAGGTTTGTTGGTCAAGACCACGACAGTGTGAGCCTGGAAATACGGGCGGAGTTTCCGAGCTGCAATTACTAGTGCATACGCTAGCTTTTCTATCTGCGGGTATCTCGTCCCTGCTCCCTGTAGAATTTTACTAACATAGTAGACGGGCCGTTGGACCCGATCTGCTTCTTTTATTAGTACCGAACTGACCACCTCGTCACTTGCCGAGAGGTACAGTTCTAAGACCTCGCCTTCCTCAGGCCTGGCTAAGGTTGGCACGGTAGCGAGGTAGCCTTTTAGTTCGTCGAGCGCGAGCTGGTAGTCTCGGGTCCATTCGAACCCTTTGCCTTTGATTGCCTTAAAGAAAGGCAGACAGCGGTCTGCCGATTTGGACATGAAGCGGCTCAGAGCGGCTATGCGGCCGTTTAGCCACTGAACTTCTTTCACATTTCGGGGTGGTCTCATATCTAGGATGGCCTTTATCTTGTCCGGGTTGGCCTCAATACTGCGCCGGTTGACAATGTACCCTAGGAACTTACCCGAGGTGACACCGAAGACACATTTGTTAGGGTTTAGTTTCATGCTAAATCGACGTAGAATTTGGAAAACGGAATCTAAGTCTTGTATTAACTCCTGTGAGAATTGCGTCTTGACGATCATGTCGTTTACATAACACTCTATTTTCGTGCCAATTAAGGGCCGAAATAGCTTATTTACAAGTCTTTGGAAGGTCGCCTCAGCATTCTTCAGTCCGAAGGGCATGACCTTGTAACAGTACAGGCCAAACTCGGTTATGAAGCTGGTTTTTTCCTCATCGGACTGGTCCATCCTGATTTGGTTGTAACCTGAGTAGGCGTCCAAGAAGCTTAGCAGCTCATGTCCCGAGGTCGCGTCCACTAGGCGGTCAATTCTGGGGAGGGGGAAGCAGTCTTTTGGGCAAGCTCGGTTCAGGTCAGTATAGTCGACGCACATGCGCCACTTGCCGTTTGCCTTTTTCACCAGCACTGGGTTGGCCACCCCGCTCGTGTAATGAACTTCCCTTATGAAATCTGCTGCGAGGAGCTTTTTGACCTCCTCGTCGATCGCCCTCCAGCGCTCTGGGGCTAAGTTGCGTTTCTTCTGTCTAATGGGTCTGACTATAGGGTTAGTGTTAAGTTTGTGAGTTATAAGGCCAGGGTCAATAGCGGGCATATCGGCCGCGGACCATGCAAAAATATCTAAATTTTGAAGTAAGAAACTCACCAGTTCGGCTCGTAGAGGCTCCTTGACGGAAGCACCGATCTGTATTGTCCGAGCTGGATCCGTAGCCGAAGTCGGAATTGCGACTGTTTCCTCTATGGGTGAAGCTCGTTCCTCGCCCTGCTCCGTTGGCCGCTCCAGCTCGAGGTCGTTGGTCGCCTTGGTTTTTCCCTTTAGGGCGGCAACATAACACTTGTGGGACTCAAGCTGGTCGCCCCACGCTACCTCCACACCGAAGTCTGTAGGGAACTTCATTGCCAGATAGTAGGTGGAGACCACTGCCCGCAGAATATGTGTAAATGGCCATCCTATTGGCATTATATTGGGAGGGGGTCGCGACCACCAAGAAATCGTGGTTGAGTCTGACCGCACAAGGCCATGTGCCGACTTCCACAGGTACTGTTATCTTTCCGAGGGGCCTAACTTCCTCTCTGGTGAAGCCTACCAGGGGAGTGTTTGAGGGCTTCAGCTCGCTTCTCTGCAGCTGTAGCTGGTCAAATGCCGACTTGAAGAGGATGTCTGCCGAACTACTTGAATCCACAAGTACGCGCCTGACTTCGAAGTCGCTGATCCTTAGTTTTATGACGCGTCATTGTGGGGGTAGTGGACCCCTCACGCATCGTCTTCCGTGAAGAAGATTGGTTCTTTTGTCTTCGGCCTCTTTGGAGGGTTCTGTCCTTCTCGGGCTGCCTCACGAACTGACGTCCGGGCTACTGCCGAAGTACACCCTGCTACCGAAGCACACCCTGCTACCACTGAACCTACCACTATTACATGGATGGTTCCCCGAATTGGCCTCTCTTTCGGAAGCTGTTGTTGCAACGCTTCGGCCGGTCTGCTACTGGACTTGGGGGCATCCTTTCTGTGCTCCCCTTGCCGACCAGCCTTATCGTTATTATTATTATTATGCTGTACAAAATTTCTCAAGTATCCGTGACGGATGAGTCCCTCTATCTCGTCCCGGAGATTATTACACTGCTCGGTACTATGACCGTGATCTCTATGAAAACTACAGTACATATTTTTATTTCTCTTGCTTGGATTCCCCTTCAGGCGAGGTGGCCACTTCACGTATGGGGCGTCTTTGATCGTCATCAAGATCTCGGTCCACCTCGTGTTTAACGGCGTGTAATCCGTCCAAACTACTAAGGGAGCTCAGGACGGCTGGCTCGGCTTCGCCTCCCGGGCCAGGTTTCTTCTGTCACCTAGGTTGGAGGGCTCACCTTCTCTTTTCCTTTTCTCTACCCTGCCTTCGGTCCTTTGGTTTATCTCTTCCTCTGTTCTCATGAACTTGTCCGCGAGTTTGAGGAATTCGGCCACGGTCGCGGGCTGGTTGGCTACCATGTGCCATTTAAACTCCTTGTGCGTTACTCCTCTCTTGGCCGCCGCGAGTTGTACCGCGGGGTCTAATCGCGGTATCTGCAAGCACGCTTCATTGAACCGCTTGATGTAGCTCCGGATGGATTCTCCTTCTCTCTGGACTACTCCGAAGATGTTTTCCTCAGTTCTGGGGCATCGCTTGCTGGTAGCAAAGTGTGCTGTGAAGACCTGCACGAACTGGGTTCAGCTTCTTATTGACCCTGGGGCTAGGTTCCTGTACCAGGTGCGGGCCACCCCCTGAAGGTGGTGGTGAAGGCCACGTACATGCATGATTCACTGGCCCTAGCGAGGTGCATTTGGGATTGGAAAGCATCGACGTGGTCGTTGGGGTCAAAGGACCCATCGTACTTGTCCAAAGGTGGAAGCTTGAAGTCTCTGGGCATGGGGACTGCTAGGAGTTTTGACACGAGGGGGGAAGGAACTGAGAGAATCGGGGCAGCTTTTACCTCGTCCGAGCTCGTCTCTTCCTTACCTCTGAGCTCGGGTAGGACACGGGTGGTAGTTTGGCGACTTCGCTGGTGCCTTCGTTGTTGAGTGGGCCTGGTACTGGCGCTGCTGGCCTCTGTGTTGCTGAGCTCGATGGGCCCGGAATGTTGGTAGTCTGCTGCCAGGGCGCTGAATCGGTTCTCTGTGAGCGGGAACTCGGGCCTGGAGCACTGAGGTGTTGACCTTGCGGGCGAGGTTCCTGACCCGCCTACAAGCTGCGAGGTGGGGGTGATTTTTCTTTCCCTTCGGCCTGGGGATGAGGCCTAGCTATTAGTGGGGTTCTGGGGCTGGGAGGCTTCTCCCTGGTGGGGGCGTCCACCCTAAGGGGAGGCCTTAACCGGCTTCGGAGCAGGGTGCCGAGGTGGAAGCAGTGATTGGTTCAGGGGTAGTTGGGGGAACTACTGCTGGTAGTGCTGTTGAGAGAGGTGGTGTAGTACTTGGTGCTGCTGGAGTTGATGCTGCTGGAATTGTTGCATTTGGGCTTGCATTGCCCGCATGCATTGCATCAGGTCGTCAAACTGGCTCTGGCGGGCCGCCAGGGGGGCAGCAGTTGGTTCAGCAAAAGTTGTTTCGATAGGGAGTGGAAGAGGGATGTTCATGGCAGGAAGGCTTACGGGCGCCACCGTTTGAGGCACATTCAAGCTGGGGATCCCATCCACCGGAAGGGGGATGGTGAACTGTCCGATGCATACCACGGGGGCTTGGAGTTGTTCCCCGGTGGTGTTCGTCTTTGTGCCACGTCCAGGATTGCTGGAAGAAGCCATGAGTGTTGGGATTTTTGGAAGAAGAGGTTGTGAGAGTTTTTTAGAGGGAGGCTTTTAGAAGCGTTCCCACAGACGGCGCCAATTGATGGAGCGCAATCCGGCTGGTCCTTCTTGTCAACGACCTTGCCTCTGAACGGAACTACAGGGAACCTGAAACGGAGAAGATGAGGAAGCTCCGGGGGGAACCCGGTATGGATGCTCCGAAGCTCAAGTTAGAATTCTTCAAAGGCAAGATAAAACCACATGGCACAAAGTTCGCATACCTTGTTCTTGGGAGGTAGGGAGCCTTTTATAATCACCTCGCGCACTCACTTCTAAGCTTCTGTCAGGTCGGGTATGATTATTCCTAAGCTCCTGCCAGTTTGGATGTGATCCCCTCTGGCTGGGTAGAACCGCCACTGCTCTCTTTGTCGGAGCCGTCTCTGTGGCTGGTGACGACAGTGGTAGGTGGCGGCGGCAGGTGGCCGTTGAAGTGCGGCTGTCAAGCGTCAGATCCCAAGTCAGTCGGGTGCACCGCCCTCGGATACGGACATCCTCAGTGTCAGGTATGGTACGTTTGTCCAGTCTAGCATCCTAGAGGCGAAGTGCTGTTGTGGTGAGCGAGGTGAAGTCTTGAGTTCGGATAGGGGCATGTCCCGAACTGCCATTGGGCGGGCCAGTTCGGGTCATTGCTTCGTATGAGGCTTGGGGCCTAAGGGAGAGTTCGGGCTCCTTGTAGGGAGTTCGGGCTCTTTGTAAGGAGCTCGGGCTCCTTGTAGGGAGTTTGGGCTCTTTGTAGGAAGTTCGGGCCCCTCGTCGGGAGTTCGGGCCCCTTGTAGGGAGTTCGGACCCCTTGTAGGGAGTTCGGGCTGCTGGTTCCTCCCTTCGGTGCTCGCGCTTTGGGCACGCTGTTTTGCCGAGCTGTTGCCCTTGCCATGTGTTGAATGATTACGAGGTCAGGCCAAATCTTCCTTCATCACATACGACGTGGGCTATGACTGGTTCCCCACAATCAATGTTGTGCGTAGTTGGAAGCTGGTCGGGTCACAGTGGAGGTTCCAGCCGTCAAAGTCCCAACGGCCTTTCACAGGTTTCTTCACCACCGTTCATGCCATTGAATGGGAAAGAAAATGCGTGGGATCTGCTTTCCGCTGTTGCAGGGTAGGTTGTGAGGATGAAGATGAATAATGAGATGCCCCTGAACAATCAAGCACGTGGACTCCTCGGTTCGACGGAAGCCCTCTCTTGTTCTTGGCATTTTAAAGTATTTTTAATGACGCCTTGAGGCTTAATTAGAGGCATTTTTGTAACTTCATATGTTTACGATTGGATGTAGTGATTGATGGGAGGTTTTTGTTGAATTTTTTAAAAGTTGAAGAGAAATTTTTGCTAGGAAAAGTTTTTATAATTGTCAAAAACCCTTGGGAGGTTTTTAAATTTTATTCAAAAATAAATATAAAATAATTATATATTATTATTTATTTTTCACTTAATAAAGCCTTAAACCTATATAAAGTAGAAAAGATAATGAGAGTGTTTGGAATAGTGAGTGTTTAAATAACAAACGCGTTAAAATTATTTTTAAAACTTCCTTCAATGGTTAGATGTTTTTACGGTTATGTCGATGTAATGTTTATTGACACCTAATTATCACAAATGATTGTAATAATTATTACCTTTTTCGATTAGTAAACGAAACCGAACACATACAATGATTAATAAATATGCAGCTCTTGGCCTGCTTTGGGCTGATGTTTGGCATCGATGCCATTTTTTGAGAAAGTACCGTTTTCTGAGAAATTCTGAGAAAATGGCTCTTCTCTTAATGTTCGGCATTGATGCTGCCACATAGGCAAACAGAGGGAGCAAATAGACGCTGAAACAGGTAATAGTTTTTCAAACGACGCTCCAGCGGCGATGGTGTAGATCTCGTTGAAGAAGAAAATATAGGCGACTTTGTCACTTTGATGAGTTGATCATCTGATTTTACAGAAACCTGAAACCGGAGACGTTGGTGGTGTGCACATTAGTTCGGGAATCAAGGGGCAGGAGGAAATAGAAAACTGCTGACAAAAGGGGAAACAGAAAGAGAGATTCCCGCCATCTCTTTATTTCAACCGTTTTGCGGGTTATTTTCGTCGTCTTCTTTTTTTCCATTCTTCTTTAATGTTACGAGTCAATGTCGGTAGCTTGTCTTCCCTTCTGAGGAACTGTGCTTCTCCCTCTGTCATTCGCCAAGCTAAGCAAGCGCATGCCCAAGTCCTTGTCCATGGCTTCCTTCCCAACGTCACTCTTCAAACCGATCTCTTGTTAGTCTACTCAAAGTCTGGCCGCCTTGAAGATGCCCGATGTATCTTCGATGGAATGGTCGAAAGAAATATGTATTCGTGGAACATTTTGATCTCTTCGTATGTTCAAAACAGTCTCTACAATGAAGCTCTAAGTATTTTTAAAGGGTTTCTGAAGATGGGTCTTCGTCCAGATCACTTCACGTTTCCGTCTGCTTTTAAAGCGTGTGCAGGAACTGGGGATTTCTATTCAGGAAGGAAACTTCATGCGTTGGTAATCAGAGTTGGGCTTGAAGATCATGTTATTGTAAGGAGTTCAATATTGGACTTGTATGTAAAATGTGGGAATCTAATGGATGCACAGAGATTGTTTGTGAATATGTGTCAAAGGGATGTGGTTGTTTGGAATTGCATGATTTCAGGGTTTGGAAGGGCTGGGCTTTTTGTGGAAGCGTTGAACTATTTTAGGGAGATGCAGACGAAAGGAGTGAAGATGGATTCAAGGACAGTACCTAGCATTTTAAATGTCTATGGAAAGGAAGGTAATCTAATGAAGGGGAAAGAAATCCATGCGCAAGTTGTTAAGAATCCGATTTTTAGTGAAGACATTGCAATTGGAAATTCTTTGATTGACATGTATGCAAAGTGTGGGTGTTTAGATGGTTCACTAAAGGTTTTCAGGAGCATGCGTAATTTGAATCTGGTGACCTGGACAACAATGATATCTTCTTATGGGCTTCACGGGAAAGGTGAAGACTCTTTGGATCTTTTTGAGAAGATGTTGCTTAATGGATTTGAACCTAACGGTGTCACATTTACTGCACTTTTAGCTAGTTGTAGCCACTCCGGTCTTGTTAGTGAAGGCTGGAGGATTTTTTATTCAATGGGTTCAGATTATGGGGTTGAACCCACAGTAGAGCATTATGCTTGCATGGTGGACCTTTTAGGCCGTCTTGGGTATCTCAAGGAAGCACTAGACTTGATAAAAAGGATGCCTGAAGCTGCATCAGGGAGCACTTGGGGTGCTCTTCTTGGTGCTTGCAGGATGCATAAGAATGTGGAGATTGGTGAAATTGCAGCTTACCAGCTATTTGAATTGGAGACCAGGAATCCTAGTAATTATATTGCATTGTGCAGTATCTATGACTCTGTTGGCCGTCTGGATGATGTTCTAAAAATTAGATCAAGGATGAGAGAACTAGGTTTGACAAAATCACCTGGGTGCAGCTGGGTTACAATTGAAGGTAGAGTCCGCAGGTTCTACCAAGGTGATCTTTCACATAGATGGGTGAAAATCACATGTGAAACATTAGAAAGGATAATTAGGACAATGATGTTGCCCTTTCATTGTGGATAGCTATTAACTGTGTTAGGCATGCCTCATATTTTCAGTTGCATGAACAAGTTATTAGACAGTTGTATGCCCTTAGCTCCAATCAGAATGATGTACATTATGAATTTATTGTAAATGAATAAAGTACATATTTGATTAATGTTCCTGTGGTGTGTTTCTGTGTAATATCCTTAAACTGGACACTTATGAGACTCGTGTTAGTTTAGAACGCTCACAGCCGTTGGGTAAGTCTAGTGAGATTTTTCCTGTCAAGGCTGACATTGGTGTGCTGCCAAATGTTGGGGTGGTCTGTCTAAGCCGCCAGGGTGAGACCCAAGGCACATGCAGTGTAGCATTAATTGAATCTTTGAACTGAACCAGATTTCTAGTATTGCCCTGGACCTTGGAGATTGATGGACAAAACTGGAAAGTTACACCTGACCCCTAGACTCGATTATGATACTGTACTAGGTGTCGGATTGGACTGTCTTTGATATGCCAATCAGTGAGATCCTTAGCGGGGGTCAAAACCTGGGTATGTTGGGACAGTCCGAGAATTCATCTGAGTGAGTGATCATAGTGACAGGATCAACCCCTTTGTCGGATAAAGGTAATGATCGGGGATGCACTCTCTCTGATGGAAACCAAGACTGCCGGCAACTGATTTCGATCGTTGAAATTTTGTTTTGCAAAATATATTTATATACTGATATACATATATATATATATATATATATATATATATTACGGTTTCTAAATGTTTGCAAAAGGGTTTTAATTCCCGGGATCCATGTGAGTAAAGAGTGCAACACTGTTCCTTGCAGCCGAGGGAGAGGTCCTCTCTTGTCGGGCAGTGTTTGATCATTATAAGCTGAGAGGTTAAGTGTAAGACCATTAAGGGTAATACCTGATGGGCTAATCTTGCATATGTCCACAGTCCCTAGGTGTTACAAGGTGGTTTAGCCCAATGATCACTTAGGGTAAGTGTTGGGCCCACTAGGAGCCCATATGATGGGCTTCAGGGGGTGTACTGTTTACAACAGTGTATTCGGCCAGGCCTTGTAACAAAGGCTGGGCTGAATCCATGTGGCTAATGTGTAGATCAATGTTTGGGTCCCACGCCATACAAGGAAGCCTAACTGGGCAGTAGTTTGGAAGGCTAAGTGAGCACATGTCCTTAATGGGCTTAAAGCCTATTTCGAACTAGGCTGATTTGATCAGTTAAAAGAGGGGCAAATTCTGAGATTAGATTAGCTGATTTAGAAATTTCCTAATGGGATTAGGAAAATGCTGATCTAATCTGCAGATAAGATAAGGGTTTACCCTTACCACTTAAAGGGACTTCTGATCCCTTTAAGCCTATAAAAGGAGGGGGTGGCAACCTTTAGAGACACAGTATTCACATTCTCTTCAGAGCTAAAATCACAGAAGAAAGAATTCAGCAACCCTGCGAAATTCTTTCTTGCCGCCTCCTTCCTGCCATCGCCATACCTGCCAGTTCGATCTTCTGTTTCAGTGGGAGAAATCAAGATCGGATCTTGATATTAGTCCTTTGTGAAGGGACTGATTGGAAGCTGTGCTCATGTGCCGTTCTGCTAATTCTTGCGAAGGATTAGGTTCTTGGGAAGAATACTGTTGATTCTGCTCCATCCTGTACTGTGCCATATTTAGTGGGAGTAGTCTTTGGATCATTTTTTGGGCGTGAACACCTCCATTGGGAGATATTATTTCTCCGTATCAGGTATATCCCTTTCCTACTGCTTCTGTTCAGATTTGGTTCGGTTCTTGGTTCAAGATTGATCATTGAAAAATATGATTTTTCTAAAATAGGGAATTCAATTCCCAGTGGAGATGGGAGAAATTTTTGAAATTCGCCCAACCTGTTCCACAAGATTCAGGCGTCCATACGATGAATCTCCCATCCCTTCACAAGCACCTGGACTTACCTTTGGGTGTGGGTGTAGGGAACCAAGGTTGGCTGGCAAAAGCCTACACCAAAGTAATAGTGAGTAAAGTTTCTTTAAATACAACTGCTCTGGTATAAGACAAAAACAAATGTCTTATAGATTGGGGTCCATGACATTAAAAGCTTGATCAATGAATGTCAGAGGAGTGGTAGAAAGGTCTAAGGAATCAGAGGAGGTTGTGATGGGCTCTCAAGAACCACATTGGGCATTTGAAGTTACAACACTAACAAATTTGGAGTTAGATGACTAGTTAATTTGAAAGAATGATACTGCAAAATAACAAATTATTGCACCAATAGCACAATCAGATTGTCTCGAACTTGGATTCAAATCATATAATGTACTGATGTCCATTTACCTAGATATGGGCAAGAACATGACATGTTGGATATGGTATTTACACTAAAGATTGATGTGATGATACAGATAATGAATCCATTTTAAAATGTTTGGGTAAAATTGTAGCAGATACACATAAAGGCTATGGTTTTGATAAGAGAAATAGAAAGTTGAAGGAAAGTTCTCAAGGAATTCCACAGCCACTGAGACCATTGGATCACCCACAAAATGAGAATATGCTATTTAACTTCTCCATGTGGAGCCTAGATATTTGACTTTCTTATATGGTAAATATAAATATCCTTCCTCTACCCATGCATTCATTCCTCTATTAATCTTTTTCTTTGTTCTCCTTTGGTAATTCCTTAATTAACAGAACTGGTTTTGCTTTCACTTTCAATACTTGGTACATAATACATTTAATTTGGCCATCTCACCATTCTTCTTTGGAGACCTGTAATCTATTTTTACATCTTTTGCGATTTTTCTTTCCCGATTTGTTTTGTTGATTTTTTTACTCAAGCATTTGTTATTTGATTTATCAACAAAATTGTTAGAACTTAAGTTTTTAACCCGTATATTTTGAGAATTTGATGTTGTAAATGCAGATAATTCATTTCAAACTTGCAGTGTTCTACTAAAACAGATGTAGTTCTCAAATGTTCATAATGCAAGTAGTACCATCAGGACCCCAATTGAAAACTCACAAGTGCATTAAAGTCAAAGTCCAAATGCAGAATTTGTATGTAAAATGTGGAAGGATATGATGGTACTAAAGTGAAAACAGGGTAATTTTTTTTATGATTTCTGTTTGAGGTAAGAATGTAAGATACAATGGAGCAAAACAACATGGTTCAATGGTGTGCTTATGCAGCATTGTTACGTGGCAGAACTTGTTTGGTTCCTCTAGACATTGACCTTCAAATCCATTCACACAATGACACAAACACCATGAGACATCCAAGTCCAATCAATGATTACATGTCAACCAAGAAAATCCACTGGACTTCATATCAACTAAGACGGTAGTCAAGAAGATAGTGACACTTGGGTGACACCACTGTCTCAATCCCACTAACAAATAGCTAGAGTTGGCTTCAGGGAAATCTCCAAACTCAACTAAGCTCAAATAACAGCTCAACCCAAGACACCAAAGAAAGAAAAATAAGTGATCTTAATGTAAATTGAATTTCCCTCCAAGAAAAAGACAACCAGAAGTAGTTTAGCTAATATTTTTTCCAAATCAGGCATTCTTTAAACCAAAAAAAGTAGTTGAAAATTGAAATGGCATACTAACTAAGTTAGAAATTTTGGTCACATTCCGAACGACATCAACTAACACAAAAACACAAACTAAGAAACCAAAATAGCTTGCTGCATTTACATAACATTGCTATAATGCTTATTATTACATATTTTGTTTAATATTCCTGTGAGGGTCACATAAAAATCAATCAACCAAAAATAACAAAACATTCCACAGCATTCACATGTTAATGTTTGTTGACTCCTACTCTCTATGCTCTACTCTCTACAATGGACAAGTTGTGAGTCTTTACTTTTTTTCAGAGTTAAGAAATCTAATGTTAGTGGATGTATAATGGCTTAGTCGTCAGAAACCTCCTGTTGGTTATTGTGAGTAAAAATACCATGGGATTTTACATGATGAGACTAATTTTAAGATATGTTATCTGGATTTGATTATTGGCCAATCTAATGGCTCATTCATTAGTGGATGTTTAATGGCTTAGGCATCAGAAACCTCCTATTGGTTATTGTGAGAAATTACCATGGGATTTTACATGTTGAGACTGATTTTAAGACCATGTTATCTGGATTTGAATACTGGCCAATCTAATGGCTCATTCAAATCCTGTATACAAAATATACACAAATTTCATACCTTGGTAGTCATATTCCGTGAAAGTGTCCACTCCTCAAAATCCCTTCTCTTGCCAATCCGTCATCTAGAGATCATTGA
Organism: Nelumbo nucifera; assembly: GCF_055504915.1. Classification (NCBI taxonomy): domain Eukaryota; kingdom Viridiplantae; phylum Streptophyta; class Magnoliopsida; order Proteales; family Nelumbonaceae; genus Nelumbo; species Nelumbo nucifera. Next base: position 88,738,418 of record NC_142649.1, read on the forward strand.
ATGGTATGGAAAAGGAATGGAAGTAGGCTACCTCCAGACTATTAAACATCGGTTTATTTTCATTTCTTTTCACCAAATGCATCAGTTTATTGTTTGAATATAGAAAACAAGTATACCTACTGATCATTAACCATTAATGTGATGTTGCGAGGGGCTGATTTTATGTAGCCCAATCATTGGTATAGGAATCTGATTCCCCCCTCTCTTCCTGTAGAAAAATCAACCTCAACTTTGGTGGTTGTTCCTTGGGAGCTTGGGCTTTGGGGTATAGGTGGAGCTTTCAGAAGACATGATGGAGGAATTACTTTGGTTTTCTCTGGTCCCGTTTGGACAGGAGACTTGATTAGAGATGAGACATTTGTGCTATTAGATGGTATGAGATTGACATATTTTTGGGAGGGTCTAGACCCTTGCCTTTAAGAGTGAACATCTTGTTCAGATGGATCCGAAGGTTAGCAAATAACAGGTAGGTTAGCTAGAGAAAGCTTTGGCGTGTTATGTTGGAGGCAGATTTCCTGGATAGCAGCCACAGTATTTTCTTGTTATTTGTAGAAGAATTGGCAGATTTGCCTTCTCTCCTCTTGGAGGATGAGCTGCTTGCAACGTTACTGTTCTTTTGATATTTTATAAATATTTATTCGTATGGATAAAGAACAATTAATATCTTTGCTAGGTACGTCTATTTAGAGATAAATATGTGTTTTCAAGGGAGCAATCATACATAAACTTAACAATTTCTCCTGCATTTCCTGTATCTGTGCATTCCTGCAGTTTTAGTGTGATATGTTTTAGATGGGCCTATATTCCTCTTGTAATATAAATCCTAGACATATAATATAGCTGGTAACAATTATGTCTAAATTTTTCCTCTTTCAGGTTCTTACAAATTCACACCTACATCAGACTCAGTAAATACTGCCTATATATTTTCAAGTAAGGATCTTTCAAGGCAAGTGACTTATTCTTTACCAGTGTTCCCCTTGGTGTTTTCTTGAAAGGATTCTTGCTCAGTCAAGCCCCTGAGAAAGAAAACAATCTTCTGTAATTATAAATGTTAGTCATGTTAATTAGAAGTATATTGAATCATATTGTGCTGAGCACCAACCTACTATATTTCTCTGATCTTGGTTTTTGCTTTAAAAAGTGAAAATTTCAGTGAAGGCCTTATGAACTGTAGAGGCATTCTGGTTTGACAAACATGGAAGGTTGTGTCTGGAAAATAAAAACAATCAGATGCATGCCAATAAAATTATTTCTTACTATTGAGAATTTAATTGCAATAGACTCACCTTCTTTCTTTTCTTGTAGCTGAAAAAGGGAAAATAGGGAAGAGAATATGTAAAAAAAGCAAGAAAAAAACAAGGCTATGGATAGGTAGAGATGCGCAAATGGGTCAGTTCTACCTGGAACCATTTAGAATTAAGCTCAAGCTTGTCTTGATAAGGCCGGTTCCAATTGGTTTTTGGATAGTGTCAGGTTCCAAATTTTTAAAATCAACCCCCACCCAGTTTAGTTCCAGGGTTTGAGGACTTATCCTACCCAAACCAACTTAGAGAACCCGTCTTGATTTGGCCTTTATAATTTGGATTTAATGCATGAGTTTGAATGATTAATTATTTATTAATTATATTATATTTATCTGGACAGATTGTGGATTATATTTCATTTGTATTGAAATTGTATTTAACCTAATTGTGAAATGTGTGTGAAATTGGATTATAGGTCAGTAGGGCTGCAAATGGATCGGATCAGATTCGGTAAAAGGTATATCCGATCTGATCCGGTAAAGACATTTGACTGATCCAAATCCGATAAGAGTCCATTGGATTTTAAGAGTATGATTTGAATTCGAATTTGATTATCTTATTGGATATCCGATTCAATTAGAATTGTAATAAAAGAAATTCTATGATATTAATATAAATAATATATTATATTATTTATATAATATCATAATATATTATAATATATAATATATAATTATATAAATAATATATAATATTTCTTAACTAACAGATCAGTTGGGTCGCAGCGGATTGGATCGGGGTATATCTGAATTCAATCTTTAACTAAACGGATCAATTTTTCTGGTCCGGTCCAATTTGCTAGGATCAAAGGATGTATCGGATTTGGATCTGGATTCATATTGGATCTGATCTGACTTATTTGCAGCCCTATAGTTAGTAATGTTTATGTAATATTATTTAGGTTGTTTATGAATTATGTTTTAGTTTCTCCGATATTGAATAACTATGATGAAATGTGAAATGTTTATGATAAAATTGTCTGAGATCAAAGCTTTGGAAGGAAAAGAATAAAAAACAGTATATTACTATTTTTTGAAAGAACAAATTCCATGAAAGACCTTGAAACCGACCTTGGAACTGCCAAGGCCAAAACCAACCTTGAAACCAATCTTGACAAGGTAGGTTTTAGCTCCAAAAGCCTGGAACCAACCTCCATAGGGTAGATTCCAGGTTTTTCCTTGAAATCTAACGAATAGGGATAGGCAAACCACAAAGCACAACCTACCTCGTTAATGCATCAAGATCAATGTTGATGGATCCTCTCCTTCTCTCTAAACACCCCATACCTCAATGTGTGGGGCAAAACTTAATCATTCCACTTCCATTAGTAACTGTTTTCGGGGATAATGAGGCTAATTTCATGTTTTCTTCTTATATTGTTTTTATTTTATTGAGCGTAGTCTGTAAAATGAACAATGTTTCATACAAGGGAGAAACCTCAACCTCTCACTGTGTCATATCTGAGGTTAGATGAAGTCATAAAGTGGGGCACATGCCAATTCAGCGGGAGAGGTCACAGTTCATCTCTTCCTTTTTTTTCCCTTTTTTTTTCGTTTGGATGGGGCTACAAACAAGGAGTAGCCCTCTCCGGAAATCCTCAGAGGCTCAGAGCCCTAACCTTGGTGAAGGTGGGATGGGATCCTGGGTCTCCACTACAATCAGTTAGAGACTTTTACCAGCAGGATAGTTGGCATTTCCTGATTCTTTGGCAACTTGTGGGCTTCCAGCCTGGCTCTCATTTCTCCTGCTGTGATGGTAGACAAACCTATCATATACCTATCTCTCCCTTGTGGTTTCTAGTGCGATGCAGCCATAGGTGCACCTATCCTCTTTGAGTTTTTGAAGCAACAAAGTTTCAATTTCGTTGGCTTTGGTGGGGTCCAACTCACCAAAATAATTAGTTTATTTTTATTTTTTAATATGCCCAGTCTCTCCTGTGCCTCCGCATAGTCCCCAAGGCTTTGCAATGCTTTATTGATAATCTCTAGTGGTCTATATAGCTTATTCATTTCTATTTTTCCATATAGGTACCACATGACAAAGCAGGCTTTTTCCTAAGGGTTCAACTATGATAATGGAAAGACGCATACCGGAAAAACTAATAGCTAATCAACCAATATCATAAAAGAATAAAAGAGGTGACCGACCAATCAGGTGGTATTCATCATAATTCATGAGGTGCTTTGACTGGTCAAAGCTCTTCCGATACCATAAATTTACCCTTTTCCAAATAGTAATTTGTCCAGCTTTCTTTTGCTATAATAGAGAGTTGTCAACCAATCCAAGATCCATGGATTGCTGTCCATGTTGGGAATTGGTATATGCTTATAAATCTCAGAAATACATCAATGACACTAATCCAATTCTAGAGGATAAGAAAGGTGTATTTTTAGTAATTTATACAAAGTGTGAACCATGGAGATGCATCATACAAGTAGAAACCATGTTAAATGGTAGAAAAATTAAAATATGCATATGCATATATTAGAAAATCTTTATAAATGTCATTGATACTTAAAAATTATAAGTTTTGATAACTAATTAGTTGTTTTTTAATAATTTTTGGCTGATAGGTACTGTATAAGAAGAGAAAATTGTTCAAAGGTCAAAATTTAAAACTTACGTGTGATTTATGAGAAAACTTTGGCCTTTCAAGTTCGACAGCCAGGGCTGTCAACAGGACTCTCCATGCAATACATCCAGCACTTATGCTGCAACAAGTATGTTGTAGTGATGGATTTTTTTTTCTCTCTTTTTTTGATTAATAATATAGGAGTCCATTACGAGAAGTTAATGAAAGTGTTAATTAGGGTGAATTAATTAGAGTAAGCCATTTGAATTTGAATGTCTTGGATGTAGGAGTTAATGGGAGGTGATTAATACCTTAATATGAGGAATATATCGGATATGCCCATTATTTTTATCTGTAGATATTGGCTGATGATACTATGTAATATCGGTAGGATGGCACCAGATTGAAAACAAAATCAGGCTATTCCACTCATGCCTTTTGCTACTAAGACCAAAAACAGATATTTATTGACCCAATATGTATCAATACTCTAAGCCTTGATTTGATGATTATCTCAAGTGATTGAAGTTAAGGCCTCTTGTCTCCTTCCCTTTTCTCAATCCATCCTTGATCTCAGATCATCATGTATAAAAAGACACGTAAGTTCCTGAAACCTCTCCCCTGAAGTTATTGATCATTGTTGAAATCTCCTTTGAACTTTGTTAATTGCAATTATCTTTCATTAACTTTTTAATACAGTTGCAAGTAGACCTCTTATGTTAGAATCCTCTAACAAGAGGCATGAAAATGTCCAAAATACCTATACAATTGCTTTTGACCAAACTGTTTATTTTTCAATTTTTTCTTTGTATAAATTGCTATTTCAAACCCTTCCAATCTCTTTTCTGAAATTGATTTATTTTTCAAGTTTGTCCCTTCATATGAATTGCTTAAAGGGAAATTTGCAACTTTAAACTTCTTTTTTGTTATTGTTCGTAAAGTTTGTATTGTTTTTTATGTAAAACACAACCTCAATAGTAATTGTATAGATATTTTGGACATTTTCGTGCCCCTTGTTAGATGATTCTAAAAAAGAGGATCTACATGCAAGGTGCAACTGTTTCTGAACAGGAGAGGTGATTGCAAATTTGCCCTTCCATTGGTTTTTCAACTGGAATTGTTTTGAGTTGAAACATCGCTTACACAAGTATTTGGGGAATCAACACCACAGCAGTGCTACATCGATGAAGGCATTAAAACTCCAACTTCCAGAGCAGGAAACTTTCAATTTGATATTTCTTCAAACACGCCCCCGGGATGGATTTCACTGAAAAGCGTTTTATAAATGTTTTGATCTAGAACATTCTCCAACCAAATAGAAAATTGACTGCCGAATTCTTAAAACCTATGTGACACCAATGTAGCACCATTTTTTTCCCCTCAAATGACCGTGCTACCAAAGACTCCCCTTAGTCTCCGACAGTACAATTTGGTCGATTGACATTTATTTTAAGACTGTAATACTGTTTTTCACATTGTTGCTATATTTTATCATATATAACCTTGAGATTAAATTAACAAAGTGGTATTTGGTAAGAAGAATCAATTCAATGGTTCCGTTTCTCACCTTGCTACATTATCTAATAATTCAGGAACCCACCATTGAACAATCAAACTTTTAAAGCTGATTCCTCGCTCAAAAATCAGTAAGGGATCAATGTCTCTTTAATTTCGTGTCTAGGGATAATTCCCAAAATTGATGGAGATAGATTTTCGGAATAGGTAGTGGATGATTTTTGAAGTAATACCTGGAATGGTATTGACATGTCCATCCTAATAACGTACAAATTACATCGACGCGTTTTTCATAAAAAAAAAAAGAATCACCATATCCGCATTATTTGGTTATTTCTAGACAATTTTTTTAAGAGACTGATGATTCCCCAAATACCTCAAAATTGGTGATTCCTGAGGCAATCATGAGTAAACCATTCATCCTACTAAACACCATCTAATTAAGGGGTGTTTCACAACATCAATGTTTTTGTTTTCATTTGTTTTTAAAACATGTTCATGGACTGTGTTTTTGTTTTGAAAAGCAAAAGCTAGTCAGTTTGTTACAAAAAAACAATTCACGTTTTAAAAACACTCTTTTTTTTTGTGATTTTTAGAACAAAAAACAAAATTTTTAGTACCGATAATTAATTTGAGTTATGGAAACACCCCGTAAATCAAGATTAGCCAGTGGTGAGACTCAAATAGAATAGACTAAACAGTTCAAACAGTGTCCTAATTCCCCTAAATCTATGATGCCCAAAAAATAATTGTTACCTGTCTATCTAGTAGCTGTTTCTTTAGCACTCTTACTAAATGTGCCGAATGTTAGAGAAGCCAATCCTCTCCAACTCTGTTAATTAAGTTACTTTACCAAAAAAAATAAAAATTCTGTTTAGTCTGCTTAGGATACAAATTAAAAATCAAAATCAGGATCTATGTGGAATGAAGTAACCCAATGGAAACAAAGTAAATAAGGAAGCTAAAGCAGGATGCATACAGACCAGAAAGGTTTACATGAAGAATTTATGAATGCAAAGGGCAGTTCTGTTTCTTAACATTTATAAAAATGGGACCAACTCTGAATCTTATTGTATGAAATAAAAGGAAAAAATCATTTCTTGTTAAAACTAGATTCTAAAATCATTAAGAGAAAAAGAAAAGACTGATTACATTACAACCTCACCAAGCAGCAATCAAGCTCTGCCCAATTTAATCTCAGCTATTTCAGATGCCATATTTTAAATGCTGCACATCATGATGTAAAACAGCTTTCTGTACCATGGGATTAGTCTTAATTAATCTCTATTTCATTTAGTATTACTGTACCTCATGATTTATTTTTATTTATTTTCTTTTAAATATTAATTGTTTGCTTGATTTAAGGGCTTAAAAAGGCTCGATCTTGGAAAATACCTGAATAGAGAAGAAGCCTGAGCCTCTCCTCCTGTTCTGTCATGACATCAGTCTCATATTAGAGCTCAAGCACTAGTTCATAAACCTGAGTCAAGCTGCAAAGCTGGATTTTGTGCAACCCTAACACCTACCTTTATCTTGAAGTGTAGAAGAGCAAGGACCAAAGTATCAGTATCAAAGAGTATTAAAAGGATATTTTAAAATACTTGTTGGAATAAACTTAGGAAACACATAGAGATACAGAGAAAGTGTTAGGATATGCATGAATATCCAAAGGAAACTCATATATATAAATGTCACAAATGCATAGGTTCAGACGACTATAAATAATAAGTATATAAGAAATACATATAGTTGATATGAAGAGTGAACCGTGATATATTTGGGAAACCTTGAAAACTGATGAATGAAACCAATATAAATCTCATCAATACTTTGTGATAAATAAAAATCTTATCAATACTTAAAAAGATACATTATCTTTTTTGTCTTTATTTGTATTAATTACTATGAAGATTTAACAATAAGAATTTAATACGACAATTTTTGTCTTTATTCCATAAAATCGTTCCAAATAAACAAACAGTGATTAAGAATCTGTCACACTGTGGATGGAAATAGAAGCACATATGGCTTTTTTCATCCTTGAAAACCAGCTTTATCAAATTTCAATCATGCTTTGTGCTCAAGACGGTGATGGTTGTAGGCTGATGATCCTTCTCCAAGCTCAAGAGCAGGAGGAGGACTCTTCATGGTTTTAACATGAGAAGCTTCTCCGACCGTCTCGTTCTTCTTGATTTCTTCTTGTATATGCACATCATCCTCAATGGATAGTAGCACAGTTTGTGTACCATGTGGCCCCGGTACTATGGCCTCCTGAATCTTGAGATGTTCATCAACGTTTATGATCTCAGTTTCCTGAACCTTCTTCTTTTTCTTCTTGAGGAAGCAGCAGAGAGCGGCCGAGAGAAATGCAAGGAAGAAGAGACCACCGAGAGAGACAAACACGACAATTATAACCGTGGAATGGTGTCCTGATGGTGGTGGCGGCGGAACAACATGAGGAGGAGGTGGTGCTAAGGGATGAGGTGGCGGTGGTCTTATTGGTGATGGAGGCGGAACTGAGTGAGGAGGTGGCAGTGGCTTTACTGGAGATGGAGGTGGCAGTGGCTTTACTGGAGAAGGAGGAGGTGGTAGTGGCTTTACTGGAGATGGAGGAGGTGGTTTTGCTGCCGGAGATGGAGGTGGCAGTGGTTTTACTGGAGATGGAGGTGGCAGTGGCTTTACTGGAGATGGAGGAGGTGGTAGTGGCTTTACTGGAGATGGAGGAGGTGGTTTTGCTGCCGGAGATGGAGGTGGCAGTGGCTTTACTGGAGATGGAGGTGGCAGTGGCTTTACTGGAGAAGGAGGAGGTGGTAGTGGCTTTACTGGAGATGGAGGAGGTGGTTTTGCTGCCGGAGATGGAGGTGGGTTGAAAGGACGGCGTGGTGGAGGTGGCGTGGCAGAAGGAGAGGATGGTGGTGATGGTGCCAAATGTGGCGGAGGGGATGGAAAAGAGAAGGGTGGCGGGAAAAAGAAAGGGAAACCGAAATTATTTGGAGTTAGAGCCATGCCTGTGAGTGGAAATGGTGAATGTGATAGGAAGAAATTGTTCTTAGAAGAGAGGAGATGAAGAAGATGGTAAGATGTCATCTCTATTTGTACTAAGAGAGTGAGTGAGAGGGAGAGGGAGAGGGAGAGGTGCTTGAATTCCCAATTTTCACGTATACATGTAACTTGATTGACATGCTAAGCTTTCCATGGGTTGTCATTGATTGCATTAAAATACACTTCTGGATCCACAGATAGCAATCCCCACACAGTCATAATTAAAATTAAAATAATAATAATAATAATAATAATAATAATAATAATAATAATAATTAGTCAATTCACATTTCCTCGTCCAGACCTAGGGCTAGCTGCAAGCAATTAATATATTGTTCAAATTAGAATTTAATCGAATTAAGAGTAATCCAAACTCTATTAGTTCATAGTTGGATATGATCCGACATGGATTCACCCTTGTGAATATTCCAATATGTTCTGATGATTCGATTCCATTCGGTTGGTGTATTAGTAAAACTAGTTTGGATGTCCTATTTTTATTAAATTCATACATCTTATTTTCCATTCATTTTGTTTATTATCTCTTATTTTTATTGTTACTTATCTGATTTTATTATCTCTTATTTTTATCTTATTAGTTTTTTATATATCTTTTTTTACTCAACTTTAATATTTAAATGTTAACTTAAACATTAATATTCTAATATGCTTTCTGAAAATTTAAATTCATGCATTTGGAAGGTGGAGAGAGAGAGATTCCTCATAAAGCATTTTATGAAAAATTCATGTCATTGGGAATGTGAAGAAACTGGATTTGCTCCTCCAAAAGAACTCCTTACCAACCTTACAGCACATCACAGCTTAGAAACATCTTTCATGAATGACAACATAAAAAAATTCGGATTCCGATGTGAAATGGTTTAAGAGAAGTTTCACGAGAGAGAGATAAGAGGAAGTTTGTTTTATTTTTTATTTGTCTTGAAAATGTAAGAGGAAGTTATAGGTAATTGAAAATATGAGAAAGTTTAGGAGAAGACGTTTTAGGTAATTAGAAGTGAGATTGATAATTATATTACAAAATGCAAAAAAAAAAAATAATAATAATAATAAAATAGAAAAAAAAAACACTTAGAAGGAATTGAGAGGGGATGCTGATATGGACAACTAATAGATATCTTGTTTTGTTTTAGTTTTATTTGATTGCAATCCAAATTTAATTTGAATATGATATATATTTGATAGATAAGATTCAATTTCAATCCTAATATTAACAAATAAAATTTGGATATAGGTAAATCCAATTGATCTAATCCATCTGCAGACCAATCCAGAACAGACTTGTATCCCTCCTAAGGATTGGAACTTTCCCCAAGTTAAAACATAAGCTAAGGGCTTACGGATTGGAATGATATAATATAGCTTTGGAGAATATATTTTAGAGATGAGCTCAGCACAACATATGTTGATTGTTCAAGAAGAAAAGAAATAATGATTGATTTCTTGATAAGGAAATAAATCTCAGAAGTTTTTTCCAGTAGGCCATGTTCTCTTATATTGGCCATGTGAATAATAAATATACTCAATCTGTTACCTGTTCTTTTCACTCATAACCTCAGCAATACAACAATAGTTGTTTATTTAGCTACAGTTGTTTACCACAAATTAGCTACAGTTGTTTGAAATTTTATAACAAGTCATGATTTGACAAATCAGATTTTGACTTGAGCAGTGTAATCCAATGGAATCAAATTTTAGGCCTCAAATTAACCCGGGGGTGGGGATGGCGAGAGTACTCTGCCTCCCCGATCAGGCAGGGATGGGAATGGAGAGCGAACTCCACACTCCGCCCTAACCCCGAATATATATATTTATTTATTTATACTAGTAATTAATTACATGTATTATATGTAGAAAATTTTTCTTCATATTAATTATTTAAATTTTAGATATATCATAGTTAAGATGGAAATTGAAAATTAACAAAAGTAACAATATGATTAAAAATAAACTTAAATGCTTATAGCAAATAACAATTATTATTATTATTATTATTATTATTATTATATTTTAATTCTTGGTATTTTATCATTTTTGAAATATTTATTATTCAATTATGATATCATGGGTTTCTTTGAAAAGTTAGATCTTTGACCCACCATCTAAATAAGAAAATAACTTTGCTTTTGAATTAGTTTTAAATTAAGGAAAAATACAATCGGAGTCAATTGTACATTTAAATTAGGCTACAAGTTGGTTCATAAACCAACAAAACTCTGACAACCGGCTCAACATTTCAAATTATAAAAATCCCTTCCATGTCATTGGAGGCTTATGTGGTTGTTGTCAACATGGGACTTTTAGTCCATATTGGACACAACAAAAATCTTATACCAAAATTGCCCTTTAATGTTGGGTGATTGGAAAAATAATAGAAAAAGGTTTTTACTCTCTCTCTCTCTCTCTCACTGAATTTCCCTCTCACTCTCTCACTATAGTCATCTTTATCTGCTTAACAACTATGTGATTTGAAAATAAATAAAAATGTTTTTGGTTTCTGTATTTATGTTTTTTATATCAATTTCTCTCATTCTCTCTCTACCTATCGTTCTCCTCAATTTCTCTCATTCTCTTTCTCAATCAATCTCTCTTTCTTCCTTAGTTTCTATCATTCTCCCTCAGTTTCTCTCCCGCTTCCTCTCTTATTCTTTTTTTTTGAACTTTTGGTATACACTTATATGGTATTAATCGGATTGTATAAAAAAACACGAGACCAACTTCGTATGGTTCAAAAATCATAACACCAACTTGATAAAAATTCACAAGAAACTTTTGGTTATGAAATTTACACTAATTGAAGAATGATAGAGATTAAGGGAGAAGGATATATTGATCAAGAGAGAGAGTGAGGGAGAAGAAAATGAGAGATTTAGGGAGAACGATAGAGAGAGAAAGAGAGAGAGGTTTTGATTTGGCTACAGACCAAAGTTGAAAGAGTTGGAAAGACAAAGGGAGCTGGAGATCGAAAGATGAGTATGAGAGTGAGAGAGAAGGGAGGGAGATCAAGAGATAGATAGAGTGGGAGAGAAACTGGACATATTTTCGGTATAAGCTTTTTGTTGTGTCCAACATGGACTAAGAGTCCCATGTTGGCAACACCACATAAGCCTCCAATGACATGGTGGGGGTTTTTTATAATTTGAAATGTATAATTGGTTGTTACAGTTCTATTGGTTTCTGAACCAACCTGCAACCTACTTTTAAATGTACAACTGACTTTGACTATAATTTTCCCTTTAAATTATATATTTCATTTACATTATATAAAATATTTTTTACTTATTGCACTTAATTTTTGTTTGTTTGTGGTATCATTTGACTCAGTACACTAACCTACCATATAAAAAGAAAAATAGTTTGATTCCTACGTTGACATTAAATTTTGTATTACATTTCTATCATTGACAAAATTATTTCTTATGTATAAAACTTAGTTATTGAACTTCTTCAATATAATGAATGCATAATATTAGAAATTTACCCAATACTTTATTTTTTTATAAATATACAACATTAGACATGTGCTGAAAATTTCTTTATCTTTTTTTTTTTAGTTTTTGTGATTCTTTGTATTTTCTATTATTAAAAATTTTATTATTTGACTATGACATCATTTCATTTCTAGGTAGATTTTAAATTTATCATTCCATTTTCATTATCAATAAAAATACTCCTTACAATTCATAGTTATTTAATTTAAATTTTTATTATTTAATTATGGCATTATTTATTAATCCATTTAACCCCAAGTGGTCGAATTGCTTTCCCACCACTGGGAGGGAAGAAAATGGTTTTGTTTTCAAAATATTCATTTTTATACTACTAAAATTAATATTGTGAATTTAATTACAAGAATGACTTAAATATACGATTCAATGAACATGAATGCAAGTTAATAACTTAAATGTTGGATTTGATGAGAAAGAATTGAATGCATTGAATGTCTTAAAATTACCTCTTTTAAACTCATTTAATATCAAGAACCAATTGCCTTATTTGTCCTTATTTTTTATCAATAAATTTAAATATAGAGGGGTAAATTTTGTCCTTAGAAAATTCCATAAATATTCTTGAGGCCATTGGTAGGGGTGGTCACGGTTTGGTTAACCGAATCGTGGGGTAATTTTTTGGACCGAACCGATATGTCCGGTTTTTATATTTAATTGGACTGATGCAACCGGTTGATCGGTTAACCCCGGTTTGGTTTTTCGGTGTTTTTATGCCCTTAAAATAAAAAAAAGGAAAAACACAAGCGAAGAGAACTGGGATCGCCACTTCGCCAGTGTCGTCGAGATGCAGTAGAGCCTCTAACCTGTAGCCAAGCCTCCAGTGTCGCCCAAGCAGGAGGGATCACCAGTGTCAAAGTCCGTCGGTGAATCGGTCAGAGGGCAGAGCGCCGAAGGCTAGAACCCAAAACTGGGAGAGTGGGAGTCTGAAAAAGTGAGAGTTTGAGAGAGAGAGAGAGAGAGAGAGGTGAGGGAGAGAGCTCAGAGAGAGAGTCCGAGAGGCGAGAGAGAGAGAGTCCGAGAGGAAAGAGAGAGAGAGCTCAAAGAGAGGCTGAGAGGCGAGAGAGAGAGAGAGAGAGCTCAAAGAGAGACTGAGAGAGAGAGAGAGGGAGTATGAAGGAGTGAGAGTTCGAGAGAGAGAGAGGGAAAGAAATGGATCCCTGCATGGTGGGTGTCAAACGACTCAGACTGTCAGATATGTTGTTTGCCAGTTAGCCAGATTGGCAAACCTAAAAGTCTCAAACTCTTAGTTCGACAGTCTGAACACTCTTAGATTGTCGAACGTTTTTATTAGATTTAAAAAAGTATATAATATTCTATAAATGGTTAACCAAAACCGAACCAAAATTGTCATTTTTTTGAAAACATTGAACCGAAACCAAACCGATCGATTCGATTAACCGATTTTTTGGTTTGGTTTTGGTCGGTTCGGTTTTTCAGTTTTTTTTGCTCACCCCTAGCTATTGGTGCTTTTTAAAGTAGTATATATATATATTTATAATATAATTTATTTTATTATAATATAATTTATATTTATATTAAAATATTATTTGTATTTTAACTTTTCCTTTATTTTAAATAAATACTTGCTGAAAAGAAACTTTTAATTTAAAAGTTCAAGGGTTTAGGACCTTTAGGTCCCCAATGGGAAACCTGTCTCTATTGGGGACTAGGGATGCTAGCTAAATTTTTTCCCAACAGGGACCAGGGTAAGATATGGGGATTAATTTAATACTCGGGATCAAGATGGGGAGTATGATCCCGACCCCGGACCCTCCATTGCCATTCTTACCTAGGGGGGTGTCATTCCCCAAACCCCCATAAATATAGTTCCAATAATTATGGTAATAATTTAGTATCCAATACTTATGGAAATTATTAAAATTTTCCAATTATTTATTTGAGTAATTGGAAGTTTTATAATTTAACTTTCACTAAATTAAGTTACCAAAATGAGTAATTTTTAGTAATTAAATTACCAAAATCACTAATTATTACTAAAAAATTATAGTAAATATAAAAAAACATTGAAAATATAAGAATTAAATCTATATTTACTGAAATTAATTTTCCACTGAAAATTTTTAATTATTAACTGATAATATCTTTAAATACTAATACATTGACCAAAATTACTAAAAATATCAATAATTACTTATTGCTAAAAAATTACTGATAATATCAAAGTTACTGAAAATGTAAAATAAATAAAAATTTATTTATTGAAATAAAATTTCCAATGAAAAATTACTAATAATTTTAATTATTAAATTTGTATTTATTAATATTTAATTAATTATTAAATATCAAGTAATTATTGATTTCAATAATTAATTTTCAAAAAAATTGAAATTAAATTACCAAAATTGGTAATTTTAAGCAAGTAATTTTTAGTAATTAAATTTTCCAATTTACCAAAAGTATGCAAAATTATAGTTTAGGTGTTGATATTTACTGAATAATATTCAATAATATCAGTAATTATTGAAAATATCAAATAGATTTCATAAATTAATATAACTACCCAAATTCATTTAGCTAATTAATTTAACCACAATTTTGGTTTTTAAATGGTTTTTTGGGCATGTAAGAGGTGTTTTAGGAGAAACTTTAGGTGGGAGAGAGAGTTTAGGAGAAATTGTAGGAGGGGGTTGGATAAGTGATTCGGAACATGAGAGAGAGAGAGAGAAAGAGAGAAAGGGAGAGAGAGAGTTGGAGTGAGACTCTAGTAAAGAAGAAAGGGCTGCCACTTGGGTATTACATCAAGTGTGGGTATCGGGTCGAATTAAAAATTCCAGAAATTCAAAAATTTAGAAAATTCCAAAGGGATTTTGTGGTGAGTTTTGCTTCATGGGGCTAAACGACTGTGGTAGCCCATTCCCCATTTTTCATATACTTAAAATTTATATTGAATTTATCAGTAAAGTTAGTTCAAGCTGTGTTATTAACTAAATTGTCATATGCTCAAGTTTCATATATCAATTCATTTTGTTTATGGAATACAATGTCATATGATCAAGTTTTATTAATTTATTTATGCTATTCCATATCTAATTGCAATCCAAATTTGATTCAAATCCGATATAAATTCTAAGATCCAATTTAAGTTTAAATATAAGCGAATTAAATCAGGATCCACTTACATCCAATTTGAATGTCTACAGTCTTATCAATCATCATAAAATTTGTTTGGTGAACTAACAACTCCATGAGTCACGCAAAGACAAAATGTAGCCAGCGCTCCAAGCCACGCCAAGTATAAAATAGATCCCTTGGGAAACAAACCCTCATCTCTTCATTTCTTCTTTGTATTTCTTTGTTTTTTTCCTTTGTCTTACAATGTGTATCATATTGTTGCTACCAGAAACCCCTATTTGCTGCATCATCTCTTATGAAGCTGAGCTAATGAGTTTAATAATGATTATTCCTGTCCAATAACCCTTCAATTTTGGTGGCAGTGGGATTTGATCCAAAATCTTGCTACAATTTTTTTCTTACAAGGGACAAGGGAGTAGCAAGTGACATTTTTTAATCTTATTGACCAAATTACTTTAAAGAAAATAAAAAAAAATGTTGATTTTGTCTATGGATTTTGTTTCTAAAAGGTTAATATGAAAGCTATTAGGGGTATTTTTGAAATAAAAAAGATTTGGACCCATGTCCCTTCACATTTTTTATTCGTATAACCCTTCCCAAATAAAAATACAAACAGTTCCTAACATAGGCCAATTAAAGTGATGAATAGCAAAGTTAGGATGGAAATTACTGAATGAAAAAAGATAACTTATGGGTTCAAGTTATAAATAATAAATATTTGTGGAAAGAAATTTTTGGGGATGCAAAGCCAAAAAAGAATCATTCATGGGCCTCAAAAGGCATCCTAGCTTCTCGAGAATTGATTAAGAGAAGTCTAGGCGGAATTATTGGCAATGGAAATGACACAAAATTTTGGACTGATAAGTGGTTAGATGAGGAACCCTTAATCAACATGGTTGATAATGCAGAAATTAATAATTTAGACCTCCGAATTAGTGAAGTCATCAATCAAGATAGTATAATTTGGAGGGAGGATTTAATTAAAAATTTAGTGCCTCTAAGTGCATGGGAGAAAATTAAAACTTTGTTTATTCCTTCTAGGGATCATGATGATAAACTCATATGGGGGCCTAACCGAGATGGGAACTTCTCAATCAAATCCGCCTATAATGAGGCTGTTTGATGCATGGGAGTCCTACTAGAGTGGCAAAGGATATCAATAATGTGTGGAGACTGAAAATTACTCCCAAGATTAAAATCTTTTTGTATCTTTTGCTGAACAATAAACTTCCCTCCAAGATGGCCCTTCGGAATAGAGGTTTTGACATTGATGGCAGCTGTAGTTATTATGGTGAAGAGGAGGATGCTGCTCACATCTTTATAAAGTGTTATTTTACTAGACAAATATGACTCATCACGAGAGATTATATTCCAACTAGTAATGAGACAAACAACTCGGTTCTTGGTTGGTGGATTTCTTTGGATCGTAATACTAGAAATGCTAAGGAGCTGCTATTAAAAGAAAAGATTGCTACATTATTATGGCATATTTGGAAGAATCAAAATAACAAAGTTTTCAACAAGACCATGCCTCCTCTCATAATCATTAATAGAACCCGGGTTTTGGTAGTATTTCAAAGCATGAATGTAGTAAGCAATGTATCCCAATCAAGTGGATAAGTCCAAAATGGAATGAAATCAAAATAAATTTTGATGCTTCTTGCATTAACAACCTATGCTTTATTGCTTGTGTGGCCAGAAATCACTTGAGTCAGATTTTGGACTTCAAAACATATGAAATTGGATGTACAACTATTAATCTTGTTGTTGGGAAACCCACAATCTTGCCCTCAACTTCAATGGAAAATCCATCATATCATTGAAGGAGATTTTAAATTGGTTATTGACAGTTTGAAGAAACAAGTGGACTCTCTCTCTATGGAGACTAAGAATGATCATTAAAGGGTGCAGGTCTTTGAATCTTGCTCATTCCATTGTTGTATCTTTTCCTACTCTTCCCAATTCTGTAAAAGCTATTTCTTGTGTTGACATTTGGGGATGCGATACCCTCCGTTTTGTGTAGCCCCTCTTCTTGTTTTATCAAAAGAAAAAAAAAAAGTGATTGCAGATTGGGGTATTTTATACAAATTTTAGGACAAGTTTTAATAAGTGTAAAATACAAAACCTACCCTTAAGTTTCTGACAATCATAAAAACATCCCTTATAGTTTCATTTTAACAAATATCTCACTGAACTTTTGAGAATCTTGACAAAAACCCCCTTCTATCACCTTCTTGGATGAAAAATGTTAAACTGATGCATCAATTTTTTTCAAATACCCATTCTACCCTTTTATAACTATTTTACATATAAAATTATCGAAATAACCCTATTTTAATTTAATAAAAACCTCTTTTTTATCGAGTTCTGTCCTTATGCTACAGAAAAATTTGTCCCTACGAATGCAAAGAAGCCACGTGTTTTTTATTAAAGTTCAAATTTAACGGGAGTCCAGACTTAACGGCAGTCTGGACTCAAAAAAAACCCTCCAATTTTAATTAACCCCTCGAGCTTACTCTTCATCTTTCTCTTTCTCTTCCCTCCTCACCGCCCCCAAAAACCGCCATTACAGCAGTTGGGATTTCACCCGCACAACACGACGCTGGAATCTTGACGACTTCAATTTAACTAGGTTGAAATCGTAACCACAGAATTCAATTTAACTAAGTTGCCATTTGTAAGAGCTGTTTTCCTCAGTTAGCCGAGAAGAAAGCACGCTACCTAGACTTTGTACCTGGGTAGGCAAAATGGGGTCAGTTGGATTGTCAAATCTTCCCCATACAATACCGGATTTGTTTCTTAACAGGAAGTTTCCGGTGTCGAGCATGGTAGCAGAACTGTAGAAGTAGCATGGTAGCAGAACTGTAGAAGTAGCATTAGCACCATTACTTGGCTTTGCCCATTCTAATCCCCACACCTAGGGATGGTAATTTCTCTTGTAAAATCTCGGGGCCCTGCCCCGCATCACCTCGAATGAGGCGGGTTTTTCCCAACTCTAAACAGGGATGAGGAAATTTTTCCCCCGAACTAGGGATAGAGCAGGGACAGATTTTGTATATAATTTCTCGAACCCGTCCCAAATCCAAAGGTAAATTAGTAAACTAGGTTTAATATTGATATTTAAAATATCTTTAAGTTTTTCCCTAAATTTTTAAAATCCTAGGATCCCATAATTCTATTTTTGAATTACTCCTAAAATATTATAATTCAATTTCTAAAATACCCCGAAATTCCTATATCCTATGTATAAATTGTCCATAAAATATAAAATAGATAATTTTTAAATAATTGCATTGAAGTGAAAAAATTCAGAGATTCCTCATACCCGACAGGAAGTGAATGCCCCGCTCTGCCATTGGAGACGGAGTAACTACGGGGCGAGGATGGGAAAAGGATGCCTCACCCCAAACCTGCCCCGTTGCCATTCCTACTCGCACCGATTGACCTTTATTTGCTGTCCAAACAATGATTTTTTCTAGTACTTTATCAAACTAGATTGCTCGCAAGAAACTATCTCCTCCTGTGAGGGTTGGAACCCAACAGGAATCATAGAAGCCATAAGGGGCAGCAATATCCTAGGGTGAACTGATAGATAGGAATTGAAGAAGGTTTAGGATTAATAATTGAAGCTCGAATTGAATGTAAGAAAGGAAAACATATCATATATCGTAGTATATATTGTAGTGAGTGTTATACAAGGTTTCGGTGATATATGTTGAGTCGTTTAATATTGCTCTTAGATACTCTGTAGAGACGCCAGATCTTCACATTGCAAGTTGACTTGTGATCAAGTCTTATGATGAAAATCAAAGGGCTCCATCACGTATCAGTTTCAAAATTTCTTCACCTCCAAGCAGAAGAGAAGTGGGGAAAGAAAATTGGCACATTGCCCACCAGCTATCTCCCAAGAACATCCAGGCAAAAAGACCGTTCTCTTTCCAAATCTATTATTTCTATCTTCTCGGACGTTCAAATTGTTAGAGAATATCAATATATTTAAGGATCTCACCTGACAGGTTAAGCCTTTAAGTTGAATGGTTTTTTGAGATGGTATGAGAGTTATTTTGACCAAGTGGTATAATGTTTGGTCCTTCTTACCCTCATTATAATTAAATAAGTTTCTGCACAAGGTATGGGTGGGCCGTAATAACGGTTTGTTGGGCCGGTGAGCAATAGACTCGAACAATTTAATAAAATTGGAGAATCTAATTAATTTTGTATATAAAATAATTTATAGAAAGATAGAATGGGTATTTGGAAAAAATTGGTGCATGATCTGGGAAGATAGAGGGAAGAGAGGTCTTTGTGATCAATAGGTTAAGGGGAGGTATTTCTTAAAATGAAATGAGGAGGTTTTTATGATTGTCAGAAACTTAAGGGGAGGTTTTTGTATTTTAACTAGGGGTGAGCAAATGGTTTGTTTGGTTTGAAACCGAACTGAACAAACCAAACTTTTCAAAACCGAACTAGTGGAATTGGAAACTGAACCGAAATTGAAGTTTGATTAAACCGAACAAACTGAACCAAATTTTTTTTTGGTTAATTCGGTTGTTTCGATTAAACCGAACTTCAAACAAGTGGGTCATTCACTGAGAAGTTAAAAAAAAAATAATAACAGTTCAGTCTTGCTCACCGTTGCAGCCTCAAAGATTCACAGATGCTCACCGTTGTAGTCTTAGAGAATAACAGTTCAGTCTTGCACTCTTGCTCACTATTGTTATTGTAGCCTTGAAGATTCACAGTTGCAGTCTTGTAAATTCACAAATGCTCACCATTGTAGAATAACAGAAAAAAAAGAATAGATTCTTAGATGCTCACGGTTGCAGATGTTCACAAGGTGCGTGCAGTTGTAGAGACAGGTGGGTTCACTCTTCAGTCTCCACTCTTCACTAGAGAAGTTAAATTGGAACTTGCCGTTGTCGCCCATTGCTGGATTAACTGATGTCGCCGCTCGCCGCTTGCCGGTGGTAGATGACAGAAGATGAAGCCCAGCCAAGAGGTCGCCAACACCTGGATGGGAAGATAAAGTCTCGAAGGGGAAGCAGGAAGGGGTTTTGCGTTCTTGCCGCTGCCGCCCGCTGCTGGATTAACTGATGTTGCCGCTCGCCACTTGCCAGTGGTAGATGACAGAAGATGAAGCCCAGCTAAAAGGTCGTCGACGCCTGGGCGGGAAGACAAAGTCTCGAAGGGTGAGAAAAAAGTATGTGGAATTTGTTCTTCTTGTTCTTTATTTTGAAAGGTACATCCCTATATATACAAATAGGAGACTCAGTTTCAGTAGGAGTTGATTGTTCAAATACATCTAGGAATACAGAGCACCCACCGAAGGTTGCGTTTCGGTAGGAAGGTTACGTGCAGATCTGGTTTCCCAATACTCCCCCTCAAATTGGCGTATGTAGATTCTGGATGCCCAATTTGCCAAGGAAATATGCGAATTTCTCTTTTCCTAGAGCCTTTGTTAGGATATCAGCCAACTGCTCTGTGGTTCGAACATGGCAAGTAACAATGTTCCCACGCCGTAGCTCATCGCGAACAAAATGACAGTTGACCTCAATATGCTTTGTCCGCTCGTGGAACACTGGATTTGCGGCTATGTGCAAAGCTGCCTGATTGTCACAATACAAACGCGCGGGTTCATCATGCACCACCCCAAAGGACAAAAGAAGTTTCTTCATCCACTTCAGCTCACAGCTTGTCGCAGCCATCGAACGATATTTGGCTTCTGTAGAGGAGCGTGACACGGTATGTTGTTTTTTCGTTTTTCAAGAAACCGGCGATTGCCCCAGCAGAACAAAGTAGCCAGTCAATGATCGTCGTGTCAGTGGCAGCTTGCCCAATCAAAGTCGCAATAAGCATATAGACGCAGATCGCTATCAAAACGGAACAATATACCTTGTCCTGGATATCCTTTCATATAACGCACTACGCGCAGAGCTGCCTCCCAATGTTCTTGTCGTGGGCTTTGCATGAACTGAGCTAGGATATGAACACAATAACACAACTCAGGACGTGTAGTGGTCAAGTAGATCAACCATCCTACTAATCGTCGATACTGATTCGGATTTTCCATAAGAGCGCCCTTTGCCAGTGCAAGATCATGATTCTGTTCAATGGGTACGGATGTTGGTTTGGCTCCTAAGAGTCCACATTCCGAAATGATATCTAGGGCATACTTCCGTTGAGACAAAAAGATTCCCTCAAGGCCACGAGCTACTTCAATCCCTAGGAAATATTTGAGTGGACCCAGATCTTTCATATGGAAGTATCGATGGAAATACTTTTTGAATTTTACAATGGCAGCAGTATCATTTCCCCCAACAATCAGGTCATCAACATATATCAGCACGTGCAAACGAATATTGTGTTTGCAATAGGTGAACAGAGAGTAGTCAAGATATGACTAGACAAACCCGAACTGTATCAAGGTCGTTGTTAACTTCGAGAACCAACATTTGGGAGCTTGACGTAGTCCATAGAGAGATTTTTTTAGTTTGCACACCTTTGTTCGATCCTTAGATGCAAATCCTAGCGGTAACTGCATGTATACTTCTTCATTCAAATCCCCATGTAAGAAGGCATTATGTACATCCATCTGATGCAACTCCCACTTCCTAGCGGCTGCCACAGCTAAGAAAGTGCAGACTGTCGTCATTTTGGCCACAGGAGCGAAAGTCTCATTATAATCTAACCCCTCAACCTGTCTAATCCCGAGAATAACTAGCCAAGCCTTATGTCGTTCAATCGTCCCATCTGAATTATATTTGATCTTATAAACCCATTTACTCCCTATTGCCTTTTTCCCGGGAGGTAGAGTTTCCAATGTTCAAGTACCATTATCCTCTAGAGCCTGGATTTCCTTCCTCATAGCTTCCCTCCATTTCTCACTTTTCATTGCCTCAGAAAAGCTGGTGGGCTCGGCTCCTGCAATGACTGCAGCTAAGAAAGCTTGATGTCTAGCAGAGAAGTTAGTACATGTCACATAATTTGCTATGGGATAGGGAATCATACCTGAGGACTCTGATTTAGAGTTGGCTTGAGTGTGAATGGGGTCTTTCAAACATCGAGTAGTGTAGGTCACGTAGGGTTTCAACAAAACAGACGGCGTGCGATGCCAATGTCCCCTACCAAGTTGCTCTTCTGGTGCCGTTTGTGGTGCTGGATCCACATTAATTCTGTCCTCACTGCCATTAATTCCCACTTCCTGCTCACTCTCTTCTTCTCCGTGCTCCTCCTCTCTTCCATCACCATTATTCTCAAGGCTCCCCCTATCACAGATGTCGGTTGCATCACTCCCCCTGTCTTTATTCCCTCTGTGGTTGTGTATAACATCATCATCAACTGCGGCATCAACTTGTGCAATGGTTGGGCCAGGTTTGCTTCCTAGATTGGCTTCTGAACCAATGACATATGGAAATATACTTTCATGGAAGACTACATCACGGGAGACAAAATATTCACCTCTTTCAACATCATATACGTGCCAAGCTTTCTTTCCATAGGGATAACCCACAAAAACACACTTCCTACTCTTTTCTCCAAACTTATCCTTGTCTCGAGGACTCCAATGGGCATAGCAAAGACAGCCAAATACTCTCATGTGCTCGTATTGAGGTGGCGTCCCGAACAGTACCTCATACGGAGTCTTCCCGCCAAGTACAGAAGAAGGTGTCATGTTTATCAAGTATCCGGCGGTTAAGGCACACTCCCCTCAAAACCGAATAGGTAAACCTACTTGAAACCTCAATGCTCTGGCAACATTCAAAATATGCCTATGTTTTCTTTCCACTCGACCATTCTGTTGGGGTGTTCCAACACAGGAGGTCTGATGCAGAATGCCATGAGTCTCGAAGTATGACTTCAGGCCTTTAAACTCTATTCCATTATCACTTCGAACAACTCTGACTTGCTTGCCAAATTGGCGTTCTGCCATGGCATAAAAATTTTTAACAATATGTGCTACTTCACTTTTTTCAAGCAGCAGGTAAACCCACACAGCACGAGAATAATCATCAACAATGGTTAGAAAGTAAACGGCACCACAAGAGGCCGGTACTTTATAAGCACCCCATGTATCACAATGAATTAGAGAGAAACAGTCATCGGCTATGTTTACTTTCAGAAAAAACTTCCCTAGTTTGTTTTGCTCTGTAACAAACATCACATGGCTTATCTCTTTCAGGTCTACTGTTGAATTTACCTACTTTAGGAAGTGAAGATAATATCTGTTCAGACGGATGTCCCAATCTACGATGCCACAACTCCCATTCACTCATTCTACTTGTTTTATTTTCCCGAACCGGTGCTGCTCCTCTAAAATGATAGACCCCATCACACTGCTCACCCGCTCCAATCAGAGTCCTCAAGGTTTAGTCCTGTATCACGCACAACTTGTCAGTAAAAGTGACTACAATTTATCTCTTGCAATAATTTAGCTACAGAAATAAGGGTGCAGTTCATTCTTGGTACAAAGAGCACATGATGTAAATAAATATTTCCACCCAAATGCACAGTCTCTTCCTTTACTGCAGTAGTTTGCTTCCCATTGGGAAGTTCCACCGGACATGGTGTAATATTCCGAACATCAATCAATAAATTAATTTCTCCAGTCATATGGTGCGATGCCCCGGAATCAATTATCCAATCAATAAATTTTTTCTAACGGAAAGTCTTTCAGATTTATGTGAATTCAAAATATTGAGAAGTGTTGTCCATTGGTCTCCACTTAGCCCCAGAAACCCGCTACGGTCATGATCATTTGTGATTCCAACCTTCCGTCCTCCAGTCTCACTTCCTGCTGCTTGGGCAGCGTTTGCTCTTGCCTTGTTTCCTCGTCCTCATTCGCCGATCATGATGAAGAGTTTGTCTATACGCCTTCTGGTTCGCTGGTCGATGAGCAACGGCCACCTTCAGGTAGTGTGTTTGGTGTGCTCTACAGGCGGTAATCAGAGATTACGACAGTCGCGCAAATCCTCCCAATTTCTGGGGTTCGTCGAACTCCAGATGAGGTTTGCGAAAGAAGTGCGGCCACGGTACCTTGCAGAAGAATCCAAGAAACCCAAGGGCCTATGCAGCAAGATTAGATTCCAGAGGATATATCGATCAACCGGCAGAATACAACAGAAACCATCAACCGGCCCGAACTAGTTTTCAGTTCATGAAAACCAAATCAAACACTCCGCTTCATGCTTCGGCATAGGATCTGTCAATCTTGATCATACTCCGTCGCACTGTGGAAACCAACGGTCTGGAAGGCAGGGTCGAAGAAGTCCTCTCGGAAATAGAGGAGAGAGAACAGTCCGTGTCGAAGATGACGAAACTCTCTCTGGATTTCATCGTAGAATGCGAACCCAAACTCTGGTCACTGTCTCAGAGATGGGGACGATGAATCAGTAGCTTTGCCGCTGCTCTTTCCCGCTCAGAAGTTTTGCTGCCGCTACTCTGGTTCAGACGGAGACAACTAATTGGCCCAAACTACCATGGCCGCAACTGCCACTGCTTTGCCACTGTACTTTGCCGGCACCGAGCTATGTCACAACCGCCACTGATTTCCAGGTCTTAGAACAGAGACCTCTTGCTCCTGTTCTTGCTCTGATACCATGAGAAAAAACTATGTGGAATTTGTTCTTGTTCTTTATTTTGAAAGGTACATCCCTAAATATACAAATAGGAGACTCAGTTTCAATAGTTGATTGTTCAAATACATCTAGGAATATAGAGCACCCACTGAAGGTTGTGTTTCGGTAGGAAGGTTACGTGCAGATCTGGTTTCCCAATAAAGGGGAAGCAGGGAGGGTTTTTGTGTTCTCGCCGCTGCCGCCCGTTGCTGGATTAATTAGTGTCACTGCTCGCCGCTTGCCGGTGGTAGATGACAGAAGATGAAGGCTGAAACCCAGCCAAAAGGTCCCTGCCGCCTGGGTGGAAAGACAAAGTCTCGAAGGGGAAGCAGGAAGGGGTTTTGCGTTTTTTTTTTCTCGAAATTGCTATTTCTATTAGGAATAGGATTTGGGAAATTAGGAGTTAAGATTAAGACTTAAGAGGGAAACTATTTTACCTACTTACCCCTGTAAGTTCAGTTTTTTTTGGTTAACCGAATTTCTAAATGCCATAATCGAAACCGAAAACCGAACTTTAAGAAATCGATGTTTATAACCGAATCCCCAAACTAACCGACCTGAAAACACCGAACTTGAAATTCTAGTTCGGCTATTCAGTTTTAACCGAAGTATGTTCACCCCTAATTTTAACCCTTATAATAAATATAAATAGGGAAAATTTCTTAAACTACCTTTAATATTTAGGAAATTGACTAATTCTACCCCTACAATTTTAGTATCTTAAAGTATCCCTACTGTTTCTGACAATTGACTAACTCTACCCCTACCATTAGCATCTGTTAATGCTCAGGTACAATCTGTGCACATGTGACCCCACGTGATGTATAAATTTTTTTCAAAATCCAATATTACCCTTTTCTTTATACCTTAGTGGCAGACTACACTAAACCCGATCTTCCGATTAACTGAACTATAGCCTCATACAGGGGCAAGAGGGAGGGAGAGAGAGAGAGGCCAGATGTGTTGGCTTTGAAAGTTGAAACTAGTATAGATACATGATAACCCTCCGCTCACATCTGCATTTGTATTTGTTCAAAGCTCCTCCATAGCTGCCCACCTCATCTCATAACAACGAATCCTGATCTGGACCTGGGTGGTGAAGACAGACTAAGGAAGATGAAGAAGAACCAGAGTACTTTAAGATATTGATGGTAAGGAAGATAAGCCTCGACAATCTGAGAAAGGTGTCAAAAGTTTCATTTTGAAAATTTAAAAGAATAATGATGGGCAAAATAGTCTTTTTAATCCTTCCGTTAATAGACATTGATAGTAAGGAAAATTTAGTCAATTCTCAAAAATAATAGGGGTACTTTAAGACAATACTAAAACAATAGAGGTATAGTTAGTCAATTTCTTAAACCTTAAGGGTAGTTTAAGAAACTTGCCCATATAAATATGTGAAATTGTGCTCGGATCTATATAATGTCATTCCAAGACACTAGGAGCAACTTTCCATACTTATATGATGTCATTCAATGGGAGATGTTCCCAATGTACAGCTCGACTTTAAAGTGTTGTGAATAGCATATTCGACTCGGGATCTGCCAAGGTTTAAAGTATTGTTACGTATCGGCCCATATCGGCCAATACGTATCATTCTAGGGCCCTTCCAATACGCCCCTACAGTGGGTGTATCGGGGGTCTGACTGGTTCAGGGGATGGAGGGGTCCTAGACCGACTCCCCTGAACCAGTTTTGAAAAAAAAAGGTAAAAAACAAGTATCAAAACGCCCAATACGCCCCTATTAGCATATCAGACGTATCGATATTTTGAACCTTGGGATCTGCTACCCACAAGTTGCACCCACAGCCATACCCACAGAGCACCACCACCATGTGTTGGGAACATCTCCCATCAACGACAAGGGAAATATTCCCAATGTACAGTTGTCATGTCTCGTGGGTAGAGATGTGGGAACATCTCATGGGTGGCAGAGATTCAGAGTCTGTGAAACCATATGGGGTGTCCGAATTAAATGACACCTTTCTACAACTTGAAGAAATAAAACCATAATTAACTTCGGCTTGGGATTTGATTTGCGGTAATTCTTGATTAGTTGAGCACTGGCCATTGTTTGAACTTTGATCCACGATTGAAAAGAATCACCTGTGGAAATGGATAAATAAGTGCAATTGAAGGAAGCTATTCCCAAGTTCGATAGAGTTCACGATGGCACCTAGACCACAAGCCTTCAAATTTTGTATTTTGCGTGATTTTAGTTTCATTTCCACTTCAATCCAAACACAGCTTTAACAATCCCTTCACAACCAGAGGGTTGTTATGATATGAGACGGGTGAACATTCAACCAGTCAATCTCGAAAGGTGGGAATCTGATTGAATCAGAAATTCAGAATCCAATTAGGAACCATTAGATGGATGGACTCTTTATGGGGAAGATCTCAATTAACCAGCTTGTTAGAATCAATCAAACACATTGGCCGACATACTTCATTTTTCAACGATCTCCCGTGAGAACACAAGCTGGAGGATCCAGATCATGGGGGCACTGAGTCAGTATCACCAGGTAAATGATAGGCAGACCACCTAACAAGGATGAGCATGGCCTCAATAACTTGAATTCCAAAAAGATTATGGATTTCGTTATTTGAATTATTAATTACCAAAACCATCCACAAATAGCCAACTGCCAAGAATAGCCACTCAATTGAAGCAGATAACTGTGAAAAGAAACATGTATAATCATATATTTCCACTCATGCGATCTTCTAAAGCTACTCAGACATTGCTACAAATCTATTATAAGAGAATATCATCCAGTGATTTATTTGATCAAATGCAGGACCCAATCAACCAATACAGGCAATATATATGTAAAATACAGGAATCAACAAGCATGATATGTTTATCAATTTGAACTTCTATTGTTCCAATACATGCACTAGGTGGGAAGTCTTAAAAATCAGCAAACCGACTATTTCCCTGATTACTCTCCTACTTGACCAAGGAAAAGCTTAGTTCTTCACAGACGTCACATGCCTGAGAAGCATGTGGGCAACATCATGGGATACCCTTGCAGCCTCTGTTTTCAAGTGTTGAATTTTAGCCTCAGTCTCTTGCTCAAGGCGTTTCACATTAGCACCTGAATCTCCGCTGCTCTGTTTGGTAATCAGTCAGAGGAGAGAGAGAGAGAGAGAGAGCTCAAGTTAGAATAAAGATAGAATAAAAATATGAAAAATAGAAGTTCCACAATGAGACAGGTGGACTCTTTCTCCAAAATGTGCAATGATAAATCATGAGAGTGACGTTGCCAGTGGGCTCAGTTGGTAAGGTCTCTGTTTAATTGTGGGGGAGACTTGGGATTAAATCCCACTATCACCAGGGTTGGGGGTTATGGGTAGGAGCATGGGATACCACTCGTTGTGTAGCCCTATGAACCAAAAAAAAATTGATAAATCATGTGAGTACAAGGGCGGGCCTATGAAATCAAATTACTGGGTTTGCAGGTTAATCCAAAGGCCTCAATAAAAAAGCAAGCTCATGCTGGCTGAGACATGCATGAGCTATGATTAATCCACCTCTTTCTAGAAAAGGCCATTATAAATAGAATTTGACTGGAATTCCATTCTTACCTCTGCAACTTTCTTCTGAAACTCAGCCTCCATTTGGGCACGATATTCAGCAATATCCTTATCCGCCTCTTCTTTGGCCTGTTTCAGTCTAGCCATTTTTGCTAAAAGAACAAACCAGAGTGTATAGAAAACAACAATTAGTTAAAGTATACATTTGAGGTGTACAAATAATTTTTTTTGATCAATAACTGTGAAATGTATTAATTAATATTAGGAAGAATTACAAAGCAAGGGGGCTAAACAATCTTAGCTCCCTAGAACAGTCTATGAGCAGCAAATACAATTACAATAAAGCCCAAAACAAAGAGTTCCTATTAACCCCTTGCCTAGCTAAACCATCTGCCAGTGAGTTTGCACTTCTCTTAACCCATTTGTACTGAATTTCAACATCCTTAGTCAGCCACTTAAATTTTCTTTTTTCATTGCTGTACTTCCATATCCTTGAGTTATCCTCTTTTAACCAGCTCACCACCACTTCGGAGTCTCCTTCAATGATCAGCTTACTAATTTGCAGCTCCTTGGCTCTTTGTACCCCTTCAAGGGCTACAAGAATCTCAGCCCTCAAGGAGTCTCCTTCCCCAATTGGTCCTGAAAACATAGCTAACAGATTCCCATGTTCATCTCTTATTGCTCCCCCTATTCCAGATGGACCTGGATTACCCATACTGCTGCCATCAAAATTCGGTTTAATAAACGTCCTGCTAATGTTTGTCTTACATGGTAATTCCAAGCCTGGATAAAGGAGGGTGGTTTCATCCTTTCAGGTTGGCAATGAGCACAAAAAACTCTGGCTAATACAAATATATAATATGAAGACAAATCGGGACTAACTATTTGACAGAAAACATGGCTCTTGATGGAGTGCAATGGCATGGGATTTGTGTAGCTGACCCCAAATAGTTGGGATTAAGGTTGAGTCAAGTTGTCTGAATGACCCAAGAATCTTCTAGAGGCAATATGGAGGGTTAGGGCTCAAATGGGTGATATATGTTCCTCTGACTGCCCTCTATCTTTGCCATGTGGCAAATCACTATTTTATGTGAATGTCACATGGCAAAAATAATAGAATTATCAAGACTCAACCCACAAGTTTTTTTCCCAAGTTTTGGAGGGGGGGGGGGGTAGCTGATGAATTAGATGTAGTGGTTGATGCATCATCTATCATGTCCCCACTTGACCCAAAAACAGGACCATTCCCCCTCTTGAAAGTGAATCAGTTCATACTGTTAGCCAAATATTTAGTTTCCTGAATGTGATCATGTAGTAGCTGCTATGGACCTGGGCCTCCATCTCTCATACAACAAAAGATCACATTTAAGTTGAATTTCCAAGAAATGTGGAAGCTGAACAGCCTTTAAATCCATAAAACCCAAAGAGTCCAGCCTTAAAACCCTGAATAAAGGATAAAATCTCAGCCCAAATGAATCCTCAAGACATATGAAACCTGAACAGCCCAATTATGTGTTTATTTAAAGCAAACATAGAATCCACAGATCTCATTTATAGTTTTTTGATCAGGCAATTGTGATGAGTGCAACCAATGGTGGGTAAGTGTGATGGCCTTAGAAGTGGAAGGAGGGTATTTTGATCACCTGGGGAAGCAGAAATCCAACATAACAGCAACAACTTTTTTCTTATGTTTTTGTAATTTTTTTTGATGAATTTATATTTTTGTAATTTCAGTAATATATAAATATGTTCTGTGTGGCAACATTAACAAAATGATAGCATAAAATGAAGATCTACAGCCCTCTCTAAAGAAGATTTCATGTCTAAAATTAAGCCAAATCCCCATAACAAACCCAAATTCCTAAATACAGATTCTGTTTTTCTCCTAGGATTTCCAATTGTAATTTTACATGGGGAAATATGCAATATCTTTTCTATTGAAAATAGCTTGATGAATCTGATTTAAATGATCAACCTAAAGGTTATTTTTATGCTTTCCCAATGTCAGGTGTGTGTGTGTGTGTTTATGTATAAGAAATGTATATAGATGACATTATGATCTTCAAGATATAAAAAGTCATTACCATTTCTGGCAGCATTAACAATGTGTTGTGCTTCTTGTTCTGCAGCTAGCAGGAGCTGAATTCCGCCTTGACCCCTATTGGCATCCATGATTTCCTGCAGATACTGCAGCAAACTCAAATAATAAGATCAACATGACCAAAGAGTACAGGAGCCAAAGAAACACAACCCTTGAAGAATGGCCAATCTAGTGTAGTTTTTCTGTAAGCACCCTTAACAATAAACAGTGATACAAGGAATTACAATATAATTATGGCTCCCATGAACTACTAAACTATGATGTATGGTTCAAATATAAAGTTTGGAAAATAAGTTCAATTTTATGGCATCAACAATATCTGATTGGTCAGAAAAAACATATCTTTCATTGTATACATGATAAAGATAAACTGATAGTGACTTGTCATAATTATTTCCTATCTCTAAAGACACACACACACAACCACAAGACCATAGTTGTCAAGGCCCGCTAGGCGACAAGGTGCCCTTGGAGGCTCGCCTCGCCCAGTTTTGTGCACTGGGTTATAAAATACTTTTATATTTTTAATTTTTTGACATTATAATTATAGAATAGACATTATTAAACTAGAATATTCATTTTATGTGTTTATATACTAATTTGTTTTTATTATTTTCTTATTTTGTTAGGGTTTAATCAACACAAACATTGCTAACTGCTGTATTCAAAGTATCGATACACCTCTGTGTATTGGCAGAGGTGTATCGGTACTTATAACGATACTGCCCCTATTTTTTTTATTTCTTTGGTTTTCAATTTCATTTATATATATATATATATATAGGTCCCTAAAAACACCTGTAAACAGGTATCGGGAACCCAAAGATACAATACAATACACCCGATACAGGGCGTATCGTATCGAAATTTTGATCCTTGATTGAACCCTCAAAAATTTCAAAACCTAAACCAATAAGCAAGGGAAGAACTTAAAATTTTGTCTAATCAACACATTTTCTTCTTCCACATCTTCTTCTTCCACCTTTTCTTTTCTACTTTCCTATAACAAAAGTAGGGGTTGAGCCCCTATATTTTTTGAAATTTCTTTCCTTCGTTTTTTTTCTTCTCATAAAATGTTGATTTCCTAGACTTAAACATGAAATTTATACTTCTCTTATGAAAATTATGAATAGTTATTAAGGAAAGATGGTTATGAAACCTAGGGAACTACCCTAGGATAAATGGTTTTACTTAAAAAAAATCCATCGCCTAGGCATTGCCTAGGTGCCCCCCTGTCACCTAGGCTCGCCTTGGCGCCTTGAAAACTATGCACAAGACATCTCCTCACCATCTAAAAATTGGGAGAATATGTTTTTTAGTACTGTGAGAACCTCAGTGGAAGATTAAGCAATTAATACACACTTCCAACATCTATTCATCTACACAATTCGTGTTGCCATTAAGGAAATGATGACTATATAATTGGTTTTGATGTTTTGTGTTCCTATTCTTCTGCTGAATCAACAGCAATGCTGGTTTCTTGGGTATATTCCCCACTCCCCCCCCCCCCCCTCCACCTGGTACTTTGGT
Source organism: Nelumbo nucifera (assembly GCF_055504915.1). Taxonomy (NCBI): domain Eukaryota; kingdom Viridiplantae; phylum Streptophyta; class Magnoliopsida; order Proteales; family Nelumbonaceae; genus Nelumbo; species Nelumbo nucifera. The sequence continues at coordinate 88,770,259 of NC_142649.1, forward strand.
GGTTGCCTTTCCAATACATCTCTATTACAGTATTACCAAGGTTACTACCATCTAGTAAGCTTGATTGACTACATTTTAACATTTGAAGGGGTTTTGTCTCTCCAACTTGATGGATTTTCAAAATACCAATGAATGACAAATGGTTGTGGGGTTGTCCTAACTGGTAAGAGAATGCTTTTGATCCTTTTGGCCCGAAATTTAATTTTATTGGATTACTTATGCCTTTTGAATTGGGTTCCTACCCACTTCAATGTGATCAAACCTTTCCCCTCCAATATTTCAAGTATCTGCTTTTATGCGTTTTGTATTAGAACTTCAGCTGAATCACCGGAGTTGGGTTTGAATGGAAACAATTATGGATTCTTGAAGTTGCAATTCATCAATTGGGTGTTCAAAAACCATGTGAAACGAAATCGATTTACATTTTAAGGAATGAGATTTCTGAAAGAGTCCCATTACTTCAAAAAACATGTGAATACAAGTTACCTTTTCTCCCATTACTTCAAATATGAAAAAGAAATGGTTCAGGTAGTTGTCAAGGATTTTTAGAACACACTTCTCTTCTGTACTAGCATTCCATCAAAAAAAGATCATTTTACATGTTCAAAGTATGTTTTCAAATGCTACGAGTATAACCAACATCTTAAAAGAACTTCTTATGGGTGTGATCTGATAAGAATGAATTGATTCTGTTGATCTCGATTTCGATGACATTAGCCAATAGTAAGTTACACTTTTTGGATATCTGAAACTAGTTTCCGCAATTAAATAATATCCCATACAAAAAGTGTATACATCGTCCAAAATCTATGAAATCAAAGAAAAAGAGAAATTTTACATAATAAATTGGATGAGAAATCTACATGAAAAAAAGAAGAAGAGAAAAATCAAAATATGGATCAAATCGACCATTAAACTACGAATTTTCTCTTTTTAGCTAAAAACATCACGTAAGTAAACAGTCAATTGGAAAACCAGAGATCTCCAAAGAAAAAGAAAAAAAACATGGAATTACCTGTGCTTGGAAACCAGTGGTCAATTAGCCGGTGTTAGGAGATCAAACGCCGGATCAGTTGAAGCGTTTTGCTCCTTTGGGGTTTTTGTGAGCAAAAAAACCCTAGTCGCCTTTCACTCTTTATGTCTAGTAACGATTACTTCTGATCGAGAAAACAGGAAGTTGTTCTATATCGAGCAGCGTTTCTCTAGATCCGGTGTCGGTCACTTTATCCGCTTTCTGAGAAGATTCACAAATTCGTCCTTTCTCGTAGTGAAATGACCAACCTGATCTTGTGGCATACATGGACGATGGATAATAGATCTAGCCCATAAGGATCTTACCCACAGGACACTATAGCCGTACGTTCGGAACATCCGGATTCTTGTGGGTAGGAATCAGAATTGCCCTTAAACCCATGCTGCACGATCAACAATCACTAGTGTTGTTTATTCAGTTGGATCGGTTCAGTTGGAATTAAACCTATTTATTCATAGGGCTGGGTTTGGTCCAGACTTTTCCTCTTTATTAATAAAACATAAACCAGGTTCAATTATTGGAATTAGATCTTGAGTTCGAGCTCAACTCTCATATGAAGCTTGAAATTTGGGTTCGATCCTAAAGCCTGATTAAGAAGTCGGGCAAGAAGATTTTTTAATTTTTTTTTATTCAACAATAAAACTGATTTATTTATATTAAATGACCTTAAAATCCAAAAATATTAAAAGATCTCACTGACTTAAAAAAAAAGACAAGAGAAGCAAAGAAAAAATATATATTATATATTTTTATCATACAAAACATATTTGTAATTATATAAAATATTATTAGGTTAGGTTCAAGCTTGGGCAAGCTATTTTGAGAAAGCCCAAGCCCAGCCTAAAAAAAAGTCTCACTTAGTATTTTGGGCCTGAGCTTGAGCTTGTAGGCCTAAAATCTTGTCCAAGCTTAACGATTAACAAGTCTAGTTGGAATTGGGAACCAGATCGATTTTCAGTTTGGCCTTTTAATAAACCAAACTGAACTCAATTCTGAAACCAAACATGATTTGGTTTGATATTGGTTTTTAAAGGATCATCCGGTTATATAAAAATACAAATATTAATGAGGCATTAGGCAAGTCTTTTCATGCAGTCTTTCGAGCTTTTCAAAGCTTGGAGTACCAAAATTTGGTATTTCCATATTTGACAATGAAAGACAAAGAAGCCAAAAAGACTAATGCCCTAAAATGCTCATGAAAGCCCAAAATGCCCAAATATCTAGAAATGAGAGTTCCTATCTTTTTGCACTTAAAATCTTTCATTTAACGGCTCTTTAGATCATGTACTCATGGTAGACTAGGATACTTGTCAAATAGTTTAGATCTTTAAAGACAAGACCCCAAAATGCTCATCACATCTTTTGGTTATTTAGGCCGTTAAGACTTGACAAATGGCGCAGAAGTATTTGTAATACATGCATACATACATACATACATACATACAAACATCCGAAATTTTTAGAAAACTAAATCTAAAACCAAACCAAAATCCAAATAAGCCAAACCGAATTGAGCTATTGGGTTCGGTTCAATTTGATTTTCCATTGGTAATCAATTTGAACACCCTTAAGCTCAATTAACCTTTAGATTGGGACCATTACCAATGACAAATTATAGGAAAGCAAAATAGCTTAACTTGATTTCTGTGTTTTAAGGTTGTGGGATCAATCATAACGTTCCATGCCAGCCATAAGTTGTGAGTCACATACACTTTATAGCTGGCCTATGCATTATGATTGGTTCTACAGCTCGGAATATAGCTATCAAATTCAGCTAATCCATTCTTATAGGCCCAAGACCCCATGGGCTAGAGGCAAAATTACAAACAGAAGGTTAGGCACCTTATCAAGAATAAACATACCAGCCTATTGTGTATAATTTTGTCTCTAGACCATCCAAACTTGATATGTGGAGGTTTTCTCTGCTCATCACTGCACCCCAAGTATTTGTCTCCCTACAAATGCTTATATTAGCATTAAGTGCCCGCTTTAAAGGGCTGAATCACATTGGTTTCTCATTGTCTATAAGCTATGTTTATTGAAAAACATAGAGGGGGCATTCTTTTTTTGGATTTTGAGAGGGGGGAAAGTTGGTCAATGATATTTTGGTTCCCATTGACCAAGAATCCCATGTTCTTTTTTCAGCTTTACGTGGGGATTAGGGAAAGTTTGTTTTCCTGCATACCACTTACCCGAGAAAGTGATGCCCATCTCCTAGATGGGTAAATAACCTTTCCACATAGGGGGAAAGTTGCCAACACTTGAATTGGAAAAAAATGCCCATTTTAATAATGAATTTCTATAGCTAAAATGGTCATTGCCTTATTTACCTTGAAAATAAAGGAACATGGTAAATGAACTTACCTGGGTAAATGTTTCCTAGGAAAAACATACTAGGTAATTGTATTTACCTGGGTAAGTAACTTACCAAAAAGTGAATGGGGTCAGAGAGACAAGTGCCTGTTTGGAAGGGTTTTTGAGGCATGACTTAGCTTCTAAAGTTTTTAGTTAATTTTCACATTGAAATGTAAGAAGTTGTGTTTAGTGAAAATTTGGGAAAACAAATCAGTGTTTCAAACACAACTTGAGCGGCTAAAATATGAAGCTTCTTTGAGTAACTTACCTAGGGGTGAGCAAAAAAACCGAACCAAAAAATCAGTTAACTGAATCGGTCAGTTTAGTTTCAGTTAACCATTTAATAAAACCGGCGGTTAACCAAACCGACCGATATATATAAAGTAATCTATATATATATTATTTTTTTGAAAATCGAATATACACTTTCAGTAGTAGACTTTTCAGACTTTCTCTTTGAAAGTTTCAAAAGGAGCTTTGAAAATCGAAAATGGAAAGTTTCAAAGAGAAAGAGAAATTTTTGGCCTTGCCAAAGTGCCAGATTGGAGACTGTCAGTCTCTTAGTCTTGAAAATCGAAAAGTTTTAGGCTTTAGCCCTTTCTTCTCTTTTTTCTCGGTGGTTTTCTTTCCACCAGAAGTTTCTTCGAATTACACTCTCAGTCTCTCACAATCTCACTCTCTCAGACTCTCAGTTTCTTCCCCAACAGACCGACGGCCTCCTGTGCTCCACCCTCTGACCGAATCATTGATGGCTGGCATCTCCTCTCAGATTCAGCCTTCATTCTCTCGGACCGGTATTTGGCGTCTTTTCTCAAATCTGAAATCTCAATCTCTCATCTCTCAGTCTCTCTCTCATTCGACACTCACTCGACACTCGGACTCACTAATCTCTCTCAATCTCTTTTCTCAATATCAGTCACCCATCTCTCTCAATCTCTCTCTCATCTCTCTCACTCTCAATTCACAGTTCGTTCACTCTCTTCAGACCATCAACAGGGAAGGTTTTTCCCCTTTTTTTTAATATTGAGGGCATAAAAAAAACCAAAAAACCGAACCATGGTTAACCAGTCCATCGGTTGCATCGGTTCGGTTTTGGTTTGGTTAAATTGAAAAACCAAATAGTTCAGTTCGATCTAGAAAATCAACCCATGGTTCAGTTAATCGAACCATGAGCACCCCTAAACTTACCCAGAGGCCAGAACACTAAACACCTATGCTCAATATGAGGCTATGAGTCACTTCTTCGTAGTAGCATCTAAAAGAAGTTTTCCTCCCAAAAGCAATACCTTGTCTAGAGGAGTGTGGATCAGGTAGGCACGTCATTGTTAGCATGTTAAATGAGCACTTTCAAAATTTTTTTGACACCTGTCCCTTGAAATGCCCCCAACCTGCCCTTGAAAAAGATTAAAGACAACTTTTAATAGTTGTTAGAATATTTATAATGTGCTCACTGAATGTGCTTCCTATGTTGTGCCTACTGGATCTGGTTCCTATCCATAGCGCGATGAGGTTCATCTAGGGATGCAAACGGATTGGAACAAATTCAAATAAGGGTATATTTGAATACGGTCTGACACTATTCATATTGGATCCGACCCGATCCGAAGATCCGATTGGATCTGATAGGACTCGATCTGAATTCAAATCCTATCGGATCTTCGGATCTTCGGTCTGACACTATATATATATATGTATATAGTGTCAACGTGCATTGCATGTTGAAATTTTAAATTACAATGACAATTTTTATCATCACCATTATTATTATTATTATTATTATTATTATTATTATTATTATTATTATTATTTAATTTCGTGTTCTATTTCCGTCATAAATAAAAATAATTATTATTTTAACAATTTTTTGTTTAATATGATAAATATATAATATTAGAAATGTCCCCAAATGTTTTCGACAAAATTGTATACTTCTCATTTTTTATGTTTTATCTTTTTTAAATATTAATTATTCAATTATGACATCACCATGAGTTTATTTGAAAAGTTTGATCATTAACCCACCATCTAGATAGGAAAATAGCCTTGGTTTCAGATCAATTTTAAATTACATATTTCATCTACATTATATAAATAAGGTTTTTTTATCATACTTAATTTTTATTTGATATAATTAATATATAATATTATATATGTTTCCAATTTTTTTTATAATTTTTATATTTTTGATTCCTTATGCCTTTTTTTATTTTTTAAAAATTTATTATTTTATAACATCATTGGTTAATCCATTTAAACCAAACAACTAACCCACCACCCAAACCATTTATTATTGCATTTCCATCATTGATAAAATTATGTATAATACTTATTTTTGTTCAATATAATGAATGTATAATATTATAGATAGACCCAATATTTTATTTTTTTATAAATATATAACGTCAAATATGTGCCCAAATTGTTATCTAATTTTTTCTTTATTTTTGTGATTTTTTGTATTTTTATTTTAAAAATTTTATTATTTGACTATGACATCATTTAATTTAATTTCAAGGTTTTTTTAGATTTATAAATCCATTGTCATTGTTAATAAAAAATATCTTACGTTTCATACTTAAATTTTATTTAGTATAATGAATATATAATACTAGAGATATGCTCAATTCCTTTTTTTTATTTTTATATATTATTTATGATTTTTATTATTTAATTATGGCATTATTGGTTAACCCATTTGACCCAAATGGTTAAATTTCTTACCCACCACCGGGAGGGAAGAAAATGGTTTTATTTTCAAATTATGTTTTTACAATATTTATTTTTATACTATTAAAATCAATGTTTTGCATTTAATTAATAGAATTTAATTATGAGAGAAATATATCTTAAATATAGGATTTAATGAGAGAGTATACCTTAGATATGAGACTTAATGAGAGAGAATAAGAAAATAATTTTATTTCCAATTGGTTTTAAATTTTGTATTCAATTTCCATCATTAATAAAAGTATTTCTTTTTTTTTTGAAAGATGAAATAGAACATTATATTAACTATACGAAATAGATACAAAGTTTGAGATGTTATCTACATTAGGAGGATAATTATCTAACAAAAAGAACCCCTGAGTGAGATTTTTACTTTTACATGCTATTTGATGGGCAGTACCATTAAACCTTCTATTAATATAACTACATTTCACAGATTGAAAATTCTGAAGGAGGCTGATTGCTTGGCTTAGTTGATGGAAAAGAGGCAATTGAGTAGTTTGTTTCCCTTGAAGAGTTTGTATTACGAGTTGTGAATTTGAGAAGAGCAAAATATGTTGCTTTCTGAATTTCTAAGCTTGAAGTAGACCTTGGTATATAGTATAAAGTTTTGTAGCTTCTACTGAATTTAAAACTTTTCTTCCTCCTGAGATTTGAAAACATTCTAGATTTGGATTGAGGAGAATAGTTCCTAAGCAAAATTCATGATTAGATATCTTCCCTACATTTATGAAAATAATTCCATCTATATGTGGCTACACAGATATAGTCAATTGATTGCTTGAAATTGGTGTTAAATTTTGAGAATTGTTATTAAGAGAAAGATTGTTAAAAATGGTATTGATTTTCTGTAAAATCCAATGGTTTGAAACAACTATATCTTTGAAAGATTTTTCTTTTCAAGCAAACCAAATATAGTAAAGAGCAATTGCAAATCAACTTAGGGATTTTAACAAATTGTTTGTTTCTGGGAAAAGGTTATGGAGATATAGAATGCATTCCTGCTAATTTGAACAATGAGAGAAGTTGATATTCCAAGGAGACACAAATAAGATAGATTGAGTAAAGGCACATTCTAGGAAGAGATGATAAAGAGTTCCAGAACTATTTTGACAAAAAACACAAGATTGATCCTGGATATTAAAAATCTAAGTTTTAACAGGAATGAAATTTTGAATAACTCGCCACAGAAATAATTGATATCTAGGTGGGCAGGGAAGTTTCCAGATCCATTTAAAGCACTTTTTGAGATTATCTGAGATATTTGGGATATTATCTTGAATTAAATCTCTGAGATATTTGGGTAAATTGGAGTTTGACAAATGAGATGAATTTGATCCAAATTAAAAGATTGCTGAAGAATGGAAATGTCCCAAGTATCCTGATGAATGATATTATTAAATTTGAGTTGGGATACATGACGAGGGGTAGGCTGAGGTAACATGTGGAAATTGTCATTAGCTTGAATCCAAGGTAGAGTAGCAATATATTCAGAAGAAGAAGGTTTAACTATAAGGCCTAATTCTTGAAAAAGGAGTTGTAATTTATGCCCTGTTGATTTCCAGAAAGGAGAGCTGTGAGTAGGGATAGTAGATGGAAAAAGGGAATTAATGAACAGATACTTTGATTTCCAAATTTGGGCCCAAAGTTTATGCTGCTCATTTAGATATCTCCAGGCAAGCTTTTTGAGAAGAACTAGATTAACTAGTTTAAGAAGTTTAAAGCCTAAGCCTCAGAAGATCTAGGAACAACTAGTGATTTCTAGGGGCTTCAATGAAAAGGATGGGGATTAGAGTCAGATTTGGCCCACTAAGTTTTTTTTGATAGTTCTATACAAGTAATGGTTTTCTAAGGGAGTTGGATTACATACATAGTATAGGTTGGCATGTCTTGGAGAACAGATTGGATCAAAATCCTTTTACCAACTTGACTTATTGTCGTAGCTTTCCAGTAATTAAGTTTGGCTTTGAGATTGTCTAGAATATAGGAAAGCTGAGAATGCTTATTTCGACCCTAGAGTAAAGGTAGACCCAAATATTTAGAATTTGGAGAAAGGTTTTGGATATGGAGTTGACGACAGATCATTCTTTGATGTCTTTGATGAAAAATTTTATTGAAATAAATCTCATATTTTTCAAGATTAATCAGTTGACTTGAAGCTTCTTGAAAAGTTTGTAGAATTGTATTCAGATTGTCTAGTTCATCTGTATGTCCTCTCATGAAAAGGAGAATATCATCGACAAAGAAAAGATGAGTGATGGAAGGAGCTCTAGCAGACAGTTTAATACCCCGAATCTGTTGATTAGTTTCAAATTTGATGATTAAACGGGCAAGGCCTTCCATGGATAGAATAAACAAATAGGGGGATAAAGGATCCCCTTGTTTAAGACCTCTTGTAAGCTGAATTTTGCCTTCTGAAGTACCATTTATGAGAATAGAGTAGGAGACAATAGAAAGATATTCATGGATGATTTGACAGAAGTCTTTAGAAAAACCTAAAGCTTTTATGACTTTTAGAAGAAAAGACCACTCAAGTTTATTATAGGCTTTGGACATATCTAATTTGATTGCCACGTAGTCTGTACCCTGTTTATGTTGCTTTAAGAAATGGAATATTTCATGAGCTATTATGGTATTATCCATTATTTGACGTCTAGGTACAAAAGCAGCTTGGTTTAGGGAGATGCATTTATCTAGAATTGTACGAATTTTGGTAGCTAAAATTTTTTAGATGATTTTGTAGAGGACATTGCAAAGACTGATGGGATAGTAGTCCTGGACTTTAGTACAATTGATATTTTTTGGAATTAGGCACAAAAAAGTATGATTGAGACTTTTCAGAAGTTTCTTGTTCCTAAAGAATTCCTGAGCAAAGTCTATAGTTTCTGAGCTTATTAGATCCCAGTACTTTTTATAGACTAAGGCTGGCATTCCATCCGGTCCAGGAGATTTTAAGCTACCAATACTGAATAAAGCTATTTTAACTTCATCTTTAGAGGGGATAGCTGTTAGGAAGTTATTCTCTTCCTCTGAGATAAGCGGGGTAAAAAGGTCTGACACAAAGGATAAATCAGGTTGAGGTTAGTAAGAGAATAAATATGAGAAATAATTAATAAAAACCTCTGAGATATCCTTATGATTTGTCACCCAAGAATTATTATGGTGTTTTACTCCTTGAATTTCATTCTTCTTCTGTTTGTAAATAGTACTTTTATGGAAAAAGTTGGTATTTTTGTCTCCCAAAGACAACCAAATTTGTTTGGATTTTTGTCTCCAAAAACTCTCTATTTGTGATTGTGTATCATCATAGAGTTTATACAAATGTGAGAGCTTGTCCTGATCCCACGGAGCACATTGTTCCATATGAATAATTTGTTGTTCTATTTCTCCCAATCTCTTTTGAGGATCTACAAATTTCTTTTTCCGCCATTGGACAAGATCAAATTTCATATTGTAAGAGATACAAACTGTTGAAGAGCTCCCCTCTTAGGAGAGAAAAGTGATAATCTTCTACATGATTTTGCTTTCAAACTCTTGTCTCCTTCGGATTTGGTGGTTGTGAAGGATTGCCATCTACTCACGATGCCTATTGTCTTAGTTGTTTGTATTTCTTACTTATCATACTTTTTCTTGTCTAATATGATGAATATATGATATTAAATATGTTCCTAGATTTTTCTTTAATTTCCGTATTTTTTGCATTTTATCAAATTTTAATTTTTTATTATTTAATTGTGGCAACAATAAAACATGGGTTGGCCTATTTGACCCAAAATTATTTAAATTTTTATGTTAATAGAGTTATTTATGTATGGATTTAATTAGTGGAATTTAGTAATTAAAAGAAACAAAAATGCCTTAAATGTATGGTTAAATGAGGGTGAATGAGAATTAATACCTTAAATAGAATTTAATGAGAGGGAATTGAATGCATTGAGTAATAGTATTCAAATTACATATATTTTCTGCCCTCATAATAGATAGGGACCCTATTTCAAAAAAGGGATATTTTAGTCTAAAAAAATTCCAGAAATTTTAGACCCTATTCGTACTTTTTATAGTAGTATAGATATAACATATCTGATTGGATATTCTCGAATCGAATAGGGGTGATCTCAATCCAATCCAATTTTTGATCAGATCATAAGATCCTATCCAATCCAAAAATCCGATCAGAAGTGATCTGAATTCGATCAAATAGGTTCATCTGACTTCTTTGGGCCAAACATAGGATCGGATCCATTTGTGCCCCTAGGTTCATATGACTTCTTTGGGCCCGTTCGGGATGGATGAATTGAAAACTCAGCTATGCTGGTTCAACCGGAGATTCAGCTCATCAAACTCTAAGACTATTGCGGATTGTTGTAAACTCTAAGACTACTAAACTTCTAAGTCTAATAAAAAAATATTAATACATAGTATAATTTTGTAAAATTTATAACTAATATATTTATATATTTAGTATACATGTATAAATTAAAATAATATATTTTTTTAATTTTTTAAACATTTGCTATTTTAAACAGATTAAATCCGAATCCAATCCAAAATTCGATATAGTTGATTCAGATCGGATTGGGATCCAAGGTTTGATAAATGCAAATGTAGCTGAATCTTTAAGCCTCATTAGCCAGGTATCAACAAACTTATGTAGATTATGTTATTTCTGCAGCTGAACCAAAACTTATGTTTCGTTCGATCAGCCCTCCAAACGGGTCCTTCCTACGAAGCCATATGAGCTTTATAAGGCTTTTCTTGCCCATTTAAATGGATTGTAAATCATAGATATATAACATGAATTGAAACTTATTGATCGACCCAAAATGAATTGGAACTTAATAAAGGAAACCTGTCTATTGAAAAAACAAATACTAACAAATGTATTTCTTTTACATCTGAACCACTGTTCTGCTTAAGTTTAATTAATTTGATAAAAGAAGATCGATGAACACAAGACAGAAATCTTCTGGCCTTTATTCCATCAAATGATGATTCCAAGCAAACATAATGTTCAAACAAGAATTTCCATGCACGATGTTTAACCAACCAATGACAGACAAATCGATAAATAGTTGAAAATATTATACGAATTGTTGACGTACGCCATGCACACAGCTGATACCTGTAAATCAATCCTTGTGTCGAAAATGGTGATGACTGGAACCAGAAGAGGAAGAGGAGACCTCTAAACCATGATGACCGACCTTCTTGTTCTTGATTTTTTCTTTTATATGCACATCGTCCTCAATGGTTACTACTGCTGCTTGCCCACAGTGCGGCCCAGGGACGATGGCCTCCTGAACTCTTATATGTTCGTCAACATCTATGACTTCAGTCTCTTGACACTTCTTCTTCTTCTTGGCAAAACAGCAGAGACAAGCTGCGAGGAAGGCGAGGAAGAAGAGACCACCAAGTGAAGCACACACAGCAACTATAACTGTGGAGTGGTGTCCTGAGTGTGAGGGAGGTGCTGGCGTGGGGACAATACTATAAGGTGGTGGCGGTGGTGGTGGTCGCAGAACTGGAGATGGAGGTTTTGCTATTGGGGGTGGCGGGGGTGGGGGTGGTCGCACTATTGGAGAAGGAGGCTTTGCTGTTGAGGGTGGTGGTGGTGGTTGAAAGAAGGGAGGGGGAGGAGGGGGCGCTCCGTAGGATGACGGTGGTGGTGGCGGAGGACTGAAGATGAGGGGTGGAGGTGGCGGAGAAAAATATGGGAAGCCGTACACAGCCATTTCCCCCCCTGAAAATGTTGATGTGAAGAAGGAGAAGAAGAAGAAAAAGAGGAGATAGATGAACCAAAGATGGTACAGACGTGCACTATTTATACCAAGTGAGTTAAGGGGGAAGTGGCTGAATTCTCAATATTTTATGGAGAAGTATATATTCTTGTGAGTTCTTGCTGGGAGGCTTGATATATTCCCCTGTTAAGCTTTCTAAGAGTTGTCATTGATTGCATTCTACTTCTCTCAGTCTCTTAATTTTGTCTTGTTTTTTCTTACGCCTCAAGATATGGGAAATTCAACGAGGAAATATATATTGCATGAATGGGTGTAGGGAGGTTTTGCTATTATAAATTTATAATCAAAATATCCTTGACTTTTGTTAAGTTAGCAAATGAGCTTAATAACTTAGGCTGTAAATTTATTTTTTTATATTAATGTTCAAAAATTTGAAAACTTTATTTTATATTTGAAGAAATGATCTACAAGCTAGATTAGTAACCTATCAAAACCCCTTGGTTGGATCAGTTGAACCAAAATTACATATCCAAATATTGTAATGAATGATCAAACCCATTCATATTAATAGGATAGAGAGAGCCCAAACAAGAAGGTTTTGTGACTTGCAAAGAGATCATATCCCAGGGAATGTAGTAGGCACGCTAGGTAAGCTGAACACGTAATAGCTGTGTGACACATGTCTTAATTAATGCGCCTTTTACCTGAACATTTTTGCTTCATTAGACAGAAATTATTCATTATTTTATTATCTTTGCCAAAATAATTAAAAATAAAAACAATGAAAAAGGAAAACCTAAACGTGTTGGGAGTTGGGACTCATTTACGTTTTTCTTTTTCGTTGTTTTTATTTAATTATTTTGACAAAAATAATAAAATAATGGATAATTCCTGTCTAATGGAGCAAAAACGTTTGGGTGAAAGGCACATTAATTAAGACATGTGTCACACAGCTATTACGTGCTCACTCATTGTGCTTACCTCACTCATTGTGACACATGTCCTAGTTAATGTGCCTTTCATCCAAACATTGTTGTTCCGTTAGAAATTATCCATTACTTTATTATCTTTGTTAAAATAATTAAAAATAAAAACAATGAAAAAGGAAAACCTAAACGAGTTCCCAACCCTTGTTTAGGAGTGCTTCTTTTTGGTGCTTATTGGAAAAAACACTTACAAGATTTCAAAAACACCTGAAAAAGCACTTATGGGCATTTGGTAAAAAAATCAAGAGAACAAGACTATGTTTGGTGGGGGCTTCTTGTCCATAGATGGATTTTCTTAGAAGCGTGTTTTCGACATGCAAGTGCTTCTGAAAAAGCACTTAAAATCCACTTGGTAAGATGCTTTTTTCTAGTGAAAAAACACTTATTTAACAAAATTGCTTGATCCAAAACGGGCTTTTGCCAATATAAAGATAATATTACTCTCCATCATGTATAAACATTAAAAAATAAACCCTGCTTTTCTAATGGCAAGGGGGTTTCAATCAATCTATGTTCTTTGTATGAATAAAACAAGAAAACGTATGAATCATTATTGGTTCGTCACAAAAACCACTATTGGAGGCATTTTGATTCAAAACAAACAACAATATAAAAAAACAAAAACAAAAACAGAAGGGGTGAGATGGAGTGATGGGAAACAATATTTGATCAATTGTTTTAAGAAAAAATGGCTGAAAATTGAACCTGGTTGTAATTTGCCACCATTGCAAGGGGTGTAAAGTGAAAATGGAAAGGAAAAGTGATGAAAAAGATAGGGCGAGGCATTTAGAGTTGGTGGGGGAATTCTAGATATTAAGAAAAGTTTAAATGGAAAAAAACAGGATGAAAAATAAGAAGCGCTTCTTGAAAATGCAAGAAACCAAAAGCTGCCCATCAACTGCTTTTTCTAATGTGCTTTCTCGATGGAAAAATCTATTTACTGTTTTTTCAGTTAACGCTTTTTGGGGATACTTTTAGCTTCTAAAACACAATAAGTGTTAGAAGCACTTATTTGAAGCCCTGCTAAACATGGCCTAAGCCCATTGCAACTTTCGAGAAAGCGCTTTTTGTGTTTCTGACCAGTCTTGGCCCGCCACCAAATTATCAAAATATCTATGCTACCCCTCAATTTGAAAGAATCGCTTCTTCACCAAACACTCAAAGCTACTTATTTAATAATCACTTATCCAAAAAGCACTTCATAAATTATATGTAAAACCCATGAAGTTTTGCTTCCCCTCCCGGGTGCCAGTTAATTGTATTTGGTACTAGATCATTATTTGTTTTCTCTGTGAGTTCCTATAATCTTTAATATTTTAAATATTTTTGTCAAGTTGGGTATGAATCAATTTTCAATAGTAAAACATTAAAAGATTATAAAAAAAACTTGGGAAAAAACAACAGTTATAACCATGTATGATGGTCAAGGTTGGCATTATTTGTTAGGGATGTTTGGACTATAATCTCCCTCAGAAATTTTTTTTGCAGCCCCCTCCTAATCTATTGGTAGCCCCCCTATAAATTACATCCTGCCCGTGAATTTGGCATCAATCCACGGGCAGGATTCAGTCCACCCCTAGGAAATCCTAGCTCCACCTACGGGTGGACTGAATCATAAAAACCCTTATTTGTTAACCCTTATCTAATTTTATTTTAAACCATTAATTTTAGTTTGCAACCATTACTTGAATCCTAGTTTTTATTTATTTATTTACTTAAATCCTTGTTGAGTTGGATTGATATAACCTCCTTATCACTCTTACGAAGGGTGCTGTAGTCATTAATTCATTATCTTAAACCTTGCCCCATAATTCTCTGTACTCATTTTCTCCCTTGTGTGTTTGAGTTTTGATGGTGGAGTGGTAGATGGTTTGCTAAGAAAGAATTGTTAAGCATACAATTATTTTTTTTTTCTGGTATAGCTTACAAACTCACCATATGCCACATATTTAGAAAATTATCATTTCAAGTTGGTCCCACGACTATTAGTATAGATGGGCCCCACAAAAAGAAATTGCATGCTTACTGCTTAGCATCCTTGTCAAAAACTAAAGTTATATAGCCTGGGTAGCTTGTAACGATGGAGTTGCATGTTCCACTCCAGCAATAATGAATACAGAATATATGGCACAGCAAGCAGAACACGTTACTGTAAATCAAAAGATGTTTAGCTTTAGACAGGTTCTGCCAGTGCTGAAATGCATTTCTGGGTTCCATGATTAACATCTTGCCCAACTACTATAACTTGGCTAACCTAAACTTTAGCTCAGTTATTAAACTTATTACAGCCTGCTCTCTCATTGTTCCAAAAAAAAAAAAAAGCTTGCTCTCTCTCCCCGTCTTTTTGTTTTCCTTTCCGATTTTTAAAACGGACACATCCTTTATCCACCCTACAGTCTAATTTTTAATATCTACATATCAGAGAATATGGATCAAATTAGAATGTTGCAGTTTAACTTCAACAAAATGGCAAACTTCAAAATATTTTCATACAAAATAAGGCACTTTTTCTCCAAACCAAGGGACCCTAGTTAATACCGACCAACAAATTCATTGAATGTCCATTCTGCATTTTAGATTTTATAGTATTTATAAAGGAAAACCAGTGATGTGTAGTTTCCAAGGCAAGACAGAATAGAAGCAACTTATGATTATTCTGCTACTAATTTATCGGGCTCTTACCGAGAAAGTCAGATCTCTTTAGAGGAAGATATGAAGCCTCTTAGTCTTCCTGTTCACTCTATTGACCACAATAAATTTGATGATAAACAGAATGGAAACAATATCCACCTTTGTTAATATCTGATGAGTTTGTCAAAGAAAGCACATCATAAATTATCATGCATAGACTATGGACCTTTCCCCCATGTTCTGCTCAAACCATCTGCATATTTTATCTGCAGGTTTGTCAATCCTCATTTGAGTCTTTCCCCAGCTGTTACAATTTGTTGCCTGCACCCATTGTTGGAGGAAAACTAGAGTTCTGCTTTTTATCTACCATATTTATAGATCTGAATGTTTCAGATGGAGAAATTGATTGGATTGAACAATGTATAGGGAATATGGATATACTATTTTGGTGGGAAATTTGGTTTCAACATATTGTCCTGCGTAATGACTGAATATTAAACAAGAAAAAGAAAAAAACTGCTCACCATCTGAGATGAATTTCCATTATCCTGCTTCAAAGAAAATCTGTACACAAGGATGCTAGGCAATATCAAGTACATGGCCACAAGCTAAGTTCCCTTCTCTTCCCTTTAATTCAGATTGATACAATCACAATTTCCATAGTTCATGTCTTGATCAGTTATCAGGAAAGAGGGAAAAAAGAATCACTGCATGTTAGAGACTCAATTTGACACCTCTTCACATACAAAAGAATTTCAAAAAGAATTTAATCACCAAAAACTTTTCAGTTACAGTCTGCTTAGCTTCAAAAGGGTCTTCTTGGTATTCTGCTTTTTAGCTGCCAAGATAAAAAGAAAAAAAAATATTCATTACTAAATAAAGGATAAAGGATAAACATGAAGAACATACATGAAATCTGATAAAATTCATACAACATAGAGATTACAAATTGAATCAGGATTAAGAGTAAAAGAATCACTTTTCCAATTTTCCAATCTGAGAAGTAAACAAAACAAGGAATAATTTCAACTGAACAAACAAGAAAGTTTAAAATAAGTAAAGAAAATGCATTAGAACAAATGCCTAAAAATTGCAATGTGAAACATATATCATATGTGAGATGCAAAAAAGTAGAGAAAGAAACACAACTTACATTAGGCCTCAGTTCATTGAAAAGAAAGCCCATTCTCTGCAAACAGGTATGAGAAGACAATCTCATTCCACACATCAGGGACTCCAGGAAGACACCAGTGGCTACAATCAGAGACTGAAGGAGTCTCACTCCAAGTACCCACATGTGCATCACTTCGGAAGGCCCCCATGGATGTTACATGCAGAACAGTTACAGGAACTGTCATATTCTTAACTACCTCTATTATGATGTCTGAAAATGGACTTTGGTCTTTTCCTCCGGTTTCCAACATGGGGTGGTCAGTCACCTTGCAAAATCTATGGCTCTGGTCACTGACATAGCAACAAAAGTTAGTTATACCAAGAGTATACATACCTTCCAATGCCTTATCTCAAACACAATAAAGCAAGGAGGAAGTGGATAAAATCAAATAAAGGGAATCTTTGCGGCAATATTTCTGTATCTCTATCATTCTGGCCTCATTATGTGGAGATTTGGTATAGCCAAGGTCATGTCCTTAGTTTGGAGGATTTAGGTTATCCTTTGGTACTGGTTAAGTGGGTTGGTGAGTGAAGGGGATTTCAGTGTGGTAGTCAATTGGCCAAGGGAGGCTTCAAAGACCTATGCCTCTTCCAGATTGAACAGCTCGATTAACTTGCTGCCTATTGGTTCATCCCTTGTCCAACAAAGCTGGCCAAATCAGGTTTTGGTAGAAAGGAATTACAATGGCAGGTAAACATTTTGGATAGTGGGTCTGTATCATATTTCAATTACTGGAACAGAGATCTAACAGGAAAGCTGTACAGTTCCTGATTTTCTGGGTTCAGGATTCAGTTTAACAATAATGACCATGAAAACTGTTCCAAACTGGGAACTAGGTCCTTGCGAAGTTTTCTGGTTCGAGCTTCTGGTCCAGTATATTTTTCTAAACAGAATGGAGGTGAGAAGATACCTGTAGCTGACCCCATATAGTTGGGATAAGGCTTAGAGATGATGGTCTCTGTAATTCTCTTTTGGTTCTATCTTTTTCCGCACATTGTTTTTTGATTCTTTCAGTTTTGGATTTTGTTTGGTTTTCAAGTTGGCATTTGGCTCATCTCTCTTTTTGTTCCTTAGGCTGTGTTTGGTTGCAGTGCAATTTTATTTGTACTAGTACAAATGCATGGGAGTGCAAATTCTCGTTTAATTTTGTTTTGGATTTTACTTTACTCTGCGTCATGTCTTAATTTACTTCATTTGTACTGCAACCAAACAAAATAAGCTAAATTTTGAAACAAAAACAGGTCAGAATCCACACTCAAATCATTTGCACTGCCATGGTTTTGCATCAGTGCAAATTTATTTGCATTGCAACCAAACACAGCCTTAGGGACTGATTTGGGCACATCCCTAGTGAAAAGACAAGGAAACTCCCATTCATAACAACAAAGGCAATACATACACACTTTTTTGTATTTTAAACAAAAACCTTTTGGCCATAGGTTAGGGGTATGCATCTATTGAAAAAAGAAAAACCTTGATGCATTCAAATTATTTACCCAAGTTATTCATTCCTTGAAGAAATAATCCTTATCCATTAGAGAGACAAAAGAAAACATGGTTTTAAGTGGTAAAAAATGACCTAAGAACTTAGAATTTAACAGAAAATATAGCTCTTGATGGATCACAAGATAGAAGTCATGTAGCAGACCCCAAATAGTTGGGATTAAGGCTAAGTTCAGTTGAGTTTAATTGCTTTAGGGTTATTCAAATCTTGTTGCAGCAATAACTCTGTTGTAAAATAGTTATTGGAATGAAATGTAATCAAAAACATTTTCTAATAGGTGAATAATATACAGAATGTATTTCCCTTAAACCCACACAAAGCAACAGTTACTATGGATATAACTTCATCAGAAAACTGAGCTGCTGCAACTGAGCACCCCTTCAGGGTGTTGTTCTCAGCTTAGCTGGAGACTGTGAATATTTATTCATCGCAGCTTTTCCAGCAAGTTGTGGCTGAAATTTTGGTAAATCTTCAGAATGGAAAGGATGTTTTCCAGATACTGTTGAAGCCTTTCTCCATGGGTGGTCTTTGATAGGTTTGAGCAAAAGAGAGAGTAATTTGGAATATGGTACTGTGTTGCTATATTTTGAACATTGTGGGATGACAGAAACGCTTACATCTTTGAAAGTAAAATACGTGAAGTAGAGGTGGTAAACAAAGAAAGCAATGGATTCTCTATGTTCGCCAAGGACCAGCTAGAGAAGGAAACTCTTTGAATGCTGAAATGTTAACACTTCTCCATGGACTCAGGCTAAGTAGATCAATGGGCTGGACTGAATTATCCATTAGAGGTAACTGCCAAATTGTGATTGGATGGGTCACACCAGAGGGTCATGACCAATGGAATATAAGGCATTTGATAAGAGAAACCAAGCTATTGGTATCCACAATGAAACACTTGTTCAAATGGATTTCCAGATCAACAAACAGCTTAGCAGAAATGCTAGTCAGAGAGAGAGTAACCAAAAATTTATTAGACTTGGATATGCCTGTTCCTGGGGAAGGACTTTTTTGTCATTAAATGTAACATTATTGATTAAAGTGGAAATATTATATAAGTGTATCAGAACCCTCATAGAGGCCGACTGCTCATCCTCACTACCCCCCCCCCACTCTTTTGCTTACATGTCCTTTTACATCAGGTTTCCCCAATACAATTGTGATCTATGCACTCTCGGCCAGCGCATTGATCTGTGAACCCAACTGAAACTGGGTTCTAGCTGCCCTGTTAATTTGTTGATCGCCTTTATTATGTTCCTGTGGCACCATGCTCCCTGTTTCTTGTTTTTTAGCCAACAATACGATACACCCAGAATTGGATGCATTGTATCGTATCTTTTGTTCACCATTATGCCTATTTTTAAGGCATTTTTTAAGAAACTCATCTTTTAATGATTAAAAAACACACAAATACCCCCCCCACGCCCGCACGCGAAATTTTAAAAAAAAAAACTAAAGAATATAAAAAGCGCAAGGTTTGTTGAAATGCTGTTATTTTGTATGTTTAGTACCGCAGGGGTACTTTAGTACTTTCAGCCTGTTTTATTGTAAGTTGTGTCGCCCGCGCCGCCAGCAGCTTTCTGAGACTCCAAACTTTTGTCTCTCTTCTCTCTCTCTCTTCCCTCTTCTCCTCTGGATAACATGGTATCAGAGCGGGACGTTAGATCCGAAAGAAGAGATCGAACATACCTTCCCTGTCTTCTCCATTTGCCAGATCCAGATCCAGATTCATTGAAGATCCAGATCAAAATTCAGATCGGACTGAAGTACTCTCTCTCCCTTCTTTTTTTATTTTTTTCTGGTTGTGTGCCAGAACAGAACCTGTAATAGGTTCAGGCTGTTAATGTGAGGTGAGCAGTCCCTCTTCTTTCCTTTTTTGTGGGATCAGCTGATCCCTGTTGAAAGCTAAATTACTGTAGCCGAAGTAGCAGAAAAGAGAAGAAGAAGAAGAGATGCAGGAATGTCGAACTTTCTACTCAGTCGATAGTACTATTATTTATATTATGGTGTAGTACAATGATACAGGAAGTTACTAGAATGCCCCTGATTAGTGATGGGACACCCAGACAACTTAAAACATTAAACAGGATTAGGCCCATTAACAAAGGCCCAGTACAGGACAACTTAAACTTAAGTATAGGCTAATAAGAACTCTTATCAGCCGAATACTCATACATACAAAGACTTCAATCCAACACTCCCCCTCAAGCTAAGCATGGATATCAATCATGTTTAGCTTGCCAAGCATGTCCCTAAACTTTGCTGCTGCCAGCCCTTTAGTCAGTACATCCGCAATTTGCATCTCAGATGGAGTATAAGGCACACAGAGTTCACCCGAGACAATTCTTTCTCTAACAAAGTGCCGATCAATCTCAATATGTTTTGTCCTGTCATGCTGCACGGGATTGTTGGCAATGTTGATGGCAGCTTTATTGTCACAATACAGCCTGAGAGGACCTTCAGCCTTAATGCCAAGTTCATTAAGAAGAGTTCTGAGCCATAAGAGTTCAGCAACCCCGTGGGCCATAGCTCGATACTCTGCTTCTGCACTTGATCTAGCCACTACATTCTGCTTCTTACTGCGCCATGTGACCAGGTTTCCTCCCACAAATGTACAGTAACCCGAGGTTGACTTCCTATCTCCAACAGACCCAGCCCAATCTGCATCAATGTAGGCTTCAATTTCAATTCTATTGTTTTTCCTGAAGATAATTCCCTTCCCTGGGCAAGTCTTCAAGTACCTGAGAATCCTTTCAACTGCTTTCATATGAGGAATCTTTGGAGAGTGCATAAATTGACTGACAACATGCACAGCATAAGCAATATCTGGCCGAGTGAGGGATAAGTATATCAGCTTCTCTACCAATTTTTGGTATCTCTCTTTATCATAATAGTCCTCCCCTACTGATTCCTGCAGGCCATGGTTCTGTTCCATTGGAGTATCTGCTGGCCTACACCCCATCATGCCTGTTTCCTCTAGGAGGTCAAGAACATACTTCCGCTGACATATGTAGATTCCCTCTCTTGACCTGGCAACTTCAATCCCAAGAAAATATCTCAAATGACCCAAGTCTTTGATCTCAAATTCAGAAGCTAGAAACTCCTTCAGTCTTTTTATCTCTTCCAAGTCATTCCCGGTAATTACCATATCATCCACATAAACAATGAGTGCAGTAAGTTTGCTATCCTGTCTCCTTATGAACAAGGTATGGTCTGCACCACTCTGAGTGTACCCCACTTTCTTCATGGCCCCACAGAGCCTCTCAAACCATGCACGGGGAGATTGCTTCAACCCATATAATGCTTTCCTCAATTTGCACACCTTTCTACTAAAGTCATAGCCTGGTGGAGGTTCCATAAATACCTCTTCATGAAGGTCACCATTTAAGAAGGCATTCTTCACATCCAGCTGATGAAGTTCCCATGAAAAATTTGCTGCTAGTGACAATAGAACCCGGATTGTGTTGAGCTTTGCTACCGGGGCAAAGGTTTCTTTGTAGTCAATCCCTTCTTTCTGAGTAAACCCCTTTGCCACAAGTCTGGCCTTGTACCTTTCAATGGACCCGTCCTCCCTGTGCTTTACAGTAAACACCCACTTGCACCCAACAGTGGTCTTCCCCTCTGGCAGATCCACTAATTCCCAAGTTCTTGCTTTCATTAGGGCTTTCATCTCTTCATTCATAGCTTCTTTCCACCTTGGATCAGACACAGCCTCTAAGTACCTAGAAGGAACACGCACAGAGGAAAGAGCAGACACAAAGGAGTGATAGGCAGGAGATAAATGTGAGTAAGAAACAAAATCAGCAATGGGGTGCCGGGTGGTGCAAGAGCGGATAGGCTTACGGAGAGCAATAGGAAGATCCAAATCAGAAGTATGAGAGTTGAAATTACCTTGGATTGTAGAGACAGATTGATCCGAGTCCAACTGGTTGCTGTCATGAGGTTGAAGACCCCTTTTCCTTCTGTTGTATGTAAGTATCTCTTTTTGTTGCCTACTGGAGCCTTCAAGAACATCTGCAGCATCAGGAGAGGTAACCGGCACAGTGGGAGCCTCACTGGGTTGACCCGGAATGTCACAACAAGGAGTAGGAGGAGAGGATGGAAAACCCGAGGTAGATAGGGGAACAAAAAAGGAGGGAGAATGAGAATCCTCTTCCATCCCACTAGTCTCCCCCTGAAGAGGATTCTGAGAAGACTGAAAATAGGGTTGAGACTCAAAGAACACCACATCTCTGGTGACATACTTTCTCTTGGAGACAGGGTCATAACACTTGTAACCCTTTTGTGTAGGAGAGTACCCCAAGAATATTCCCTTTGTAGCCTTAGGATCTAGCTTAGTCTTCTTTGGATCCTTCACATGTATGAAACATATACAGCCAAAGACCCGAGGAGGAAGGGGAAAGTCTGGAAGAGTGGGGCACAAAACAGAGAAAGGGGTTTTCATACCCAACACCTTAGATGGCATCCGGTTTATCAGATATGATGCAGAAAGTACAACTTGAGACCAGTATTGCTTGGGGACTTTGTGTTGGAATAGTAAGGCTCGAGCTGTCTCCAATAGATGTCTATTCTTGCGCTCAACAACTCCATTCTGCTGAGGAGTATAAGCACAGGATGACTGATGTAGTATGCCAGCATCTTCCATGAATAAGTTCAAGGATTTTTCAAAGTATTCAACAGCATTGTTTGACCTGAATTGCTTAATCTTCTTATTAAACTGTGTTTCAATCATCTTGCAAAATGCCATGGTTATCCGTGGTACTTCATCCCGTCCTTTTAACAGGTAGATCCATGTACAACGAGAGTAGTGGTCAATAAAACTGATAAAGTACCGGAAGCCATCAAAGGAAACAATGGGTGAAGGGCCCCAGACATCAGAATGAACCAAATCAAAAGGAGCACAAATTTCATTGCTGGAAATTGGATACACAGTTCTACATTGTTTTGACATTTGACATACTTCACAGGTTAGACTCTGACTTGGAATGCCCTTAAACAATTCGGGAAACAACATTTCTAATGAGGAGAAAGACACATGACCTAGCCTAGCATGCCAAAGATGCAGCTTAGCTATTGACTCCACACTTTCCGGATTACTAGCAGCAGATGCTCGTAAGGCTGAGCCGATGTCTGCATCAAGGTAGTAGAGGCCTCCATACTCATGACCGCACCCAATCGTTCTCCTTGTCAATCTGTCCTGGAAGACACAATGAGTAGGAAAAAAGGTTATACTACAGTTCAAATTTTTGGTAAGTTTTGAAACAGACGAGATTTGAGGTAAGACTGGGAACATGTAAAACTGATTTAAGAGAGAGGTCCTTGCTTAGGTCAACAATTCCCTTTCCAGAGATAGTGGAGAAAGACCCGTCAGCAACTCTCATCTTATCCTGACCAGACAACAAATGATATGAAGAGAATAGGGAAGACATGTGTCATATGGTCAGTAGCACTGGAATCAATAACCCAAGAAGTAGAGTCAATAGAGCCAGTGGCACTGAAGGCAGAGGCTGTACCTGATCTAGCAAGAGATATAGAAGCAAAAGAATTATTTCTTAGACGGGCTAATGCCCTACTAAGGATCTCAACCTCACTAGCAGAGAAGCCCAATGTACCAATTCCAGAGGAATCAACAACCTGTCCCATAGGAGAAGAAGACACTGTTGGTGTATTTTGTGAGTTGTCATCATTGTTGCTGGTGACAAAATTCCCACTTGCCGCAGGCCTGTTATCTGTAGAAGAAACATCTCTGGGTATTGAAGACATCTTGACTGCAGCCACTGTGTAGGTGACACTGATTGAGACTAGCCGAAGCAGTTCTGAAGGTTCTGAACCAGTTCTGGAGCAGATCTGATTAGCTGAAATGACCACAGCAGGTTCTGACAGCACTCGACACAGTTTTAGACTTGCCGAGACTGTCACAGTTCTGAAACAGTTCAGTTACAACAGCAAGCAAGGAGTTCTGGGCTGGTAACCGACCTGAAGCTAAGGGTTCTCAACTATTGTGCTATGCAGACTCCACTTGAACTTTGAGTACTGCAACTGTAAAGAGAGTGCCCTTCCTTGCGGCCAATACTAGGACTGCTGACATCAGTCCTCAACTAGGGTTCACAGTGCTGAACAATCTGGAGCTGGCAGCTCCCTAGGTAATCTCACAGCAGTGGTGAGGGGTTTCGGACTGATAACCACCCTGAACTTGGAGCTGTTTGCCAGATTGCTATGATGGTAGAAGTGTTCACAGTGCTGGTAGAACACTAGATAGACTTCACTTGGGCTGAACCAAAAACTGCAACAGTTCGGGTACAGTAGTGAGTGAACAGTTCGAGGCTGCAACAGTAGCAAGTGAACAGTGGGCTCTGTAGAAGAAGCTAAGTCTGTGCGAGTCTTGCTGGAGCACCGAAGCTGTAACTGTAGAAGTAGCTAAGCCCCTTTCGGCTAGTGCTAGAACTGCTGAAATCAGTCCTCAACTAGGTCTGTCCTACACAGACCTCTCTTAGTAGCCAAATAGCTACTATTTGCTGGAAATAACCTAGTAGGACATCTACTTCTGGGTCTTACTTCTCTTGAGTCCCACAACCAAGAGAAACCCTAGGTTCGAACTTGCTTTACTCTTACACCCCTAGGTCTTCACTACAGCAACCCAGAAAAGGGAGAGAGAAGATGAAAAGACAACAAGAGAAGAGAGTGTGTGCCGGCTGAAACCAGGAAGAAGCTAATGCTCTGATACCATGAAAGCTAAATTACTGTAGCCGAAGTAGCAGAAAAGAGAAGAAGAAGAAGAAGAGATGCAGGAATGTCGAACTTTCTACTCAGTCGACAGTACTATTATTTATATTATGGTGTAGTACAATGATACAGGAAGTTACTAGAATGCCCCTGATTAGTGATGGGACACCCAGACAACTTAAAACATTAAACAAGATTAGGCCCATTAACAAAGGCCCAGTACAGGACAACTTAAACTTAAGTATAGGCTAATAAGAACTCTTATCAGCCGAATACTCATACATACAAAGACTTCAATCCAACACCTGTAACAGACTGTAGGTCAGTAATGACCTTTACATGCTGAGACAGCAGCCTTCTGGTGAACTTGTAGGTCAGGGGATGACCTGTATATGCTGCAACAGCAGCCACAATTGATTTGTAGGTCAAGAGAGGACCTGTATATGCTGCTACAGAAGCCATACCTGATTTATGGTAGGCCAATGATGACCTGTGAATTCGGTAACAGCAGCTATTTTTAGTTGAAGAACTGAGATTTAAAAGAAGGGAAAGGAGGGGAGTGGTTGTCTCTAATTCCCTGGTGCAAATAATTTTTTGGGGTGTTCGGCTGCTTCTTTTTGGCCTTGTGTTCAGTTGGATTGTAACCTGAAGTTGTGAAGACTCTGACACATCTGGAGTCTCCTCAATGCAAAACGGAACAAGTGGGGGAATAGATTTATCCTTCCCTATGGCTGTTATACCCCTGGGTGGTCTGAATTACTTAGAATGGTCGAGGGGGATCAAGTTGTACATTACTGCAAGGGGAAAAATAGGGTATATATATGGGAGAATTAAAGAACTGAATTCCGAGAGTGCTGAGTATGATGGATGGAACCAGGAAAACAGCATGGTTATGTCCTAGCTTTTGGTGTCTATGCAACCTCAGATGAGAAGGAACTTTATGTGGGCTGAAACGGCTTATGAGATTTGGGAGCAGGCAAAATTGACCTATTCTGAACTGCGTCACTACGCAAAAATCTATCAGTTACAGGCAGAATCATCCACTTGTAAACAGGGGGAGAGGAACCTTTCTGCATACTATTCAGATTTGACCTCCGTCTGGAAGGAGTTAGATCACTATCAGAGTATAAATTGGAAGTGTGATGAAAATGCAAAAGCATACAAGAAGCTTGTTTCCCAACAAAGAGTGTTTGCATTCCTCCATGGTTTGAATCCAATATATGAATCCATCAGAGTCCAGATCCTAGGCAGCAAGGATCTTCCCTCTATCCAAGAGGTTTATGCATTAGTACAGTCGGAAGAGAGTAGAAGAAATTTAATGAACAGCTCTGGAGGAGATGCAGTTGTATTGGTAGCAAAAGGGAACGTTACTACAGGTGGGGGAAATTTTTTTAAGAAGGGGGACCCTCAAAAAAGGGTGGAAGACAAAGACGAACTATGGTGCACCCACTGCCAGAAACCCTGACATACCCGGAAAACATGCTAGGATCTTCATGGGAAAGCCCAAATGGGCCCAGGATTTAAGCAAGAAGCAAGGTTCAGACCTGAATAAGAAGTCAGGACAGCAAGGTCCAAGAAAGTTCACCACAGCAAATGTGGCTTCTCAGGAGAATCAACCGCCTACTACTGCTATGACTCAGACATACACTTCTAGTTCTGACCCGAGGGAGGATATTATCAATTCCTTCCATGACCATTTGAAACTCTATGGTAGAGAAATTCGTCAGATGGATTCTTCTCCTCCTTCAACTTCATTTGCATCTACATCAGGTAACTCTACCATAGCTTTCCATGTATCGTCTCATCCCCCTGACTCTCCTTGGATAATTGATTCTAGAGCGTCAAAACATATGACTGGTAAGTCCACTTATTTTTATACCTACCACCTCCTCTCTGGAAGAGACAAGGTGAGACTAACTGATGGTTCATATTCTACCATAGCTGATCAAGGAACCATCTCTCTTCCCTTGGCTCACCCTGACTATGTCTTACATGTTCCAAAATTCCCCATTAACTTGTTCTCTGTTAGTAGTATCACTAATTCTTACTGCTCAGTAACCTTTTCCCTTCTTATTGTGTACTCCAGGATTTGGCATCGGGGAAGACGATTGGTAGAGGACATATGGTGGATGGATTCTACATGCTGGAGAATAAGGTTGGTCTTATAGTCACAGAGTCAAAGAGTCAGTCTAGTACAAGTCAAGTCTATTTATGGCATAGTCGTCTCAGTCATTTGTCCTTTGAGTCTTTAAAATTGGTGTTTCCAGAGTCGTTTAAGTTAGTGTCAATGTCATTACATGTCATATTCCTTTCCATATTATTCATTCTGATGTTTGGGGCCCTGTTACTTTACCATCCGAGAGTGGCTACAAATATTTTATTACCTTTATTGATGATTACTCCAGATACACATGGATATATCCTATGCGAACTAGGGATGAAGTACCCAAAATTATCCAAGATTTCCACCAAATGATCTTCACCCAATTTCAAATTGAGATCCAAATTTTCCAATCCGATAACGCAAAAGAATATTTTCATAATGATCTCACGGAATTCTTTGCTTTGCATGGATCACTTCACCGTAGCTCCTATGCCTGAACACCACAACAAAATGGTGTTGCTGAAAGAACGAGCATATACCTTCTTGAAGTGGCTAGGGGTTTACTCATCCATATGAATGTCCCAAAACGTTTTTGGCTTGAGGCAGTCCTTTGTGCTACCTATTTCATTAACCGTATTCCCTCTTGCTGGTTAGAGTGCAAAGCCCCACATCAGCTTCTTTTTTCCAAGGCTCTTCTTCTTTTTATTCCTCCTTGTGTGTTTGGTTGCCGTTGCTTTGTTCAAAATCTGGCTCCCATCCATGGAAAATTGGATCCCCATGCTATTCATTGCATCTTCTTGGGGTACTCCCTCACTCAAAAGGGGTACCGATGCTTTGATCCCGTCTCCCGGAGATATTATGTTTCTATGGATGTCTCTTTCTTTGAGAGTGAGCCTTTTTTCCCTGTTTCTCCTAAGGGGGAGTGTAGAAATGAGGAGAAACTAGTTCAGCTGCCCCCTATTCTTCATCCTCCCTTTCATGTTTTCTTTCCACGTCACAAAGGCCAACCAAGTTTAAGAGTTGTGGAGCATCCAGAAGCTATACCACCAATACCATCAAAATCTCTAGGGGTGGATCCTTCCCAACCAGGTACCTTGGTTCCCATTGATGTTCCTGACCCTATTGCCATTAATACCTCTATTGTTGATGACCTTAACCTTCCTATTGCTCATCGAAAAGGTGTTAGGTCTTACACCACTAAACACCCCATGTCCCACTTTGTTTCCTATGAGAACATTTCACCTTCCTTTCGGGCCTTTCTCTCTTCCATTGACAGTGTTCCTATTCCTAAGAATGTGGCAGAAGCTCTTTTGATACCTGAATGGACAAATGCTATGAAGGAAGAGGCTTTACATAAGAATGGTACACGGGAACTTATAAATCTTCCTAAGGGGAAGGAACCAGTTGGGTCTAAATGGGTTTTCACAGTAAAACATAGAATTGATGGCATAGTGGAGCGGTATAAAGCTTGCCTAGTAGCAAAGGGGTTTACACAAGTGTATGGAGTGGATTATGCAGAAACTTTCCCGTTGCTAAGATGAACTCCATTAGAGTTCTTTTCTCCTTAGCTGCTAATCTTGACTGGGAACTTCATCAACTTGATATCAAGAATGCATTCTTAAATGGTGACCTTGAAGAGGAAGTATACATGGTGCAACCCCCTGGTTTCCGAGTTCAAGGTAAGGAACAAAAAGTGTATAGGTTAAAAAAATCATTATATGGCCTGAAACAATCATCAAGAGCCTGGTTCAATAGATTTCATGTAGCATTTCAACAAAGAGGATACAAGCAGTGTCAATCTGATGACACACTATTTGTGAAAAGAGGGGAAGGATTGCAACACTAATAGTATATGTTGGTGATATAGTTATTACTGGTGATTGGAATGATGAAATTCAAAATTTGAAGAGTTTCCTTGCTACCCAGTTTGAAGTGAAGGATCTAGGTCCTCTAAGGTACTTCCTTGGGATTGAAGTGGCCCGATCAAAAAGGGTATCTTCATTTTCCAAAGAAAGTATGTCCTAGATCTACTCTAGGATACAGGAAAATTGGGAGTGAAGCCCGTTGATTCCCCTATTGATCCTAACCACAAGTTAGGAGACTGTCAAGGTGAACCCGTCGAGGATGTGAAATAGTTTCAAAGACTTGTAAGAAGACTATTATATCTTTCTATGACTTGACCAGACATTGCTTATGCAGTGGGAGTTCTTAGCCAGTTCATGCATGCCCCTAAGACTACCCACCTTGAAGCAGTAGAAAGAGTTCTCAGATATCTTAAGAAGTTCCCAGGTGCAGGCTTGTTGTTTCAAAAGTATGGACATTTGAAAGTTGAAGTGTATACCGATGCTGATTGGGTAGGATCCTTGAATGACCGGAAATCAACAAGTGGCTATTGTACCTTTATAGGAAGGAACCTAGTTACCTAGAGAAGCAAAAAGCAGAATGTGGTAGCTAGGTCTAGTGCTGAAGCTAAATATCGGGCAATGTCTCATGGAGTGGCATAAATTATGTGGTTAAAGAATTTGTTGAGTGAGTTGGGCTTTCCAGTTGATGGACCTATGACTCTTTACTATGATAACAAAGCAGCCATAAACATTGTTGCTAATCCTGTGCTGCATGATAGAACTAAGCATATTAAAGTTGACAAACATTTCACCAGAGAAAAGGTTGTCACAGGGGAAGTGTGTACTCCCTATGTCAGTTCTGAAGACCAACTTGCAGACATTTTCACAAAGGGGTTACATCACTTGCGACATTATGATTTATGTGACAAGTTGGGCATGATTGATATCTATGTCCCAACTTGAGGGGGAGTGTTGAAATGATGTTATTTTGTATGTTTAGTACCAAGGGGTACTTTAGTACTTTCAGCTTGTTTTATTTTATGTTGTGTTGCCCTAGTATAAATAACAAAAAGCTGGCGCCACCAGCAGCTTTCTGAGACTCCAAACTTTTTTCTCTCTTCCCTCTTCTCCTCTAGATATGTATTGATACACCTCTTCCAGTGTATTGGGGTGTATCAATATTTTTAACCTTGCTTCCACTCCAATGTGCACAAATCTTGCAGCAACGCCATAAGCTTTGCCCTTTGTGGAATTCTCTCTTCCCCAATGGGCCCTAGATAACCATGATTGAACTTGGGAGGGGCAGGGCGCTTGTAGCAAAATCATTATTCAATGAATATAATTTTCTTGTCAACACTGATCTGTTTGTACATGTCCTTGTCCTACATTCCTTTCTAGACTGTATGGTCCTTTTCACATGTTAATAATGCTTCTGTTACTGATCATGAAAAAATGTTCTTCGTTGTTTGTTCATAGGACATTCAGGGAAGTTTCATATATTTCCTTTCTTATTTTGACTTTGAATATTCACAAACTGCAATTCTTGACATATAGTGACATTTTTGTACATCTCCATTGTACAGTGCCTTATGTACGTAGGTGATCTTTTGTTTTTTTCATTACCATACTTCACCTTTTTTGAAAAATAAAAAGCTCCCCTTCTGGGTGAAGTGAGAATAAGAGGTTTTTTTTTTTTTTTTTGATAAGAGGTGAGAATAAATTTTTTGATAACCAGCAAGTACAGAGTAGTTGCACTGGGGTTCTATCATCAGTTCTAGTATAATTTAGTAGTAGTAGTAGTAGTAGTAGTAATAGTATTAGTAATACTAGTAATAACAGACTAGAGACTACAGAGATGGCCAGTAAAAGAGTACCTCCAATGAGAAGGTTCAAAAGTCCGAAAGAATACCCTTGTCCTATTTGTATTAATCATAGTTTCAACCCATGATGCCCAAGTGTCCAGTGCAGTTCTGAAGGCAGTAGTTATTGACATTCCAAGCTTCAGTGATCTACCAATCTGGAAAAAACAGCCCCTGTCTGGAAAGACATGTTAGAAGCACTTTCCAAGATTTATAGAAAAAGCACAGAAGAAGCCATTTGTAGAATGGATATTAAGAATGTAATTGATTTTGTATTACATTTTTTTGATAGGTAAGGATGAATTCATTAATATAAACATTTCAAACAATACAAGCACCCTAGGAGAGGCACGAGGTGTGAACTCTTCCAACAATTAAATTAAAATATTACAAATGACAACTTTGCCAATACAATTGAACCCTATTCACCCTTTGCTTGGCTAGAGATTCATCCTTTCTTTTGCTGATCTTCAATCCATTGAATTTGCAAATTCATAATTCTTGTTAACCATTTAAACTTCTTAATTTCATTCCTACAACACCACATTACCGAATCTGGTTCTTTAAGACACCCTACTACCAGCTTGGAGTCATCCTCAATCATCAAATTTTCTAGATTCAGCTCATATGCAATCCGAAGACCTTGTAGAGCAGCTATCAATTCAGCCCTAATAGAGCCCCCTACTCCCACTGGTCTCGAGAACAAAGCAAGGACATGCCTTTCTTATTCTCTGCTGTTTTAAGGGGGCTCAGGGTGTTGTCTTTCGATGAGATCATTGTATTAATGCTGAGTTTTGTGTAGTTGTCTTGAGGCTGGGAATTGTCATTTTCTTTCCATTGCATAGTGCTGGTTGATGGAACTGTTTGGCTTTATTTTGTTGGCTATTCTGTCTATTGTAATGCAGATGCTGGGGATTTTCTGTTTTTTATTTTTATTTATTTTATTTTATTTTTCTGGTGGAACCACTGGTTTATTTTCTGTAGATAATTTCTATACATTTTCTTCTTTTCGTTTTTCTTAATACAGCTGATCTTTGTTAAAGATAGAACAGGGGTTTCTAACAAAAGGTAAGAGAGCTTCTAGGGGCTAGAGGTATTTCCAGATGCCCACTTTATGACATTCCTTGAGTCCCCTTCCACTGCAATGGATCTACGCTGCTGCAACTTGGCAATTCTGAGGCCTTCAAAGAGGGCTCAAGTCTCTGATTCCGCAGCACCTTCTACTTTGGAAGGGCCACTAAATGCCCAAACCAAGTCTCCATCTGTGCAAAAAGCCTCAAATTCCAGCTTCAAGTGAACCCTCACTAGTTTTCCTGAAACTTCCATCAAAGTTTAAGATATACTCACTCTCCTGTCTTGGGATGATTGTAGTAGGAGGTTGAGAATGAAACAGCAAAGTCAACACTAATTCGGGCAAACTTCTTTGCAAGCCACCCAGGTTGAATCCAGCGAAGACTTTACTGTTCACCATCCAGCTATTAAGATTAGCTTGCACATGACACTGTAGAGTCTCCAAGGAAGAATATCTCTTCAAAACTTTCTTCCCAAGTATTTCACGTGACAGCATGGATAGTAGCTTTCCAAAAGCATCTCCCTCTCTTGCCCCTTTACTTGCATAGATTCTGTTTTAGTTCTATTTATTTTAAGAACCTTTGTTTCTAAAGCATTTGCACATAAATCCAATTTTGCATCTGATCCCTCTTTGGTTTCATCAATTAATACTATGTCATTAATGAGTACCATACACAAAAAGTGCAAATTCCCATCAATTAGGGTGCATATTATGGTTTCAAATAAACACCTGCAATTTTTGCATAGTTTGGATTTACACTGCAAACAAATAGAATCTTAGCTTTCTATTCTCCACCATAATGAACACAAGTTTCAAAGTAATTATGCATGAAAGCAATAGCAAAGAACAATAGGGCATGATATGATACCATGAGATAAAATGAACAAAAGGGAAAAAGAATATGAAAGTAAGGGAAACGGATAGCACAAAACTTTGTCTTCAATTGTCCATCATACTTTACATGAATCTCAGAGTACTTAACATGGAACTGTAAATAAAACACAGAGAGGCAGATGGAATTAATTTACTAATAAAAATAATGACAACTTAAACTTACGTTTCAAAAAGCTTCCCAGGGTTCCACCATTGCCCTGTATTAAAAATCAAAACATCTGAATTGATCCATTTCTCACTGATATCATCCAGCTTGTCCAGCCTTAGTGTTGACTTAACCCTCTTTGGTGCATGTTTAGGAACCCAGCCACTCTGCACTAGGAAAACTGAACGGAAAAACTCAACAGTGAAATTATATGAACTGAACCGCACACCTAAAAATCTAATTTGCTTTGTGATTTTGTTCCCATTGATTTCATAAACGCTCTTCTTATCCTCCACACCAGTCATCAGTAAACAGATCAAGGATTCCCATTGTGTTCTACTCATGGAATCACCAACCAAAACGACACGTTTCCCCCTCAGCCTTTCCAAAATTATATGCACATTAAACCTTTGGATATCACAGCTTTTGGGCTTCCACCTCCATTTAAGATATTCCATATCCTTTCTCCCATTAGCCAAGCAATTAAATCCTCTTTCTGCAAAAGGGCACTCTGAGCTATTATACAGTGGATAACTATAATCCGGGACCCAGCTTCCTTCAAAAACATTGCAAGTCTCAGTCGAAGTGTTGGATTGGGAAACCCCAAACCCAAGAAATGCCTGGCTGATACTGGGCAAAACATATAGATACGCACAACCTATTGCTAAAAGGAAGGAAACCAACGAGCCAATAACAGTAAGCACACAGAATGACCGCGAGACCCAGCTCTTACGGTGAACGCCAACTCGCGCGCTGCTAAAACTCAAGGTCCTCCGCGTCGAACGATCCGACATACTCCGGTTTAAAGCAGCGGTCATCTTAAACAACCGTGTACCGGAAAACAATGGCATCAGTCAGGTGCCCTATAAAAATTATCGAAGTATAGTTCCTCGAGAACAAATCCGGCGACAAAACTTCTTAAATCCATAAATTGTGAACCCAGAAGTATCCAGTCATCGTCATTACTAAACCAACTCAGTTGGAACCAACAAGGGTGCAGAACACTGCGAATCAAATAAACTTCAGAAGCATTATAATCCCATTATCGATCAAAGATTTAAAAAAAAAAATCTACAGAACCCAGATCCTGACAATAAAATTCTTTTGTTCCCATCGAAACTCCTACATGGCCAATGCCAGAATATATTCTTCATCACCACAAACCGATTCTTGAATATTTCAGAGTTCAATCCAAACGAAGAATAAAAATCAAAAACGAATATACCCAGGAAAAAAAATCTACCGAAATCAACTCAAGAAGCCGAAGAGAATCCAGATAATCTGCATTCAACAATTACAAATATAACACACATCTAACCAACCTTTCGTGTAGATTTTGCAGAAAACCAAGGTCTAAAGTAAAGTAACAAATGCAAACATAAACTCCAGATGAAGAAATGGCGTTCTGCAGCTGTAGATGGCTTTGCAATGGCGAAGATCGGAGGTTGGTGGAGCTGGAGAGAGAAACAAAAACAGAGGAGGTGAGAGAGGCAGAGAGAAGAGGTGGAGCGGAAATACTCGACAACGAGGATATTTTGGTCAACATAAAATAATGGCATTCGATGTAATTTACGGAAAAACATGTTTTTGTTGGACTGAAAGATCCAATCTGAACACAAGGCGTGCAAACACAGATGCTTGTCGGTCGCTTGGTGGAAGCCTGTTTGCTCGAAACATGAGCATTTAATTTAGGAGGAAAAGCTCGTCACCACCGTACGATCATCATCAAATTTTGAGATGGGTCACCGGAGGTCCACAACACAACCATCCTTGTTTCAATTGGACACCCACAATCTGGGCCCTATCAAGAAGTTGGTGGGCCATGATCCATGGCCCAACTTATTAAATGCAAGTTATAATAGCCTGGAAAAGATAGGCCTTTAAATTTGAAAATGATAGATTGATTATGGTTTCCTAATGATCGTTTGCTAAGGCTCTATGTACTTATCTAAAGCAAACGAAAGCATTTATTATGTGGTTGGTTGAAAGCCTACAGTTTATTTTCATAGGTTTGAACCAGGTCTGAATAGACCCGGTCCCAACTCCCAATCATGGTTTTGAAAACTGGACTGGATTGGATGGTTGGACTGGTTGACCCAAGAACCGAT
Source organism: Nelumbo nucifera (assembly GCF_055504915.1). Classification (NCBI taxonomy): domain Eukaryota; kingdom Viridiplantae; phylum Streptophyta; class Magnoliopsida; order Proteales; family Nelumbonaceae; genus Nelumbo; species Nelumbo nucifera. Next base: position 88,805,156 of record NC_142649.1, read on the forward strand.
CAGGTAATGTGTTTTGTTTTATTGCTTTTTGACCAAAAATCGTTGGTTTAATTAATGACTCATTGATCTGGGTAGTTGAATTGTTGACCCGTTGACCTGAATAACATTTTTTTATTATTTTTATTTTATTTATTTTTTTAATTTTTTTAATTTTTCAATTAGAATGGATCATCCGTTCAAACTAAACTGTCGCACCATTCAACCCAGGAACCGGTTTCATATTCGGTCAGGTTTTTAAAACCTTACTCCCAACCACTAAGGATTAAGAGAACACAAACTTGGTGCAAACTTAGACCAGGTAGAGCCTTAAATACTAGACTAACAAATCCAAAACTGACCCTATCATTAATGAGTCTTATTGGGACTGACTTGATATTTAAAAAAAAACTCACTCCTAAACTTTTTATGAATGGGTCGGATTGGTTTGTGACAGGATGATTGGACCAGTCTCGAACAAATTAATAAATACAATTTTATACGATAGATCAAGAATCGAATCAATTATTAACCGGGTCGGACTCAATTACACTGGATATCTATAATTATGATAAAGGAAATTGCCTAAAACTCACTATGAGTTTTCAGCATTTCTCTTAAATTCACAACTTTTCAAAACGTCTAAAACTCACCATGCCAGTAAGTTTTTATTTTCCAAAGCTCACCTTCCATTAGTGCACCGTTAATGTTTTCTACAAACATGTCCACATCGGCATAAATAACAACTTTTATGACCAATCACCCTTGAATGGCGAGTTAGAGGAAAATGGTCTTTTTCATTTTTCAATTTTCTTTTTTTTTACATTCATGGTGTTTTGTTCTAATTTCTAATTTTTTTTATAATTTCTGTTTTTTATATTTTTCTTTTTCTTTTACATTTTCTATTTTCTACCATCTATAAAATTTCCTGTATTTTTTGTTATTTATTTGCAATTTCTGTGTTTTTCTATAATTTTTGGTGTTTTTTTCTACAATTTTTATTTTATGATTTTGTTTTTCAATTTCTATAGTTTCTATAATTTGAAAATATTATTTTTATTTTCTGTGCAATTTTTATATTTTTTTTATATTTTTTCTAATTTCTGTGTTTTTATGTATTTTATATTTGAAAATATTTTTTGAACTTTTTCCTTTTTTTTCATGTCTAAATATTAAAATATATGTATATATTTTATATTTTTCTATGAAAGTTAAAATGATAATGTATTAACAGCTGTTAGTCTCTTTAACGTCAAGTTAGTGACATGATGAGTTTTAGACATTTTGAAAAGTTGTAATGAGTTTAAGAGAAATGTTGAAAACTCAAAACAATTTCTCTTATGATAATAACAACTTGTAACTTCATTTTTGATAATATAATCTTAATAAAAACGACAGTAAATAGTGAAGTTAAACATATAAATAAACAGTTCACTTTCGATTGTGCTGAGCAGGGTCTAGTTTTAGAAAGATCCTTCACATGAATCACATATAGACAAAGAAATAACATGTGATCATAGGATCCTAGTTCATCTCGTGATCAGAATTTTATGCAAGTAATATTACAACTAAAATTACTTTACAGAATGAAAGAATTTAGGAAAATACAAATTTAATACATTGATTCCCGGTTTAAACACAGCTTGTATTGGCATGCTCATTATAAATCCTGCCTTTAGCATTGTTTTCCTCTTGGTTTTCAAGATACCCCAAATCCATGTGTTGGAAGGTATAAATATATATATATAATCCATAATATATTATATTGTTTTCAGGCATAACTTACTAAGACCTAACTTATGGAAGTGGAAAATGACAGTTTTGACCTTTTACATCCCTTCAAATAAATTTAACGTATAAAAAACAAAAATTGAAATATCATTCTTGTCTCTGTTAAAACACAGAAAACAACTCTATTTGGTAAAACTTGTTCTTTGTTCGAAGAAGGAAAATATGCCATTGTTGACAAAAAACCCTGGATGCCATTGTTCTCTCTTCTTCATTCTACTGGAGCCAAACATTATTTGATAGATCTAAAAATCAAAATTTGTTTCTTTCTGGAAGCTTGATCCGAAGCTTTAGGGATACTTTTGAAATAAAAAAGCCTGGGTTGAAGCCCTTAAACATTTTCTGTTTTTAGATAGTAATACAAAGGATTAATATAAGGTCGATTAATTAAATTGGTTGAAAACTATAGAGTATTTTAGCAAAACCTAAACTATATGGTAGGTTTTAGTAAATTCGTAAAACGGGTGTTTTAGTAAGTGGCCCTTTTTTTAAATTTTTACTCCAACATTTTGACAAAGGTCTTGTCGCATCATGTTCTTACCTTTTAAAACATTCAAATCCACAAGGTCCCATTATATGTCAATTGGCGGATATGATAATATAGGGCTGTCAATGGATTCCAAAACTCTGATTCAACTCAAAATGCGATTATTCCAATTTGGATGTTAAAACTTGCATCTGACTTTCACTAAAAATTATTATTTTATGTGTGTATATATTATGTATAATTATATAAAGTTCATAATTAATAACTTAATAGTTTATATTTTTACACATTTATTATATTATACATATAAATTAAAAATAATTATTTAAATTTTTGATCATTTTAAACACAATAAGATTGTTGTAGATTAAATCCGAATCAGATCCATTTACAGCCCTAGATACAATACTTTGAATCTTGCCCCCAACCAAAAGAGAATGAAATAATGTATACTATGTTGGTATCTATCTATAAGGCCTAGTTTTACAAAAATAACAGATATATGATGACATTTGTTTTCAAAAGTTAAAACTATGTTTTCTCCATTGATGACCACTGCCTTACCTTCCACCAGAAAATTACAGTTCATTTGAGTGTCTTAAACTCTTGATTATTTTTCAATTTCCTTCCCTTGAGTAGGTAGGCTCAGGGTTGTCAATCATATCACTGGATGATTTTATCATTTCAAAGATTTGATATTACGCCAACAATTTCAGAATGTAAGAAAAAAATAGGTTAAAAGTTAAAACATTGGTTAGACAATTGGTGACAACTAGTACAAACATCCTCATCCTTGATCAATTTATTAGGTCCTTTGCATTTTTAGAATTTTGAATCTGTGTTCTCCCTCTTCATCAACCAAAATCCAAACCCTAACCCAAGAATAAAAAAGGAAAATAAAAAGACAACCTAAGAGAGATATGAAAAGGTATATTATTGGCATGAGGATTGGTTTTATTGCTTCTCAGTCGTAGATAGATGGACGAGTTGTATTTGGCAATCTCCTTCCATGGACAAATGAACTGAATAAATGCAAGGCTCTTGATGGTTGTGCGTAAGGTACCATGTGAGCAGCACCTCTTACAGTGGCAAAAGTCAATAAATTACCATACTCAGTGGCCCAACCTCCAACCTATTCACAAACAAAAGAAGAGGTTAGCTACAAGATAAAATGCAAATGATGACTGGCAATAGATTGTTTTGGCAAGAATTCATCTAAAATAGGATATTTTTTGGTAGAAATCTAAAACAGGATATAAAGTGCATTAATACCTGTCCTTTGTGAAACCAAGCTCCATATGGGACTGTCACCTCAAAGTTCAGGTCATGGGCAAGTTCACGGACAAGAGTACGGGAGCCCAGAAGTGGCACAACAGAATCTTGATCTCCACTATAATCATGAATAGATAACAATCATGTTTCCATTCAAAGAATACCTAATTTCATTTGTTTACCTTTTTTCTTATCTAATCTAAAGAATGGCTCACCTGAAAACCCAGACGGGTATATGGTGTTTGATTATCCTTTTAAGCAATGGGAGGATACTGATGTTACCGTCGGTTTCATTGTAATTCAGTATACTGCGCTCATTCAATAAAAACATTCATCAGTAGTCATAAGAATATTTATATATGTAATATAATTAACATTAACAATATACCAAGTATTGAAACAAGGAAAACTGCATTTATCAGTAGTTGCCACTAAAAAGTTATAAAACTTAGACATAGACCAAGCATGTTTAAGATGGCAGAATTAACTGAACATAACTTGTACATGACTTGTTTTTATTCATCAGCAAGGGTAATCTTGATACCCTTAAGAAGTTACAGAAATATAACAACGTAATGAATGAGCAATAATCCATTGTGCAAGGAAGAAAAACATAATATATCAAAAAACAGGTATATTCAAACACAGACAAATAATTAACCATATCTCACTTCAACCAGAAAGGGGGCCAAAGAATAAATCAAGGTTGTAGGGCATACCATGCCCATCTGGAGAGATCCATGTAAAAAAGTTTGACCACACTATACCTAATTCACTGAACCCTTATCTGAATACTGAATTGGTTCAATTGGAACCAGGTCACAACACAGTATTGGTTTGAGAGAAAGTAGTTGTGCAAAAAAGACTAAACTCAAATGTCTTCAAAATTGTTAATTTGGTAAGAAGTGAAAAGGAAAAGAAAAACTAAAATAGAAAATCTCGTATGTAGGACATCTATTAGAAGATTTAATTACAAATCAAAACTTAATCCAACAAAGTTTCATTATTTTCTGCAAATATGGTTACATGTATAGCTTCTATACCATATAAAACACTAATATAGTATCTTACACCATTAGCTGTCTATTACATAGTCGAATAAATATTGTCCTGCATGACACAACATACTAGAAACTGGAGATAAGCTATGATAGATAAAAGCATAAGCCTACCCCCAGGAAATCAGGTTCATTTGATAGTTGCAATTTACAAATTATGAACCCAAGCTCAAACCTGAACTAAGAGAATTGGTTGGCCATGGACTACAGTGGGAGATGATCTTCTGGCCCATGAGAAATTTCCAGCATCATTCACCAATGATTTTCAAGAAATGTGATAGACTGGATGATTAGAGTCATAAGCTAAATACAACTGTTCTTCAGTGGTCAGTGGACTGTATTTACCACTTCACCTCATAGATGTCCAAATGATAGAAAAAACAAATATGCTATGAGCATGTATTTGATTATGTTCTTGGGAAATCAAGTGCAGCATGATAAATAACAAGTCTGAGGCTTCTCATTTAAACAAAGATTCTTTGTCATGTTGTAGTTACATTCGTTGAAACACTTTAAAGTTTAAACATGTTATGAGACCAACAATCACATTCTGATTTTCATCCATTTTTATTTAAGAACAAAGTAATGTCATTTCCCTAAAAAATGTTGAGAAGGTAGCCTAACAATTTGGAAATGAAAAATACTAGATGAGCAGCTAAGAAAGCTGAAATTGTTCATTAAAAAAAGTATTTAACAGCCTGAAATGGTAATTAGTAAACAGAAAAGGTAGCTCACCAGAAGTTTGCAAAATTCCCTGAAAGTGTCCCTAACTTCAGAATCTAAAACTAAAATATAATCAATATTAAATGATGTATCTTTGATACAATTAGAGACCATTGCTTGATATCATGGTAAAATCTTAGGCTGACAAGCTTGAGAATATGAGAGAAGCCACTTTGAGCAAAAAAATGCCAAACGTTAGGTCTGTACCCAGTCCACCCTTCCCAAAATCCCAGATAGCTGGGACCAACATTGGGTAATGAGCTTTTTTATCTTTGACACAATTACATACAATAGGACATTTAAATATTTTTCCCTACTCCTTACTATGTACATGAGTTTCGATGTGTGGACATTCAATAGATTTTGCTTAATTGAAATTTCCTTGGGTGATCACTTGAAACTTATCTGTAAGTCAGGATGATGCCATGGAACAGTCATGCAAGGGCCACATTGACACAGGACAGGAACCACCTACTAACCATTATTTATATAGTTAGTAAGTGGAGGCAAGGTCAGAAACATAATAAAGTGGGTCCTCCCCCCCCCCCCCCCCCCCACGCCCACCCCCCAAAAAAAAAAAAAAATTGTTTATTTTTTCTTTAAGAAACTGTAATAAACTCAAACCTTCCTGCCACATTTATCTCCAAAACCTACCTCCTCTACTCCCTGTCTCATTTTCTTATTTAACTTGGCCCCCCAAAAGAAAATTCCTGGCTCCCCCACTGCACCCACTTATCTCAGTAACTCTGTACTTTTCTTCCATGATTTTCTCTGTTCAATGTTGAGACTTTACATGTAGGGATTGGCTACAGATTGTGGGTTTTGATTGCATTGTATTGTATTTTTCATATTAATTTAGACCATGCTGATTATTACAAGGAAAAAGAAAAGCATAGTAAGAGTGAGGCCTCTACATCTCCGCCTTGAATATTTGGGGAAAAAAGTATGTCATATGAGAAAACAGAAAACATGGTCTTTCCTTACTAAGATACTTTTTCTTTGTTGGTGATTAATTGGGTGCATCCTACTATAATTTAGAAGTTCGCCAATCACCCAGTTAACCTGAAGAAACAAGGATTTGCACAAAGACAAAATGGCTAAATACTGTTTGGACAGGGTACTCACTTGCTGCACATTGACCAGCCATATGGTAAATTGGTCCGATTTGCATGAAGTGCCTGCTGGACTCTTGGAAGGTTGAAGTAGAAACGCCTCTCATAACTCATGCAAACATCAACTCCTATGCTAATCTTGGTAGCCTACAATGAAAGGATTCCACATAGGTTGATGATTTAACAAACACGAGGCATGGAAAAAAAGTCAAATGGGGAATTAAAAGAAGTACCAATTTCCGCAATCTCAACTCCTGCTCTACTATTGATGGATAACAGACATCGAGGATCACATCATAATTGTTTATATAATCACCAACCACCTGATTTGCACCAGCAATAGCTTGGTTGCAGGATTGGCTCACATTGTGGGAGTTGCTGAAAACATAATCATCGAAATTGCATTCATTCATGATGGTAAGGCCAATTTCATCAGAAATCATCCCATGTGACCAAAAGAACTCGTAGGTTGCAGGGATATCCCTATCAAGCTTGAGAAGTGGATTCCCAATCTATTTAAAGAATTAAGAGACTGAGATTAAAGATATGCCTAAGAAATCATTATAGACACCATATAGATTATACACACAAAAACATATAGAAAAAGAAACATTCTAAAATATAGCAAGTTGTCTTACAGCTACTCCTTTGATGTTAAACTTGAAATCAGTTGAATGTTCGTTGTAGTCCAGTAGAACATTGGCCAACTGTGGTATATAATGCCCTATGAAAACAGTTATACATGTAAACAACTTACTCATTGGAAGTGGTGAAAATAAAATATACATACATACATACATACATACATACATATATATATATATATATATATATATATATATCTTAGACAATCCAACATATTGTTTCATTGAAAGAGAGTTAACTATATTTTTTCACAATTTTGTTGATTTTTATTTTCCCAGATCATATTCCACAACATCTTGCAAGTATATTCCTCATTATTTGCCAATATTATCAAGATTCCATGATTCCCCATATAGTTGGGACAAGGCTTAGATGATGATGATGATGATGACAACTAAGATTTCATGATTATTAATATTTATTACTTAAAAACAAAATATAAGTTTTCATACATTATATATTACCCTAATATTTTCCTTCAGACTCAGTTTAAAAAAAAAAAAAAAAATAGAGAAAATAAATGGATGAAAAATGCTGAAATATTCCACTTCTAAATTTTCAAAACAACTATGGTTATGATATCTGAGACCTGCATAGCTTTCTCCAGTTAGAAACAGATCTCTGGACTTGTATTCTGGATATTTCTGAAACCACTTCATCAGGAACATGTGCATATCCCTAGCTGTCAATAACATTAATAGAATCATGTCAGGCTAAAAGAAGAAGGTTGTGTAAAATAAGTCTATAATGTATATTTGAAAAATCTTTGCTTCAGAGAAAATGCTTATATATTTCAAGTCAATTTATTATCCTTGTATTTACCACATATTCAAATAAAAGATATATAAAACAAACTTGGCTATGATCTGTTTTTCTTACCACTAGATGCATCCCCACAAGTATAATCTGAGGTGGTATTTGAGTATGACCATCCAACCCCAGCAGGAGATTCCACAAAAAGAAGGTTTGATGCTAGAAAAATGATAGAGAAGCAGTGCAACAAAACAGTAAGATAGAAGATGTTAACTTGGCTTAGTATAATAGCAGGGTCAAAAAGGATAAATTGCAACCTTTGTTCCATGATTTTGTGTTTCTTCTAAGACCCCGGCCATCACCTCTGGGAAAAAATGGACCTAACTCTGTAAAAGCACCCCCACCAACTGAGGAACAACCTGGGCCTGAAAAGAGAAACTAATCAGTATCATTGCTTACACATGAGTATTGCCAAGTTACTTTTAACATTCTATATAAGTATCTTAAGTTTCCTTTTTGCTTGGTCTGGATCTTGTAAACTTGTTAGAGGGGGAATTATCATTGAGTAGAATAAAACTGAAACCAAAGCAAACAAAAAAGACAACATTCTTCATTTGAACAATTCTCCATTCAAATAGGATCTCTAAGGACTAAATGTCCTTGAATTCTCTTAGTTAACATCCTGAGAAAGTCAGAACATGATTTCTCTTAGTCCCAAACATCCCAAGGAAACCATGGATTTTAGATATTATCAGAAGGAAATGATGTCTTTGTTGTTTCAGTAATTAAAAAAAATATATATATTTTTATGAGACCAAAAAGGGAGCAGGTTCACCCAGAATGATTTTTTATGACATTGTTGAGCATTCAAAATCATAACCAAAATATTTTTTTTATGAAATTGGCAAGTTAATTCAATTGGGAAACAAAAAGGAATTGAAAAGGATAAAGGAAACGAACCCATAAAGAAAAAGATAAATTCCAAGAATATTGCTAGCCAGCAAACATAAAGGACCAATATATATTTTTTGTTTTTGAAAGCCCAAAGGCACATTCATTCATCAATCAACGAGTTCATCTCACGAGAAATTACATTGAGTAGAAAGGAGGGAGATAAGGACCATGTGCATGTTCTAATACAGGCTAAAGCAAATTTGGCTAGTAAATGGGCAGCCTCGTTAGATTCCCTTCTAACATGACATATTCTGTGAGATGGAAGGCAAGAGATGAAACTTCTGCAAACTTTCAATACTATTTGAATACTATTTGAGAAAGAAAACAATATAAAACTATGCAGACTTTCAGACAGAAGAGGAACATATTAATATTATGGTCATCATAAGAAAATGCCCATATAATTCAAGAATTTCATTTTCAAAGACTATTTTGAGTACATCCTCTACACATCCAAAAATGTCAACAGACTGAACTGTAATTCAAAAAAAAGAAAGAAAATAAAAGAAAATTCTAAATTACAATCTATGGTGAAAATCATCAACCGTTTAATATTGAAAAGGCCTATCTTCAAATGCAGAGAAGATAATCGTACAAGAAGTCAAGAACAATAGAAAGCAGAAGTAATAGCAGTTTTCATCTTTAAAACCAAACAAAAAATGATCCATCACAGAAATAATCCTAAGCAGAAAAATCTAACCTCCATTCAGCCAAAGAGTAAGGGGCTTCTTCTCTGGTTCCCCCTCTGCTTCAACAAAATAGTAAAACAAACTCCTCCCAGCCTTCTCGTCTACATCAATATACCCAGCAAACTGCCGAAAATCAACCTTCGGTTGACCAGGCAATTTCGACACCAAATGCTCAACTGGGTACCCATCAACAACGCAAATCAAAACTGCCAACCCCAGAAGAACTAACCTAGAAAACCAAAATCTGCTCATCTTACTGAACAAAAAGAGTTTAAATAGATAGACAAACAAAAAAGGAAAGAAAAATCTCAATACGTCCTCTGCGTTCTACCCAGAATCATTACAATCATGTTTGATAATTCTATATATAACAGAGAAATTGGGAAGGCAATGGAACAGAGTTATAATAGAATCAAAATTGTCAAGATGGGCACGTGAATCTCGGACAAGAGATGTCCAGTTTAAAGTGACTTTCTCATTTAAAGAGTACTTACTGACAATAGATAAGGTTCATGCGAATAGAGATGGGTTTGCCACTTGGTCCCCGTCCTTTGGATAGAAAGAGAGCCGTCAGGAAGAAGCAGACTCACTGCTGATGAGTCGTAACGTTCCATGCCACTCGGCATGCCTCTGCTCAACAATGTTGATACAGAGCTCAGAAAAGAGAACTCTGAACTCATCATAAGTGCAGACTGTGCAGTCAAGCCTAAACAACTTTTAACCTCGCTTTAATTAACTTGACGTTAAACAGACTAACGGGAATTAATACATTACCATTTTACCCTTCATAGAAAAATATAAAATATATGCCTATATATTTTAATATTTTAATTATAAAAACATAAAAAAGGGAAATATTAAAAAAAATATTTTCAAGTATAAAATACATAAAAACACAAAAATTAAAAAAAATAAAAAATTATAGAAATTGAAAACAAAATCAGAAAAAAAATGTAGAAAAACACCTAAAATTATAGAAAAACACAGAAATTACAAATAAATAACAAAAAATACAGAAAAATTTATAAATTGTAGAAAATAGAAAAAATGTAAAAAACAGAAATTAGAAAAAAAAAACATTGGAAATTATAACAAAACACTAAAAATGCAAAAAAAAAGAAAATTGAAATATGAAAAAGACAAAAGAAACTTGAAAAATATAAAGATTGGATAAAAATAGAAATTGCAAGTATACATAAAATGATAAAAATTCAAAAATTATATATTATATAAAAAAGTATAAAATTGTAAAAAACACAAGAAAGTGATAAAATTTTCAAAAAGATAATAAAAACCTACACAAAAATACATAAAATGATAAAAATTTTAAAATATCAACTAAAAAAGAAAAAAAGTAAAAAAAAAATATTTTTTAATTATATATTTTAGAAAAAATAAAAATTTACAAACAAACTAATCAAATGATAAATTTTTTCAAAAACTAAACAGAAATTAGACATTGAATCCAAAGGTTGTTGCAACAAAATTTCAAAATAACTTTCAGGCAATTAGATAAACAATTACAAAAATATTTGTTTGCATAAATTTGTAGAACCCTCAATGGGGATTTACATTCCAATTCAAAAGAATACATTGCAAATGTTTCAAAACATCAAAAATCTTTGAAATTTAAGATCGTATTCTTTCAAATCTTCAAACCATTAGATCTTCAAACAATAGATATGTGGTGCGGCAACGACCTACAAACAAGAGAGAGGGTAGTGCATTGGCTATCTTCAAGATTTGAGCGAGAGAGAAGGTGCTACGACAGCAACAAGATCTAAAGAGGGTGGTGCAACGACGGCAAGATCTGAGCAAGAGAGAGGGTGGTGTGGCTACCTTCAAGAATGATAGAGAAGGTGCTATGGCGGCGGCTGCATTGACGACCATCAAGATCTGAGTGAGAGAAGGTGATGCGACAACCAGATTTGAGTGAGAGAGAGGGTGGTGGAGTGGCTATCTTCAAGATCTGAGCGAGAGAGGGTGCTACGACGGCAACAAGATTCGAAAAGGGTGGTACGACAGCGGCAAGATCTGAGCAAGAGAGAGGGTGCTGCTAAAGGGATGGAAGATCCATCATATGGATGGCCGAACCTTGCAGGAAGGTTGGGTGAATTTTCAAAAATTTCTTTACTCCCATTCGGGAATCCTATTCCCAATTTAGAAAACTATATTTTCAAGGTTCGTTCTTGTAACCAAACCGGACCAAATCAGAAACCAAATTAAGGGAGGGATATACCTGATACGGTATCCACGCAAGAATGCTCCTCTCAACGTAGGTGTTCACACCCAAATAGTGTACCAAATCCTCCCTCCACTGAAGATGACACGGCTTAGGGTAAGGCAGGATCAGCAGGTAGTTCTTCACCAAGAACTAGTGATTCTTCAACAAGAATCGAATGAGACAGTGAGCACAGTTTCTAAATTGTTTCTTCTGGCAAGAAACAATATCAAGATCAAATCTTGATCCAATCCAAGAACTGGAGACCGAACAAAGTAGGGCGGCAAGAGTATGAAGAAAAAGAGTAGAAGGCAAGAGCAGTCTAACTGTGTTGTCTTCTCTCTGTATTCAGTGAATGTGTCTTTGGAGGTTCGCCATGCTCTCTTATTTATAGCCTTAAAGAGAAAAATTCCTAATCCCATTAAGAGTTTCATAATCCAAATCTTTTATTTGGATCTTGACTCTTTAAGTGATAAGGATAATCCCTTATCTTATCTATAGATAGAGATCAACCTTCGTAATCAAATTAGGAGTTCCTTTGATCCAAATCTTTATTTGGATCTGAACTCTTTAAGTGGATAAGGATAATCCCTTATCTTATCTGCTGATCCAAATCCCAGATCCACCCCTATTTAATTAATCTAATTAACCCAGTTCGAAATGGGCTTCTAGGTCCATTAAGCTTTCAGGCTCACTTCCACTTTAATGCTGGCTAGCTTGGCTCTCTTTGTATGGCGTGGGACCCTATCATTGATCTACACATTAGGCACACGGGTTCAGTTTAGCCTCTGTTACAAGGCCTGGACGAATTCACTGCTAAATGCAGTGAACTATTGAGTCCATCACTATGGGCTCTTAATGGGCCCAACATTTACACTAAATGGTCCTTTGGTCCAGCCATCTTATGAAGGCCCAAGGAATGTGGGCAGATGGTAGATTATCCCATTAGGTATAATCCTCAATGGTCTTACACTTAACCTTTTAGCCCATAATGATCAAACACTGTATGAGAAGAGAGGACCTCTCCCTCGGCTGCAAGGTGCAATGCTGCACTCTCTGCTCACATAGATCCCGGGAATTAAAACCTTTTGCAAACATTTTGAAACCATAATATATATATATATATATATATATATATATATATATATATTGCAAAACAAATTTCAATGGTTGAAATCAACTAGCGACAGTTTAGGTTTCCCTCAGAGAGAGTGCATCTTCGATCATTCACTTTGTCCGACAAAGGGGCTGATCCTATCACTATGATCATCCACTCAGATGAATTCTCGGACTGTCCTAACATACCCAAGTTTTGACCCTCTCTAAGGATCTCATTGATTGGCGTATCAAAGACAGCCCAATCCGACACCTAGTGCAGTATCATAATCGACTCTAGGGGTCAGGTGTACAATTTCAATTTTGACCATCTATCTCCAAGGTCCAAGGCAATACTAGAATTTTGGTTTGATTTAGGGTTTCAAGAAAACCCACACTGCATGTACCTCAGGTCTCACTCTAACAGCTGAGCAAGCCACCCTAACCAACTTGGTGGTATATCAGTGTCAGCCTTGGCAGGATAAATCTCCCCAGATCTATCCAATAGCTGTGAAGATTCTAAGCTAACACGAGTCTCATATGTGTCCAGTTTAAGGGTATTACACAAAAACACACCATCATAACATGAATCAAATATGTACTTTATTCATTTACAATAAATGTCATAATGTACATCATGCTGATTGGAGCTAAGGGCATACACTGTCTAACAACTCCCACTTGCACTTAGGTCTAATTGGATATAAGCCGGAGTCTCATACTTTCCACGTGTTTCTCAAACATTTTTTGTGTTAGTGGCTTAGTCAATGGGTCTGCTACATTTTCCGCTAATGCTACTTTCTAAATCAGGACGTCCCCTCTTCCAACTATTTCTCGTAGTACATGGTACTTCCTCTTGATGTGCTTTGACTTCGAGTGGGCTTGTGGCTCCTTTGCCAAAGCAAAGGCTCCAGTGTTGTCACATAACAATGGAATGAATGATGTGTTGGATGGAACTAATCCTAACTCCTGAATGAACTTCTTCATCCATACGGCTTCTTTGGCAGCTTCACTTGCGGTAATGTATTCGGCCTCGGTTGTGGAATCTGTAGTGGACCCTTGTTTGCTGCTTTTCCAACTAACTGAACATGACCCCACCATAAATATGTATCTAGATGTAGATTTTCTATCATCTGGATCTGATTGGAAATCGGCATCGGTATACCCAAGGATCTGTAGTGAACTACCATCGAATACCAAACAAACCCCTTTTGTCCTCTAAAGGTATTTCAATATGTTTTTCACAGTGGTCCAATGCTCTTATCCTAGGTTAGATTGGTATCTACTTACCACACTCACGGCCTGAGCAATGTCTGGCCGAGTGTACACCATAGCATACATGATGCTCCCTATGGCAGAAGCATAGGGAACTTCCTTCATACCCTCAATCTCCTCAAGTGTCTTGGGAGACATACCCTTGAAGAGAGTGACTCCATGCCTGAAAGGAACATTTCCTTTCTTGGAGTTCTCTATACTGTATCTCTTGACTATTTTGTCAATATAAGTAGACCGGGATAATCCTATTATCATCTTTGATCTATCTCTATAGAGTCGAAGTACCAAGATGTAACAGACTTCTCCAAGATCTTTCATGGAAAATTGCTGTGAAAGCCATACTTTCACAGTAGTCAACATTCCTACATCATTCTCAATGAGTAGAATGTCATCTACATATAGAACCAAGAACGTAACCTTATCCCCACTGGTCTTCCTGTAAACACAAGGCTCATCCGGATTCTGCTCAAAGTCAAACTGTTTGACAGTAGAGTCAAACCGGATGTTCTAACTCCTAGAAGCTTGCTTAAGTCCATATATGGATCGACTAAGTTTACATACCATGTGTTCCTGACCTACAACTACGAAACCTTGCGGTTGTTACATATAGATATCTTCAGTAAGATCTCCATTAAGGAACGTGGTTTTGACATCCATTTGCCAAATATCATAGTCATGGTATACTACTACGGCTAGTAGAATCCTAATGGATTTAAGCATGGCCACGGGTGAAAAAGGTTTCCTCATAATCGATTCCTTCTTTCTGAGTGTACCCTTTCGCCACAAGACGAGCCTTGTAGGTCTCAACCTTACCATCGGGGCCCTTCTTCCTCTTATAGATCCATTTGTAACTAATTGCCTTTACCCCAGGGGGCGGATCTACTAGAGTCCAGACTCCATTGGTCTCCATTGAGTCCATCTCAGCTCTTATGGCATCTACCCACTTCAAGGAATCTATGTCCAACATAACTTCCGTATAAGTCACGGGATCCTCCTCACTGGTCGTAGCTTTCACTAAGTAACTTTCTTGGTCATAGCTGTAACGAACTGGAGGCCCAGATTCCCAGGTAGATCTCCTAGGTTGGTTATTAACTGGAGCTTGTGCGACATCTCCCACTACTCCTGAGCTCTCCTCATCAAGAACAACTTCCTGACGATGATTGTTCAGGATGTAATCTTCCTCCAAGAAATGGGCACTTTGACTACAAAACATTTTCTGCTCTCTTAGGTCATAGAATAAATACCCTACAGAGCCTTTTGGGTAACCTACAAATAGGCAACTAGTGGTCTTGGATTCCAATTTGTCAGCACTTGTTCTTTTAACATGTGTCGAACAACCTCAAATCTTCAAGTGTCGTACACTTGGTTTCTTACTGGTCCAAAGCTCATAGGGAGTCTTCAGAATGGATTTGGTTGGAACCCGGTTCAACACGTATATCGAAGTATCTAATGCGTAACCCCAAAAGAATGTGGGTAATTCCGAATGTACGAGAAGTGATCGGACCATATCCAATGAAGTCCAATTCCTCCTTTCTGACACATCATTTAATTGTGGTGTAGCAAGAGGAGCTAGTTGTGATACTATCCCATTTTTCTTTAAGTAGTCCCAGAATTTGTCAGAGAGATATTCGCCTCCTCGATCTGATCAAAGGAACTTAATGTGTCTCTCCAACTGTTTCTCGACCTCTTGCCTTTGAACTTTTCAAAGGATTCAGACTTGTGTCTCATTAGGTACACGTAACCATACCGAGAGTGATCATTGATGAATGTTATAAATTAAATGTGCTGGTTACATGTCCTAACATTTAGGGGACCACATACATCAGTATGTATAAGGTTAAGTATGCATGTTGATCTTTCAGTCTTACCGTTAAGTGGTCATCTCATCATCTTACCTTGAAGGCAAGGTTCACAGGTTGGAAGATCTTCTATAGTTAGAAAATCTAAAGGACCATCCTTTACCAACCTTGTGATATGATCTATGTTAATGTGGCCAAGTCGGTAATGCCACAGGAACGTGGCCATTCTCAAGTTCTCTATATGCGGGGAATTTATTATTTTTTTTATAGTAATCATATTACTAAAGAGAATAGAATATCCATCCACATACAGTTTTGAAATAGAAATCAAATTTCTTCTCAAATTGGGTACATAAAGACAATCTTTTAATGTAATTGTTCATTCTCTGAAATGCAATTCTATAGTTCCTATGGTTGTAGTTGCAACGCTTGCAGAAATCCCCAAGTAAAGAATCACTTCACCGTCACTTAGTCTTCTGCTTGTCTTGAACCCCTGCAATGTGTTACATGCATGAGTAGAAGCCCCAGAGTCAATACACCAGGAAGCAGAAGTCACCAACATATTGGTTTCTATGACAAAGGATTTAAAATTACATTGTTTCTTGGTCTCTAGGTACTGAGGACAGTTTCTCTTCTAGTGGCCAGTCTGTTTGCAGAAGTGACAAGCATTTGATGCCTTGTCCTTCCTCTACCTTTTAGGCTTGCTAGTTTTCTTCTGAGGTTTCTTCTTTGCCTTCCTCTTCTTCTTGCTTGATTTGCCACATTCGACAAGCATGGCAATGGGTTCATCTTTCTTTATCAGTTTCTCGGCCCTCTGCAACATATTGCTGAGTTCCTGGAGGCTAACATTTATCTTGTTCATATTGTAATTCATTATGAACTGATTGAAGGAAGGAGACAAAGAGTTTAGGATGGCATCAACTTTGGTGACATGATCTAGCCTAGATCCAAGAGCCTCCAGTTCATTGATGTATCCCATCATCTTAAGACAATAGTCATGAACTAGTTGGTTCTTAGACATTTGTGCGGTCATAAACTATTTTAGGACCTTCTGACGAGTAGAACGATTCTGCTCCTCATACATTGTCTTTAGACTATCCAAGATATCTTTGGATACTTTGATCTTATCGAATTGTCACTGTATTTGTCTAAGGAGGCTATGATATAGCTCCGGGCAAAAGAATTTTTCTCCTCCCATTCTTGATATTCCCTCCTACGGGTCTCAGAAGCCCTATCACCTGGACGATCCGGAGCAGGGTTCTTAGCAACCTTGTCCAATTTCTTAGACGTCAGGACCAACATAAGGTTATGATATCAATCAGCGTAATTTGGGCCCTTAAGCTTATTGTCGTCTAATAGTTTGGCAAATTGTCCGTTTGCCGTTTCTGATAAAGGCAAAGCAAATATTAGTCCACAACTTGATTTGATTCATGTTATTGACATAGATATGGCTTTTAATCTATGTTCCATTTCCATTTGGTCATCTCTGAGATTTCCCTCCTATCTCAGTGACGGAGACTGCAAACCATGACTCTGGAAATGTGGAAAACGATATAGGGTGCATGGAGCCAACTGTTTCAGCTATATAACCCCACCACCTTTTGTGAAGGATCACATCCACTCATCTCATGAGATTTCCCTTTGGCCTTTGTCAGACAAGGTTCATTGCCATTTTAGGTTAAACATTTCTGTCCAATGAGTGCTTACCTATCATATTCGTGAATGCTAAGGTACTGTGAGAGAGTTTTCCATTTTAGGATAGGCCCCTCCTATATCAGTCTATGACGCCCCTATCATCTTATGAAACAATCCAACAGATCCAATAGCAAATGGATAGCCCAATTTTATGGTGCATTTCCTCATTATTGAAGGACCCATCTTCATGTTAATGATGGAAGGCTTTTAGAGAGTTCGTCATATGAATCTCCCTATCACATGCATTCATATTTCAGTGGAGGGAACGAAATATTAGGTCCTAGTTTTATTTAGGTCAAACCAAAGTGGCTCCCACTGACTTTCTCAAAGCCAGATTTAAATGGGCCCTAAACGGCTAGAGTTCCACACGGTTCCTCTTGGGGAGGATACTGATGTGGGTCCCACCAAACGGGGAGATCATCCAATGATCTTATGGGCACCATGGCAATGATGTGCATTCAGCCATGGTGTGCGAAAGAGCCATTGTCAAAATAGTCATGAGCCATGTACTTATGGTCCATGTACGTAGCACATCACACATCCATACATCACATGCATGAAATAAATTGATCCAATTAATTAAAATATTTGTAAAATCCTTAATTAATTAGATTAAATCAGTATCAGCCCAACAAAGTTCATAATGTTATCATATAACATTACCTAGGTACATGGGGTGTATTGCAAAAAGCAGTTCGGCTCATGTAGCTAATTTAGGGCTGATTTAGTCATTATCATACTAAAATTAAGTTTTGCAGAGGTGGGCCAAATTAAAGATTGAAGTGGGCCATCAACTCTCTGGCCTGAATCGAATTAGGGTTAGAAAAACCAACCCCATCGAACCAAAAATTCGGTCCAACCAATTTAGACCAAATCTGGTGTTAATCGCAGATTGCAGAATCAATATCTACAAAATCGCAGATCGCAGAACTTGTTTCTATTATTACATCACATCGGTTTCCTATAAAATTTGTCTTAAATAAAAATAATTATTTACAAACCAAAATTGGATAGAAAAGAAATCACAGGCAAGGTGTGTCATTCTTGGCACCATAAAGTTTCGATCTCCATCACATGTGCAGCCCAAAAATTCAAGAAACATTCACAGAACAATTCTATAAATATCAGAGAATAATAAAGATTTATTTTCCAGATCATCTGCCCATAATCTGGGAACCAATTCTCAGAAAAAGCGCTAACTGTGCAAATCGGGTATACCGCCTTCTGCCCATTTGCCCAAGTTCAAATTTGTTCTAATTTGGTTCAAGACTTTAACTTGGCTCTAATACCACTGAAGGGATGGGAGATCCATCATATGGATGGCCGAACCCTATTGGAAGGTTGGGCGAAATTTCAAAAATTTCTTTACTCCCATTTGGGAATCCTATTCCTAATTTAGAAAACTGTATTTTCAAGGTTCGTTCTTGTAACCAAACCAGACCAAATCTCAAACCAAATTAAGGGAGGGATATACTTGATACGGAATCCACGCAAGAATGCTCCACCCAGTGTAGGTGTTCACGCCCAAATAGTGTACCAAGTTCTCCCTCCACTGAAGATGACACGACTTAGGGTAAGGCAGGACCAGCAGGTAGTTCTTCACCAAGAACTAGTGATTCTTCAACAAGAATTGAATGAGACAGTGAGCACAGTTTCTAAATTGTTTCTTCTGGCAAGAAACAATATCAAGATCAAATCTTGATCCAATCCAAGAACTGGAGACCAAACAAGGTAGGGCGGCAAGAGCAGGAAGAAAAAGAGTAGAAGGCAAGAGCAGTTTAATTGTGTTTTCTTCTCTATGTATTCAGTGAATGTGTCTTTGGAGGTTCGCAATGCTCTCTTATTTATAGCCTTAAATAGAAAAATTCCTAATCCCATTAAGAGTTTCATAATCCAAATCTTTTATTTGGATCTAGACTCTTTAAGTGATAAGGATAATCCCTTATCTTATCTGTAAATAGAGATCAACTTTCGTAATCAAATTAGGAGTTCCTTTGATCCAAATCTTTATTTGGATCTGAACTCTTTAAGTGGATAAGGATAATCCCTTATCTTATCTGCTGATCCAAATCCCAGATCCACCCCTATTTAATTAATCTAATTAACCGAGTTCGAAATGGGCTTTTAGGCTCATTAAGCTTTCAGGCTCACTTCCACTTTAATGCTGGCTAGCTTGGCTCTCTTTGTATGGCATGGGACCCTATCATTGATCTACACATCAGGCACACGGGTTCAGTTTAGCCTTTGTTACAAGGCCTGACCGAATTCACTACTGAATGTAGTGAACTCCTGAGTGCATCACTATGGGCTTTTAATGGGCCCAACACACCCAGGTTTTGACCCCTCTAAGGATCTCACTGATTGGCATATCAAAGATAGCCCTCTGATACCTAGTGCAGTATCATAATCGAGTCTAGGGGTTAGGTGTAACAATACAATTTTGCCCATCTATTTCCAAGGTCTAGGGCAATACTGGAATTTTGGTCCAGTTCAAGGTTTCAAGAAAACCCATACTGCATGTACCTCAGGTCTCACCCTAGCAGCTGAGACAAGCCACCCCAACAAACTTGGTGGTATATCGGCGTCAGCCTTGGCAGGATAAATCTCCCAAGATCTATCCAATGGTTTTGAAGATTCTAAACTAATACGAGTCTCATACGTGTCCAGTTTAAGGGTATTACATAGAGACACACCATAATAACATGAATCAAATATGTACTTTATTCATTTATAATAAATGTCATAATGTACATCATGCTGATTGGAGCTAAGGGAATACACTGTTTAATAGGTGCGACTACCTTCAAGAATGATAGAAAAGGTGCTATGGCAGTGGAAAGATTTGAGCAAGAAAGAGGGTGATGCAGTGACTATCTTCAAGATCTTAGCGAGAGAAGGTGGTGCGGTGGCCAGATTTGTGCAAGAGAGAGGGTGATGCATTGATTACCTTTATGATCTGAGCGAGAGAAGGTGGTGCGGTGGCCAAATCTGAGCGAGAGAGAGGGTGATGCAGTGACTACCTTCAAGATCTGGGCAAGAGAATGTGGTGCGGTAGCCAGATCTGAGCGATAGAGAGGGTGATGCAGTGATTACCTTCAAGATCTGAGCGAGAGAAGGTGGTGCAGCGGCCAGATCTATGCGAGAGAGAGGGTGTAGCGGCCAGATCTGAGCAAGAGAGGCAGAGAGAGAGAGAGAGAGAGAGAGAGTTTTAGTCTAACCCTAACCTAATTGACCCTTTTCCCCTAACTCGTCATTCAAGGGTAATTTGGTCATGAAAAGTGTTATTTATGCTGACATGGCCATTTATATTAAGAACCATTAACGATGCACTAACGGAAGGTGAGTTTTGGAAAATAAAACAAATCTGACATGGTGAGTTTTGGACGTGTTGAAAAGTTGTGGTGAGTTTAAGAGAATTCATAAAAGGTGATGGTGGGTTTTGGACAATTACCCTTAATTTAATAGTTTTTCATTTAAAAAGGGTAAATTCATTTACTATGAACTTTTGATGTTTATGTAGTATCTTAAACTTTCAAATTGTGTCTAATAGGCCCCTACCGTTAGTTAATTGTCAATCAACACTATCACGTGACATCAAGTGTGCATTAAATCATTTCAAAATAGCAAAATTACTTTTTATCGTATTTTTCTGATCATTTTACTCATGTTTCTTAAGTGTTAAAGAAGGAAAGGGGAAGAAGGGGTTATGAAACTAAACACCGATCAACTGTTGATGCTTTTCAAAATAGCAAAATTACTCTTTATCGTAATTTTATGATCATTTTACTCATTTCGCCTAAGTGTTAAAAGAAGGAAAGGGGAAGAAGGGGCACCGATCAACTATTGTTTCTTTTCAAAATAGCAAAATTACTCAATTGTATTTTTTCTGATCATTTTACTCATTTCACCAAAGTGTTAAAAAAAGGAAAGGGGAAGAAGGGGTTATGAAACTGGACACCAATCAACTATTGATGCTCCCGCTCCCCGTTTAACGATCAAATGTAACCGAACATGTAGGAATCGGTGCAATTTTGTGCTTCCTATTGCCAAATACGGATGAAATAGGAACGTAATACCCAGATGTGCAAAAGAAGACAATAGGAAGCACAAAATTAACGAATGTGACGATTCTTTTGTTAGACAGTTTTGTATGCCCTTAGCTTCAATTAGAATAATGTACTTTATGAGTTTATTGTAAATGAATAAAAGTGCATATTTGATTCATGTTCCCTTGTTATGTTTCTGTGTGATACCCTTAAACTGGACACTTAATGAGATTCATGTTAGTTTAGAATGTTCACAGCTAGTGGATCGGTCTAGGGAGACATATCCTGACAAGGCTAACACTGTGGTACCACCAAGTCGGTTGGGGTGGCCTGAACTGGGTGTAGGATTGGGGTGTCTTTGATGTACCAATCAGTGAGATCCTTAGCGGGGGTCAAAACCTGGGTATGTTGGGACAGCCCGAGAATTCATCTGAGTGGGTGATCATAGTGATAGGATCAGCCCCTTTGTCGGACAAAGGTAATGAACGGGGATGCACTCTCACTGATGGAAACCAAGACTGCCGGCAGCTGATTTCAACCGTTGAGATTTTTTTTGCAAAGTATATTTTATATGAGATATAAAAATATATATATTATGGTTTCTCAAATGTTTGCAAGAAGGTTTTAATTCCCGGGATCCATATAAGCAGATAATGCAACACTGTTCCTTGCAGCCGAGGGAGAGGTCCTCTCTTGTCGGGCAGTGTATGATCATTATGGGCTGAGAGGTTAAGTGTAAGACCATTGAGGATAATACCTAATGGGCTAATCTTGCATCTGCCCACAGTCCCTGGGTGTTACAAGGTGGCTTGGCTCAGGGACCACTTAGGGTAAGTGTTGGGCCCATAGAGCCCATTTGATGGGTTTCAGGGGGTGCACTGTCCATAACAGTGTATTCGGCCAGGCCTTGTAACAAAGGCTGGGCCGAACCCATGTGGCTGATGTGTAGATCAATGCTTTGGTCCGACGCCATACAAGGAAGCCCAACTGGGCAGCAGTTAGGAAGGTTAAGTGAGTACATAAGCTTAATGGGCCTAAAGCCCATTTCGAACTAGGCTATTTATTTAGTTAATAATGGGGCGAATTCTGAGATGGATTAGTAGATAGGATAGGGTCTTGACCCTATCCACTCAGAGAGTCCAGATCTGAATGTGATTTAGATCTAGAAACCTCCTAATGAGATTAGGAGAAAGCTAATCTAATCTGCAGATAAGATAAGGGTTTATCCTTATCACCTGAAGAGAAGGCTGATCCAAATATGATTTGGATAAGCAGCTCCTAATAGGATTAGGAGCTGATCCTTTAGGTTAACAAAAGAAGGAGGGGGCGATAGCCTTTACATGAATGAGATATTCAAATCCTCTTCAGTTCTGAAATCAAGAAGGAAGAATTAAGCATCCCTGCAGAATTCTTTCTTGCCGCCTCCCTATTCTTGCCGCCCTGTTTAGTCAGTTCGATCTCCACTTGTGGGAGAAGTCAAGATTTGATCTTTACATCTGTTCTTGGAGGAAGAATTGATAGTAAGCTGTGCTCACGTGCCATCTTACTGTTTCTTGCGAAGGACAGAGTTCTTGGAGAAGAACGCTGCTGATTCTGCTCCATCCTGCACAGCGCCATCTTCAGTGGGAGTAGTCTTTGGATCCTTCCTTGGGCGTGAACACCTTCGTTGGGGGATACCGTTTCTCCGTATCAGGTATAATCCTCTCCTACTCCTTTTGGTTCAGATCTAGTTCAGTTTATGGTTCAAGAATGATCCTTGAAAATATGATTTTCTAAATAGGGAATGCGATTCCTAGTTGAAGGGAGAGAATGATTTTTCAAATTTGCCCCCTTATTCCGCAATCTTTGGGCGTCCATACGATGGATCTCTCATCCCTTCAGTGGTATCAGAGCCATGGTTCAAATCTTGAACCAATTTGTTTCAGATCTGAACCTGCGCAAATGGGCAGAAGGTGTTCTACCCGATTTGCACAGATATGGGTTTTAGGAAATCTGTTCCCAAAATTAATGGGCGAATAATCTGAAATTAATTTTACATAAATCTGATTATTATTTAGAACTGTTCTTTATGATTTTCTTGATTTATGGGCTGTTCGTACAAGAGGAGATCGAATTCTTGGTTTGCGCAGGGAACCTGCAATTTTGCAGTTCTTGAATTGTTTTGTTACATTTGGTTTGTAAATATTTTTTTTTTATTTTCTAAACTCAATGTATAGGTATTCGATCTGATGTAATTATTAATAGAAATAGGATTTCTATTTATTTTATTTTGGATCGAAGATGGCGGCACAGAAAAGGAGATTTCGCAGAGAAGGAGATTTCGTAGATGGGAGAACTGCAATCTGCGATTTGCAGTTTGTGAAACTGCAAACTGTGATCTAACCTCTGTTTTGTTGGGTGGATTGTGCGAACAACCCTGATTGACTGATTCTTGATTTTCTTTTATCAGTATTTAATTTCAGATTATTTTTCTTGAATTAAAGATTTAATTAAAGATCAAACCTTAGACCCATTCGAACCAAGATTGGTTCAAACTATTTGGACCGAATCTAGGGTTTAATCAAGGCTGAAAGTCAGCCCTAATTTTCCCACTAATGGGCCTGAGGATTGATGTTTAATTAAATGGTTAATTCGGCCCAACCTATAAAGGCCCAGTTTTAAAAGGTTAAAACTGCTGAAAGCCCACTTAACATTTAAAGCTCAATGGGCTGAACCATTCGGCCCATATACCTAGATAATATTAATGGTTAATATTATGGATTTAAAATGGGCTTCAAATGGGCCTTACAGATGATTAATTGATTGGATCAATTTATCCCTGCATGTAATGTATGGATGTGTGATGTGCTACGTACATGGGCCATAAGTGCTTGGCCCATGCTCATTGGACTGTGGCTCTTGCGCACACCATGGCTGAATGCACATCATTGCCATGGTGTCCCTTTTGGTCATTGGATGACCTCCCTCAGTGGTGGGCCTCACACCTCATCAAGAGGTTACGTGCGGAACCCTAGACGATTTAGGCCCACTGAAATCTGGCTTTATGAAAGTCAATGGAAGCCACTTTGGTTTGACCTAAAATTAGAACTAGGGCATAATTAACTGTTCCCTCCAGCTAATATGAGTGCATGTGATAGGGAGATTCATATGATGAACTCTCTAAAGGCCTTCCATCATTAGCATGAGGATGGGTCCTTCAGTAATGAGGAAACGCACCAAAAAATGGGCTATCCATTTGCTGTTGGGATTGTCTAAATGTTTCATAAGATGATAGGGGCGTCATAGACCGATGTGGGAGGGGCTTCACCAGAAAATGGGAACTCTCTCACGGTACCTTGGCATTCACAAATATGATGGGTAAGCACTCACTGGACAGAAAGGTTTACCTGAAAATGGCTCTAAACCTTGTCTGACAGAGGCCAAAGGGAAAACTCATATGATGAGTGGATATGATCCTTCACAAAAAGGTGGTGGGGTTTTGCAGCTGAAACAGTTGGCTCCACGCACCCTATGTGATTTCCCACATTTCCAGAGATGACCCGTAGTCTCCGTCACTGAGAAAGGAGGGAAATCTCAGAAATGAATAAATAGAAATGGAACGTAGATTAAAATCCATATCTATGAAATGAACATGAATCAAATTAGGTTGTAGACTAATGTTTGCTCTTTTATCAGAAAATGGCAAACGGATCATTTGTAAAATTGATTGATGACAACAAGTTGAAGGGCCCAAACTATGCCGACTAGTACAAGAACCTTATGCTGGTCCTAGCTTCTAAAAAGCTAGACAAAGTGGCAAAGAATCCTGCCCCGGAGCGTCCGGGTGATAGGGCTTCTGAGGCCCGAAGGAGAGACTATTAGGAATGGGAGGAGAAAAACTCCCTTGCCCGGTGTTACATCATTGCCTCCTTGGACAACCCAATACAAAGGCAGTTCGATCAGATCGAACTTGCCAAGGAGATATTGGACAGTCTCAGGACAATGTATGAAGAGCAGAATCGTTCTACTCGACAAAAGGTCTTGAAACAGTTCATGACTGCACAAATGTCCAAAGGCCAACAAGTTCTTGACCATTGTCTTCGGATGATGGGATACATCAACGAACTGGAGGCTCTTGGATCCGGGTTGGACCTTGCGACCCAGATAGATGCTATCCTTAATTCTTTGCCCCCTTCCTTCAATCCGTTCATCATGAACTATAACATGAACAAGCTGAATGTCAGCTTGCAAGAGCTCAGCATTATGTTGCAAAGAGCTGAAGAACTGATTTGAAAGGTTGAGCCTTTAGCTATGCTTGTTGAAGCTGGCAAGACAGGCAAGAGAAAGAGGAGGGCAAAGAAGCCTCAGAAGAAAGCCACTAATGGCAAGAAGCAGAAGAAAGACAAAGCATCGGATGCCTGTCACTTCTGCAAGAAGACCGGCCACTGGAAAAGGAACTGTTCTGCCTACCTGGAATCCAAGAAAGGTAATTTTGAAGCTTGTGTTATAGAAACCAATTTATTGGTAGTTTCTGCGTCCTGGTGTATTGACTCTGGGGCTTCAACTCATGCGTGTAACTCACTACAGGGGTTCAAGGTAAGCAGAAGGCTGAGTGAAGGAGAAATCACACTCTACTTGGGGACTAATGCAACTGTTGCAGCCGCGACCATAGAAACCGTGGAGTTATTTTTTAGAGAAGGAACAAGTGTACTGAAAGATTATCTTTATGTGCAAAATTTAAGGAGAAATTTGATTTCTGTTTCAAAACTGTGTGCAGATGGTTATTCTGTCTTCAATAGTAATACGATTACTATTAAAAGAAATAACAGATTCATCGCATACGGGGAACTGGAGAACGGTCTCTATGTTCTACATCCTTCTCTAGAAACTAACATAATCGAAACTACGTCTGCTGAAATCTCCAAGAAGAGAGCCCGTGATACAGTTAATCCCACATGTCTGTGGCATTACCGACTTGGCCACATCGGTGTTGACCGTATCACAAGGTTGGTAAAAGATGGTCTTTTGGATTTTCTAACTGTAGAAGATCTTCCCACCTGTGAGCCTGAAAGATGTACAGGCACACTTGACCTAATACATATTGATGTATGCGGTCCCCTGAGTGTTAGGACACGGAATCAACACGTGTATTTCATCACCTTCACAGATGATTTTTCACGATATGGTTACATGTACCTAATGAGACACAAGTCTGAATCCTTTGAAAAGTTCAAGGAGTTTAGACAAGAGATCGAGAAACAGTTAGGGAGAGAAATTAAAGCCCTTCGATCAGATTGAGGTGGCGAGTATCTCTCTGACGAATTCAGGGACTACTTAAAGGACAATGGGATAGTATCACAATTAGCTCCTCCTGCTACACCACAACTTAACGGTGTTTCAGAGAGGAGGAATAGGACCTTATTGGATATGGTCCGGTCGCTTCTCATACACTCAGAGTTACCCACATCCTTTTGGGGTTATGCATTAGAGACTGCGATCTACGTGTTGAATCGGGTTCCAACCAAATCGGTTCCGAATACTCCATATGAACTTTGGACCGGAAAGAAACCAAGTATCAGACACTTGAAGATTTGGAATTGTCCAGCACACGTTAAAATAACGAGTGCAGACAAGTTGGAATCCAAGACTAGTCGTTGCCTATTTGTAGGCTACCCAAAAGGCTCTGTAGGTTACCTATTCTATGACCCAAGTGAGCAGAAAGTGTTCTGTTGTCTAAATGCACAATTCTTGGAAACCGATTATATCCTAGACACCCATCGTCAGGAAGTGTTCTTGATGAGGAGAATTCAGGAGTAGTGGGAGATGTCCCACAAGTTCCAGGTAGTGACCAACCTAGAAGATCCACTCGGGTATCCAGGCCACCAGTTCGTTATGGTTATGACTAGGATAGTTACTTGGTGGAAACCTTGACTAGTGAGGAGGATCCCGTGACTTACGCGGAAGCTATGTTGGACATAGAATCCCAGAAGTGGGTGGAGGCCATGAGAGCAGAGATGGACTCAATGGAGACCAATGGAGTCTGGACTCTAGTAGATCCGCCCTCCGGGGTAAAAGCAATCGGTTGCAAATGGATTTACAAGAGGAAGAAGGGCCCCAATGGTAAGGTTGAGACCTTCAAAGCTCGTCTGGTGGCAAAAGGGTACACTCAAAAAGAGGGCATCGATTATGAGGAAACCTTTTCGCTTATGGCCATGCTTAAATCCATTAGGATCCTGCTAGCTGTTGCAGCATATCATGATTATGAGATTTGGAAAATGGATGTCAAAACTGCATTCCTGAATGGAGATCTTACTGAAGATATCTATATGTAGCAGCCGCAAGGCTTCATTACTGCAGGTCAGGAAAACATGATATGTAAACTTAACAAATTCATTTATGGACTTAAGCAAGGTTCTAGAAGTTGGAACATCCGTTTTGACTCTGCTGTCAAATCGTTTGACTTCGAGCAGAATCCGGATGAACCCTGTGTTTACAGGAAGTACAGTGGGGAAGGTTACCTTCTTGGTTCTGTATGTAGATGACATTCTACTCATTGGGAATGACGTAGGAATGTTAACTACAGCGAAAGTATGGCTTTCATAGCAATTCTCCATGAAAGATCTTCGAGAAGCCTCCTATATACTGGGTCTTCGACTCTATAGAGATAGATCGAAGCGGATAATAGGATTATCTCAATCTGCTTACATTGACAAAATAGTCAAAAGATACAACATGGAAAACTCCAAGAAAGGAAACGTTCCTTTCAGGCACGGATTCACTCTCTCCAAGAAGATGTCTCCCAAGACTTCTGAGGAGATTGATGGAATGAAAGATGTTCCCTATGCCTCTGCCGTAGGGAGCATCATGTATGCCATGCTGTGCACTCGTCTTGACATTGCTCAGGCAGTGAGTGTAGTAAGCAGATTTCAGGCCAACCCAGGGCAGGAGCATTGGATTACTGTGAAAAACATACTTAAGTACCTTCGAAGGACAAAAGAGTTTTGTATAGTATTCGACGGTAGCTCACTACATATCCAAGGGTATACAGATGCCGATTTCCAGTCGGATCCAGATGATAGAAAGTCTACATCTGGATATGTTTTCACGATAGGATCGTTTGCTGTTTGCTGGAAAAGCAGCAAACAGGGGTCCACTGCAGACTCTACGACTGAGGCCGAGTACATTGCCGCAAGTGAGGCTGCCAAAGAAGCCATGTGGATGAAGAAGTTCGTTCACGAGTTGGGAGTAGTTCCGTCCAGCACATCACCCATCCCATTTTTGTGTGACTACAATGGAGCCATTGCTCAGGCTAAGGAGCCACAAGCCCACTCGAAGTCGAAGCACATCGAGAGAAAGTACCACGTACTGTGGGAGATTGTTGGTAGAGGGGACATCCTGATTTAGAAGGTAGCGTCAGCAGAAAATGTAGCAGACCCATTGACAAAGCCACTATCACAGAAAGTGTTTGAGAAACACGTGGAAAGCATGGGACTCCGGCTAGTACCTGATTGGACCTAAGTGCAAGTGGGAGCTGTTAGACAGTTTTGTATGCCCTTAGCTTCAATCAGAATGATGTACTTTATGAGTTTATTGTAAATGAATAAAAGTGCATATTTGATTCATGTTCCCTTGGTATGTTTATGTGTAATACCCTTAAACTGGACACTTAATGAGACTCATGTTAGATTAAAATGTTCACAGCCAGTGGATCGGTCTGAGAGACCTATCCTGAGAAGGCTGACACTGTGGTACCACCAAGTCGGTTGGGGTGGCCTGTCTCAGCTACCAGGGTGAGACCCTAGGCACATACAGTGTAAGATTGTTTGAATCTTTGAACTGGACCAGATTTCCAGTATTGCCCTGGACCTTGGAGATTGATGGGCAAAACTGGAAAGTTACTCCCGACCCCTAGACTCGATTATGATACTACACTGGGTGTAGGATTTGGGTGTCTTTGATGTACCAATCAGTGAGATCCTTAGCGGGGGTCAAAACCTGGGTATGTTGGGACAGCCCGAGAATTCATCTGAGTGGGTGATCATAGTGACAGGATCAGCCCCTTTGTCGGACAAAGGTAATGATCGGGGATGCACTCTCACTGATGGAAACCAAGACTGCCGACAGCCGATTTCAACCGTTGAGATTTGTTTTGCAAAGTATATTTTATATGAGATATAAAAATATATATATATTATGGTTTCTCAAATGTTTGCAACAAGGTTTTAATTCCCGGGATCCATATAAGCAGAGAGTGCAATACTGTTTCTTGCAGCCGAGGGAGAGGTCCTCTCTTGTCGGGCAGTGTATGATCATTATGGGCTGAGAGGTTAAGTGTAAGACCATTAAGGATAATACCTGATGGGCTAATCTTGTATCTGCCCACAGTCCCTGGGTGTTACAAGGTGGTTTGGCTCAAGGACCACTTAGGGTAAGTGTTGGGCCCATAGAGCCCATTTGATGGGTTTCAGGGGGTGCACTGTCCATAACAGTGTATTCGGCCAAGCCTTGTAACAAAGGCTGGGCCGAACCAATGTGGCTGATGTGTAGATCAATGCTTGGGTCCCATGCCATACAAGGAAGCCCAACTGGGCAGCAGTTAGGAAGGTTAAGTGAGTACATAAGCTTAATGGGCCTAAAGCCCATTTCGAACTAGGCTATTTATTTAGTTAATAATGGGGCGAATTTTGAGATGGATTAGTAGATAGGATAGGGTCTTGACCCTATCTGTCACTTCTGCAAGCAAACCGGTCACTGGAAGAGGAACTGTCCTACCTACCTGGAATCTAAGAAAGGTAACATCGAAACTTGTGTCATAGAAACTAATATGTTAGTTACTTCTGTGTTCTGGTGTGTTGACTCCGGGGTTTCAACTCATGCGTGTAACTCACTGCAGGGGTTCAAAGTTAGTAGAAGATTGAGTGAAGGCGAAGTGACACAACTGCAAGTGTTGCAACTGCCGCAATAGAAACCGTAGATTTAGTTTTTAGAGAATGAGTACTTGTACTTAAAAATTGTCTTTATGTACAGAACTTGAGAAGAAATTTAATTTTTGTTTCTAAACTGTGTGCTGATGGATTTACTGTTTATTTTAGTAATATGATTACTGTTAAACGGAATAATAAATTCATCGCATGCGGAGAACTAGAGAACGGTCTCTATGTTATACATCCTTCTCTGGAAACTAACTTAACCGAAACTACGTCGATCGAAAATCCCAAGAAAAGGAATCGTGATACAGTAAATCCCACGTGCCTCTGGCATTACCGACTTGGCCATATCGGTGTTGACCGAATCACAAGGTTGGTAAAGGATGGTCCTTTGGATTTTCTAACCGTAGAAAATTTTCTCACTTGTGAGCCTTGCCTTCAAGGTAAGATGACTAAGCGGCCATTTGACGGTAAGCCTGAAAGATCTGAAGGCACACTTGACCTAATACATACTGATGTATGTGGTCCCCTGAGTGTTAGGACACGTAATCAACACGTGTATTTCATCACCTTTACAGATGATTTTTCACGATATGGTTACGTGTACCTAATGAGACACAAGTCTGAATCATTTGAAAAGTTCAAAGAGTTCAGACAGGAAGTTGAGAAACAGTTAGGGAGAGAAGTTAAGGCCCTTCGATCGGATCGAGGTGGCGAGTATCTCTCTGACGAATTCGGGGACTACTTAAAGGACAATGGGATAGTGTCACAACTAGCTCCTCCTCCTACACCTCAACTTAACGGTATTTCAAAGAGGAGCAATAGGAGCTTGTTGGACATGGTCTGGTCACTTCTCGTACGCTTAGAATTACCCACATCCTTTTGGGGATATACATTAGAGACTGCTATCTACGTGTTGAATCGGGTTCCAACCAAATCAGTTCCGAAAACTCCATATGAACTATGGACCGGAAGGAAGCCAAGTGTAAGACCCTTGAAGATTTGGGGTTGTCCTACACACGTTAAAAGAACAAGTGCGGACAAGTTGGAATCCAAAACCAGTCGTTTCCTATTTATAGGCTACCCAAAGGATTCGGTGGGTTATCTATTCTATGACCCAAGTGAGAAGAAAGTGATCTGCAGTTGAAACACCCAATTCTTAAAATCCGAATACATCCTGGACACCCACCGTCAGGAAATAGTTCTTGATGAGGAGAGCTCCGGAGTAGTGGGAGATGTCCCACAAGTTCCAGGTAGTGACCAACCTAGAAAGTCCACCCGGGTATCCAGACCACCAGTCCGATATGGTTATGACCAGGATAGTTACCTGGTGGAAGCCTTGACTAGTGAAGAGAATCCCGTGACTTACGCGGAAGCTATGTTAGATATAGATTCCCAGAAGTGGGTGGAGGCCATCAGAGCTGAGATGGACTCGATGGAGATCAATGGAGTCTGGACTCTAGTAGATCCGCCCTCTAGGGTAAAATCAATTGGTTGCAAATGGATCCACAAGAGGAAGAAGGGCCCCGATGGCAAGATTGAGACCTACAAAGCTCGCTTGGTGGCGAAAGGGTATACTCAAAAAGAAGGCATCGATTATGAGGAAACCTTTTCGCCCGTGGCCATGCTTAAATCCATTAGGATCTTGCTAGCTGTAGCAGTGTACCATAACTACGAGATTTGGCAAATGGATGTCAAAACCGCGTTCTTGAATGGAGATCTTAATGAAGATATCTACATGCAGCAGCCGCAAGGCTTCATTGCTGCTGGTCAGGAACACATGGTATGTAAACTCAATAGATCCATATATGGACTTAAGCAAGCTTCTAGGAGTTGGAACATCCGTTTTGATTCTGCTGTCAAAACGTTTGACTTTGAGCAGAATCCGAATGAGCCTTGTGTTTATAGGAAGCCCAATGGGGATAAGATCACATTTTTGGTGTTGTACGTGGACGATATCCTACTCATTGGGAATGATGTAGGAATGTTGACTTCGGTCAAGGTATGGCTATCATAGCAGTTCTCCATGAAAGATTTTGGAGAAGCTTCCTACATATTGGGTCTTCGACTCTATAGAGATAGATCAAAGCGGATAATTGGATTATCCCAGGCTGCTTACATTGACAAAATTGTCAAAAGATACAACATGGAGAACTCCAAGAAAGGAAACGTTCCTTTCAAGCATGGAGTCACTCTCTCAAAGAAGATGTCTCCAAAGACTTTTGAGGAGATTGAGGGCATGAGAGACGTTCCCTATGCCTCAGCCGTAGAGAGCATCATGTATGCCATGCTGTGCACTCGCCCGGACATTGCTCAGGCGGTGAGTGTGGTAAGCAGATTCCAGGCCAACCCAGGGCAGGATCATTGGACTGCTGTGAAGAACATACTTAAATACCTTCGTAGGACAAAAGAGTTTTGTCTGGTATTCGACGGTAGTTCACTACAAGTTCTAGGGTATACCGATGCCAATTTCCAGTCGGATGCAAATGATAGAAAGTCTACATCTGGGTATGTTTTCATGATAGGATCGTGTGTTGTTTGCTGGAAAAGCAACAAAAAGGGGTCCACTGCAGACTCCACAACCGAGGCCGAGTACATTGCCGCAAGTGAAGCTGCCAAGGAAGCCGTGTGGATGAAGAAATTCATACACGAATTGGGAGTGATTCTGTTCAGCACATCACCCATCCCGTTGTTGTGTGACAACAATGGAGCGATCGCCCAGGCTAAAGAGCCTCGGGCTCACTCGAAGTCAAAGCACACCGAGAGAAAGTACCATGTACTGCGAAAGATCGTTGGTAGAGGGGGCGTCGTAATTCAGAAGGTAGCATCAGCGGATAATGTGGCAGACCCATTGACTAAGCCACTGACACAGAAGGTGTTTGAGAAACACGTGGAAAGTATGGGACTCCGACTTGTACCAGATTGGACCTAAGTGCAAGTGGGAGCTGTTAGTCAGTTTTGTATGCCCTTAGCTTCAATCGGATTTGATGTACTTTTGTTATTTAGTGGAAATAATTAAAGTACATGTTTGATTCATGTTGTTTGGTATAATTCTGTGTAAGACCCTAAAACTGGACACTTATAGAGACTTGTGTTAGTTTTAAATGTTCACAGCCATTGGATAAGTCTGGGGAGATTTATCCTACCAAGGCTGATACTAGTGTGCCACCAAGTGTTGGGATGGCCTGTCTCGGCCACCAGGGTAAGACCCAAGGCACATGCAGTATGGGATTACTTGAATCCTTGAACCGGACCAGATTTCTAGTATTGCCCTGGACCTTGGAGACATATGGGCAAAACTGGAAAGTTACACCTGACCCCTAGACTCGATTATGACGCTTCACTAGGTGTCGGATCGGGCGGTCTTTGATATGCCAATTAGTGAGATCCTTAGCGGGGATCAAAACCTGGGTATGTTGGGACAGTCCGAGAATTCATCTGAGTGGGTGATCATAGTGACAGGATCAGCCCCTTTGTCGGACAAGGGTAATGATCGGGAAAGGCACTCTCTCTGATGGAAACCAAACTGCCGGCAGTTGATTTCAATCGTTGGAATTTTGTTTTGCAAAATTAATATATATATATATATATATGTATATGTTCGGTTTCGAAATGTTTGCAAATGGTTTTAATTCCCGGGATCCATGTGAGTAGAGAGTGCGGCACTGTTCCTTGCAGCCGAGGGAGAGGTCCTCTCTTGTCGGGCAGTGCTTGATCATTAAGGGCTGAGAGGTTAAGTGTAAGACCATTTAGGATAATACCTGATGGGCTAATCTTGCACCTACCCACAGTCCCTGGGTTTTTATAAGATGGCTTGGCCCAGGGAGCACTTAATGTAAGTGTTGGGCCCATAGGGTCCATATGATGGGCTTAGGGGTTTACTGAGTTTTTCAGTGAATTCGGCTGGGCCTTGTAATAAAGGCTGGGCCGAACCCATGTGGCTGGTGTGTAGATCAATACTTGGGTCCCACACCATACAAAGAAGTCCAATTGGGTAGCAGATTGGAAACTAGTTAAACACTGAACACTAAATGGGCCAAAAGCCCATTTCGAACTGGGCTGATATGATCACCCATTTATGGGGCGAATCTAAGATTAATGTTAGTAAAAGGATTGGGCCTTTAACCTTATCCACTCTAGGAGACCTAATTCAAATTAGATTTGGATCTGGTAATCTCCTGATAAGATCAGGAGTAAGCTAACTTAATCTGCAGATAGGATTAAGATTATCCCCTATCCAAATACTGATTTGGATTGGGATAACCCCTAATTAGGAGGTTTCTTAATCAAGAAGAAAGGAGGAGAAACCTAAGAGAAATCATATCAGATTTCGAACCAGGGTTTTGTAGACAAGGGATACCTCCTGCGAATTGAGATTAGATCTCATACCAAAACTCCAGAGAGAAGAGAAGCAAGTTCAGCCATCTTTGTCCCAGGAGTTCTCCTCCAGCCGCCGCCATTCCCTCTTGCAAGATTGGATCTTTGCAGCAATAGGAAGTCAAGAAATCAGTTCTTGACATCAGTCTTGTAGGAAAGACTGAAAAAGACTCAGTGTTTAGAGTTTCCAGAGGGTTCTTGCGAAGGATCCAGTGTGTAGGAGGCACCCTGCTGGTTCTGTTCCATCCACAGCTGTGTCATCTTCAGTAGGAACGGACCTTGGTGTATTCTTTGGGCGTGAACACCAACTATGGGAGATACTGCTTCTCCGGATCAGGTATATTCCTCCTTTTTGCTTTTTGGTTTAGATCTGGTTCGATTATGGTTTAAGTAGAATCCTTGAATATAGTCTACTAAATTTAGGGAATATGATTCCCAATTGGAAGAAGGTAGGAAAATTTTTGAAATTCGCCCACCCATTCCGCAACCTTATTGGCGTCCATTAGATGGATCCTACCATTCTTTCACTCTCACTGATGGAAACCAAGACTACCGGCAGCCGATTTCAACCGTTGAGATTTGTTTTGCAAAGTATATTTTATATGAGATATAAAAGTATATATATTATGGTTTCTAAAATGTTTGCAAGAAGGTTTTAATTCCCGGGATCCATATAAGCACAGAGTGCAACACTGTTCCTTGTAGCCGAGGGAGAGGTCCTCTCTTGTCGGGCAATGTATGATCATTATGGGCTGAGAGGTTAAGTGTAAGACCATTGAGGATAATGCCTGATGGGCTAATCTTGCATCTGCCCACAGTCCCTGGGTGTTACAAGGTGGCTTGGCCCAAGGACCACTTAGGGTAAGTGTTGGGCCCATGGAGCCCATTTGATGGGTTTCAGGGGGTGCACTGTCCATAACAGTGTATTCGGCCAGGCCTTGTAACAAAGGCTGAGCCGAACCCATGTGGCTGATGTGTAGATCAATGCTTGGGTCCCACGCCTTACAAGGAAGCCCAACTGGGCAGCAGTTAGGAAGGTTAAGTGAGTATATTAGCTTAATGGGCCTAAAGCCCATTTCGAACTAGGCTATTTATTTAGTTAATAATGGGGCGAATTCTGAGATGGATTAGTAGATAGGATAGGGTCTTGACCCTATCCAGTTAGAGAGTCCAGATCTGAATGTGATTCAGATCTAGAAACCTTCTAATGAGATTAGGACAAAGCTAATCTAATCTGCAGATAAGATAAGGGTTTATCCTTATCACCTGAAGAGAAGGCTGATCCAAATATGATTTGGATAAGCAGCTCCTAATGGAATTAGGAGCTGATCCTTTAGGTTAACAAAAGAAGGAGGGGGCGGCAGCTTTTACATGAATGAGATATTCAGATCCTCTTTAGTGCTGAAATCAAGAAGGAAGAATTAAGCATCCCTGCAGAATTCTTTATTGCCGCCTCCCTGTTCTTGCCGCCCTGTTTTGTCAGTTCGATTTCCACTTGTAGGAGAAGTCAAGATTTGATCTTGACATCAGTTCTTGGAGGAAGAATTGATAGTAAGCTGTGCTCACGTGCCATCCTGTTGTTTTTGCGAAGGACAGAGTTCTTGGAGAAGAACACTGCTGATTCTGCTCCATCCTGCACTGCGCCATCTTCAGTGGGAGCAGTCTTTGGATCCTTCTTTGGGCGTGAATACCTTCGTTGGGGGATACCGTTTCTTCGTATCGGGTATAATCCTCTCCTACTCCTTTTGGTTCAGATCTGGTTCAGTTTATGGTTCAAGAATGATCCTTGAAAATATGATTTTCTAAATAGGGAATGCGATTCCTAGTTGAAGGGAGAGAAAAATTTTTCAAATTCGCCCCCTTATTTCGCAATCTTTGGGCGTCCATGCGATGGATCTCTCATCCCTTCATCTTTGCCACAATTGCTGCATCTAAAGCGATACGATTTCAAGCTGCTTAGCTCTTGGATTGGTATATGTGGAAGTGGCAAATAAAGAAAATTAGATGACACATAATGGGTATTTCTATCATTTCACTTATTGTTAACAGATATGGACCTATTAGGCACAATTTGAAAGTTCAGGGTACCGTAGAGACACGTTTTGAAGTTCAGGGACTAACTTGACCCAACCCTTAAAGTATAGGGTACTTATATGGAATTTTCCCTATTATCTATTTGTTGGGCAAATAAAAAAGAAGTTTTTATATCTCTTTTATCACCTGACTTTTGATTATTCAGTGCAGAGCAGCATAAGTGATTAGACTAGGCGTATGTTTGGTTTTGTGGGTGTTTCCTTGTAGGCTTTTTTTTAGATAAACGTTTATCTGAGAAATGCTACTTTAAATGCTTTTTTCTTTTTCTATTTGGTTTGACATTTTATGGGCATTTCAAGTAACACCCGATAAAGTTGCTTTCCACCTCAGCCAAAGTGTGCCACATCAGCATTTCATTTCAAGAAATGCTCGGGCATTGGGGGAAACATGAATTTGATGTTTCCCCAAATGCCCCATGCACATAAATCAAAGTGTTTTAGTTTTTTGATGTTTATTTGATAAACAGTGAAACCAAATAGTAGTTTTGTATACAATAAACACTAACACCTATGTGGCGCTAATGTGGCAGCGTGTTTTCAATAAATGCTCACGGAACCAAACATATACTAGATTCGTGCATTTTGATTATATTTGTTTTAGATGATTAGAGTCATACAACTTTTTTCCTACGTTGGGTAGAAGCTTTTTTGGTCCATTTGCTAAAACTCCACCTTGTAGTTTCATGGATTTATTAAAACCTACTTGTTTGCATTTTATTAAAACACCTTCTATAATTTGCAATCAATTTACTTAATTGGGAAAATTTCATATTAGTACCCTATACTTTGGGCCTAGTGTTACTTTGATCCCTGAACTATAAAACATGCCAATCCAAAACGTGACAATTTAGTATAAAACCGTTAACCGTCGTTAAGTGGCATATGAAAGGACACAAATGCCCTTCGAGTGTCATCTAATTTCTTTAGCAACAATTAAAAGTAGTTTTCCTCCTTTCTCCTACCATTCCAACAACCACCGATAAATTTAACTATATCCACTGTCCCCACATGTTCAGGAAATGCACCTAACATTTTCCCGCTACCATTTCAATCACTCAATTTTGGCCTTCTCACCTATAAAACTCGACCCACCCCAACTCCCACACCTCGGGACACTTCTTCCTGAACACAGACACCTTTGCTATGATGGATCTCCTCTTCTTGGAAAAAAACCCTCGTAGCCCTCTCCTTTGCCATCATCCTAGCTATCACCATCTCTAAATTATGCAGGAAGCACTTCAAGCTCCCTCTAGGTCTTGTTTGTCCCAGTCTTTAGCAACTATCTCCAAGTCCGGGATGACTTGAACCACCGCAATCTGACCAACTTAGCCAAGAAGTTTGGTGACAGCTTCCTATACACTCAAGGGGTTGACTTCGGTTCACGAACCCGAAATGTGGATAACGAAGTAGGAAGAGGCATCGACAAACTTACATTGGTTAAAGTAATTCCGATTGCAACTTCTTTCCAGTTTGAAATTGAGGATTTGTTTCCATCATCATTTAGTCATCAAGTTATGTAGAAAACAGCTCAAGCTTGGTTCATGGGGGGCGAGTGGCACCGATCAGCAGAAACCCTCATCTCTGCTCGTTGATTGGAACTCTTATGCAGCCTCCAAAGCTTCAAAAGAAAGCGGATTGTCTAATCTAGATTTCCATCTCGAGGCCACAATTAGGACTACCAACAATAAGGTCATTGGGGCATTCAATGTGTAAGCGTGACTCTTAAACTATTGCTCAGATATAAGATTTTCAGTTATCATTCCCTTACCCACCGTATTATATTGAATTATTGATACATGGTATCAGAGGCCTGATCATCTGATCATCCTAGTCTCCTTTTGTCTCCATGGCCACCAACACTTCGACCTCTTATGCTTCTACTTCTTCCCCTCTCTTCTACCCAATCTCCATTTCTTCTTGTTTTCTTTTAATTTGGGCTGATGCTTACCTTGTTCGGTGACATCTTCCAGCAGTACTAGAATGGCTAGGAGGATGAGGATGACACTACTTGGGTTCTTCAAATTTTCCCTCTTCCGAAGACTGTGATGCCAATTGTGCAGCCATTGAGGGACAATCATGATGTTACTGTCGAGAATAAGGGGCTTGTGAGTGCAGTGGAGGATGAAGGGATTTCGGGCCTTGCTTGTTTTCCTTCCACCGCTTGATTAGAGGAGTTTGGTGGCATGGTAGAAGCTCCTAAAGTTAGGGTTTGGGGATGTAAGGGAGGAGATGGTAAGCTTTCCTTCGCTAGGGATTCTGCTTCTGCTAAAGCATTGAATTCGGGTTCTCTTCAATTATATTGGGAGGATGAAGCCTCTTGGATGGCGGAGGATGTGAAGAACAACCCTAAGGCCACAACTAATGGGATTGTCTTGAGGAAGCAGTTGTAGCTCATGATGACCAAGACAAGACACACATGAACAGTGTCTTATTTCTATAGAAGAAGATGATGAATAGTGTTTTGAAGAGTAATTGTATCATTTTCAAAATATTTAATTAGCACATGTCACCATGTGATACACATAACTGATAGTCCATTAACGATAGGTACTAGATTGGCACATTTTGAATGTTCAAGTACTAGATTAACATGTTTTAAAGTTCGAGGACCAAAGTGAAACTAGGCCCAAATTATGGGTACTAATATGGAATTTTCCCTACTTATTCAACCTTGTGGTGGAAAATAACAGTTTTGACCTTAATGTTCATTTAAGTAAATTTAATCAAAAGAAAATAAAAATGAAAATACCATTTTTTCCCCTAATAAGATACAAGCAACCACTCTATTTGGATCTATTTAGTCAATTTTGTTCTATTTTTAGGGGTAACTTTTGGAATAAAAAATATGGCTCCATTCCCTTAAACATTTTCCACTCAATTTAGGTGATCATGTTACCATTTTCATATGGAAAAATAAACACTTCTTAATGAAGGTTAATTAAATAAATAGGTTGCAAACTATAGGGTAGATTTACACAAATCCATGAAACTATGGGGGGTGTTGTAGTAAATGACCCTTAAAAAGGCTACAAACAATGGGGTAGCCCTCCCCCTAGCATCAGAGAAACAAAAATGGTTCAAATGCAAACCCTCTTAGGTAATTACATCCAACAGTCCTACTATACCTCAAATTAGCCAACCAATCAACCACACAATTGGCATCCTCATAAACATGCATAGGACATGTTAGGATAAACTTATGAGAAACTCTAAAACACTCATCCATAATAACTTTTATGCTTCAAGCTGGATCTTCAAT
This sequence comes from Nelumbo nucifera, assembly GCF_055504915.1. NCBI lineage: Eukaryota > Viridiplantae > Streptophyta > Magnoliopsida > Proteales > Nelumbonaceae > Nelumbo > Nelumbo nucifera. The sequence continues at coordinate 88,845,379 of NC_142649.1, forward strand.
GCCTCTCAAACAGTAGATAACTATATTGGAATCTCCTTCGATGATGATACTACTGCTAAACTTTGCCACCACCATGTGAGCTTCGAGAGTTGCCCAAGTTGCCCTCACTATTTTTTGTAAGCACTCTAATCACACAATTTCTATCTCCTTTCCTTGATGCATCAAAATTGATCTTCAACTCATCTTTACGAGGACATTTCCACTTGACCTAAATGATTCTTTTGAACTTGTAAGACTGAAACTTCTTTAAGGAGCACAAAATGAAGTTCCAAGAAGTTCATTCTAGCTCTTTCAATGGTCAATGGAGGAGGGAGAGATACACTTGTTTTTGTGAAGATAAATAAAGAAGAAAATTTATTAAGTTATACAAGTAGCGATAGAGAAGGAAACAAAGAGGTGATAAGAAATCACCCAACAACTAAAAAGACCAACAACATGAGATACACAAGCAACCTTGACACTAACACAAAACCCAAAAATTCATCAAGAAAACCAAGACCCTTAACCCCTCCTCCCATTAACACATCACCACCCTTAGACAACAACAAAAGCCCCACCCAAGAACCCTTTACAACGCAAGCAAGGCTTGTCCCACCCTTTTGAAATTGAACTAGACGTTCTCTTTCTTTTTCTTTACAATCCTTCTATTCTTCATGACCCCCGTTAATTCCAATCCCAAGTGAACCCTCTTTCAATCTATCAAACACCTTCGAGAATAGCATGGGTCAGAACTTTTGTTGTTTGAATCTTTTAATCATATTGGAATGACCTTCACCGTTCTTCCTTTTTCCCATTAAGGTCATTAATCCTTTCAAGCTTGAACGATAAATTCTTCTCAAATACCTGCTCCACAACCAAATCATCTCTCTTATGTTGCTTAGGCCTCACCATTCTGGAGTCTGTCAATCTTATCCCCCTCTATCTCTAGAGAATTTTAAACAGGGATTAAATCTTCCTTCTCACTATTTTTCAGGATCTCACTTGAGTTTTCTTCAACTTCTTTAAATGCTTTCATTGCAAAATCCTCTTCGTGCTAGAAAAACAGTCCCAATCTCTTACTTATATACCTCGATTTCTTTATTAATAAACTCTTGTAGATCAACTTTCCTTTTAAATTCACGAGTCTCATTCACAATAATCTCTTCGTCCTCCTCTTCATTCGCCCTCTTTGAAATTTCTTGGAGGAGCTTCATTCTATATTTCCTCTTTCTATGGAACATCATTGCTCTATTAACCTACTCCCTCTTGTTCCATTCCCTCAACTCCTCTTCCGTATCATAATCATGCTCTTCTTTCTCCTTCCCTAACAAAACCTCATCATGTCTTACTCCCTTCCTCAATCTCCTTTCCTCTTCCCTTTTCACTTTTTCCAAAGCCTTTGAAACTCTCTCCCTTCCACCTATAGTGAGCAAATTAGAGCCTTCCTTGATCTTTCCAACAAACTGATGAAACTCTTTGCCTTCCTTAATCGTTTGCATCTCTCTGAAACCAGTTGTAGTTTCCTCTCCATTTTCCTCTTTATCCTCTCCCAAAAATTCTTCTATCAAGTTGTTAATACCAACCGGATCCCACAACCTTGCAAGGCCTTCTTATTAAGTGGGGAGATAAAAGACTAATATTTCCCCATTCTCTTAGTTGATCACATGATCCCTTAAAATTCCATCAAACTCTTTCATGTCTAGACTAATATTCCCACTATTCTTGTTTGCCCCACCCTTTTCCCTAGTCCAACACATTTGGGCTGCATTGAACAATACCACCTGAGTTACCTAACTTTCCCTCCTTGTGGTCCCTTACCTTATCACCCGAATAACTTGTTTCTAGGTCCCTAATCCAACTCAACCTATCCACCCAGTCCAACTCCTCCTCCACCACTCTCTTACGCTTCTCTGCCACTTTTTTATGCATCTCCACCGAGTTTTGAACCTCCTGTGTGTGCAGACATGTAATAACTCCATCTGTCATCACTTGAGAACATTTATTTTTTGAAAATTTCCCTTTTCTAAGTCCCAATTCAAATAGCCTTTCCACTTTCACAGTTCTTTTCATCTTCTCCAGGCTTTGCTTTGCCAAAATCAGGTAAGTATCATTAACTCTTAAATCAATGGTACTGATGTGGCACGATCTGGGCACTCCTAACTGGCTGTTGACTGGCTCCTTGTTGGTAACGGATGACACCTGAGAAGATGGAAAGAAGGATTCTCAGGGATTTACCCGGTGGGAATACTTCGAATCTTAAGTCAGAACGTTGGGGAAGGAGAAAAAAGAGAGTGCGAAAGCTAAGAGTGTAGGTTGCCCTTTATCACTGTACTCGAGAAATTAGCTCGCGAGCAAGTAAAGACTCAGGTTGAGGATATGAGAGTGCAGAAGTATTCAAAAGTCTGAGAGAGCTCTTCACCTTTGCCTCAGGGGCTTTAATAGGGGAGTTACTATCAAATCGGCTGTAACCGCTAGAGGGCCCCTGCTGCAGCCATTACCTGCCAGGGCTGCGCAGGTGATCGTTGCAACGTACCTTTTGCTCGGATGAGCGACACATCTTAAAGGGGCAGGTACACTTCCGCCTGCTAAGAGACGTGGGTGCAGACTGTTGAAAGGACAGGGACTGCGCCGTCAGTCAAGAGACGTAGCACAGACTGATTGGTACGGTTTGTCAGGTAGAAGCTTCCTGAGAAACGTCAGCGCCGCTCACTCGCGAGCTACTTTGTAGCGAGCTTGGGAATACTTCGGGGTTACCCTTACTAAGGTTCTCTGGGGTGACTTATCCGCTCGGGGGCTGGAGCAAGCTGGTTTCCCTAGCACGCGTGCTGAAGCAATCTTGGAGTATCCCCTTCTGTGTAGCTCGGGGGACCCGGAGCTCGTGTTGTAGCGAGCTCCTCCTACAACGAACTATGATATAGCGAGCTGCTTTATGGGCTCGTTACTTAGCCGTGGTCAGGCTATGATGCTGAGCTGTTGCCCGTACTGAGTCAGGTCCATGTGTAATCATTTCATAGGTCAGGTCAAATCATCCTCCATTAGGTACCTTGAAGGATATGTAAATTAAACATTCCTTTTCAATCTCTTCATCATCCTACCTTCGAGCTTACTTCCATAAAGAAGCTTCAATGAAGGTTGCTAATCACACCAAGAATAGAAGATTTCCAGTCATCACTTCCACCTTCCTGGGAACATCTTCCTACTTAACTCCATTGATCAATAAAGACACTAAATGCAAATCAATAGTGTGGACTCCTACCAACTTCCCTCCACACAATGATGCAATTGATATAAACACTTCTTGCTTCCAAATTTCCGTAAAAGCATACACTTGTTGAAGACATTATTATAGCTAGGGCAAATTTCTTAAACTACCCTTATGGATTAGTTAATTGACTAACTCTACCCTTACTATTTAACTATTGTCTTGTACCACTCCTACTGTTTGTGACAATTGACATCACTGTTAAGTGCTAAAAGAAAAAATGTCAAATATGCCCTCCATTATTCATTAAATTTTCAAAATAACACCCAATCGATGAAAAAATTCAGGAAGGTAAGATGTAGATTATTGTTCATTCTTCATCTCCGTTTCTGTCTCCATCTCCGTCTCTATTTTTTGTCCCATCTCTATTTTTTGTCTTATTTCCGTTTTCAGCTCTTTGATTCAGGAAGATAGGATGTAGATCGCTGCTCTGTTTCTACCTCAGTCTCATCTCCATCTCTTTTTTTCATGTCGTTTCCATTTTCACTTATTTCCTGGGCTGTAAAAGATAACTGTTTATAAAGTCATCGAGTATTCGAGTCCATGATGGATTTGGGTTTAGGAACCGGTTTGACAATGTGGTTTTCTGTTAATCAGATTGGTAAGCTTCTGCGGGGAATAAATTGCTGCTGCAACTCCATCCTCTCCTTCTCTCTCTCTCAAGTCTTCTTGCTGCCAGAGTTCCCCACTTTGATTTCATTCCGTTCTTTTTTGTAGCTTTCTTTTCATCTCTTGAACGTCTATAACGGTTGATTTATCTACTAATCTAGATTTGATATTTTTTTGGCCTAGATTTTTGAATCAATGTATTTTCGTTCATGTGATTTAAGGTGCTTCTGATTTGTCGGTTTTTTTCCTCTTATTTTCCACATTTCAAATCTAAGGTTAGGCATAGAAATTCAGCATTTTTTTAGCAAGTCAATCAGTGATTTCTTTTGTTCCTTTTTGTCAATTTGGGAGGCTTCCACATTCCGTTGTGCATTGAACTAGAAGTTTTATTTTCCCCTTTTGTTGTAGTTCACCTGTTCATCTGTTTGGGTGATTGATTTGTGGGCATTCACTTGGGAGATGGTTACAGTAAACTTTAGGTGGTAGATGACATATTCTCTACATACATGAATCTTGATAATATGGATATGTTGAAGTCATCTGGGACTTGAGTTGTAGCGGTGGTTTTGCATGGGAAGATAAAAACTGTAAAAGAAAAATAAAAAGAAGAGAGAGAAAGAAGGGAATTGTCTTACACAAACTGAAAATGACATTTTTTCAAGGGTAAATTAGGAATTTTTGAAAAACATAACAGTTACGTGATGTCATATGTGAATGGTTTATGACAGAATGTTAACGATAGAGGAGGTTTTAGGAAATCATCAGAAATATTAGGGGTAGTCCAATTTCTCGAACGTCGGAACCAATATAAGGTTACGAAACCAATCAGCATAATTAGGTTCTTTAAGCTTCTTATCATCCAACAATTTGGCAAATTGTCTGTTTGCCATTTCTAATAAAAAACAACACAAATTATTAATCCATGACCTAAAATTGATTCATGTTAATTACATAGAAATGTCTTTTATCTATGTTCCATTTCCATTTCTTCATCTCTGAGATTTCTCTCCCATCTTAGTGACAGAGACTCGGTTACGTCTCTATAAATGTGGAAAATCACATAGGTGCATGGAACCAACTGTTTCATCTGTAAAACCCCACCACTTTCTGTGAAGGATCCAATCCACTCATCAAATGAGCTTTTCCTTTGGCCTCTGTCAAACAAGATTCATTGCCATTTCAGATTAAACCTTTCTGTCCATTAAGTGCTGACCCATCATATCGTAGACCCCAAGGTAATGTGAGAGAGTCTTCCATTTTAGGATAGGCCCCTCCCACATCAGTCTATGACGCCCTTATCATCTTCTGAAGCAATCTAACAAACTGGATTAGCAAATGGATAGCCCAATTTTATGGTGCATCTCCTCATTGCCAATACAACTCATCTTCATGCTAATGATAGAAGGCCTTTAGAGAATTCATCATATGAATTTCCCTATCACTTACACCTATATATCTGGAGGGAACAAGTTGAAATGCCCCTAGATCTGATTTAGGTCAAACCAAAGTGGCTCCCACTGAATTTCATAAAGTGAGATTCAAATGGGCCCAAAACGGGATAGGGTTCTACACAATTCCTCTTGAGGAGGAAGCTGATTTGGGGTCCATTGAGAAGGGAGATCATTAAATGATCTTTAGGACACCATGGCAATGATGTGCATTTAGCCATGGTGTGTGTAGAGAGCCACTAACAATTAAACATGGGCCAAGTACTTATGGCCCATGTATGAATCACATTTAGCACTTCACACACAATCACAACCACATAATTGATCCAATCAATTAAATAAATTGTAAAACCCTTATTAATTAAAGTTAACACATTATCAGCCCATTAAGGCCCACGTATTATCAAATAATATCGTCCAGGTATATGGGCTAAACTACAAAAAGCAGTTCGACCCATATAGCTGTTATGTTGAAAATGGGCTGATGCTGCTTTAAATTAGCAAAATTGGGTTTTACAGTTATGGGCCAAATTGCATCAAGTGATGGGTCATCAAACCCTTGGCCCATAACTGAATTTGGGTTACCTAAAACGTGACCCATGGGGCTGAGAGCAGACCACATTGAACCATGGGTTTCGTCCAACCAGTTTGGACCAAACTAGGTTAATTCGGCCTAGGGTTTGGTGTCCAACACATGATCCAATTATCAAGATTATGATCTGAAATTAATTACAGCCAAAATTGACAATCAAGAACAGCAAGAAAAACATAATCATGGGGCTGTAAGTGTGATGATCCGGACAAAATGCAAACTTGCAAGAAAAGGGTTAATCGCAGATAGCAAAATTGTTTTTTGCAAATTGGAGATTTGCATTTTCTATTAATTACATCAGATCGAATCTTATACATTTTGTCTAAAAATAAAAAAAAAAAATTATAGACCAAAAGAATAGAATAAAGATTGTAGGGTGCGCAGATCTTGGCACCATAAAAGAATTCAATATCCATCAAACAAAAAACCCAAAAATTTAAGAAATAATCATAGAACCATTCCATAATTATTGCAGAATAATAAAGAATTAATTTCAGATCAAACGCCTAAACCTAATAACCAAATTCTTAGAAAAAGTGCAAATTTGCGCAAATCGGGTAGAGCAGTTTCTACCGGTTTGCGTAGCTTCAGATCTGGTCTAAATTTGGTTCAAGACTTGAACCTAGCTCTGATACCACTGAAGGGAAGGGAGATCTATAATATGGATGGCCGAACCATGCAAGGTGGCTGGGCGAAATTTCAAAATTTTCTTTTCTCCCTTCCGGGAATCGTATTCCCAGTTTTAGAAAAATTGCATTTTTCAATGATCATTCTTGAAACAAGCTGGACCTGATTTGAAACAAAAATAAGAGAGAGCAATACCTGATATGGAATCCATAAATGTAACTCCCAAAGTAGGTGTTCACGCCCAAAGAGGGTACCAAATCCTGCCTCACTGAAGATGGCGCAGCTTGATGTGAAGCAAAATCAACAATGCAGTCCTTTAGAAAGAACTACAATCCTTCAGTAAGGATCAAGCAAGGGAGGTGAGCACGAATTCAGATCTGATTTTTCTTGCAAAAATTAGAATCAAGATCCAATCTTGATCAGTCCAAGAATGGAGATTGAATAGGGTATATGGCGGCAAGAGCAGAAGGAGAGTGAGAACTGAAAGTAGTGTGTAACCTTTTTGCAGTTTGCCCTCCTCTATTTAAATAGATCTTAAAGAGCTTGTCTCCTAATCTGATTAGGAGTTTCCTAATCCAAATAAGGATCTAGACTCTTTAAGTGGATAAGACTTATTCTCTTATCCTTATCTACTGATCCAAGCTCATATCTAAACCTAGATTTGCCCATATTGATTAATCATATTAATCTCGGGCCTTGGGCCCATTAAATAAGTGAGCTCACTTTCCCTTTTAATTGCTGGCTAACTTGGCTCTCTTTGTATGGCGTGGAATCCTAACATTGATCTTCACGAAAGCCATATGGGTTCAACCTAGCCTTTGTTACAAGACCTAGCCGAATTCACTATTGAACACAATGAACTCCTGAGTCCATCAGCATGGGCTCTTAATGGGCCCAACATTTACACTAAATGGTCATTGAGTCCAACCACCTTAAGGCCCAAGGACTACGGTTCTTAAGTGAGATTAGCCCCTCAGGTATAAAAGCCCTAAATGGTCTTACACTTAACCTCTCAGCCCATAATGATCAAACACTGCTCAACAAGAGAGGACCTCTCCCTCGACTGCAAGGTACAGTGTTGCACTCTCTGCTCAGATGGATCGCGGGAATTAAAACCTTTGCAAACCTTTTTAATAAAACATAATATATATATTTTCTATAAATATATATTTTGCAAAACAAATCTCAAACATGGTTGAAATCGACTACCGGCAGTTTTGGTTTCCATCAGAGAGAGCGCAGTCCCCGATCATTAACTGTGTTCAACAAAGGGGCTGATCTTATAACTATAATCACCCACTTGAGTGAATTCTCAGACTGCCCCAACATACCCAGTTTTTTACCCCCGTTAAGGATCTCAGGGATTGGCATATCAAAGATAGCCCAATCCAACACCCAGTGAAGTACCATAATTGAGTCTAGGGGTGAGGTGTAACCTTCTAATTTTTCCCACCAGTCTCCAAGGTCTAGTCCCCAACCAACTTAACAGCACATTAGTGTCAGCCTTGGCAGGATAAACCTCCCCAGGTTTATCCAACGGCTGAGAACATTCTAAACTAACACTAGTCTCATAAGTGTCTAGTTTAAGGGTAATTACATAGAAACATATCAGATATAACATGAATCAATTATGTATTTTTATCATTTACAATAAATGTTTAATGTACATCAATCTGATTTGAGCTAAGGGCATTACATTGTCTAACATAAAACAGTAAGGGTAAAGGTAGTCAATTACCTAAACCATAAGGGCAGTTTAAGAAAAATTCCCTTATACATATTCTTCTATAATTGGCATAAAATCATACTAGATTTTCAAGAAAAAGCTGTCTAAATAAACACTTTCCATATTTTTCTCAATTTTGGCTTAATTCTACCACTCAAGAACAAATTCGTCCTCTAGGGGCCTAGGATTTATAGGACCAAGCATTAACCAAACTTGTTTAGCATTTTGATAATTAATGAAAATATTCTTTGTATCCTTTTCGTTGCCACAAAAAGGATACTCCACATCTAGGCCCATCCTAAATCTTCTTTGATAAAGAACAACTTGTTACAGTGTCTAGAATCCCATGAACCAAGAGAAGAAAAAGGGAACAAAACAAGTTTTCGGGCTTTAGACATCCATAACTTTTGATCCAAGCATCTATTTTTGACATATAATATGTCAAAATGATCATTTTGGTATCGAAAAGGGCATTTTTCAAAAAACTTTTCTTTTATAGTAACTCGTGTATCTTAGTCATTTTAGCATAGTTTGAGCATGAGTTTGCTTAGGAAGTCTTGTTTCATAAAAACATGTTGTTTGAATCCTATTAGGGGTTTTATTATGTTCTTAGTAATTTTACTATTTCAGGAAAGTTGGGCTTTGCTTATAAATAGGTCATTGTACGAGAACAACTACAATGAATTGAATATAATTCCAGGCTTTGTTTGGTTTGAGGGAAGATTTTGGTGGAATGGGAAAAGATGGGATGAGCAAGGAAAAATAAGTGGAAAATTTTCTCATTCATTTTTTTTTTGGTTGGAAAAGGGAAAATAGTGAGAAAATCAACCCCAATAATGTTAGTTAATTATTACTATTTTATTAAGAATTAAATTTTAATTATTGATATTTTTATTAATTAATTTTATAATGAATTAGCTAATTAATTAATATTGATATTAGTCAATTAATTAATAATTGATTAATAATAATAATTTGTTAATTAATTATTAACATTGATTAATGTTTTAATTTTTATTAATTAATCAGGTATTTGGTAATATTTTCATTATTTTATATTTTTATTAATTAATTAATTATAATTAAATTGTTATATTTTTATCTTATTAAATAATTAATATTTTATTAATGGGTCATGGGTCTAATATTAACTCTTAAAAACACTACAAGGAATATGCTTTTTTTTTCTGTTAAACAAGTTTTCCCCTCTTTTCACATTTGTTTCCCACCAAAATGGTGGGATTCTACATCCCAAAAGTGAGATTTGTAATCCCACCTTTTCCAATCTCATCTCATGTCATCCCATAGACCAAACATGGGAAGGGAAGAATGAGAATATTCCATATTTTCTCTTTCCATCACACAAACCTAACATAGCCTTAAATTTGTTACTTTCCCTTTGAGAATTCTTCCAAAAGAGGACAGTGTTCTTCTTTCTCTTTTCCTACATTTCCTGCTATGTCATTCTTGTTTTAGTTAATAATTTCCCATTTAAAAGAAGATATATAAAATATCTTATCTTGGGAAGGCATTTAAGATCCCAAATATCAGGGTGAGAATGCTTCTCAATGTGCCAATACTTTCCTTTTCAAGTATTGAGTATGTTGAACTACTTGAAAACTTGCCTTTTGGGTTAGCTGTCCAAATCATTTCGCCTTCTTTCTGAATAAGAGATAATGAGAGCTCTTACCTTACTCCATAGTCCATACATCAAGAGGGACCTCTATAATCTTATGTTCCTTCCATGAGTGATTATCTTGATTGATAAATTCATTAAGTTTAATGTTTTTTGCATTTTGAGAGTTGTCAACTATGTCCTTAATTTGCTTCTCACCAACCCAATTGTCACTCCAAAACTTTATTGTCTTTCCATTTCCTATTTTGCATTATGAAAGTTATCACTAGTGTTTAGAAAATTGGGCTGGACCAATCGTTTGGATCGGTTGAACCATGATTGGACCCTTGGTCGGTTTGGTCATACCCCAAAAAATGTAGTGAGCAAAAACCCAGTCAAAACCAATGACCCGAATGGTTGAACCAGAAAACTATGACCCGGTCTCAGTTTTAGAAAATCAGCCGGTTTTTTTACAATTATTTTTGTACGCAAATGTAAACTTTTAAAGGCCATAGCTTTGTGCTCAGATGCCCAATTTGAGTGATCTTTTTTTTTTTTTTTTGATTTGGGTAACTTTTCGAGATTTACATGTTTCCAAGATGAAAAAAGCTCTTTGCCTCACTGTTTTGCTAAAAAATGCCTTTTTTGCTTCAAATATTAATTTTTAATATAAAAAATGAAATTAAAATAATATATATGTCATAGAAGAATATAATTATATATTTTTAAAATATGCACATAATTAATATATAATTATAAATCATATAATTGTGCATATTATATAATATATAATATATATTGTATAAATTATACTACATTACATTAAAATATAAAACAAAATAAAAAAAAGATGTTATAATAGACTATAATTATATATTTTAAATATATTATAATATAACATATAATTTATAATATTAGATACGAATTATACATACATACATGCACAAATATATATATATATATATATATATATATATATATATATATTTGTATTTATATTACACCATCATGGTTCGACCTACGATCAGAATCTTGGGTAAACCTCCGACTCGTGAACCTCTCCTTCTAGGTCGATGCTTGGTCCGATTCTTTGAACATTGGTTATCACCTATATCCTTAATAGACTCCTCCCCAATCCAAGTGTCACATCAAATCATTATTGTCCTTCTATTTCCCACTTTCCTATTCCTTAGGGGTGTTCACGGGTCGGGTTGGGTCGGTTTATTAGGGTTTTCCCAATCGACCCGACCTAGTCGAGTTACCTGAGGTGGAAATCGAAACCGACCCACTGATAGGCCAAACCGATCTGGTCGGTTTGAGTCGGGTTGGGTCGGTTTCGGTTTTGCTCCTGTACAAAAGGACACCTAATTGAATTCTAATTGTAATTGCCTAATGAGTTGCCTATTTGGTGTAAAAGATTATAGAAAGTTAGAAACTAGGATAGCCTATTCTAATTGTAATTGCCTAATGGGCCTTTTATTTCTAGTAGAAGACTAGTTATAGTTAAGTAGGAAAGTACTCAAACTAGGAACTAGTCTTCTACTAGTTCGATTCAGGTCGGGTTGGTTTCGGTTTTCACACAAAAAAACCGAAACCAACCCGATATATCGGTTTATATATTTGCCCAACCTGAAACCGACCAGTACTGATGAAAACCCGGCCGACTCGGGTTGGGTCGGTCCGGATTGGTCGGTTTGGTCGGGTTGGGCATGAACAACCTTACTATTCCTATTTTTTCTAAGGTTTTCTTTTTCTTTTCTTAATGTCAAGTTCCCAAAAATACTTACCCTCCACAAACTTGTTTATGATTACTTACACCTAAGGTGTAAGTTCATTTTACAAGTTCATGTTAATACCTTCCATCCCAACTTTACAAGTGTCATGTACAAGTTCATTTTACACCACATGCCCCTAATATTATAGGAGGACCATTCGTGGTGTTTTAGATGTATAGTTAATTAGTTATTGATGTGATTGCATCTATACAATAAAAACAAATAACCTTTTTTGTAGCATTCCTTCAATTGTTGTTTAATAGGGTTGTTCACAAGAATTCTACCCACAAGACACTACAACTGTACATTGGGAATATCTCTCATACTTCTATAATTCAAAGAGAGATGTTCCAGATGTGTTGCTATATTGTCCTTTGGGCAAGTGTTGGTAAAGTCTTTGTGGGTAGCAAATCTGGGCACATGTCCTAGAGTATAGTGATTTAGAAAAACAAAATTTAGCATGCAATAGTTGGGAATATCTCCAAAAAGAAAAAAAAAAATCATGTGCACACCTTAAGGGCACAACATCCAACCATATACAAGGAATATCTCCCATGAATTTAACATGTAAGAATGGGAGATATTCTCGGTGTGGCTAGATGTTGTGCTCTTAGGGTGTATACACGATATATTTTTTTTTTTATTTATTTCAAGAGGTTGACCATGCTCACCAAAGTGAACCCAATCTTAGGGCCACAACCAATTTCAACACAACTACCAATGACCAAAAAGTTGACATGGTAACTTGGCATCACTCTAAAAAAGGAGGTGCAGGATCAAACCAAAGGAACTGGAGGATTTATGTGGCATGTATAATGCACCTCACAGCCTAACCTATGAACCTCTCTTTGCTTTAGGATCACTATGTTGTTACCATGGAAGTTTGGGGAGTGTTCCATTTATAATAAATGTCTATCACCTATATATAACCCATTGTTTGTTGTTTATGAAGGTTGGTGAAAAATATGGCTTCAGGTTTCATTTAAATAAAAAAAAGTACATGATTTCTGTTTTTTTTTTCCATAAGAAAGATTTACATAAAACAATATCACTAAGGTATCTAAACCAAAAATTCCAACAGATATGAATATGGAAAATGAAGAAAATTATGACTCAATGGTACCAATTGTGAGCTCCGCGAATCTCATGGCCGGCTCAAAGAGTCATCACCCATTTTTTAGTGGAAATAGGCCCTCACGAAAAGGAGGGAACAAAAAACAAAAAAAGAAAAAGAACTTTTGGGGCCTACTAGATGGGAACTATATATATATATATATATATTAGTAGTACTGAAGGCTAGTTGTGATAGAAGGTGGGGTGCAATAACAAGGTGTGGGAAAGGTAGATGGGTGTAATTTAGGTGCAATGAAGGCATTCTGAGAGGAGATGTTGATGTTCTGAGGTGCAACATGCAATGAGTAGGTTCTGAGGTGCGATGAATGAGTTTTGAAGTGTGATGGAGCTCTGAAGGATATGCGATTTTATTGTTCTGGGTTGTGGCGGAGCTGAACTCAAGTGCAATTTGGACTTCTGGGCTGCAATGGAGGCTTTCTAAGGAGTGATGGAAGCTTTCTAAGGTGCAATGAAGGATTTGTAAGGTGTGATGGATGCTTTATATGGTGGGATGAAGGCTTTCTAAGGTGTGGTGGAGACTTCCTAAGGTGTGATTTTGGACTTGTGATGGGACTGAACTAAACTGCGATTTTGAACTACTGGGATATGATGGAGTTGAAGGAAGGTGCAACTTTGAAGTTTTGGGCTGAAATTTTTGAGTTCTAGGTTGTGATGGAGATGAAAGATGTTGTGGTATTGAACTTTTGGGCTGCGATTGAAATGAAAGGAGTTGTAATTTTAATGGAGGTGCAGTTATGAGGGAGACTTTAAGTGCAATTTTGGAAAAGGTGTGGTCTTCGGTGAAGTTTTAGGTGCATTGTCAGGAAGGTCTGGGATGCAATTTCAACAAGGAAGGGAGGTCTATCATGCTGAGCATCATTGAAATACAATATCGAAGCAAGTTGGGTATGTCTATCATGCCTAGCCTCTCTGAGATGTAATTTCAGGTCCCGTTCCAACATCTTTTAATCTTTTTAAGTCTTGCAACACACAACAACTAGGCACAAAGTTGAGCCCAAACGTCTCCTTGTAATGGTCCTAATATGTCTCCAATGGAGTCACCATTTGTGAGCTCTAGGAGGCTCATGGCCTACTTAAAAAGATGGAGTCACCACCCATTTTTCAAGGGAAATGGGCCCTCATTTTCAGATTCAAAGAATTGGGAGGGGGAAGGTGTTAGGCACCCCACTCTCCAACCTGTTATAAAATCCCAATACGCTAGAATTTTTGAAATCTAGAGAAACATGCTCTTAACTTCTCTTGAGACCAATTTTGAGGTGATGTTATTGGGTCTTAGGTACTAATTTCTCTAAGATCCTCACCTTTCTGCTTCTATTCATAGTCTAGAACTTCAAGGTCTCAGAATATCAAGTAACCCCGAAAAAACAAACTCAAGCTATAGATGGGGTGAGAGGCTTACCTCTTGTATGTAGCCTTGTCAACAATGTTCTAGCAATCAAACTAATCAAAAGATTGGTTGAATTGTTAGACAGTTTTGTATGCCCTTAGCTTCAATCAGAATGATGTACTTTATGAGTTTATTGTAAATGAAAAAAGATACATATTTGATTCATGTTCCCTTGGTATGTTTCTGTGTAATACCCTTAAACTGGACACTTAATGAGACTCGTGTTAGTTTAGAATGTTCACAGCCGGTGGGTCGATCTGGGGAGACCTATCCTGACAAGGCTGACACTGTGGCGCCACCAAGTCGGTTGGGGTGGCCTGTCTCAGCTGCCAGGGTGAGACCCTAGGCACATACAGTGTAGGATTAATTGAATCTTTGAACTGGACCAGATTTCCAGTATTGCCCTGGACCTTGGAGATTGATGGGCAAAACTGGAAAGTTACACCCGACCCCTAGACTCGATTATGGTACTGCACTAGGTGTCGGATTGGGCTATCTTTGATGTACCAATCAGTGAGATCCTTAGCGGGGTCAAAACCTGGCTATGTTGGGACAGTCCGAGAATTCATCTGAGTGGGTGATCATAGTGATAGGATCAGCCCCTTTGTCGGACAAAGGTAATGATCGGGGATGCACTCTCACTGATGGAAACCAAGACTGCCGGCAGCCGATTTCAACCGTTGAGATTTGTTTTGCAAAATATATTTTATATAAGATATAAAAGTATATATATATATATGGTTTCTAAATTGTTTGCAAGAAGGTTTTAATTCCTGGGATCCATATAAGTGGAGAGTGCAACACTGTTCCTTGCAGCCGAGGGAGAGGTCCTCTCTTGTCGGGCAGTGTATGATCGTTATGGGCTAAGAGGTTAAGTGTAAGACCATTGAGGATAATGCCTGATGGGCTAATCTTGCATCTGCCCACAGTCCCTGGGTGTTACAAGGTGGCTTGGCCCAGGGACCACTTAGTGTAAGTGTTGGGCCCATAGAGCTCATTTGATGGGTTTCAGGGGGTACACTGTCTTCAGCAGTGCATTCGGCCAGGCCTTGTAACAAAGGCTGGGCTGAACCCATGTGGCTGATGTGTAGATCAATGCTTGGGTCCCACGCTATACAAGGAAGCCCAACTGGGCAGCAATTTGGAAGGTTTTTGAGTACATAACCTTAATGGGCCCATAAGCCCATTTCGAACTGGGCTGATTTGATCAGTCATTTAACGGGGGCGAATTCTGAAGTGGGTCAGCTAAAAGGATTGGGCTTAGACCCTATCCACTCAGAGAGTCCAAGATCTAAATAAGATTTAGATCTGGAAACCTCCTAATTAGATTAGGAAACAATTGATCTGATCTACAGATAAGATAAGGATTATCCCTTATCACTAAGGGACTTCTAACCCAAATATGATTTGGATTAGCAACTCCTAATCTGATTAGGAGCTGATCCCTTTAAGATTATAAAAGGGGAAGAGGGCGGCAGCCTTGAAGAAAACAATAACATCAATAGTATTCTTCTCTTTAAGAAAGAGAGATTAAGAGATTTCTTGCATACTGCGAATTCTCTTCTGCCGCCACCTTCCTGCCATTGCCATTCCTTCAGTTCGATCTCCAGTTCTTGGGAGCAATCAATATTGGATCTTGATTTCAATCTTTTGGGAAAAGATTGATTGGAGTTGTACTCACAAGCCGTCCAGTTGATTCTTGCGAAGGGTCAAGTTCTTTTGAAGAACATTGCTGATTCTGCTCCATCCTTCACTGCGCCATCTTCAGTGGGAGCTGATTTTGGATCATTCCTTGGGCGTGAACACCTCCATTGGGAGATAGTATTTCTCCGTATCAGGTATTATCCTCTCCCACTCCTTTTGGTTCAGATCTGGTTCAGTTTATGGTTCAAGATTGATCCTTGAAAATATGATTTTCTAAATAGGGAATACAATTCCTAGTTGAAGGGAGAGATAAAATTTTTAAAATTCGCCCCTTATTCCGCAATCTTTGGGCGTCCATAGGATGGATCTCTCATCCCTTCATGAATGAGATCAACAATGGTTTGATCTAGTTGAATGCTTGGAGGTTTCATGCAAATTTTGGGTCTGAAACAAAGTGGATGGATTTGGAGTTTTACAAAGGAGGAGTTGGGAATGGGATTTCTATAGAGGTAAGGGAATGCTTCTAATGTCTCTCTTCTATTTCTCCCTTCTTCATATTCACCCTAGGTCTGCCCAAGGTCTTTTGTTTTAGTCTAAGTTGGGCCTGTATTTACAAAGAAGAAGAGGGGAATAGTTTTGAAATTCGTTCAATTAGAGAGTTTGGACTTGAAGACAACTTTTTCACAAAAATGGGTAAAGATTTTTTAAAGAAAATGGTGCCTACTCAAGATTTCTTCTTGGGTGAAAGGTTTTCTTCGATTTACGGTGGTTTTCATGGGTTTTGTGCATCAAATGGGAGATTGGGGCATGCCTGTCTTGTCAGTCTTGTATTTGGGGCTGTTAGTGGTAGAAAATGTAAATTTGACTCACTTAGAAATGTTATTTTATCTTTTCTTAGTCTTAAATGGGGGAATATTTGGGTTTTATGGCCTTTTGAATCTATTAGGCCTAATTTCATTGGTTCAGGTGTTTGAATAGGTTAAAAATGGGTTTGACATCGACTATAATCCTTTTGAGGTTTTAGGTTGGGATAGATAACTTGGTGATTTAATCTGGCACGTTGAAATGGTGTATTTCTAGTTTAATGGTCAAAAGGGTGAATTGTGTCGTGAAATTTGATGTGTTGGGGTTTTTTGGTCTTTGAACGTAGTGGTGATGTTTGATTAGTTAAATAGGGTCGAGATGATGGAGATCTATGGCCGACAAGTTTGGATCAATGAGATTTATTAAAATAAAATTTTTGCTTCATGATAGGTCAAATGGGGGAATTTTAGGATAAAATTTGGTGGGTAGGCACTTTTGAATGTCTTGAATCTGATGGAAGTAATGGATATATGATTAGAAGAGTGGATTAATAGATTTAGTTCAGATTATGGTCTTAGCTTATGGTTTATTGATCAACAAAAGGGCCTGAAATGGAGTCACACTTTTTTAATGGCCAAATAGAGGATTTTGGTCGTGAAATTTGAAGTGTCGGGTTTTTTTCTGGCTTTATAAAATTTCAATTTGATGTAATTGTGATTCCAAGTTTCAAGATCTAAAAGGAGAATACGAAGAGGTAGGGTGAAGGGTGCTGACACCAATGGGTCATGTTTGTTTGGGATTTACCCCAACCTGAACCTATGCAAGTCAAGCTTATTTTACCCAAATGCAACTTGGTGGATTTACCAATTAATCCAACATATTGATATCCTTACCCAGTCCATGCCCAATTTTGATGATGGACCCATTTTATTGAATCCAATATCTAATTAAAATTAAGGTTGTGTTTGGTTTGAAAGAAAATGTAGGATTTTTCCACCTTTCCCTTCCTTTTCTTACATTTTCAAGATCTTTTTCTTTGAAAGAAAATATCTATATGGTTCATACATCTAAAGTTCTCTTCTCTAGCCAATCCAAAGGATCTTCAAACCACTACTAACCTCTATATCTATATCTATACTTTTAATATTTGTGAATGTATCTCTGAGTTTTTGGAGATTTTGTGATTGAAATATCTTTATTTGTTGATTTGTCTCTTTTTTTTTTTGAAGACAAGTAAGGAGGCATTTGATTTTATCATGTATTTATTATATATGCATTAAAATGAATAGTTATAATATGAAAAAGCGGTGTTAATGTTTATTGTTGTTTTTGTAACTAAACTATCCATATTTGGTAACTCGTCCTCATTACATGGTAAAGGTAAAACCTTAAATAGCACAAGTTGCATTAAAGGAAATTTTCCTATATTAACCTAATTATAAAGTTTCATTCTCACTTTGGCTAAAAAAGAGAAAATATTTGGTTTTCTCATTTTCACCTACTAGTAAATGTGCACATGCGTTGAATGTAGAAATTTCTAATGATAACGATGATAAAATTTAAATCTTCTTATTTTAACTCTTATAACAAAGATAAGTATTGGAATCATAGCATAACTAATTAAGTGATTATCATCATCATTCAATAGACTTGTCTAAACTATATGGGGTTAGCTACATGAATTGGCATTCATCATTCAACTTATTCAATGTTATATGCATCATTAAACTTATGAGCACTTGTATCATTTTCTATTACTTCTACATAGGTCCTTTTCAATTTTACCTTGGCTCTTTTAGCCCCTTCAATTATATATGATTTTGCATGCACATGATCTAACCATCTCAATCTACTTTCTGTCATTTTCCCCGTTTGTAATTATTCAAGAAAAGAGGAAGAAGAGAGAAGAGAGAAGAGAAGAGAGGAGAAGAAGAGAAAAGATGTGAGAGTCGAAAGTCTTAGTGTTGGCGTCTCCCATCTTCTCTTTTATTTAAATGTGTTATATCTTATAACAAAAAAAAGAAATTGCAAGTAGGCCCTTGGCGGCACACCCTAATACAAAAGAAAAGAACATGCTAACAACATTCTAAGCTGATAGCATTGTAACAACACGAAAAAAAAGAAAAAAATTTTTTAAATCTAATAACACTCCCCCTCAAGTTGGGTTGAATATATCTATCATACCCAACTTGTCACACAACTCGTTGTGTCATGGGTGTGGAAGTCCTTTTGTGAGAACATCAGCAAGTTGCTCATTGGATTTGACATAAGGGGTGCAAATTTCTCCCATTTCCAACTTTTCTCTTATGAAATGCTTGTCCACCTCAATGTGTTTGGTTCTATCATGTAGGACTGGATTACTAGCAATTTTAATGGCTGCCTTATTATCACTGTAGAGGGACATAGGATTGTGGACAATAATACCAAGTTCTCCTAAAAGGTTCTTCAGCCAAAGAACTTCAGCCAACCCATGAGCCATAGCTCTTTACTCTACTTCAGCACTTGACCTATCCACAACACTTTGCTTCTTATTTCTTCATGTCACTAGATTTCCTCCTACAAAGGTGTAGTATCCATTTGTGGATTTTCTATCATTCACAGCGCTTGCCCAATCAACATTTGTGTAGACTTCCACCTTTAGATGATTATGTTTATTGAATAGTAACCCTATTCCTAGATACTTCTTGAAGTACCTAAGAATCTTCTCTACTGCCTCCATGTGTTGCCTTTAAGGGGAATGCATGAATTGGCTTAGGACCCTAACTAAGTAAGCAATGCTAGGGTGAGTCATGGACAAATAAAGCAACCTTCCCACTAGTCTATGAAACTGTTTCACATCTTTTAGTGGTTCACCATCACAATTTCCTAGTTTATGGTCAAGATCCATAGGGGTATCGGTTGGTTTTGCACCTAATTTGCCGATATCCTATAACAGATCTAGGATATACTTCCTTTCAGAAATGAAGACGCCCCTTTTTGAGCGGGCAACTTCAATTCCAAGAAAGTACTTTAGGGGGCCCAAATCTTTTACTTCACATTGAGAGGCTAGGAATTTCTTCAACTTTTGTATTTCTGTGCTTTAGTTTCTTGTAATGATGATATCATCTACGTACACTATCAACACAGTCACTTGTTCTTGATATCCCTTCACAAAGAGAGTGTGATCAGATTGACATTGCTTGAAACCCACTTGTTTTAGACCATAGAGAGACTTTTAGTTTGCACACCTTACTTTCACTTCCTTTGGCACAGAAACCAGGGGTTGAACCATGTACACCTCCTCCTCTAGATCACCATTTAAAAAAGCATTCTTAATATTTAGTTGATGCAATTTCCAATCAAAGTTTGCAGCCAATGATAGAAGAACCCGTATTAAATTCATTTTGGCTATTAGGGAAAATGTCTCATCATAATCAACACCATAAACTTGGGTGTACCCTTTAGCTACCAGCCTTGGTTTGTACATTTCAATTGTCCTATCTACCTTGTGTTTCACTATAAACACCTACTTACACCCTAGTAGGTATTTTCCTGTTGGAAGATCCACCAACTCCCATGTTTGATTCTTGTGAAGGGCATTGATTTCCTCCTTCAAAGAATCTGTCTATTTAGGGTATTTTAAAGCTTCTACCAAGTTTCTGGGTATGGGAATAATATCAACTATAGATAGGAAGGCACAGTGAGAGGAGGAAATGTGGTCATAGGACACATACTGTGTATTGTGATGTTTGGTAGTGCATAACCTGACCCCTTTTCTATGAGCAATAGGAATGTCATCCACAACTGAAATAGAGGCAATGGGATCAACAGGTGTTGGACTTACCTCCTGGGAATTAGACAATGTTGGTTGCTCAATGTTTGGTGGCTCCACCTCTTTGTCACATTGCTAATCTCTACGGCGTTGACGTTGGAAGACACAAAAAGGAACTAGATCCAGAATAAAAGGAAGGGAGACTTGATGAATCTAGGCTTGCTTCTCCTCTTCCACATTACTTTCCCCTTGAGGAGAGATAGGGAAAAACGGTTCAGACTCAAAAAATGAGACATCCATGGAGACAAAAATCTTATGGCCAACGGAATCAAAGCATTGGTAACCCTTTTACAAAGAGGGATACCCTAGAAAGACACATGGAATAGACCGAGGATCCAACTTACCACGGGACGAGGATGAGTCATGGACAAAAGCATGACAACCAAACACCCTCATGGGAATGGAAAAAAGAGCTGACTAAGGAAACAATAACTGATGAGGGGCCTTATAGTTTAACACTCTAGAGGGCATGCAGTTTATGACATAAGTAGTAGCAAGTACAACATCAGCCCAAAAATGTTTGGGAACATTCATATGTAACATCATCCCTCAAGCTACCTCAAGGAGGTGTTTGTTCTTTCTTTCTGCAACACTCTTTTGTTGTGGTGTTCTTGCACATTAGCTTCTATCAATCGATCCATGGAAAGCAAAGAACTCATTTAGCTCACCATGGAAATATTCCTTCGCAATATTGGATTGAAAAATTTGAACTTCTACATGAAACTGTGTAAATACCATTCTTTGGAAATCTCTTACGATCTTTGGGACTTTGTCTCTACTACGCATAGGAAAACCTATGTATAATGGGAAAAATCATCAACCAATGTGATAAAGTACTTATACCCGTCCTTTGAAGTTATGGTAGTAGGCACCCACACATCATAATACACAATATGGAAAGGGAACTTGATCTTTTATTACTTGAAGAAAATATTTTTCTATATTGCTTACTCAATCAATACATTTGACAATGGAAATCTAACATTGAACATGACTTAAATAAAAGTGAAAATAATGACTTTATTGTTTCAAAAGACAGATGACCTAACTGATTATGCAACAAAACAATTTGACCCTTATTTGACCGACTATGAGACTCTGGAGATGACACTAAGAAACCAGCTTTGTTGTCGAGAGTGTAGAGACCATCCACTAAGCTTCCTTTACTAATCGTCCTCTCAAAAGTTAGGTCCTAAAAAATACATGAATTAGGAAAAAAGGTTACACTGCAGTTTAATGAATTTGTGATACTACTAATAGAAAGAAGGTTGATAGGAAGCTGAGGGATGTGCAAAACATTATTCAGGTTAAGTCATTGGGGAAGGAATATTGATCATTGACTTGCAATGGAAGAAAAAGATCAATCTACAAGTTCCACCTTATCCCTTCTTGTCAAAAGGTTATAAGAACTGAATAGGTTTGGCTTACTGGTCATGTGATTAGAAGCCCTTGAGTCAATGATCTAGTGGAATCAACGGTTGTGGAGACATGGAAGGAAAAAGCTGCATTACCTAATGTAGAGGCAAATGAAGTAGAAGGATTATCAGCATCTGATTCCATCTAACGTAAGGCCCTACCATATGATTCCAAGTGACTATGGAATGAGTTTATAATGTCTTCCTTGGGGTCAGAACCAATGAAGTGTTCTTGAGTAGTATCGGTTGGCATCCCAACGGACTAAGTTTCTTGGGTTACCACATCTGTTGTGTTGTGGATTGTATTAGGCTTCTTCTGACTTTGTACCTGTTCTTGGTTCTTTATAGCCCACTTTGGTTTCCCATGGATATCCCAACATGTGTCATGTGTATGCCTTGAACGATGACAATGGGTGTAGAACAACTTATTATTATCATAAGCTTTCTTGGAATCATTTTTATTTCCCATATTATTTCCACCCATTACAGCTAATACTACCTATTGCTCCCCCTCAATTGTAACCATCACTCTCCACCTACTTCCCTCAAACTGAACAAGGGCATACACCTCTTGAACTGAAGACAACTCTTTACTTCCTAAAATCTGAAATCTAAGGGGTTCATATATGGGGTTTAGTTCCAAAAAGAAGGCAAAAATTCGTTGCTGAGAAACCAGCTTCTTATAGGCTCTAGCATCATCCTCATGTTTTCATTCTATAACTTGATAGTGGTCCAATTCCTTCCAAACTGAGGTAAGAACTGAATAATAGGCTGATAAGTTGCAATTTTCCTATTTAAAATTTGAGGATTTAGCTTGTAATTGGTAAATCTTAGCAAAGTGCCTTTGCTTAGAATAGTTGGTTTGGACCTATTCCCATATCTTATTTGTAGTATCTGTCCACATGAAATTCTTTTTCACATCAGATTTTATGGATGCAAGAAGCCAGGACATCACCATACTGTTTTCTTGGTCCCACCGATCATGTTTAGCAGTCCCACTTTTGGCTTCTTTAACCCTTCCATTTATGTAACCAGCTTTCCCCCTTGTTGTTACATAAAGTTTTACACCTTTGGCCCACTTCAAGTGGTTCAAACCATTTAAAGGAGTGATTAGCATAGGAAACATCGTGCTTTTAGTCCCCATACCTATTGTACCATGGGTTGATGTAACTCCAAATGATGTAGAATCATCATTCGCCATTTTCAAAGGCAAGTCTACAAGCCACAAACAAAAAACTGTAGGTGCACAAGACCAGTCCCCACATCAGTACTACTTCTAATAGTCACAATTAAGGCACAAAACTCTACACACTACTTTAACACATAAACAGTCCAAAAAATAGTCCACGAAGAAGAAGAAGACTGTTGTACCAAGTATACTGCTGTAAACTCCACACTTCACACACCAACTCTAGAACATACCTGGACAAAGGGGATCACACACCCCTATACAACACCTGTACAAAGGTGCAAAACAGCATAGCCAGGCCTTCATAGTATCAGTTGAAGGTCAAAAAAGGAAGTTTAGGTCTTCACAACATCAGTTGAAGGAGCAATCCTTTACAGCCTCAACCGAAGGTCAAAAAAGGAAGTTTAGGTCTTCACAACATCAGTCGATGGAGCCAAGGAAGCTTCATAGCATCGACCTCCACCAATTAGGGTTACCTTGGTTCTATGACCAAGGAAGCACCTAGAAGAAGTGACAAGAGTTACTTTTCATCAGTCCAATTAAATATTTTTGTCTTCATAGTCCAAGAAAACTAGCGCCTGGGTTGAGTGAATACTTCTCAGCAGAAAAAACATAACTCCTATTGCCCAGAGCGTTGCTTTGATACCATGTAATCATACAAGAAAAGAGGAAGAAGAGAGAAGAGAGAGAAGAGTGGAGAAGAGAAGAAGAAGAAGAGAAAAGATGTGAGAGTCAAAAGTCTTGGTGCTGGTGGCTCCCAACTTCTCTTTTATTTAAATGTGTTATTAACTTATAATAAATATAAAAAATTGCAAGTAGGCCCCTAGAGGCACACCCCAATACAAAAGAAAAGAACATGCCGACAATAGTCTAAGTTGATAGCATTGTAGCAGCATGACTAAAGAAAAAATTGTTTAAATCTAACAACATCGTTAAAATTTATTGGGGGGTGTATGATCGGATAAAAGCTCTTTTGGTACGAACAACCCATAAATCAAGAAAATCATAAAGAACTATTCTAAACAATAATCGAATTTATATAAAATTAATTTCAGATTATTTGCCCATTAATTTTGGGAACAAATTTCCCAAAACCCATATTTGCGCAAATCGGGTAGAACACCTTCTGCCCATTTGCGCAGGTTCAAATCTGAAACAAAATGGTTCAAGATTTAAACCATGGCTCTGATACCACTGAAGGGATGGGATATCCATCACATAGACGTCCAAGTCATGCGGAATGGATTGGGCGAATTTCAAAAAATTTCTCCCATCTTTGTAGGGAATCGAATCCCCTATTTTGGAAAACATATTTTCAATGATCAATCTTGAACCATGAACCAAATCAGATCTGAACCAAAAGGAGTAGGAGGGAGGATGTACCTGATACGGAGTAACAATATCTCCCAATGGAGGTGTTCATGCCCAAGGAAGGATCCAAAATCTTTTCCCACTGAAGATGGCGCAGTGCAGATGGATCAGAATCAGCAATGTTCTTCCAAAAGAACTTGACCCTTCGCAAGAATCAATTGGATGGCTTGTGAGTACAGCTCCAACCAATCTTTTTCCAAAAGATTGGAATCAAGATCAGATATTGATTTCTCCCAAGAACTAGAGATCGAACTGGAGATAATGGTGGCGACAGTAAGGAGGCGGCAAGAGAGTATATGCAGGGTGCAGAATTCTCTCTTCTTATGATTTCAGCACTCAAGAAGGTCTGAATGTGTTTGTGCTCTTAGGCTGCCGCCCCCTTCTTTTGTTAACCAAAAAGATCAGCTCCTAATCCAATTAGGAGCAGTTTATCCAAATCATATTTGGATAAGACCTCTCTTTAGGTGATAGGGATAAACCCTTATCTTATCTACAGATTAGATCAACCATCTCCTAATCTAATTAGGAAGTTTCTAGATCTAAATCTCATTTAGATCTTGGACTCTCTAAGTGGATAGGGTCTAGGCCCAATCCTATCAGCTGATCCATCTCAGAATTCGCCCCTTTTTAATTGACTGATCAAATCAGCCCAGTTCGAAATGGGCTTAAGGCCCATCTAAGGTTATGTACTCACTTAGCCTTCCAAACTGCTGCCCAGTTGGGCTTCCTTGTATGGCGTGGGACCCAAACATTGATCTACACATTAGCCACATGGGTTCAGCCGAGCCTTTGTTACAAGGCCTGGCTGAATACACTGTTATGGACAGTGCACCCCTTGAAACCCATCTTATGGGCTCTATGGGCCCAACATTTACCCTAAGTGGTCCCTGGGCCAAGCCACCTTGTAACACCCAGGGACTGTGGGCAGATGCAAGATTAGCCCATCAGGTATTATCCTCAATGGTCTTACACTTAACCTCTCAGCCCATAATGATCAAACACTGTCCGACAAGAGAGGACCTCTCCCTCGGCTGCAAGGAACAGTGTTGCACTCTCCGCTTACATGGATCCTGGGAATTAAAACCTTTTGCAAACCATTTCGAAACCATAACATATATATATATATATATCTTTATATAAATATATTTTGCAAAACAAAATCTCAATAATTGAAATCGGCTATTGACAGTCTTGGTTTCCATCAGAAAGAGTGCATCCCCGATCATTACCTTTGTCCGACAAAGGGGCTGATCCTATCACTGTGATCACCCACTCAGATGAATTCTCGCACTGTCCCAACATACCCAGGTTTTGAGCCCCGCTAAGGGTCTCACTGATTGGTACATCAAAGACAGCCCAATCCGACATCTAGTGTAGTATCATAATCGAGTCTAGGGGTTAGGTGTAACTTTCCAGTTTTGCCCATCTATCTCCAAGGTCCAGGGCAATACTGGAAATCTGGTCCGGTTCAAAGGTTCTATTAATCCTACACTTTATGTGCCTAGGGTCTCACCCTGGCAGCTGAGACAGGCCACCCCAACCGACTTGGTGGCACCACAGTGTCAGCCTTGTCAGGATAGGTCTCCCCAGACCGATCCACTGGCTGTGAACGTTCTAAACTAACACGAGTCTCATTAAGTATCCAGTTTAAGGGTATTATACAGAAACATACCAAGGGAACATGAATCAAATATGCACTTTTATTCATTTGCAATAAACTCATAAAGTACATCATTCTAATTGAAGCTAAGGGCATACAAAACTGTCTAACATTTCATACATAGGAAGAATATATATAATATTAAAGACATGTTTAAATTTTATATAATTTTTTATATTTTGTATTTTCATTATTTATTTTATGACATCACAAGTTAAGCTTATTTAACTAGGACAAAAATGCAATTGCAATGGACTTTTAGAATATTGGTTTTATGCAATGGTCAAATCAATTGGTTAGATAGGTAAACCCATTACTTGACAATGATTTGGAGTCCATTTACCACCAAATCATTTAATTACTTACACAAGACCATTTATTTGGTTAGCAAAATAGTGATTTAATTGAACCATTTGACCTAGTTAGTAGGATAATGAATAAGACATCAATTTTTCTAATTTTTGCATTCCTTTTCTATCATTAATTATTATTTTAGCCCCAAAATTTACTCTCGGTAGAGGGATGGTCGTCATATATTTTATTAAATTTGATCAAAATAAACCTAAGAGGGGGGACATAAAATCCTTACCCCTCAAAAAAATCTATACTAAGGACCACCAGCTCATATCATAACATGGACTATCTGACGGAACCTAAAAATTATCTTTGTGAGTGCATATGTCAGTTGGTTAGATTCCCTATAAATATGTACACAAACAATGTCCCTCCATAATCTCTTCAATCTGTACAAACCAATAACAGAGAGTTTCCAGGGGCTAAACACCCCCATTAATAATGTCAATAAAAAATTAGGGGTGGCAAATGGGTGAGTTGGGTTGGGTGAGGTTGGCGAAATGAGAAGAAAGATATGATCAGTGAAATGAGAGAGTGAGATAGAGAATTTCGGGAGAATAACCTAATTTTCCTAAAGAGAGGGTCAAGGGTGACCCTAACCCTTTTTCCCTGACCCTTATGGGTCATTCGACCCATCTTAACCCACTGTTGAATTGGGTGAGTATGGGTCGATTGTGTGGATCAAGTGGGTTGGGGTCAAATTTTCCGGCCCTAATCAAAATAGGTGCGTCCGGTTCCACCATAATCCTATTCAAACCCAAGGTTGTAGCAAGACGCAAACCCTCCAATAAAGCCTTAGCTTCAGCCACCAAATTGTATCCTGCCCATAGGTGTTGGAGAAGACACTAATAAAACCATTCTTTCCATTTCTAATTACACCGCCCCCACCACAAGTTTTGAGATTCCCTGGAGAAGCGCTATCCACATTCAATTTAACATAACATTCAGTTAAGGACTTCATGTAGACAACCTTCACTCTCTTTCTAGTAACTGGTTGAATCGTTAACCTCATACACTTATAAAGAGCTGTTGACTATGATTAATGGCATTTTCAAACTTCAGCAAGGGTGAAGCCTCCTCATGCACCCATTTCATCACTGCCCAAACAATCAATTGTGAACATCAAAATTTCTTCTCCAATTTACGTCAATTCCTGTCCTTCCAATCTCCGGAAATGCAAAACAAGTTACTAGGCCAACAAGGGAAGTCCATTGATTATTTGACCTAGATAACCAAACCAGTGGGATAGAAATTCCCTTACATTTCCATCACCTCTAAATGGCAGCCCCAAAAGTCTGCCGAAATGAGTCCACACCTTTCCAACAAGGCAACCACGAACCGACGACAAATGATTAATGTCTTCTATTGTTGGTTGTTGGCAGCAATAACATTTAGAGACTAGAAGGATTCCAAGGGCTCTTATGTCATCATCTACGCCAACCTTACAGACCATAACCTTCCTATTCCATAGGAAGAAAATTATTTTGGTTAAAACTTCTCTATTCCAAACAGCTTTATACCAGTTTAACTTGAAGGTGAGGTGATTTGTAAAAGCTATAAACCAATTTTGGAGAAAACTCAACATTGGATTCCACTGCCCACATTAATTTATCTGGATGATTAGAAAGCCTAATCTTTGAGTTTTGAATCATATTGATAGAAAAATCATCCAGAAACTCGAGTTGGAATCAGCGCCCCACAAGGTAGTTTCCCACAACACATCCCTGCCATGTATTGGGAACATCTCCCAATGATACCTCATCATTTTTGGTACTATCATCATGAGATGTTTCCAATACACGACGGGGATGTGCTGTACATGGAGATGTTGTGGGGGGCTGCTTTGAACTCCTGAAAGCCTTGGGCTTGATCAAGGTTCCACATGCCCTCCTCATCTAGCACATCACAAATCTGCACCTCATGAATATTAATACCTTCCACATCCCTCTTCCCACAATCTACTTAGGCTCTGATCGCTTTTCAGTAAGTTATTTATCCAGGTTAATGCAATTACTTGGGTAAGTTTTTCCTGGGAAATACTTACCCGGGTAAGTGCATTTACCCATGTTCTTTTATTTCCCAGGTAAATAAGGTAATGGCCATTTTATCCATGAAATTTCATTATTAAAAGGGGCATTTTTGTTCCATCCAAGTGTTAGCAACTTTCCCCCTAGGTGAGAGTGTTATTTACCCACCTAAGAGATGGGTATCACTTACCTGGGAAAATAAACTTCCCCTGGTCCTTACATAAATATGAAAAATGAACATGGGATTCTTGGTCAATAAAAACCAAAATCCCATTGATCAACTTTCCACCTCCCAAAACCCAAAAAAATGAATGCCCCCTTAGAGAAACTCACCAGGTCCATCCCTCAACTCCATGTTCAATTTCCAAGTCTGAGAGATAAAGCCTGGACAATCGGCTACACAGAAATGTTTATGCCACAACACCTTGGCTTTAAAAAAAAAAAATCAGCCAAAGTGAGTTCTGGAATAAGAGCCGCCATAAAGCCTTCAACCGTAGAGCTTGATGTATATCATGGTTTTCTTTTTTTCTAATTTGTAATCCGCCCTCATTGAAAGGCCTTGTTATTTTGTTCTAAGACACCCAACAATGTTTACAATCAGCATTGGCCCACAAAACGTTTCTCAACCTACAAATAAATCCCCTAGGAGTTGCCACAACTATCATAACATGAATAGGTATACTACTAAGGACATGGTGAAGGAGAACAAGCTTTCCACCAGTTGATAACATTCTACTTTCTACCCTTCCACCTAGCAACTTTAGAAACAATTTTTTGCAACATGTCATCAAAATCAGACACTATCAGCCTGCCTTTGGCCATCAAAACTCTGAGGTAAGTAAATGGAAATTTCTTATGACTAAAACCAGTAGTAGTACTAATTATCTGGCTCCTGCTACGAGTAGTTCTTGCTGAGGTGAAAAAGCAACTTTTATTTTTATTCACCAATTGTCCAGAACAACTTTCATATCTGTCCATCACCCCCATTACCTTATCCAACACCCTCCTTGTTACTCCAGTAAACACAATGGTATCATTGACATATAAGCTATGAGTAATAACTGGACAATTTCTATTAGTAACAAAAATTCTTTTTGGTTGTTCATGTTAGACAGTTGTATGCCCTTAGTTTCAATCAGAATGATGTATTTTATGAGTTTATTGTAAATGAATAAAAGTGCATATTTGATTCATGTTCCCTTGGTATGTTTCTGTGTAATACCCTTAAATTGGACACTTAATGAGACTCGTGTTAGTTTAGAATGTTCACAGCCAGTGGATCAGTCTGGGGAGACCTATCCTGACAAGGTTGACATTGTGGTGCCACCAAGTCGGTTGGGGTGGCCTGTCTCAGCTGCCAGGGTGAGACCCTAGGCACATACAGTGTAGGATTAATTGAATCTTTGAACCGGACCAGATTTCCAGTATTGCCCTGGACCTTGGAGATAGATGGGCAAAACTGGAAAGTTACACCTGACCCCTAGACTCGATTATGATACTACACTAGGTGTTGGATTGGGCTGTCTTTGATGTACCAATCAGTGAGATCCTTAGCGGGGGTCAAAACCTGGGTATGTTGGGACAGTCCGAGAATTCATCTAAGTAGGTGATCATAGTGACAGGATCAACCCCTTTGTCGGACAAAGGTAATGATCGGGGATGCACTCTCTCTAATGGAAACCAAGACTGCCGGCAGCCGATTTCAATTGTTGAGATTTTGTTTTGCAAAATATATTTATATATAAAGATATATATGTTATGGTTTCGAAATGATTTGCAAAAGGTTTTAATTCCCGGGATCCATGTAAGTGGAGAGTGCAACACTGTTCCTTGCAGTCGAGGGAGAGGTCCTCCCTTGTCGGGCAGTGTTTGATCATTATGGACTGAGAGGTTAAGTGTAAGACCATTGAGGATAATACCTGATGGGCTAATCTTGCATTTGCCCATAGTCCCTGGGTGTTACAAGGTGGCTTGGCCCAGGGACCACTTAGGGTAAGTGTTGGGCCCATAGAGCCCACAAGATGGGTTTCAGGGGGTGTGCTGTCCATAACAGTGTATTCAGCCAAGCCTTGTAGCAAATGTTGGGCTAAACCCATGTGGCTGATGTGTAGATCAATGTTTGGATCCCACGCCATACAAGGAAGCCCAACTGGGCAGCAGTTTGGAGGCTAATTGAGTACATAACCTTAAATGGGCCTTAAGCCCATTTCGAACTGGGCTGATTTGATCAGTCACTTAAAGGGGCGAATTCTGAGATGGATCTGCTGATAGGATTGGGCCTAGACCCTATCCACTTAGAGAGTCCAAGATCTAAATGAGATTTAGATCTGGAAGCATCATAATTAGATTAGAAGATGGCTGATTTGATCTGCAGATAAGATAAGGGTTATCCCTTATCACTTAAAGGGACTTCTAATGCAAATATGATTTGGATTAGCAACTCCTAATGGGATTAGGAGTTGATCCCTTTAAGATAATGAAAGAAAGAAAGGGGCGAGACACAGTTAGTGATTGATGTTCAATTCTCTTCAGAGCTGAAGATCATAAGAAGAGAGATTTCTGCACCCTACGAATTCTCTCTTGCCGCCTCCTTCCTGCTGCCGTCATCACCTTCAGTTCGATCTCCAGTTCTTGGGAGAAATCAAGATCTGATCTTGATTCCAATCTTTTGGGAAAAGATTTGTTGGAGCTGTACTCACAAGCCATCCAGTTGATTCTTGTAAAGGGTCAAGTTCTTTTGGAAGAACATTGTTGATTCTGCTCCATCCTGCACTGTGCCATCTTCAGTGGGAGTAGATTTTGGATCCTTCCTTGGGCATGAACACCTCCATTCGGAGATATTGCTTCTCTGTATCAGGTACATCCTCCCTCCTACTCCTTTTGATTCAGATCTAGTTTGGTTTTTGATTCAAGATTGATCCTTGAAAAACATGTTTTCAAATATAGGGAATTCGATTCCCTGCAAAGATGGGATAAATTTTTGAAATTCGCCCTATCCATTCCACAAGACTTGGGCGTCCATGTGATGGATATCCCATCCCTTCAGTTCAACACTCAACTTAGCAAGATTTGTACTTAGAACTTTTCTACTAGGATGAACAAATAGGGTGATAAAGGGATCTGCTTGCCAAGCCCTCTTGTGGATTTAAAATAGTTAGCAACACCACCATTCCACAACACTGAGAACCAGCAATTATGTACTGTTTTTTCAACCAAAGATAACCATTCATCACAAAAGCCAAACTTCCTTAAAACAACAAACATGAAATTCCAATTGAACCTGTTATAGGCTTTTGCCATATGAAGCTTTAATACCACGTTGCCGCTCACCACTTTTAAGGGTGGCAATTTTTCACCCAACCCACCCAAACATGTTGGGTTGTAGATAACCGTTGGGTTAACCATTACAGACATTAGTACTAATTCCTTAGCCTTTTTTTATTTTCTTCATTTGAATTAAATAATTTATAATTAATGTATTAACTTTCTATTAATTATTGACTAAATTTAGTTGTCTTGAATCAACACACTTCACCCAACATAAATCCAAATCAATTTGACCCAAGTCCAGATCAGTTCAACGCGGTCTAACCCGATCCAACATACACCAATTTGGGTCAACCCAAATCCAAAATAGACCTCAGACGGGATGGCTCGGTACCGCTTGCTTTGCCCGGTTTGGGTCATCCGATCCAACCATTATTCACACAGCTTGGCTCGACCCGATACAAGCTGATCCAAGTTGACCCGAATTTGAAACGGGTCAGAGCGGGTGGGGTTCAAACCCTAAACCACCCCACTTGCTTTGCTCGATTTAGACCATCCAGTTTGGTTCATATCCGTACAACCCGACCCGAATCCGGGCCAGTTCGAGTTACTTCTTTTGACCCACTTCGGGCCAATCGGTTTGGCCCCAAACCCGTGCACAAACCTGATATGACAGACTCAAGTCAATCCACCATTTGGCTGAACCGTTCCAGTCCGGTCTGATCGGATTGAACCGGCCTAGTTAGGGTTTGGCCCGACTGAACTGAACCAATCCAATTCGATCGGGGTTTGGTTCAACTGGACTGAACTGGTCCGATCGGGTTTTTGTCCAATCGAAGTGAACCGGTTCGGGCGAGGTTTAGTCTGACCAGACTGATTCGGATCTAAACGGTTCAACCACTCTTGAACTTTATCTGATTACCTCGAAGACAATCCAATTAGATAGTTCAAGTTGGTCTGACCGGTTTGAACCTATGTGGTTCGTCAAATCCGAAACCTGAACATAGTTAAATGGCTTTGCTGCTTGTATAAAAATAACATGCATATAATGTGATTTAAACCTTCACCACTTATGTAAATAATAACTATTATTACCACTAAGCTATGACTAACTTATTTGTTAAAAAGGGATTAGTTTTTGTTTTAAGTACATAAATATAAGATTAATGGGTTTGGGCAGGTTTGGGTTGAACCCAACCCATATAATTCTATATAACTGGGTCATTAAACGGGTTGGCGGGTTAAATGGGTTGAGTTGAAACTCAACCCAAATCAAACCCAACCCAACCCGCCCAATTGCCACCCCTAACCACTTTCCTATCAATGCCATTTACCATCTCTTGAATCAAAGCTACATATCCATAATATTTCTTCCTTGGAAAAAGGCACCATGCTCTTTTGATGTAAGTTTAGGTAGAAGGATGGAAAGCCTACTTATGAGAACCTTGGCTAAAATTTTATAACAAAAATTACCCAAACTTATAGGACGAAAATCAGCAAAAGATTTAGGAACTTCACATTTAGGGGTAAGTATAACTCACCAGCAGATTACCCCCGTTGAAGAAAAACTAAACAGCTTTCACCACATCTACACCAGTGGTATCCCAACAAGAGACATAGAAATGAGCAGTAAAACCATCCGGACCCAGAGAGCTGTCACAATCCATGGACCAAACCACCTTTTGAATTCCCTTATCTGACAACATAGACATTAGGAGCTCATTCTTCTCTTGTCTCACCAAACCTGGGATTACATCGACCTACTCATCATCTGGTTCCATACCTTCCTCTTATAGCACATTCACAAAGTAATTCACTGCATTGGATTTAATCTCTGCCATATTGGTTAACCAATTACCGGCTCAATCTTTAATTCTACTAATTTTATTGCGCACCCTGTTCACCTTGATAGATTAGTAGAAGAATTTGGAGTTCGGATCCCCCGGCCCCTCCTTTAACTATTTAACTCTGGCTTTCTGTCTCTCGAAGATCTCCTCTAATCTATTCACCTCATGGTGATTTTTCCTTTCTTCCTAATGTTGAGCAAGACTATTTTCAGAATTAAGGTGTAGGTGATTCATTTCAACATTTTTTGAATTCTATCCTCCGCATCTTTAACAACCTGATGAATATTCCCAAACACATCATGATTCCACTGTTTGAGTTTAGCTTAACTTAAGAAACAGAGCCATTAATGGATTTTCATGAACATGTTAGACAGTTTTGTATGTCTTTAGCTTCAATCTGATTTGATGTACTTTTGATATCTAGTGTAAATAAATAAAGTGCATGTTTGATTCATGTTGTTTGGTATAATTTTGTGTAAGACCCTAAAACTGGACACTTATACAGACTCGTGTTAGTTTTAAATGTTCATAGCCATTGGATAAGTCTGGGGAGATTTATCCTGCCAAGGCTGATACTACTGTGCCACCAAGTGTTGGGATGGCCTGTCTCGGCCACCAGGGTAAGACCCAAGGCACATGCAGTATGGGATTACTCGAATCCTTGAACCAGACTAGATTTCTAGTATTGCTCTGGACCTTGGAGACAGATGGGCAAAACTGGAAAGTTACACTTGACCCCTAGACTCGATTATGACACTTCACTAGGTGTCAGATTGGGCTGTCTTTGATATGCCAATCAATGAGATCCTTAGCGGGGATCAAAACCTGGATATGTTGGGACAGTTTGAGAATTCATCTGAGTGGATGATCATAGTGACAGGATCAGCCCCTTTGCCGGACAAAGGTAATGATCAGGAATGCACTCTCTCTGATGGAAACCAAACTGCCGGCAATTGATTTCAATCGTTGGAATTTTGTTTTGCAATATATATATATATATATATATATATATATATATATATATATATATATATATATATTTGTGCGGTTTCAAAATGTTTGCAAATGGTTATAATTCCCAAGATCCATGTGAGTGGAGAGTGCGGCACTGTTCCTTGCAGCCGAGGGAGAGGTCCTCTCTTGTCGGGCAGTGCTTGATCATTAAGGGCTGAGAGGTTAAGTGTAAGACCATTTAGGATAGTACCTGATGGGCTAATCTTGCACCTGCCCACAGTCCCTGGGCTTTTATAAGATGGCTTGGCCCAGGGACCACTTAATGTAAGTGTTGGGCCCATAGGGTCCATGTGATGGACTCAGGGGTTCACTGAGCTTTTCAGTGAATTTGGTTGGGCCTTGTAATAAAGGCTGGGCCAAACCCATGTGGCTAGTGTGTAGATGAATGCTTGGGTCCCACGCCATACAAAGAAGCCCAACTGGGTAGCAAATTGGAAACTAGTTAAGCACTGAATACTTAAATGGGCCAAAAGCCCATTTCGAGCTGGGCTGATATGATCACCCATCTATGGGGCGTATCTGGGATTAAAGTTAGAAAAGGATTGAACCTTTAACCTTATCCACTCTGGAAGACCAAATTCAAACCAGATTTGAATCTGGTAACCTCCTGATAAGATCAGGAGTCAGCTAACTTAATCTGCAGATAGGATTAAGATCATCCCCTATCCAAATACTGATTTGGATTGGGATAACTCCTA
Source organism: Nelumbo nucifera (assembly GCF_055504915.1). Taxonomy (NCBI): domain Eukaryota; kingdom Viridiplantae; phylum Streptophyta; class Magnoliopsida; order Proteales; family Nelumbonaceae; genus Nelumbo; species Nelumbo nucifera. Next base: position 88,880,634 of record NC_142649.1, read on the forward strand.
ATTAGGAGGTTTCTTAATCAAGAAGAAAAGATGAGAAACTCTAAGAGAGATCAATATCAGATTTCGAACCTAGGGTTTTGAAAAAGCAAGAAAGCATCCTGCGAATTGAGATTGGATCTCATACAGACTCCAGAAAGAAGAGAAGCTATTCAGCCATCTTCGTCCCAGGAGTTTTCCTCTAGCTGCCGCCATTCTTTCTGACAAGATTCGATCTTTGAAGAAGAAAGTAGTCAAGAAATCAGTTCTTGACATCAGTTTTGCAGAAAAGACTGAAAAAGATTTGGTGCTCAGAGTTTCTAGAGGATTCTTGCGAAGGATCCAGTGTGTAGGACGCACTCTGCTGGTTCTGTTCCACATATAGCTGTGTCATCTTCAGAAGGAGTGGATCTTGGTGTCCTCTTTGGGCGTGAACACCAACTTTGGGAGATACTGCTTCTCTGGATCAGGTATAATTCCTCCCTTCCCTTTTGGTTCAGATCTGGTTCGATTATGGTTCAAGTAGAATCCTTGAATATTGTATTCTTAAATTAAGGAATATGATTCCTAGCTGGAAGAATGTAGGAAAATTTTTGAAATTCGCCCACCCATTCCGCAACCTTCATGGCGTCCATTAGATGGACCCTACCATTCTTTCAGTGGTATCAGAGCCACAGGTTCGAATCTTGAACCAAAAGAAAATCAGATCTGAACCTGCGCAGATGGACAAAAGATGTTCTGCCAAGATTTGCGCAGATTGTTTTCTTTATTTCAAGAAACTGTTTCTTGTTAAGGGCGATTGATCTGAAATTAATTTTGTTAAATCCAAAATTTATTTAGAACTGTTCTTTATTTATTTTGATTTAATTGACTGTTCGAACCTGGAGATCGCAGTGCAAAATTGGCACAGATGGTCTACGCACCTTTTTTCCTTTTTATTCATTTTTTTTATTCAATTCGGTTTGTAAATAATTTTTTTTTATTTTCTAGACTGAATGCATAGGATTTGATCAAGAATGTAATTAATTAATAGAAATAGGATTTCTGTAATTTTTTATTTTCTTGATTAAAGAAGAAGGAAGAAGAAGGCGGCGTTGGAGATTTGCAGATGGAGAAATTGCTTTCTGCGATTTGCAGTTTGTGAAACTGCAACCCTAGTGATTAACCTCTATTTTGCAGGTGGTGCGAATAGTCCATATTTGATTTGTGATTGTTTAAAATCGAAATTATTAATTTCAGATCCTTCATGAATTAACTCTTGATTGAAAATCAGTTTCGGACAATTTCGGACTAGATTGGACCAAAACTGTTTGGACCGAATCTAGGGTTCGAAAAGGACTGTTTTTCAGTCCATTTTTCTCCCTCTTGAAGTTCCAAATCTGATGTTCAATTACAGGGATTAATTCGGCCCATCTGTAAAGCCCAGTTTTAAAAGGTTAAAACTACAAAAGCCCACTCTTGTGAGAAAAGCTGTATGGGCCGAATTGCTATCTGCGATTCAGCCCATACACCTAGTAAACATTAATTGTTAATGTTATGTCTTTTAAATGGGCTGTTCAATGGGCTTTACAGTAGTTAATTGATTGGATCAATTCTTCCTTCACATATGATGTTTGGATGTTGGATGTGCTGCGACCATGGGCCATAAGCACTTGGCCCATGATAATTCGTTAGTGGTTGTTGCGCACACCATGGCTGAATGCACATCATTGCCATGGTGTCCCTTAAGGTCATTGGATGACCCCTCTTTACTTGGTGGGCCCCATAACCCTGAAAAGGGATGCGTACGGAAACCCTAGCCGATTAAGGCCCACCAGAAATCTAACTTTATAAAAGTCAATGGGAGCCACTCTCGTTTGACATAAATTAGAACTAGGGCGTAATTTTGTTCCCTCCAGCAAATATGAGTGCATGTGATAGGGAGATCCATATGATGGACTCTCTAAAGGCCTTCCGTCATTAGCACAATGATGGGTCCTTCAGTAATGAGGAAACGCACCATAAAATTGGGCTATCCATTTGCTGTTGAATCTGCCAGAGTGTTTCATAAGATGATAGGGGCGTCATAGATCGATGCGGGAGGGGCTTCACCAGAAAATGGGAACTCTCTCACAGTACCTTGGCGTAACCTGAATATGATGGGTGAGCACTCACTGGACAAAAAGGTTTACCTGAAAACGGCTCTGAACCTTGTCTGATAGAGGCCAAAGGGAAACTCATTCGATGAGTGGATATGATCCGTCACAGAAAGGTGGTGGGGTTATGCAACTGAAACAGTTGGCTTCACGCACCCCATGTGATTTCCCACATTTCCAGAGACATTTCGTCATCTTCGTCACTGAGAAAGAAGGGAAATCTCAAAGATGAACAATTGGGAATGGAACATAGATTAAAAACCATATCTATGTAGGTAACATGAATCAAACTAAGGTTGTGGACTAATGTCTTTGCTGTTTTATCAGAAAATGGCAAACGGTCAATTCGCAAAGCTTCTAGATGATAACAAGCTTAAGGGCCCAAACTATGCCGACTAGTATAGAAATCTTATGCTGGTCCTAACTTCTGAAAAGTTAGATAAGGTAATGAAAAATCCTGCCTCGGAGCGTCCGGGTGATAGGGCTTCTGAGGCCCGCACCCTAGCCCGCTACTTTGTCATTGCCTCACTAGACAACTCAATACAGAGGCAGTTCGATCAGATCGAACTAGCCAAGGGCATATTGGATAGTCTAAAGACGATGTATGAAGAGCAGAACCGTTCTACTCGACAGAAGGTCCTGAAATTGTTCATGACCGCGCGAATGTCCAAAGGGCAAAAAGTTCATGACCATTGTCTTCGGATGATGGGCTACATTAACGAACTCGAAGCTCTTGGATCCGGGCTAGATCTTGGCACACAAGTGGATGCCATTCTGAATTCTTTGCCCTCTTCCTTCAATGCATTCACAATGAACTACAACATGAACAAGTTGAATGTCAGCGTCCAGGAACTCAGCAATATGTTGAAGAGGGCCGAGGATCTACTCAAGAAGGATGAGCCTGTGGTTATGCTTGCTGAAGCTAACAAATTGGACAAAAAAAAGAGAAAGGCAAAGAAGCCCCAGAAGAAAGCTGCCTAGCCCAAGAAGCAGAAGAAGAACAAGGCATCTGATGTCTGTCACTACTGCAAGCAGACCGGCCACTAGAAGAGGAACTGTCCTGCCTACCTGGAATCTAAGAAAGTTAACGTCGAAACTTGTGTCATAACCTGGGTATGTTGGGACAGTCTGAGAATTCATCTGAGTGGGTGATCATAGTGACAGGATCAGCCCCTTTGTCGGACAAAGGTAATGATCAGGAATGCACTCTCTCTGATGGAAACCAAACTGCCGGCAGTTGATTTCAATCGTTGGAATTTTGTTTCGCAAAATTAATATATATATATATGTATATATATATATTATATATATATATACATATATATTTGTGCGGTTTCAAAATGTTTGCAAATGGTTTTAATTCCCAGGATCCATGTGAGTGGAGAGTGCGGCACTGTTCCTTGCAGCCGAGGGAGAGGTCCTCTCTTGTCGGGCAGTGCTTGATCATTAAGGGCTGAGAGGTTAAGTGTAAGACCATTTAGGATAGTACCTGATGGGCTAATCTTGCACCTGCCCACAGTCCCTAGGCTTTTACAAGATGGCTTGGCCTAGGGACCACTTAATGTAAGTGTTGGGCCCATAGGGTCCATGTGATGGGCTCAAGGGTTCACTGAGCTTTTCAGTGAATTTGGCTGGGCCGAACCCATGTGGCTGGTGTGTAGATCAATGCTTGGGTCCCACGCCATACAAAGAAGCCCAACTGGGCAGCAGATTGGAAACTAGTTTAGCACTGAACACTTAAATGGGCCAAAAGCCCATTTCGAGCTGGGCTGATATGATCACCCATCTATGGGGCGTATCTGGGATTAAAGTTAGAAAAGGATTGAGCCTTTAACCTTATCCACTCTGGGAGACCAAATTCAAATCAGATTTGAATCTGGTAACCTCCTGATAAGATCAGGAGTCAACTAACTTAATCTGCATATAGGATTAAGATCATCCCCTATCCAAATATTGATTTGGATTGGGATAACTCCTAATTAGAAGGTTTCTTAATCAAGAAGAAAAGAGGAGAAACTCTAAGAGAGATCAATATCAGATTTCGAACCTAGGGTTTTGAAAAAGCAAGAAAGCATCCTGTGAATTGAGATTGGATTTCATACAGACTCCAGAAAGAAGAGAAGCTATTCAGCCATCTTCATCCCAGGAGTTCTCCTCCAGCCGCTGCCATTCTTTCTGACTAGATTCAATCTTTGAAGAAGAAAGTAATCAAGAAATCAGTTCTTGACATCAATTTTGCAGAAAAGACTAAAAAAGATTTGGTGCTCAGAGTTTCTAGAGGATTCTTGCGAATGATCCAGTGTGTAGGACGCACTCTGCTGGTTCTGTTCCATATACAGCTGTGTCATCTTCAGCAGGAGCGGATCTTGGTGTCCTCTTTGGGCGTGAACACCAACTTTGGGAGATACTGCTTCTCTAAATCAGGTATAATTCCTCCATTCCCTTTTGGTTCAGATCTGGTTCGATTATGGTTCAAGTAGAATCCTTGAATATCGTATTCTTAAATTAGGGAATATGATTCCTAGCTGGAAGAAGGTAGGAAAATTTTTGAAATTCGCCCACCCATTCCGCAACCTCATGGCGTCCATTAGATGGATCCTACCATTCTTTTAGAACATCCTCACTCTAACAGTCCCACACCAAAACGTTGAAAGCTATCATGATATAACTACATTTGCTGAAACCAAAATGGTTTAGACCCGACCTGAACCACTTCTTCAATTGAGAAAATAAGTGGACAGTGATCGAAACAAGTTTTGTTTAGGTGAGTAACTATCTTTAAGGGAAACTCTTGAGCCCATCTAGTGTTAACCAATACACAATCAAGTTGTGCCCAAACATAATCAGTTCCCTCTCTATTATTGCACGAAGTGAATCCGTTGCCTGTATAACCAGTATCCAATAGCCCCACCATATTAATCATGTCAACAAACTTGGCCATAGCATGAACATCCAGATTTCTACCCCCAATCGTATCTGAACTACTGCTAATCACATTAAAGTCCCCGACCAACAACCATAGTTTAGAAATCACTGAAGCCAGACTAGTAATTCCATCCTATAACTCCCTCCTCTCAAAATGGTTACATTTGGCATAGACCATAGAGAGAATAAAATGATCACTAGAGGGAATATGAACTCTCACAGAACTTTATCCAATTTTTTCTATTATTTTTTATAATTTTTTGTATTTCTTTATTTTTAAGAATTTTATTTTTTAATTATGATATCATGGATTGGCCAATTTAACCCAAATGGTTGAACCACTAACCTGCCACTTAGATAGAAAATGGTTTCATTTTTCATTGACTTTAAATTTTATATTCTATTTCCATCATTAATAAATACTTCATATTTATTTTTTGGGTTGCCATTGTACGGTGCAGGTTTTTGCTTACTTTATTTGGGCTTTTATGTTATATAAACTTCCTTTTTTTCTCTTTTAATAAGGTTTTAATTTACAAAAAAAATTGTATTACACTTGTGTTTAATATGACAATATATACTAACAGTAACGTGCCCAATGTTTTTACAAATTCTTCTTTATTTTTATGTTTTTGTATATTTATCTATTTTTTATTTTTATTATTTAATAATGGCATCAAGGGTTGACCAATTTGGCATAGATGGTTAAACTACTTACCCACCACCTAGATGAAAAAAAAAAGAAACAATTATATTTCTGTGTTGATTTTAACATATAGGTATATAGGTTTTTATACTATGAAAATGATTGTTTATGGGGTTAATACCTTAAATATAGGACTCAATGATAGATAATAGGGGTTAATATCTTAAATATGAGATTTAGTGAGAGAGAATTGAATGAACTGAATATTAGTATTGAAATTATATATATTTTTTTGCCCCCAAAATAAAGAATGTCCAAATCCAAAATGAGGGGTATTTTAGTTAAGAAATATTTCAAAAATCAATGAGAGATAATATCTTAAATATCATATTTAATGAAGGGGAGTTGAATGAACTAAAAATCTCAAGCCTCATTCGTGCTTTTTATTGTAGTATAGATATAGGTTTTTGTGACAATGACAAGTTACCTATTATTAAATAGGTTGTATGACTTGTTGCATCTCAAATTTTATAATTTTGATCAGTTAAAATTTTACCTATTAGGGGGGGTGTATGATCAGTTAAAAACTCTTTTGGGATCATACCTTTCATACATATGAAGAATATATATAATATTAAGGACATGTTCAAATTTTATAATTTTTTATATTTTGTATTTTAATTATTTCACAAGTTAAACTTATTTAACTAGGAGGGAAATGCAATTGCAATTGAGTTTTAAAATATTGGTTTTATCCCATGTCAAATAGGTAAACCCATCACTTGACAATGATTCTAAGTCCATTTACCACCAAATCCCTTAATTACTTGCAAGAGACCATTTGCTTAGTTAATTAGAAACATGGTGATCTAATTGAACCATTTGACCAAATTAGTGGGATCACAAATTAGACATGAAATTTTCTAATTTTTGTTTTACAATTCTATCATTAATAAAAACAACTCTTATTTATCACACTTTTTAATATTCCAAAAACATAATGTTAGACATGTGTCCAAAATTATTCTATTATTTTTGTATTTTTTTTATAATTCTTTATTTTAAAAATTTTATTTTTAATTTTGGCACCATGGGTTGACCAATACAACCCAAATGGTTGAACCACTAGCCTATCACCTAGATAGAAAATGGTTTCATTTCTGATTAAATTTAAATTTTATATTCTATTTTCATCATTAATAATTAGTTCATATTTAGCATATTTAACTTTTTTGTTGCCATTGTATGACTTGGGTTTTTTCTTATTCTATTTGGGCACTTCTTTTATATATACTTCATTTTTCTCTTTTAATAAAGTTTTAGTTTACAAAAAAAAAAGTATCAGACTTGTGTTTAACATTACAATATATGATAATAGTGATGTGCCCAAAATTTTCTACAAATTTTCTTTATTTTTATGTTTTTGTATATTTATCTATTTAACTTTTATTATTTAATTATGATATCATGGATTGATGCATTTGGCCTAGATGGTTGAACTACTTACCCACCACCTAGATGAAAAAAATAATGATTTCATATTTTCATTTCTGGGTTGATTTTAAAAGTATATGTTTTTAATACTATGAAAATCATTGTATATGGGCTTAATTAATGAAATTTAATGATAAAAAACAAAAATATCTTAAATATAGGATTCAATGATAGAGAATAAGAGTTAAATATCTTAAATATGGTATTTAATGAGAGAGAATTGAATAAACTGAATAGTAGTATTGAAATTACATTTTTTGCCCCAAAATAAAGAATGTCCATATCCAAAACGAGGGGTATTTTAGTTAAGAAAAATTACAAAAAATCAATAGGAGTTAATATCTTAAACATGAGATTTAATGAGGGGTGAAGTGAATTAATGAACTGAATAGTGGTATTGAAATTACATTTTTTGCCCCCAAAATAAAGAATGTCCAAACTCAAAATGAGGGGTATTTTAGTCAAAAAATTCTAAAATTCTCAAGCCTCATTCATGATTTTTATAGTAGTGTAGATATAGGATTTTGTGACAATGACAAATTACTTATTATTAAACAGGTTACATGACATGTTACCTCTCAAAGTTCTATTTGCATAAATTGAAGTGATATTAGATAGGGGTGAGGATTCAATTAAAAACCGAACCAAATAAATCGAAATTTTAAAAACTGAAATAAAAAAATTAAAGCCAAACCGAAATAACCAAAACCGAAATTTTTGGTTATTTCGGTTAAAAACCAAATTTAATTAATATATATAAAATATTATATATTATAATATATATATATATATATATATTAAAATATATATTATGAAATTGAATTTCATTATAATATATTAATATATAAAGATATAGCATATTATATATTATATATTATATATTACATCTTATATAATGAATTTCAGTTAATTCGGTTAACCAAATTTCTAACTCCAAAAACCGAAACCAAAAACTGAAATTCCTAAAAATTGAAAAAACCGAATCAGAAAAAACCGAAACCAAAATTTTTTGTTCGATATTTCAGTTTTAACCGAGTAATGCTCACCCCTAATATTTGACCCTTAAATTTGAAGGCTATAAGAAGATATTGTTAAGTCTATTGGTTTAAGTGGTTAGAAATGGTTAGATGAGTTTTCTATATAGTTTACACTTGGGTTGGTGTAATTTTTTACTACATTGGTTTAAAACCTTGTCATTTGAACTAGAATGTCATCACCATCTAACCCTTGTTTGAACTAGTTGAGTATGTTTTTCCAAAATTGATTAGTTTCTTTTTAGATATACATTTATAACTTGAAATTCTGAGCTGTCATGGTCACACCTCTTTATCTAGTGATTTAAACGGATCAAATTGAATAAGATATACTAGATCCTAAGATCCCAATTTGATTCATTTATATTTGCATTCAAATCAAATATGGATTGCAATCAGATATATGTTGAGTAGCATTAATAAATTAAATTAAAAAAGATCAAAATACTACACATTATTAATGAAATGATCTAAAAATGACTTTGATATTATATATCATGAATAAAATAAATAGAATTAATTTGTAAAAATCATGAACATTTGATTCTTTAGTAAAAACACAACATTTAAGCCAAATTTACCAATAGATACAACATATTTTTTTAAGAATATACAAACATATACATTTTAATTGAACCAAAACAGAACATATTGGAATGGTAGGGGTGGATCCATATTTAATTCAATTAATCAATTATAAATTTATCAAGTTTGGATCACCCTTAATTGGATTGAGTTCAGGTTTAAATTCAGAGAAATGGATACCATTTGCCATGCATCCTATCTTTTATCATGTCCACACGGAAATTACAAACTAGATTCTATAAATTTATAATGGTAAAGAGCAAAATTATCTTTCTTTTTGGCTATATTAATCATTTTGGTTAGAAGGTAATTAAGCAGGAACTATAAACACATTAATGTAAAAATGTCCATAGATAAAACAGAAAAGAAATGGATTTTAGTTTTAATAGCTTCTTAGTGTGAACAGTAATAAGTTGGATTGGATTCTTGATAGGTTATTATGAAACAAGATAAATAAAATATTGTCCTTCAAAACGCCACAATTTTCCAATCTTCAAATCATCATCATCGCCAATCATTTTTATTGTTGTTGCTTAAAAATTGTCTTTGTGCAATTGCATATGTTTTTACGAGTGGTGAAATAGTACTCTGGATCTCCTACCCACAAATTCTTCCTACATCCCTATCCACTACACACTATTGCCATAAATTGGAAAATCTTCCCATAAATGATAAGAGAGATATTCCTAATACATGCTTATACTAGTGTCCTGTGTGGTGAAGGATATGATAAGAGTTTGTAGGTAGAGATATTCCTAATGCATGCCTATAATAGTGTCTTGTGATGAATGATGTAAGAAGAGTTTGTGAGTACGAGAGCTGAACTCTGAAAAGAGATACTACAAATGCATCATGTAATCTGCTGCAGTTTTCTCCTGCAATTCGATTCCACAATGGAAGTGCAACAGGTCCAGATTCCATTCTAACATCTAATCGACTAATCTGAAAATGTGTTTTTTTTTTTCTGTTTTAAGCTGATCTGTTATCTGCAGTTGTTCCTACATCTCTATCCACGAGTAATTGAGTACATCCCCAAATGTCAGCACAAAAAATACATTTTAAAGAAAAAGGAAGAAGCAAGAGAAGAAAGGTTGGAATGAACACAATTTGCAAGCCAATCAACAACCCAATTCCTTTACCGATAAGTGTGCTCGTATTCAACGACATTATCCATCCTCTCAATCAAAATCCTGCACGCTTCAGTGATCCTTCTCAATCTCCATTAAAAATTTATTTAATTCTTCAAACTATTAATAACTAATTTGAAATCACCCTCAACGATAATAGATTTTCCGTTGAAATTGAGAAGGAATATAATTATATCTGTGCATTGAAAATATATCCCTTATTCTTATCATTCATTGGAAATGTTTGTTCTCTGTGTATGAATGTAGGAATAATTTGTGGTAGCAGATTAGGAGTGCAATTAGGCATCCCGAAATTCCTCCTTTGGGGAATCTTGCTGGCCATCCTCGGGAGAAAAGCCATGAATCATTAGCATCTACTGCTTGACAAGCACACTTTGGAAGCTTGTCAGAGTAGAAAAAGTAGAAAATCAACAAAGGACCGCCCCACAACGCCTCATTTCCGCCGTATATTGAAAATATTTATGAATGATGCTATCTTTGGTTTTGATATTATCATCGGAGATGTTCTCAATACACTGCCGGGATGAACTGTGGGACGGAGATGTAACCTCGATCTTTCCTACCTACCTACGCACAAAAGTTTTCAAAACCGACCACACACGGCCTTGAATTCATTTACAATTTGCACTCGCATCAAACATTTACATGTGCGACGCATCTCATTTGTTTGTATTGTATCATGTTATTTTCACTGAATTTGACCAAAATACCCCTCTATTAGCTTTCTTGTTTTGTCTTCTCTGTATCTCTGAGTGGCGCCAGTGGCCACGCCTTCACCATCCACTTCAGTCTGTAGATCCCGTGACTCTCAGAAAATTTTTTACGGCGAAATTAATACGACGAATGTTACTATCCAAATCTCACCGAATCTCCACCATAATGCCTCTCCGGAAATCCATAAAACCCCCCTCCTCTAACCCCTCAACCTCAAAGCGCTCCAAATTCCTCTTCATCTCCATGGCTTCTCTCTTCACTCTTACCCTCCTCCTCTACCTCTCTCTCTCCTCTGCAACCCACCATGACCACTCCAAACCCCCACATTTCAACCAAACCCAGAAACCAAAACCATCGCTTACAGCAACCCCATCCGAGATCCAACAAGCCTGCAAAGCCACTCGTTACCCGGACACCTGCGCAACCACCGTATCTCAGTCATCCAATCTTCCCCAGAATCCAAAACCCATCGATATCATCCAATCAGCCATCTCCGTCTCCACCCAGAACCTCCAAACCGCTCTGTCAATGGCCAAAGCCATCCTCGACTCCTCCACCGGCAACCCAAACCGGTCCACGGCGGCGAAGAACTGCTTGGAGCTACTAACTTACTCGGAATACCGCATTTCTTCCACAGTCGACGTTCTTCCACGTGGCAGGATCAAGGACGCCCGGGCTTGGATGAGCGCGGCCCTTCTCTACCAGTACGACTGCTGGTCCGCCCTCAAATACGTCAACGATACGTCAAAGGTCAATGAAACGATGGCTTTCGTGGATTCGTTGATTGGGTTTACCAGCAACGCTCTCAGCATGATCGTCTCGTATGATCTGTTCGGAAACGAACTGGGTTCCTGGAGACCGCCGATGACGGAGCGGTCCGGATTTTGGGAGGACGGTTCGATCGGTGGGACCGATCTTGGGTTCAAAGGCGGTTTTCCATCAGGATTGACGCCGGATGTCACGGTCTGCAAGGAGGAGGGAACGGGGTGTTATAAGACGGTTCAATCGGCGGTTGACGCGGCGCCAGATAACCCGGGGATGCGCAGGTTTGTGATCCGGATCAAAGAAGGGGTCTACCAGGAGACCGTTAGGGTTCCGTTTCAGAAGAAGAACGTGGTATTTTTGGGTGATGGTATGGGCAAAACCGTCATCACAGGTTCGTTGAATGTGGGCCAGCCCGGTCTTTCCACCTACAACACCGCAACAGTCGGTAAGTAATAGTGACTAGTGAGTGACTTCCATTTTGCTAACGTGCTCCGTGGAGTGCTTGACGCATATTTTAAATTATAATTTTAATGGACAGACGCAATTGAGTTATAGACGATAATTACGATATAGAGTCTGCGGTCTATTAATTACTGTGTTACTACTGGTGCAGGAATTGCTGGGGACGGGTTCATGGCTCGGGACATTACATTTGAAAACACGGCAGGGCCGGACGCGCACCAAGCCGTGGCGTTCCGGTCCGATAGCGACCTCTCTGTGGTTGAGAATTGTGAATTCTTGGGCAATCAGGATACACTCTACGCCCATTCCCTTCGCCAATTCTACAAATCATGTCGAATCCAAGGCAATGTTGATTTCATTTTTGGAAACTCGGCCTCAGTCTTCCAAGACTGCCTCATCCTGGTCCGGCCACGCCAAGATACGCGCAAGAAGGGCGAGAACAATGCCGTGACGGCCCATGGTCGGACCGACCCGGCTCAATCGACAGGATTCGTATTCCAAAATTGTGTGGTCAACGGTACAGATGACTATATGGCATTGTACTACAGCAACCCCAAGGTTCACAAGAATTTCTTGGGTAGGCCATGGAAGGAATACTCTAAGACAGTGTTTATACATTGTTATCTAGAGGCTCTTATCACCCCAGACGGGTGGATGCCATGGAGTGGCAACTTTGCATTGTCAACACTTTACTATGGTGAATTCGAAAATACCGGGCCGGGGGCGAAAACGTCATCGAGGGTGACATGGAGTAACCAGATACCGGCCGATCATGTATTCGCCTATTCAGTGCAGAATTTCATTCAAGGCAACGAGTGGATACCTACATCTTCTTGATGAATATAAGTTTGCAATAGTTTTGCTTTTGATCATGTCAACAAAAGAAACCAAGTAGTAGATTTATTCCAGGGAAAGTTTGCTTCCCTTCTGTAATTATGTTTCTTTTACTCTTGTTTCTTACATGAAAGAAAAGGGGTTTTCACAATTCTGATAATAGAGAATCTGAATTCCCAAAATCATGTATAAAAATCAATCAGATTGCTAGCATTACAAAGGTGACTACTGGTCTGGTTGCAATTTCATTCCCAGCGCATCTTGTGTCCCAAGCTTCATGAATCCATGTCTTGTGGTAGTTCAACAAGTTTGTTGTTGAATCGAATTTTGCTATTTGGGTTCATTAACAAAGCTATGAATTATAAATTGCATATATAGCACAAAAAGAAACCGAAGTCCAAACCATGAACCTGGCAATTAGGATCCCGCATCTCCAAACTCCAAACTGATGGCTTCATTTGGTGGACAAGCCAGGGTATTGGGCTCTAATGCCATGCATTCTTTGAGGGATGGAAGGGAGAAATTGAATGTTCAAAATAATGCAATATTAACTTGACTTATCCTGAAAATAATGCAATATTTTATTGATTCATTCAGCTTTACTCATGGTTCCCTCTACCCAAAGAACACCATTAGTGGGGTAGTTTAGGCTTTTTGATTTTCAGGCCAGAGGCTTGTGGCAACATGAGATTGAGCTTATGTCCAAAATTTAAAGATAATCAGGGCTTTTTGTCCTTTGTTTTTTAACATTATCTGATATATAAAGTTATCTGTAAAAAGCAATGTTCAGAGAACCGGACTGGGCATTGACCCGAAAAAATGATAAACAATGCAAGTGGCAACTCAATCAAGGCCAATAATGCCATGAATTTTCCTCAAGGGTTAATGTTGTTAGAGTGTGTACGTGTGTGTACATGTAGGGAAACCGGATTTAGTCAGTGCCAAGTCCATTCGAACAACCATTATAGCCCTGCATTGGGAATATCTCCCCATAAAATAAAGAACAGGAGTACAGAGATATTCCCGATACAAAGCTGTAAAGGCTGTTCGAAACGGTGTTCGAACAGGCCTTGCACTGACTGAAGCCGGTCTCGTTAGTAGGAGCATCACCGACCTAGAAAAAAACTAGTTAATAGAGCTTTAGTGGGCATATATAGGTGTCAACTTTCCTATTACTAATAAATCCATGTAAAGTTAGAAACATAAACAAGGGCTAATATGACGTATTTTCTAATCTCAGTTCTTATCTTTAACAGAAAAAACAAACAATAAAACAAAGTCTTTAGAGCGTTTTAACATCAGTCACTCTATCATTGTTTCTGAGAAGTCAGGTAAGTCATGATTCTAGCTCCTCTTCCCGAAGCCAAGTCATACTACAGTAACACCTTAGTGGCTTCCCACTATCAGTAGCATGCGCAGTATATGCATCCACTTTCTATCACCCTCCATCCTCCAAACACCACCTTTATTTTGCTTTTGTATTTTTAGGACAGTAACCAGATCCTACAAGTGTTTTTGACATCTAATGGAGATGTTAAATATCTAGAAAAATCAAGTAAAATTATCCAGTGGGTAAAATTGTAAAATAGATCATTCTTAGATGTTACAGCATTCAGACATCCAAACAATTTCACTGTATTCAGAGGATCAGAAAGACAGAAAAGAAGATAATAACTTTCACCATCTGGTGATCAGAACTGTTATCAGAACATTTTTCTTTTCAGAGATAAGTTCAGTTTTATCGAAGGCCACCAGATGATGATGATGCTGATTTGGCATGAGTGAAGTATTTACAAGGACCATCCTATGGTGGTGATCTTGGAATATGGTCCATCCAAATGGAAATAAACATTTGCATCAGTTGCCTGTTCAAGCAATTAAACCTCATACCTGGAGGGAAAGCCTATGAAAAGAGGAAAAGATGAATAAATAGGCATCAGTTTTCAGTATGCCCGTGCTCCAGTTGCACTTTCCACCGCTTCATTTGACAACTTTGTAGCTGCCAAGAGCTTATGTGACTTGAACATTAAGCAGGATGCCTGGTAAGAGACCAGGGCAAAGCTTCCAAGAAGCAGAGCAGAAGTTGACCTGTATGCCATCTCTCTCTCTCTCTCTCTCTCTCTCTCTCTCTCTCTCTCTCTCTTCAAGTAACACCATCTTGGGAAAGGGAGGGAAAATTCATTCGTGTAATTTCTGGAGAACAAGGATCCATGCTAAATGATATAATCTAAAAACTGATAAACGGTATTTGCTCTTATTATATTCATTTGAACCATGGAAAAATTAACTGTTAAACTTCAATAAAGCTCTTATACTAATACAAAGATAGTATGATGAAGGCAAATTAACTTTGATTCATGGCAGTTACAGTCTCTTGATGGGACCATTGAGTGGTGGGTCCCAAATAGCTTAACATGAAAAATATGGTAGCCTTGATAAAGATGCTCTTTATATGAGAAGAATGTTCAGAAATGATGATGCTCGGTAAAATGTATTGCTAGGTCCATCCATGTTTTCAAGATTGGGGAAGAAAATATAACCATGCGAAATGTACAATAGGAGACATGCAAGAAAAATGCCTCAGATTCAAGCTTTCAACCTACTAATCCCATTAAATTGGGGCAATTTATCAACCTCAGAAGAATTGAACATGATTAATTCTACAAATTTTAGACTATAAAATAGGTAATTAATACCTCATCCAGAGGCATTTGGTATTGACAAGAGGAGATTCATATGACATATGGCATGCCCCATTTGTTGATTAAACTTGGGGCATCTGTAACTGAAGTTTCACCTATGAAGGGAAAAGTAATGCATTATGGAGACATACCACAATCTACAAACTAGAGAGAGATGCTGTGGTGACTGTAGGTGTAGTTGGGGTAACTGTCGCATTGTCTGTCCAATTTGTCTCACCCCAGTGCCATAACATGCTCTCCCAGAAGCAGAAATCCTCAAAGCATGTCTTCAAACGGTGATCAGTTATATTGATCCTCCAATGTCCATCCGTGTAGTTGCCCTTCTCAGCTTGTCTCCGGTCCCATTCTAACGCTGCCTTCTGCTTGGACCTCAACAGGCAGAACTTCTGCAAGTTCTCTGGCATTGCATCATGAACCTTCCACCACTGCTTGTGTGCAACATCACTTGCAAACTCCTGTAGTATGTCCACATTCCAGTTGCAGTCATAGTCCCGGAAGCATAGCCATGGCTTTAGACCCAGATAATGGAGGACATAAAGGATCGGAGGATCAGCCCCAAAGAGACGGGTTTTCATCTCTTTTATCTCTTCTTCGTCACCTATCCAGAAGTGCTTCAAGAAGTTCATGTGTTTAGGAATGCGGTGCCACCATGTAAAAACTTCATTCAGGTATCCTTGGTCCCCACCATTGTAGGACTCAATCTCATTGATGTGATCCATCAAGAGCTGAAATGTGCAGTTTGATGGCTCGATTACCATCACCCCAGAATTGAAGAGGGTGGCATTGTTTCCAGTTGCAGTAATTTCTGGCATCCCAAACAGAAAATCAATGTTCCTTAGGATGAGCAGGTCTGCATCAATGAAGATAATCTTGTCATAGTCTGTCAGCTGCCAGAGGCGAAACTTGCTGTAGTTCCATTCATTGTATGCATCCCGTTCAGCTTTTGGATTCCGGATCCTCTGGATTGTGCGGATTTTCCATCCTGCTGCCTCAAGGCCACCCCTGTGATACTCACTAATTGTCTCATCCACAAGAATCACTAGGTCCCTTGTAGAACCAACCATGCGGATACTCTGGGCTGCAGCAATGGCACCACAAACATAGACATGAGCTGAATGCAGAATCGTTGCATATGCTTCCCGATGAGATTTTCCTGAGTATGCTCTCTCTGTTTTACAGATATTGTATAAGAGCTTTAGAACTTTGAGTAAAACTTTGTGAACTTGATAAGAAGTCCAAACTCCAAAGTGTACATTCAATAGGGTACAAATAGGAAACCTTCTTGCATACATGTGGCATATCCATAGGTGTTGGGAACCATAATCAGTCAGGTATCAGGAGCAAGGATGTAAATAGTTTCATTCCCTACATAGACTTGAGATTTTGTAGGAGTTCCTTAATTAATGAGATGTAGTGAACCATAAGGATTAAGGTATCGATATGATACTCCTAATACGGGGCGTATTATATCTTTATCCATGATCATGGATACAGGATACGCTACGACTGGATACGTATCATACGAGTCGTGCGTATCGGTACGATACGCCTCCGCATCGAGCCATATCGCACCGTATCGGTGGATATGGTCCGATACACACTGATATGGAGGTGTATCCGTGTCTAGTTTGACAAAATTGTACATTGAGTACTTTTGGATTGCTTTTCATCTTTAATACAAATTAAAAAATAGTATTATGAAAAATAAAATAAATAATTTAAGATTTAATTTTCCCAAAAAAATTAATAAAAACTAAAAATTATAAAAATAATATATTTCATCTACCTTAGATGATTTATATATTTTATTTTACACATAATTATATGTTAAAAATGAAAACATAGTTATTATTTGAAAAAATAGAGTTATTATATAAAAATACTAAAAAGATAATTTTTCCCAACAAAATTAATGGAAAACAGAAAATTATAATTACAAAAACTGAAATGAATAACTTAAGATTTAATTTTCCCAAAAAAATTAATAAAAACTGAAAATTAAATATAATTTATTTTATCTACCTTAAATGATTTATCTGTTTTATTTTACAATTATGTGTAAAATAAAAGCATTATATGTTAAAAATGAAAACATATATATTATTTAAAAATGGTTGTTATTTAAATAAAATACTAAATTAATAAGTATTCCCAAAAATTAATAAAAATTGAAAATTATAATTATAAAATTGAAAGAGTGATAATTATTGTACAATGTTTGAATGTTCTAGAGTCCCGGTATTATTTATTGTAATATTTCTCTTCATATAACCTATTGAAGTATGCATTTCTCATGTGTTTATATCTTATTCATAGATAATTCAGCTTTTGGTTTAGTATGATTAATGTATTTATGCGATTTGTATGCATTTCACTAGTGTATACAAGCATTTCTATATCTTTCATTCATAGCCATGTGTTTCCAAAGTGTATCCGTATCCGTATCTGAGTTATCCGATACGATACCCGATACCGTTACTTTGATCCTTGAACCATAATCAGCCAAGTTTCATAAACAAGGCTGTAAATGTTTTTCTCCCTTACATAGAATTAAGTTTCTTCATGCAGAAACAAGGAAGAAAAGAAAAAAAATGGAGGATTATCTTCTCTCCTACCTTTAGACTTAAATTTCACTTCTTCTTCTTCCCTGATGCTCGGCACCTCCTTCTCTCTTTCTTTCTTCGTATTTGTCTCTCTTGTTGCTGGAACTTACACTACTAGAAATGGCATTAGCTCCCTCTCCTGCAAGGGGAGGGGTTTATATAGAAAAGGGAGGTGGTTAGATAACTCCCCACCCCTCTTTTCTTAGGGTACCATATGTCACTCCATTTAAAGAAGTGGGACACCTCACAAGTCTATGTGGGTCTTTATTAATTAACACAAACTTAACTCTTTTAGGGAATGCTGCCTATTTAAATGGGTTCTACTGCAGGCCCATTAAATGTTTAATGAGTTGTGATTATGGTCTACTGTCTGCTTAAATAGATTTACTGTAGGCCCTCACTTTCTTAAATAAATTATTTCTGCTCACCTAAAGGATTGGTCCTAGAAGACTGGTTTGAAATGAAAGGTTTTAGAAGTTCTGATTGGGAGAAGCCAATTAGCTACTCTCAACCCAGAAAAGTTTGAGGTTTTAACAACCATGAAAACCCATATCCTGGTCAGCAACATGGAAATCAGGGAGACTCAAAAAAAAAAAAAGATGAAATTAGGGCAGGACTCTGTCCATAATCAACAGCATATGGATCATAATGAAAAAAGTGGAATAAGAAATTAGTAGATTATTGAGGAAACCCTGAAATAGAGAAAACTTATATAAAGTGGAACCATAGAAATGAATCTGGAGAAGTATATGGTATCGACTATCTGCCTTATTGAGGAAGCATTTCAAGTTTTTGATTCTCTAAGGGATTGACATTGATGTAAGTTCAAATTTTCTTAACGAGCTTTGATTGTAATTAGATAAATATGCAAAACACATGACGCAAGTTAGAAGGAAAGTCATATTATTACCTTTTGCTTTGAGTGGAACTGCAAGTTCACATGATCCAACTGGGAGCCCAAGCTTCTCTCTCAGCACACTTAAATTGGGCTTGTAGAGCCATGCATTCCCTTCATGTATAACAAGATCTTTGCAAATGAAAAGGTTTGGAATTGGGAAACAGTCGGTCAAAATGAGCACATGTACAGGATGGTAGCCTTTAGCAGAGGCAGCAAGCCTTGCTGCTGCAAGCTGCAAGTGCAACCGAGCAACATCTCTTGACCACTCCCCTGATCTATTACAGGGAAGCTTTACTGCAATGAGATCAAGTCGTGGCGTTTTAGAAACCTCAGGCTCAGGTAGAGATGGACAAATGGGCACTTCAGATTCTTCTTCCTCATCTATCCATTCAGGATACAAGGACTCCCAAGTAACACTTTTATCAACATAATCCAGGTGCAGCACAGCATGCTTAGCACTTGGTGGTAAAAGCTGTTTCCACTGGTCAATTTCAGTGTCATTGAAATTCAATAGACCTATTATCTGATGTATATTGCTGTCAGGCAGTCTTGCAATGGTTTCTCTGATCTGGTCCCAATCAACATCTACATATGACACATAACGTGCATCTGCAACAGGCCTCTCCCATATCCATCTATCTACAAAACTTGGTCTGCAGAAATAAACTTACTTCAATATCTTGAAAAAATTGATGTAGATGCCAAGTTTTATCTACTAAACAACATCTAAGAATTTAGAAATAAATTACCCAATCATAACAGAGATTTTATAATTATATGTTCAGAAAGGGAACCTTTTAATACATAAAGTAACAAGGGTATTGGATAATCAATAAATAGTGGGAAGAAAAGCAGATTCCCCTTTTTCCTTGAATCTAGGTGTATATTTTTTTGGTCATTAACAGAGGTAGGAAAATAGAAGGGTAGAAAATTCAGTTGAACACGGATTTTTGATAATAGAAAGTACAAACAAATTGTTCAGAATGTGGGCACCTCTAGGGTCTAGGAGCATCTTTTGATAAGATGTGTGCAAGAAAGTATCCTAATCAGGCATGAAGCCACATGGATAAAATATATCCTGTCACACAAGAGGATTATAATCATCTGATATGCTCAGATTTTGATGAAGAACACAAAATAATCTTTCCCATGCATGAAAATTGGTTTTGCTATGCTACACCCCTAGTTGGAAATTCTACATAAGCTTAATTTTATGGAAAAAATAACTATCTGAAAAATGCTTCATTTCAGAAAAAAAGGGTATCTCAAAAAGTTAAACCAAACTTCAGGTGGTAACAAACACCAATCAAATAAGAATTAAAAACATACCTAGTTCCATAGTCTGATTGGTACTCATTATACACTGCTGGAGAGTGAAGGAATGTCAAAAAAGTTCCAAATAGAATAATAACCAGTACAAGTTTCATTGAAAGGAACTTGCAATTTCGATTCCTATATTGGACGAGGGCCTGGAAATGCTTCCCAACATCTTTAAAATCCTTACTTCTGTGGAATCTTCTTTTGTTTGTGTCATCCCTGGAGCACACATCAGTCATGAGGCAGTTAGAACAAAGTAGGTGCAAAATAAATTTAATAAACAAAAAAGTGAGCATGGTGATGGTAGAAAGAAACTTATAGTAGAGTTAGATGCTTCTCTCACTGAAAACAATGAAGCATTCAACTTACTTTCATATCATATGCAAGACAGGGTATCAATTGCTAATGAGATCATTGTAAGCATTACAAAAGTGTTAGTACTTAGTATTGCCACTTTCCACGTGTATTGATGAGGGCGGATTTGGCCCTCCAATGACATTACGACACCTGGCACCTCATGCCAACTAAGTGCAGCCTCTTGACAACTAGACAGCTCGAGCTCGCCACAGGCAGTTCGCCACTAAGCAGCTCGCCATAGGCAGCTCGCCACTTACGGGCAGCTCGCCTCCTAGTCAAACCGACCACCATGTGACAACCCCGAGGAGCTCGCCACCGTACCCCGCATTTCATGGGATTGTGACTTGTAACGGCTATATTAGCTCACCCACTCCCCGATTAAGGCGGAAATAGGCAACCTTACCAGTTGGTGGCTTTATGCCCATCTAACACGAAAGCAGGTTCCATCACAGCGGGAATCCAGGAACTGCTCCACCAAACCCACGAGGACTCCAGTATATAAAGGCCTCACCCCCCCAGGGGCGAAGAGATGATGGATGGTAACCCCTGCTCCCTAGCTCTTTCATTCTCTAATATCATTCTCAGCTCGCTACTAAGTGCTGACTTAGCCATCGGAGTGACCTCATCGGGTAAACAGCCCCGGGTTCTCTGATTCAGTTCTCGCGGGTTCCTCAACTCCCGCCAGGAGCAGATCATCTCCTCCAGGGAGCAGCCGGGTTGTGCTACGCTAGGGAGCTCCACTTCAGCCTCCGAGTCATCGGCCACTTGGGAGCAAACGAGGTGACAAGGTACTTAGCCAAAAATTGATACGTGACCAGAAAACGTTAATTTTAGAGCATATTGGGCCATCGTCTGCTCCTGTTGATGAGGTTCTTTGCTTCTTTCGTTTTTTGTTTGTCCTTTTCCTGATCTCAAGATAAGAAAAGGGCAAAAGACCAATCCCAGCTAAGAGATCCTAATATTTATGTATTCTTTTAACTTTGTTTCTGTTTGAGGATAAGGTTGGATTTTGAAGAACCCCTAAAAGTAACAAGATTTCTAAGGGTATGATGCAAGAGAGGGGGTTCCCTCTTTAAATTCTCAGGTAGAAGGTCCAAGATAATGGAGTGACAGAAGAAAGAAAAGTTAAACTGTAGTCTGGAAAAGTCTGAATACAAATAGATGGGATTGGATTAATGAATTGACAATGTTAGAGACAGTATAAGAGGCCTGAAAAAGGTTATGGAATTGAATATGGGGTAGTATTTCATGGAAAAACAACCTGAAAGGAGCACCTCAATTGAATAAACAGTACCAGAAATTTTGGAGTTCGAATGTGCAACAGGAAATTTTGACTTTGGTTCATATTCATAAGTATTGTATATAGTTAGAATAAGGCATGGATGATGGTGATGATGATGATGATTCATCAGTATTGTATGTGCTAATAGGTGATAATTCTGGGTATTCTGTACTCAACACAAATAGAAACTGGAAACAGTATCTAAAGTGACAAAGGATTTCAATGAAGTTCAAGTAATGAGAAAAAGAAAGTTTCAGATTAAGATTATCATTGCTAGCTAAAAGAATGGTGGCTAAAGTAATGTTCTTGTTCTCTATGTCTAATACTACAAAAGGCATTATACGTAGGATACGGTATCCTTTGCACCAAAACTACCATCTTCCAGAGGATGTTTTATTACTTTAAGAAGACTATTGCCGAGTACAGACAAGCCTCAACAAAACCAGTGAAACCATGGAAGATTTAGAGAGACGACAGCTTTGAGAAAATCTACTTTTGAAATTAAAGAAGTTGGAGGAAAAGTGCTGCTTCATGTGAATTGATATTGCACGATCTAATAGATGTAAGGAACCAAAGTAATTCTAATAATGAAACAATCCAATAACAAGTTCTGCCAAAAGTACAATAAAAAGGCAACAGGCAAGGATTACACAACAAAAACAAATGAAACTGAGCCATTCAAAGAAGAAAATTGAGGTTAGTCTACCACCAAAAACATGGGCCATCGGCTTGTTTAAACATGCAGTTTTTTTTTTTTTCCTTTTGATGATAATTACAACCGAAGAAAAAGGAAAGGAACGAATTGTGACCTAAATTAGAAGCCTCCAAGGATGCAATAACTAGTTGTTACAATAAACAGAAACAGAGGGCAACTGAAAAGGATAAGGATAAACATAATACAGGTTTTTGGCCCATGAAAACAGCACAGCATACTCACACTGATCCAGACAATCTGTGTCTAGCCTCCATAGGACTTTGAGACGAACCAATAGCTCCTCTCATCATTATTTAGTTACAGAAGGGGAAGGCAGCATCTGATCTACAAGCAATGTAAAACGTGCCTAACTAAAGAATGTACAAAAACATAAGCTGAGAAAACATAAAACATGGGCAAGTATGCAGATTGTGCATGAAGGAAGCTCGGACAGAGGAAATTTCAAATTTAGGGGAAGATGGAAGAATAAAAATAGAATAATGTGGTAGTTAAAAGTCAAATCGAATGCTAAGGAAAACAGTTGTAAAAAAAATACAGAAAGAAAAGACTGATAAAATTTAAATCTAAGATGCTCGACAGTAGTCAAGGAAATAATCACATAAAAGACTAAGTCAAAGGGGAATTATATAACTGCATAAACAATCAAGAAAATGGTTAGAAATGGAATAAGAAACAACAAACAGAAGCAAACAAGAAATTAGGCAAACTAGACTCTGAAAACAAGAAGAATACAGAAGAGATGAAGAGACAGAGATCCGATCAATCACTATTATCCAGCTACTAACTTTAAAGACCCAGATGCCAGAAAGACATTAATCCGTCAACAGAACATCAGATGAAGTCGAATTAAGCTAAAAGAAGTAAAACAGAGGTACCCCAACTCCCCAAGCTCCAGAAACAAGAGATCTTTTAGAAACCCATATACAGAAAAGCTGCAGACACTTGTAAGAACAGACCTCTAATCTCTCTCCCTTTTCCTATATTCTTCCCATTTCTTTCACGTTGTGCTCGAGTCGGAGATTATGCATTTGGAGTAATCTTCGGAGCAATAAATAAATGTAATAAAATGGCACAAAGAAAGAGGGTTGAGTGTCAGAAAATTTTCATGCAGCTCAGCACAGACAAGTATTACTCTAGCCAGATGAAACGGAAGAATCTCATTAATTAGTTTTTTTAACCCATTAATCATCTTTTGTATCATTTAGTTATTATATTTCCTCTTTTTCTGTAGCATTACAAAAATATAAAATTTTAGTTTTCCAATGAACTCGGCGATTCATTGCTGTTATTCCGTTAAAACAGTTTAACTGGGCGAGTTTTTAACTTTGCTTTTACTATCCTTTTTCGGCATTTATGATTTGGGCACATCCGACGTTTGATAAAACGTAGGCTGCGTTTTAATTTTAGGGCTTCGGGAAGAATAGAAATCGGTGATAGCAATTTTACACTATCCTATGGGTATTCATCCGACAGAGTAAGTTGTTTTAATTGAACCACGTATTAAGCTAAACCCAACCCTCCTCATTTGTGTTTTTTATATATCTTATTGGAATAATTGAAAATTTTATTATTTATTATTTTACTTATTTATAATAAGAATTCTTAAAATCATTAAATCCACTATGCTTTCCCACTTGGGTAACAGAAAGCCAAGAAAACCTTCTCACAATAAATAGTTGTTGAATGAATTTTGAAAAATCAAATAAATCTAACCAATATATTGATTTTTAAAGACAAAACCCCAAAAGTCAATACATCTTTCTGCCATGTGTGTCACAAAATCTTTCAAAAGACTTGCTAAGGCACCAAGAAATTCCCGGCAAGTATCATAATTCATAATAATGATAAAAGCAAATTACACGTGTGTTTTTATCTTTTAACCAATCTATTTTGGGGCTAATAATTAGAGGTTTGCTTCATTATCAAAATGGACTGTGCCCCAAAAACGAACCTTAGTTTGAAATTTTAATTGTTTTCTATGTTTTAGTTTGCTTTGGATGGCTTACACTAGTTAATGATCCAATGTACTGACTAAAACATTATTTTATGGTACCAAAAAATATGAAGAATCAAAAGCATTTATATATCAGATTTTATGTGTAAGAAGACTAAATCAGATTTGATTTTTTATTAAATGATGTGAGCTAACTTTCTAATTTAAATAAGTAAACACCATTTAAAAGTTTGAGTGGGCTACATACCATTCTACATATATTTTTATGATAAATAAAATTTACTTAGCCTGTCCTTGAACGGGTCATGGAACTTTCATGTTAAGATTTAGCATTAAGACTAACAGTTGACAATTATATATATATAGAAGCATCAGTTGAGCCACATTCTTATGGGTTTTATTGGAGGTGAGACACATCATCTTCTAGTTATGGATTTTATACATCATAGTTAAGTATTTACTTAGCTTATTGAAAATATATATATATATATATATAAAACAAGAAAAAAGAAAAGTATCATCAGTGTTGTCATTGTTACCATCATCATTTAAGCCTTGTCCCAATCATATGGGGTCAGTTACATGAATCTTATTTTGCCATTATCTTTGGTGTTATATCATTATTAAATTATGAGCATTTAAGTCATTTCTTATTACTTGGTCTATCTCTAGCCCCTCCAAATTATTGCAATATATAGTTTCTTCTTGTAGGTGTTGTAGATAGTCTTTTATGCACATGACTAAAGTCATCTTAGTCTACTTTTTTCTCATTTTATCACCTACTGAAGCCTTTCAAATGATTTTATTTTATCACCTACTTGTCCATTTTAGCATGCTCATTTTTACCACATTCGTTTTCTAGGCTGTTTCTTGACTACCCAATGCTTTGCTTCATACAGCATTGCTGGCTCTCCAGATGTTTTGTAATTTTTTTTTTTTATTCTATGTGGTATTTACATATCACATAAAAACTCTAGATCTGCTGCCCCTTCATTTTGGCTATCCTGCCTTAATTTTGTAGGCATATCTTCCTTAATCCCTCCTTTATTATGGATTATTGAACCAAGTTAAGTAATGAAAAAAGTTATATTTAAGGTTGTGTTTGGTACCATTGCTAATTTGATACTTCCACTTGCAACATTTTAGGTTAGAATACATCACACCAGATAACCACTTCCACTAAAAAAAATTATTGATTGGATTGTGTGTTGCCATTTATAATAGAAATACCAAATTTGATGTATGGTACCAAATGTTGTATATTGATAACTCAAATCATTTGTGGTAGAAAAAATATATTATCATAAAATGTATATTAACCAACCTAAGATGTTGCAAATAGAAATGGCAATGGCATCCTAAGTTATCTCCTGATCTTCAATCCTAGGTTTACCTTGATTTACACTCATATTATTAAATTTATACACCTATTTACTTTAAAACCTCTCTTTTCTAAGGTATTTGTAGATAAACCCAATTTGCAAGTAAAGGAATAAAATAATTTGGACCACTTTCTACATGTTTTGCGCGCGCCCTTGTCATTTTCTTTCTATGCAAAAAGAAAGTCAAGTTTAAACATGAATCAAAGAAAGATTGTTCCTTTGTCATTTCAGGGAGGAAGAAACATAAAAACCATTAGCACATCATTGTTAGTCATTGTAGGTGATGGATGATGGTAGTTGTTAGATGTGGATTTATGATTTTCTCTTTTATGATAAAAACAAATTAATGATTAGTGCTTTGAGCTGATAGATGTAGTCAGGCGTGACCAAATTTCACTTAACAAATCAGAAGGCCCAAGAAAATCAATGAGAATATCATAATTTTACTTACCAAATGTAAACACCAATCATACTCTTTAATGAACTTCTTGTTGGGAAAAGAAAACCCTAAGGCTGCGTTTGGAAATGATGCAAATGGAGTGTAAATCTCGATTTAGGGTAAATTTGTACTCTGGTTTAATTTTGTCTGTGTTTGGTAATATTATATTTATGCATTGACGAATGATAGAAAATACACTTTTCAATGCATATTTACATTGATAATAATATATAAAAGTATATCAATAAAAAAGATGTAAATTTGTATTCAAATAAGCTTTTGATAAAAAAAAATGCATATGCTTTATTAGAATTCGTATTTGCATCCATTACAGCTAAAAGTCTGTTTGGTAATAAGATAAATTTGTCGGTACAAAACTAACCCAACTTTACAATTTATATGAACCGTTTTACACTTTACATATTTGCATTCACACCTATTTGCATCGTTTCCAAACACAAAGCCTGAGGCTCAGTTTTGGAAGGAGTACAAATATAAATATATAGAGTGCAAGTTTGAAAGTTTAAGCCTTGAAAGTGAGAATACCCCAAAGTATAGGGTAATTAATTAGATGCAATTTACCCCAAAAAAAGAAAATCAGAATTTTGTGAATTCACTAATTACTGTTACAGATATGGCCTTTTTAATTATGATTTATTATTACTTTTTTATAAATAAAATATCTTTTAATTATTTATTACTTGGGGATGCATGCATCTTGTCTATTTATTTATTGCTATGCGATTAACGTTGTCATTAGGCAAACCAACCCATGCACAAGCTAACAGACACATATATAGCTTTGATAATACGTATTTGATACAGTAATTTTTGGTCAGGTGTCTGTTTGACACTAGGCAATTAATTAATACAAATTTGCTAAGCAAAGCTAGAAGGAGATGGTGAGATGCCATGTCATCTTGATAAGAGATAAGGAGATGTATCTGTTAATTATTTGGCAATTGTCTTCTAGTTCTTTCTTTCTGTATAAGTAAGATTTACCTATGAACAACAATTATAGGTTTGAGGGTCCTTTCAGTACTACTTCAATTCTACCAACCCAAGCTGCATTTTATATGATAAAAATGAAATTCTATTGATCAAAATAAGACCAAGCCCCAATACGTTTCTGGAATTGGTATCGGAATAAACTGTTTAATTGGGCGGAATTGGAATTCCATTCCCAATCCTGTTGAAATGGTATTTCCCGTTTGAGAGAATGACTATTCCCTTTCGGAAGATTTCGATTCCCGATTCCAACTGCAAATCAAACGAACCCTAAAATCAGATTGTACCCGCTTACAGTGTGTATGGATAATATAGGAGACATATTAAGTGGATGTGGTGCTCCACATGCATGGTATGTTATGGTATGCCTGAGTATATTAAATATGGAGGGAAAAAATGACCAATTCAAACCGTTCATCAAAATAGGCAGTGGTAATATTACCGATGCAATTTTCTATGGCCCACCATATTGCCATTACATTGAAGTTTCTAGCTTTTAATTTAAAAAATAAATGACTCATAGAGATGGGTTTTTCTGCCACAAGTTGGCTTATTCCATTAGGGTAGTTTGTTTGTGGTGCAAATTTCATTTGTATTGATGTAAATGCAAATGCATGAAAGTATAAATAGGCTGCGTGTAAATTCTGGTTTATATATACATAAAGAGAATGGAGATAGGAGGGTTATTTATTTGGGAGTGACGTGAGAAGCACGATGATATGGTTTTCATTTTATATGAGAGAATTGAGGTAGGACCGTAGGGAGAAGATATATAGTGCAAAATTTGCATCGCCAATGAGTGGAAATGATGGGGCTGCTCATTAAGGATGATTCGAATTCAATCCATTTATATTCCTTTTGGATTTGATTTTAAATATATATATATACTCATATATACATAAAATTGATAAAATTTTTAATGGTAAAGTTGATTTGAATACTGTATTTTTACTAAATTTTCATATGTTCAAGTTTCACAAAAGTAATTTTCAATTCATTTTATTCATGATGAAGCACAATATATAAGTCATTTTTAATTCATTTTATTAATAACATATGATATTTTGATGTTTTTTAGTTCAATTCAATATTTTAAAAGTTCACTCGGAAATGGAATGCTTTTCCTTTAGGTTTCTTACTTCTTAAATCTCTCTCTTTCTCTGACTCCCTCTGATAGACGCATGGCTCATGCAGGTGTGTGATGTGGCGTAGGGAGAAGAGCAACAGATTTCCTCCATTTTCTCTTCATTTTCTTGTTAGTTTATTTCTGTTCTATTTCCTTGTAACCTGTATGTAGGAATAGGTCAATAAAGCCAAGGTGTTGGCCTTAGGAAATAGTCAATTTGGTTAAGTAGTTAATACTTAAGAATAAGTCAAATTGTTATTGGTTAAGTAGTTATGTTCCTATGGTTTAGGGATAGGCTAACTATTAGAGAAGCTAATCCCTTAATTAGTGGCTATGTTAGTGGAAGGAAGTTGAGAATTTTCTTGTATTTAAACATCACCCATCCAACATGGGAGGGCAGTTGGAAGTTAAATAAACCTTATGGTTTTATTCTCACCTTAAGAAGAATAGTCTTTCCTTTCTAACTTTGACTGGGACCTATCACCCTCTCATATATTAGACCCTTGCATTTCCATCTTCATTTCTAAATCTCAAATCTCTCCAATCACTTTGCGTCTTTGGCCTATCTTCATTTATAGCACTCGTGGCTTCTTCCTACAACCATGAGAAAGAATCAAAGAAAACGTGGGAAAAACAAAAGTGTTGGAAAATAGTAAAGAAGGCAGAATTGAATTTATCGGTAATCACTTTCTAAATCGAGAACTTGTAGGAGTGTCGTGTTGCAAAACTGTGAATCTGAGAAACTGTAGAGAGGAGGGTCAAGTCGTTCCACTTGGTCACTCTCCTTAAAACCGCGTTTGCCCCCTACGGTGCAGCCGGGTGATTGCAAATCAGTCGCCAGCCATTGGTAAACATGCACTTGCTTACTAGACCTCTGCGAACCACAAAGAATGATGCTCAAAGAATAACGATTGACAGAGAAGAGAAGACTGTGTTGAGTGCACTAGTGTGTAAATTCTAGGTCGACCAACACTCCTTTTATAGAGTGTTCTCCGTCACCCGAATGGACACAAAAGTGTCCTTTCAAACAAGGCCTCTTCAGAATAGTGCATATGTTCGAAGAGACACAAAATAGAAAAGAAAACGTTCAAAATTAAATTTGAAATTTAAAAGTCAAATCGTTTAATCCGGTCAAAACCAAAATGATTCGGTGTAGCGCATATACATACGCACACATACACGTATCGGTACACACATGTGAAAAGCACCCCCAGCCCCCCTCACATGCATGAGAATATCTATAGTGCTTTTCTCCTATAGGTCCCTACCCATAGAGAGAGCAAAACTATAAATATACTCCACCTTTACTCATTTCCCAAGCAATGTGGGACAAGGAGTCTTCCCATGCATTCCCATAGAGAGAGCAAAACTATAAATATACTCCACCTTTACTCATTTCCCAAGCAATGTGGGACAAGGAGTCTTCCCATGCATTCAAAGGTGAGAAAAGGAAAAAGACAAAACTAAAAAGTTCAAGAAAAGGAGGAGAAATTCTTGAAATTTTGAATCTCCCTCCAACAATCCCCCACAAGATACAAAATTACAAGACCATCGAACAATCTGAGCATCATAGTGAGAAAAGTATTCATGCTGATGTCTTTTGGACTTCAATCAACACTTAGGTATGACAGGTTATGTTATAGAATACGAGTGGAGTCAGACTCCTTCAACCTTTCCCCTTTGTCGTAACTAGCTAACCTGCCAACCAACTCAACTTAGCAGTTCTTTAGTGGTTCTTTTGTTTTGGAACATTTCGACCTTGTTCCCCTCTTGGAATCATGAGTGCTTTAGAGAGTCAACCCTAGATCTCTCTTATAAGCAGTTGCACTTCACACTCACTTAGGTCAATTATTTAGCGTGCATTGCACACACTATTCTTAACTAATTAACAGCCTTATGCTCATCCTCCTCAAACTACAATGAGCACTATCTTACCTTGGCATCTGAAATGGGATACAACGATAGTGCTTTCCCAAGTCATCTAGCGACTCATTTTTACCCATTCAACATAATTCCAAGGATTTCCTTTCACATAAGTTGGGTGTCCATCACTAATGACTTATGTAATGGGCTTTAACTCCATTCCTATCGATGCCCCATATACTACCTTTGAAGTTTGTAGTTTGGTTAATGAATCAGTAAGGTTTTTTTCAGACTTTATAAAATCCAAAGATATTGTACCTTTCTTGAAGTATTGTCTAACTAGGTTATGCCTTAAGCGGATATGCATTCTTTTACCGTTGTAAGTCTAGTTCTTAGCTTTGGCTATTTGCTACTTGTCTATCACAATGGAGAGATATAGACAGAACCAGTCGTGGCCAAAGTGGTATATCTGCCACTAAGTTCCTTAGCCACTCTATCTTAGAGCCTTCCAATTCTTATACAATGAATTCAGCCTCCATTGTTGAGCTAGTATTACATAACTGTTTTACCAGTTTTTACGATACTGCTCCTCCACCTAGGATAAAAACATATCCACTGGTGGAAGTACTATCCTTTGAATCTGAAATCCAATTTGCATCAGTAAAACCTTCTAAAACAGGAAGAAAACCTAAGTAATGTAAACTAAAATTTATAGTTCATTTTAAATATTTTAACAACCTTACTACAACTTCCCAATGTTCATTTATGGGATTATGAGTATGCTTGACTTAATTTTCCCATAGCTATAGCTATATCCAGTCTTATGTAGTTCATTAAATAAGACACAAATCCAATTATACTTGCATACTCCTTTTGAGTGGTATACTGTTATATAAGGTTGGGTTTGGTTTGAAGGGAAAAGTAGAGAAATGAAGGAAAAGGTAGGGAAACTTAGTTTGTATAGGTTTCCCTACCTTTCCCTACTTTTTCCTTCAAACCAAACATAGCCTAAGTCCACAAATTCAGAGGTGCACCTAAATTAATTAGCATAACATTGATCATTTCTTTTAACGTTTTGTTAAGTTTTTCTACAACTCCATTAGACTCAAGTTGATAAGGGGCTGTGATTTCATGTTTGATTCTGTTTTCTTCAAAGAACTTCATAATGGTTTATCCATCATATTCAGTCCCTCTATCTATTCTCAGTCTTTTTATTTTCTTTCCTAATTGATTTTCTATTTCGATCTTGTAGTTTATAAAGGCTTGCTCAGCCTCATCTTTTGATCTAAGTAGGGCTGCTTTTGCATATCTAGAAAAGTTAGCTATAAATGTTATATAATATTTTTTTCCTCCTCTAGCTTCATGATATTTAAGGTCTCCTAGATCAGTGTGAATAAGTTCTAATAATTCAGTTTCTCTCTACACTTCTATGAGGTTTCTCAATGAATTTTACTTTTACACATACTTGGAATTTTTCATTTGTAAAATTTATAGGAACATTCAAAACTCCTAATTTACATAACTGTTTTAACGATGTCCTAATCTAGCATGCCAAATGTCAAATAACTCAACAATATAAGTAGAAGAAGAAGCATTATTATTCATAATAATATCAGAAATATTCAATACAAATAGTCCACCAACATTGTATCATTTTCCATTAAATACATTATTTTTTGTTAACACAGCCTTGTCTGCTTCAAATGTGAGCTTCAGTCCTACTCAAGGTTTTAAAAACTGACCCAGAAACGGAACCGTTCTAGGCACCATTTTTCGATTCAGTGGTTCAACCATCTAGGTCAAACAGTTTGACTTATAACATCATAAATAACTTAAAAAACAATAAATATTTATATATCATAAAAAATTAAATAAAATACAAAAAATACAGGAAAGAGAACAACATAAGAAAAAATAAAAATTAAAAAATACAAAATACAAAATACAAAAAAATATAGAAAAAATTCCATAAAATATAAAAAAATTAAAAATATACAGAAAATTAAAAAGCCATGTGGTTTCTTTTATAAAAAAACAAATAAAAGAAGTTATAATGACAAGAATACCCCTACCACCAATGCAAAAGAAAAAAGCCCGACATAGCTAGCTAACGTAAAAAAATAACATCAAGATAAACAAATGGGACCACAAGCTAATCAACCATTTTCTCTACAATCTACACACTATACAATATAGTGCTTTCACCTCCAGTTTAGCAAGAGAGTAATCGAAGGAATTAATAGCCCTCAAAATCCATTTATGAGAGCAAAAATATTTGTTGAGATCTCTTGGATCTAATTTAGGAAGTGGGCAAGTCCCCAAGGCCCACCCCCAACTCCTCAAACCTTGTAGCTCAACCAATAAACCAATAATTCAATAATCTTATTCATTACAATAGTCTTATCAAATATCAATCAATACTCTTCCTCTAAAATTCTAGTTAATTCAACAATAAATCAACTCAAGCAAATATAGTTAAAAGTAGAAAACTCAACAAAAACCTCAACTCCTCAACTCCTATAACAAAATCCAAGTATCCAACCAACCTGATGACAAATATGATTATTAGCAAGTGAATGCAATTCTAAAAGAGACAGCCCGCTGTAATAGATGACAAGAGAAGCAGTAGCCTAGTGAATATTACCTCTTTTCCCCAATCTGTCTTGTCTTCATAGCCACAGTTGATGACATGAATGGCTTCTTTCAGCAAAGAGTGCAAGATGCAGGGCTTGCACTCTTTAGTGTTCCACCATTCTCAAGCAGGGTGGATGCAACGAACATGAGAGACTGTCAAAAGAATCGCATCCTAAAGAATCAGAACTAACAATTGATTTTGAGCTGCACTGAAGTCTATGCATTTTTCTTTTAGCTCAAACTCTCATTCTTCTCTTATTTTCTATATCTAAAAAGCTGAGTCGATGAATCCAAACAACTCTCATTTTATATATCTAAAAAGTTTAAATTATATATCTAAAAAACTCTCATTTTTCTTTCAACGGTTGTTAACTTTTCCAGTTATCTCAACAAAATTCAAATAAGAAAGAAATATACCAGTTTTAAGCTTCATATCAAAATTGAAAAACAGGGGATGCCTCAACCTCAAATTCTGCAGTGGCTCTTGGCTCCAATGGAGTGGTCACTGGTGCAAATGGTGGTTAGGTTCCTTGAAAAATCATAGTATTGCAAAAAAAAAAAAAGAGAGTTAATTAAAAATCATTGAAATGGCTAAATGAGAGATAAAAACTGAAATCTAAAGTTCTGAACTGAACAGTGGTCGTCGGATCACTTAGTTACCTATAAAATCACAGTGTTCGCCGGCAGCCGCAGTGAAGATAGCCGCCAAAGGTTGAAGTCCACACTCCACAGTGTTCGTCGGCAGCCGCAGTGAAGACAGTCATCGGAGTCATTCCTTTCAAGATGCGGTTGAGAAAGAGTGAAAGCTTTTGGCTTCATAGTTTTCATTGGCAGCCACAGTGAAGCTTTAGTCGTCAGCTGCCACTACAACTTTGGTCGCCGGAAGGTGCTTGCTTGGATTCCAGGAAGGGCGGTGGCGGTGTATCGCCACCATCGTCTTCGGTGCACGCCTGAAGGTTTTTGGTTTTGGGTTTGGCAAAACAAAACCCTAAGAGGCTAAGACTTTCGAAGGTAAGAAGATGTTAGGATATATTTGGCATTTTATTTTTTTTTGTTTTATTTTTATTTAAAAAAAAAACAAAATTTATAAAATACCGAACTGCTAACCATTGACTGGGTCGAATGGGTCAACGGTTCGTCTGACCGAGACAACAGTTTTTTACTTTTTCAACATTTTTTTAACTAAATAACGATTCGAGGTAAACTCGGAATCGTTCGAGTGACCAGTTTTTGGTCCAAACGGTCCGACTGTCCGGGTCAACGACGGTTCAAAAACATTGGTCCTACTTTGTTGAGAAGTGCTCTCGATACCAAATTTTGTCTAATCTCTGGCACATGCAGCACATCATTCAATATTAGGATTTTTCCTGAAGTCAGTTTCAGGAGCACCTTTCTCTCAAGTTTGTGAGTTTGTGAGTTTCCCATGAAGACTTATTCTCCCTCAAACTGAGTTTTGTACAAATAGGAGTTGTGGTCCCCACATATGTGCTTAGTAGCACTAGTGTCCAATACCCACTCGTTCGGCTTGTCAACTAAGTTTGCCTCAGTTACCATGGCTGCAATAACATCCTCAGTCAAATTGACTTTCGGTTTTCCAAAGTCTTCTTTCAGTACTGACAGTCTTTCTTGTAATGCACGTGTTTGCCACATACATAGTATTTTCCTTTCTTTTGTAACTTCTTGAATTTCTGATCATTTTTCACATTCAGGTTCTTTTCGAATTTTGCAATCGTTTCCTCAACCAAATTGGTTTTGGAAATCTGATCCTCATCTTTCTTTCTATTCTTTTCTTCTATTTTAATTTGAACCACTACTTGATCCAAAGTAGTGTCATTCCTCTTATGCTTCATACTTGTCTTGAAATCATTCCATGTATGTGGTAATTTCTCTATGAGAGAACCGACAATAAGTTCATCTGGCAGTATCATGCCTTCCTTTGCTAGTTCCCCCACAAGAATTTGAAACTCATCTATCTGGGTAGACACGTCCATGTCTTCTTTCATTGTGAAATGCAAGAAATTGGCAATCATATATTTTTTATTTCTAGCATTTTCCAAAGCATACTTGTTGTCCAATGCATTCTAAATTTCATAGGCAAAATTATAGGAAGAATAGGCATTGTACAGTTCATTGGACAAGCAGTTGAGGATATGGTTTATGCAGAGGTGGTTGGCTGTAGTCTAGTGTTTTGCAGCAACAAAACGGGCTGGTTCCTCCATGTTTAATGGGTTAGGTTAAGTCAGAACAAATGCTACCCCTAATTGTTCTAAGGCAAACATAAGGCGGTCTCCAACGCTTGTTAGGGTGAGCAAAAAAAACCAAAAAACTGAATTGACCGAAACCGAACCAAAAAACCGGTTAATCGAACCGACTGATATATATACAATAATATAGATTTATATAGTATTATATATTATATTTTATTTTGTCTTTGAAAATCTAATAAATGTCAAACAGTGACTGAGACTTTTCAATTCGCTAATCTGGCAGTGGCAGACTAGCGAAGCCAAACAGCCAGATTTTTTGGCTTTTCCCTTTCTTTCCTTGAGTTCCCTCTCTCTCTCTCTCTCTAAGTTCTCTCTCTCTCGGATTCTCACTCTCTATCTCTCTCAGACTCCCACTCTCCCAATCCCAGTTCTTCCCCAATGGACCGATGGGTGATGGCCTTCAGCTCTCCGCCCTCCGATCGAATCATCAATGGCCTCCAACGATCCCTCCTGCTTCGATGACACTGGCGAATGGAAATCCTTCTTGCTTCCACAAAAACCTGACACCTTTCCCTCTCTCTCTCTCTCTCTCTCTCTCTGAGCTCTCTCTCTCTGAGCTCTCTCTCTTTTTTGGACTCGCATTCTCTCAGACTCCCACTCTCCCTGTTCTCTTTGTTCTTCCCCAACGGACCGATGCCGACGGCCTTCAACACTCCGCCCTCCGGCGTCGGTGGCGATCCCTCCTGATTCGATGACACTCTCTCAATTCCCTTTTTTTTAATTTTGAGGACATAAAAAAACTGAAAAACCGATCCGTAGTTAACCAGTCGGCCGGTTAACCGATTGCATTGGTTTGGTTTCAATTCGGTTAAATGTAAAAACCGAACAAATCGGTTTGGCCCAAAAAATCACCCCGAACCATGAGGTATCATGTTCCTCATGAAAGGGTTAGCAGAGATAGGTTCCATTAATGCGGTTTTAAGATTGTTGGAACATAGTAAAAAAGGCAAAATGGAACTTATCGGTAATCGCTTTCCAAACCGAGAACTTGTAAGAGTGTATTGTTGTAGAACTATGAATCTGAGAAACTGTAAAGAGAAGGAGGGTTGAGTCGTGCCACTTGGTCACTCTCCTTAAAACTGCATTTTCTTCTATGGTGCAGCTAGGTGATTGCAAGTTGGTCGCTAGCCATTGGTAAGCATGCACTCACTTACTAGAATGGACACAAAAGTGTCCTTTCAGATAAAGGCCTCTTTAGAACAGTGCATCTATTCGAAGAGACACAAAGAAGAAGAGACACGAAATAGAAAAGAAAATGTTCAAAATTAAATTTGGAATTTAAAAGTCAAATCATTTAATATGGTCAAAATCAAAATGATTCGGTATAGCGCGAGTACATACGCACCCGTATACGTACGTGCACCCACGCCCACGCCCCGACTCGGCTTGCCTTGGCACGTGCATGTTTAAAGCACCCTCTCATGCATGGGTCCCTACCCATAGAGAGAGCAAAAGTATAGATAAATTCCACCTCTATTCCTTTCCCAAGCAATGTGGGGAAGGAGTCTTCCTATGCATTCAGGTGGAAAGAGGAAAAAGACAACTAAAAAGTTCAAGGGAAGGAGGAGAGATTCTTGAAATTTTAAATCTTCCTCCAACAATAGAAGAGAAACAAAACAAGTAAACCCGAACTTCTTTTAGCCTTTGAGAATAATCAAACAGGAGAATAGGATATGAATTTTTTTTTTTTCTATTTTAAAATATTTTAAATTAGTTTGAAACCCAAGAATTATTGATTGGGTCGAATAGTTCAATGGTTAAATTCTCCAGATCTACAGTTCTTTCACTAATTTAATGTTTTTTTCTTTCCAAAAATAATAGTCCAAGCAAAGTTTAAAGTATCGATACCCCTCTGTATATCAGTACTTTAACCGATATGCATTTAATTTATAAAAACACCTATAAACAGGTGTATTAGGGCCTTAAGATACAATATAATGTGCCCTGTATTGGGCGTACATGTCAATACTTTAAACCTTGACTCTAAAGCATAAATAAAACCAGCAACATGACCAGTTTTTAGGTCAATTTCTCGGGTCAACAATATTTTTAAAATATTGGTTTAATTTATTTATATCATTTAATACTCAATTGCAATCTGGGTTCAAGTAGAATCCGGTATAAACATGGTAAATATGATCAGATTCAAATTGGAATATAAAACAAATCAAATTTGGATTTACCTATATCTAATCTAATTCAATCCATTTGCAGCTCTAACAAATGTGACAAAAAAGCACAAATTTTGCATCCTGCAAAATACCGAGCCGGGTGCAAAATTTTTATCCGGTTCAGATCATCAACATTACATTTTAACACTAGTTATCAAAAACTGGACGAATGGACGTGCCCAGATCACCAACATTATATTATTTTAAGTTGTCAATTAAAAAATAAACGCCGAGGAGCGTGTGGTCCCAGAAAAAGGTTCAACTACTCATATTCCAACGTCCCATTAAAAGGTCCAAGTCAGGAGAGAAGAATGGTTATTAATTAAGTGGTTAGAAGTGATTAATCAGAGTTAAGTAGGCAAAAAGAGGGATTAAGATGTAAAGTAAAGCGCTGTAATCATGGCAGTTTTGAATTTCCAAACTTTCAACGACTATGAGATCTGGAACAGTAGCAACTTGCCACGTGGCGGAATTGTTTCATTTTAACACTTGGTGGGACTTCCCTTCATGATGGAAGCCGTGCACCAATCGCTACGTCTCCGTTGAATATTTGGCTCTTTCAAAAAAATAAAAATAAATAAAATATTTTCTTTAATGACTAAACAGAGATGGAACAGTGGGAAGCGTAAGGTGAAAACGTATGTATGCATCTGTTTTCAAAGCAAAGCAATTAAGCAAGCATGCGCGGTAAAGATGAGATGGTCTCAGTTCCATTATATTAAAATAGGTTGTTGCCGCTGCCATTAAAAGAAAAAAAGGGATAAATTATAAAAGACCCCTTCAATACTTTGCCACATATACCCCTTGTTAGATTTATGGTAGTTAACTTTGAATAAGATGTTATTTTCAAAAAAGAAAAACTTTGGAAAAGGTTTTCATTTAACTGTTTAATTTTTTAAAAATTTCCAAATTATTCTCTTCTTATTTACTTAAACGATTTATGATTTGATTGATTTTTTAAATTTGATATTGAAGTCCTCTTAGGTGCTCCAATAGATTTTTTATTCGATTCAATATTCAGGTGAAATGGTAAAAGTTTCTTTTTGATTGATATAGATTAAAGTTCTGTTTGGTTTTATATTTTAAGATGAAGAGAGACGTTAATGTCAGTGAAATGAATCAAGAATTTATAATTTGTTTTTATCGTTCAATGAAATGATTTTTATTATTTTAGTTGGTTTTATTTAGAGAAAATGGAGTTATTTTTAAATCAATTAAGGTTTAAGAAAAAAAGGAAAGTTCAGATCAATATTTTGATAATTGAACACGTGTTCTGTCATATAACTTAACAAAATGAAATTTTAGGGGATAATTGTCAATGCCCCCATAGTACGAGAGGTCTTTGTAATTTACCTCAAAAGTTGTGGTATTGTTATCAAAATTTATATGATATTAATATCATTCAACAAGTGGGCTCATTGTATTGTTTTATTTACTAATACCTCTATTTATGATTCACTACCCACTTCAATTTTGATTCATTCCCCACCTATAAAATTTATGAGATAGATTAATCAGGGAGAGGACTTTGTTGATGGGGAATAATCAACAAGCTCATAGCGTGGCTAAGCATTGTGAGCCTCAGACATGTGGCCTACCTAACACATTACTTATCGCACAGGGGGAACATTGGGACCCTCGATTGAATAACTCACATTTTCAACAATAGTGTCATAGCCTTACGCTGAAACAAGTAAATCAAAGCCTTTGATTTGTTGTTATAGCTCCACCTTGAATTAGATGGAGTGACTTCTTGGTGGGGCCATTGCAATAGATTCAAGGCCATGATTTTTTGTTTTATCCCTGAGCTACAACAACGTCATAGTATAAGTGAACTATAACTGAAATATTGAATGGGTTACAATTTACATATAACATGAAACCGTTGGATTTGGTTAAATAAGAATAGGGAAAACAGGTCTTATTTATGAATTGTCCATTCAGGTGATAGGCCGGCTGGTCGAGTCTTCTAAGACTACGTTTCGTTGTAATGCAAATGCAAATATATACATTATATATTTACCTTCTTTTCGGTTCGTGAACGCAAACACAGTTTAGATTTTAAACTGTTTTGGCACTCATTTTGTTTGTTTGAAATTGGTGTCAAGTGTGAGCCTCATCACTAAATGCTCCAACTACCTTATGCTCCAATGCCTTAACTTTGATTAAAAAATTGATTATCAAAATAATACAAAATTGTATCCAAAAAATAGGTAATTAATGCTCTCTTTCCAGAGTACAAAAATGTCAGAAATACATTTTTTATTTGATAATTATTACTTTTTTTACATGTCAAACAAATGCTGGCAAATGTGAACCATATAGTACATAAATACTCCAGTTCAACATTTGTGTTTCAAACAAACAGAGCCTAAGGCTTGGCTTGGAAGGAATACAAATACAAATACAAATATGTAGAGTACAAATCCTTTTATTTTTATTATTTTGTATGTATTTATATTGTATATATTTGTACTTGTACTCTTTCTAAATTTAACCTAAGACTCTGTTTGCAAGGAATACAAATACAAATATATACGCGGCATTACCAAAAGTGCAACGGTTTAGGTGAATGCAAATGGGGAGTGGATGACGGGACCCATTTGCATTCAATTCGCTTGGTTACCATCAATGTAAGGGGCCTTGTATTTTTGTTTATGTTTGGTTACATATATCCATTGAAATGTCAGTTGAACGTTATGTTCCCATGAACCCAAAACTCCATAAATTAAACCCCAGGGCATGTGCTCTCATGAACCCAAAACACCATACTCACCCAATTCCAAAAACCCTAACCTGTCCACAAGCCCAACTTTATCCAAAACCCATGTGACCCAATTGCAATCTATCCATGAACCGAAGCTGTTCATTTTAGTAACCTAATTACCAACAAACAGAAAAGAACAACCTGATTAGTTGGAAAAAATGAAGAGAATGAAAAGATAGCTAGAAAATATAAAGAAAAGCAACCTGATTAGCAACATGTCCATTCAACAATCTGTATAGATTAACAAATTGTTTCATCATGAAGTTTTAAACAAGATATCAACCTACTAAAATCATCAAGTTTTTTAAGCACAATTACAATTAGTAAATACAAACATAAATCACAATTAAATATTAAGTTTCTGAAGCACTAATAAGATCTATATGGGGCTCATTTACATATTTTGTGGTTG
The DNA here is from genome assembly GCF_055504915.1 of Nelumbo nucifera. NCBI lineage: Eukaryota > Viridiplantae > Streptophyta > Magnoliopsida > Proteales > Nelumbonaceae > Nelumbo > Nelumbo nucifera. The sequence goes on from NC_142649.1 coordinate 88,921,249, forward strand.
TGAACAAGAAATTTAACCATATAAGTTGAATGGTTGAGTCTTGAAAGATGGTGTCAAAAATTTAGTTATGACACTGCCCATAAGAGCAAAATCTCATTTCAAGGCCTCAGTTTTACACGGACTTCAAGAGCAAAAACTTCAAACACCTTCAAAGTATTGCCACACACCTCAGAGTTTCCTTTTATTTTGTTTCTTGGAGTTTTCTTAGCATTCAATCTGTACTCTTTAAGTAATTGCTTCACCCTACGTTGAAGTTATAAAACACTTCATACATTCCAAAATTCTACTACTAGATTCCAAAATGATGTGAAAACCAAAACACTCCAAAATCTAAATATCCCATCTTTTGGAGAATCACAAATTTGAAGCAAACCACTACATAAAAGTCTAAATATCCCACTTAATGTAGACTATACAATAATTGAATCTCTGATGCGATGCTTTTTACAATTGATGGTAGCATACACTTAGTTTGCAAACAAACCTAAGTTGTGGGTGGGTGGGTGAAGAGGGATTAGAATATCTTTTTATGTTTTCTTATTCAGAATATGATTCTTTTTTTTTCCACCAATTTCTACATGATATACAATAGTATTAAGTATAAAGTAAGTGGTATATTTTTGATTTTGTACTTTTACTTTAAAAATCATTTAGATGGAAAATTTTCAAAAACATATTTTTTTTAAATAAAAGTAAATGATGGAGTTTAGAAACAATAAAATGGTTTACATATACACATGACACATGGCATCATATATGGATGCCACACGGTGTTTGAATGTAAGTTAATAATATGTAGATACCACACGGTATCATATATGAATGTCATGTGGTGTTTTAAATGTAAGTCAATAATATGTAGATACCGTGTGGTATCTACATATATGATACCGTGTGTCATGTGGTGTTTTAATAATATGTAGATACCACACGGTGTTTGAATGTAACTCACCATGAATTTTCAGCATTTCTCTTAAGCTCACCACAACTTTTCAAAACGTCTAAAACTCACATTCCAGTAGTGCACCATTAATGTTTCTTAACAGAGGTGTCCATGTCAGCATAAATAACAATTTTTATGACCAAATCACCTTTGAATGGCAAGTTAGAGGAAAAGGGTCTTTTTCATTTTTCAATTTTCTTTTTTTTTTACATTTTAGTATTTTGTTATAATTTCTAATGTTTTTTTATAATTTCTGTTTTTTTACATTTTCTATTTTTTATATTTTTCTATCTACAACCTATAAACTTCCTATATTTTTTGTTATTTATTTGTAATTTCTGTGTTTTTCTATAATTTTTTTGTGTTTTTTCTATAATTTTTATTTTCTAATTGACGGGTTGTCGAATCCCACAAAATTAGTACTAGTCCCACAACAAGATATTTGCAGTAAAACTGGTACTAGGTCGAATCCCACAGGGAGCAATTCAGTAATCTCTTAGTCGAATGGATAAAGTAATTGAGTGGGAAAATTTAATAACTAAAATTAAAAGAATAAGAAAGCAATAACAAACTAAACAAGAGAAAATCAGTCTTACCGAATTTTGGTTCAAGGGTTAGGGTTGAATCGATTGGCCATCGATCCTAGGTAAATTTCAGCATTCTTGCCATTCAAGCATTTAACCTTAGATTTATTAGGATAGCCATAATAAACCTTGTGTTTTCTTAATTCAGTTGACCAAACCCAGCATTCGATCAACACTTATCACCACTCAACTGGGTACGATAGCGTTCCATATTTACCGGTGATAGCATTAAGATTTGAGAAAACAGTTAAACCAAAATGACAATAATTAAGATAGCTGCAATTACTGAATCTTGTTCCATCGATTCCTTTAGGTTGAACCATGTTAAAACATTGGTCGAAGGTTGTCACAAACAATTGACCCAAAAAGATATCAACCTAATTGCTACTTATACCATTATTCGTGACAATTACAGATCACCGAAATTATGGATAGCAGTTGGAAAATCAACATTAATTCAGTTTGTCAAACCAATTAACATCAACATCCAATAAAGATATGCACAAGAATCAATGAATACTTGAATTAAAAAGCAAGAAAATAAATTAACTACAGAACCTCACAATGACATAATCGAACCTCCCCCCTTGAACCAGAAAAAGAAGCTTAGCTGCTCATGATCTACGAAACCTCCATGCTCTGCTTCTCCATGGCCGAACTGCTCTCTTGAGTTTCTTGGTCTTCTTGATGATCTCTTGGACCTTGGAGTGAGTGATGCTAGAACTGGTTCGCCCCCCTCTTTATATAGCCAAAGGAGAGGGCTATTTTCCAACTCCTAGGAGATCATCTTATCTTTAGGGAGTCTTGATCTTCTTTGAACTAATCTTATCCTATCTCTTATCTAATCCCCAACCTTCTTATCCTTATAGGATTACATTCAAAGTTTAGATCTAATAAGACTCTTTCCCGCTTGGGAGATTACATTCGAATTAGAACTCTAGACTCTTGTGTCCGAGTTGGGCTTCTCTGTTACTTGGGCTGCTTCTAGGTTCTTCTGCGAGTTGGGCTTTAGTTGTTAAATGGGCCTGGCTGCGAACTTGCTCCAACTTTGGGCCCGGTTTCGTATTTGATGCGGACCGAATCAATCAAAACCCAAAAATAAAAATTGTGGGTCTTTCTTTCTTCTTTCTAATGCTTCTTGAATTGCCCAATTCGGAGTCCGGAATTGTGAGTTAGGCCCAGATCACTAACTGTCGCCGAAACTATGCAAAATCACCCGAATTGGCCTGTTTCCTTCCAATTGCCTTCTTTATTGCCCTGAATCGAAATACAAGAGTAATGAGTCCATTTAAGTGCTAAATAAATGTAAAAGAGTGAATATTAGGGGATAAAAATAGGGTTTTTTTTGTCTCATCACTAATTTAGTTTTTCAATTTCTATAGTTTCTATAATTTTAAAATAATTTTTATTTTTTGTGAAATTTCTATAATTTTTTATATTTTTTGCAATTTTTGTGTTTTTATGTATTTTATATTTGAAAATATTATTTGAACTTTTCCTTTTTTTCGTAAATATTAATATATATATATATATATTTTATATATGTTTATATTTTATATTTTCCTATGAAGGTTAAAATGGTAATATATTAACAACTGTTAGTCTCTTTAACGTCAAGTTAGTGACATGATGAGTTTTAGACATTTTAAAAACTTATGGTGAGTTTAAGAGAAATGCTTAAAACTCATGGTGAGTTTTTGACAATTTTTCAAATATAAATGATCTTTGTGGAATTTCCTTATCTAAAGTACCCCTATTAATGCATTTTATTCCTTTCTAAGTGTGAAAACAAAACTTATGATTGTCAATAGATGACAAGAATCCTTTATTCTTGTCACCGGTTGACCTCCCATGTCGCATTTACTATTTAAAAGTAACAGTAGAGCGAGTTCTTAAAAAAAAACAATGTTTTCAAAATCAAACTAGTGAATGACCCGTACTAAGTAGGGAGAATTAGTAATGTTAAATTTATATTTATTAATATTTTAGATAATTATTAAAATTTTAAGAAATATTTATTTCAAAAAATAACTTTTCAATAATTATTAGAATTCGGATAGTTTTATTTTGTTATGATATGTAGAGGGTTAATGATTAACTGAGATTGATAGAATGTAGGCAACAGTGGTTGTGGATAACTACTTTTGCATTTTCTGCATTTTTTTAGGAATTGACTGAAAATGCTAATAGAGGGTTGTGGGCTTTAGCAGCAACTTCTCAAAAAATGTCACACTTTCCAGAAAAATGAAAAGGCCATGTGTCTAAATGATGGGGGGTTATAGCCTCATAGTGGGTTGTAGGCTTTAGCAAGAATTTCTCAGAAATTGCCACATGTCTAGCTTTCTAGAAAATGAGAATGCCACTTGTCTAAATGGTGGTTGTGGGCTATGGGCTTTAACAACAACTTCTCATAAATATGTCATGTGTAAATTTCTAGAAAAATGAAAAAGTCACGTCTGAATAGTGGGGGCTGTAGCCTAAAAACCTTCCTTTAATATATATATATATGTAAGATTAGATAATACTTTTCACGTCCCAAAAAACCCATCCCACCCCATCTCTACAATCTATCAATTAACTCCAATTAAGATTGCTTTCAAGAATTGGGATCTTTTACCAACAAAACATGTTTCAACCCTCTACCAACATCATTTCATACTGGACATCTTAAATTGAGACTAAGACCCACCTTAAAAGTAGGACCCGCCATATATGAGATGTGCAGTATGAGATGATGTTGGTAGGTGATCCGCTCTCTGCTTTCAATGCCAAATTGACTGGTGAGGTATGCATTATGTGCAATGTTAACTCTATGCATATGAACCCTACACTAGTGGGCTAAACACTTCCATGTATTCACTAGAAGAGTCACAATGGTCAAAGTCTTATAAATCCAATGGTCAAAGATCGCTACCAAATGCATCAATATGCCCACATGGACATAGACAGCGAGAGAGCACCTACCAACATCACATAACAGCTGTGCATTGGGAATATCTCCCTTTTCATTCATAAGGAATATAGCGCCACAGCAGCAATGTTCTGTGAGAACAAATGGTGAGCAACAGATCCTGAGTGTTCTCCAATGGCCCAAAGTCCTTTGAACTTGTTGGGATGCTCGACTACTTGGGCTTGAGGAGGGCCAAGCCAATATTATTACTTCTGATTGTTGCAACCTGACCCATTACAAGGTCTTTCAACTTTAAACCCTACACCTGGGCTTTAGAATATGGGCCCGAACCCAGCCCATTGAACGAAGGAGAGACTGAAACTAAGAGTACTCACAGTTGGTTAACTGAATCATGGCCCTATTTTTGAAATTGAACCGGTCCTACCAGTTTCTAGAAAACTAGTAATCGAAACCAAACCAAAGTTGATCGTTTAACCGGTTGACTGGTTCGATTCATCGGTATTTTGGTTCTTTTATATTTATAATATGTATTACAAAAAACATATAAATATATAATAAAAAATAGAAATATATAAAATATTATATTTTAAATAATAAATAATATATTATATATTATAGATATATATTTATATATAATGTATATTTATTAATTTATAATATATATAAAATATAAAATATATATAGTATACATAAATATATATAAAATATGTAGAAATATATGTATACCGGTCAGTTCAATTAACCGCCAATTTTCTATATCGGTTAACTAAAACCGAACCGGTACCTTTGGTTTTTTAGAAGGGAAAATTCCCAATTAGTATCTTGTACTTTGGGCCTAATGTGACATTGGTCCCTGAACTTTAAAATGCGACAATTCAATACCCAAACTTTCAAAATGTGTCAATTTAGTTCATACTGTTAAATAGTTGTTAACCAGTCGTTAAGTGGCATTTGAAAAAGGCATAAATGCCCTTCGAGTGTCATCTAATTTTCTTTATCAACCATCCAAATGTTGACAAAAAATTAGCAATCCCAAACTCTTTCTTCTTCTATTCAAGAAAGTTGGGGTCACATCTCAGTGGGCATTTTGGACCCCAACTTTCTTGAATAAAGTAGGCAAGGATTTAGGACTGTTAATCTTTTGTCAATTTTTGAATGGTTCATAAAAAATGTTAGATGACACTCGAAGGGCATTTGTGTCTTTTATAAAGGCATTTAATGGCTGGTTAACAGTCGATTAACGATAGGTACTAGATTGACACATTTTGGAAGTTTGAGTATTGAATTGTCTCTGTTCAAATTTTGGAGACCAAAGTGGCACTAGCTGCAAAGTACATGATACTAGTCGGGAATTTTCCTTTTTTAAAAATACCAAAGCAACCAGTTTGGTTAACAGAATTTTCAGTTCGATTTCGATTGGTTTTTCAGTTCAGTTCAGTTTTTTAGTTTTTTTCTTGCTCACCCCTAATAGAAACGGTGTGAGTGTGTGACCAAGGAATGAGACAGGGAAGGCTTTGGAAGGGGTTTGATGCTGCGGAATCCGGGCACCCCTAGCTGGTAGCTTGCTAGCTCCTTGCTGGCGACGAACAGTACCTGAGAAGAAGACGGTGAAGGATTCCCGAGGGACTCGCCCGGTGGGAATACTCTGATGCTTAAGTTAGAATGCTGGAGAAAGCAGTAAAGAGTGCAAAGAAGGCTAAGAGTGTAGGTCGTGCTAGATCACTGAGTTAGCTCGAGAGAAAGTTCGAGTAAGTTCAAGATATTCAAGATAAGATACTCAAGATGTTCGAAAGAGCCCTTTCCTTCAACTAGGGGGCTCTTAAATACGAGTGTTCTTGTCAAATCGGGCGTAACCGCCACTGGACCTCTGTCGCAGCCGTTATCTGCTAGGCCTGCGCAGGTGACCGTTGCAGAGTACTACCCAATCAGATGAGTGACGCATCCCGGAAGTGTTAGACAGTTTTGTATGCCCTTAGCTTCAATCAGAATGATGTACTTTATGAGTTTATTGTAACTGAATAAAGATACATATTTGATTCATGTTCCCTTGGTATGTTTTTGTGCAATACCCTTAAACTGAACACTTAATGAGACTCGTGTTAGTTTAGAATGTTCACAGCTAGTGGGTCGGTCTGGGGAGACCTATCTTGACAAGACTGACAATGTGGTGCCACCAAGTCGGTTGGGGTGGCCTGTCTCAGCTGCCAGGGTGAGACCCTAGGCACATACAGTGTAGGATTACTTGAATCTTTGAACTGGACCAGATTTCCAGTATTGCCCTGGACCTTGGAGATTGATGGGCAAAACTGGAAAGTTACACCCGACCCCTAGACTCGATTATGATACTGCACTAGGTGTCAGATTGGGCTGTCTTTGATATGCCAATCAGTGAGATCCTTAGCGGGGGTCAAAACCTGGGTATGTTGGGACAGTCCGAGAATTCATCTGAGTGAGTGATCATAGTGACAGGATCAGCCCCTTTGTCGGACAAAGGTAATGATCGAGGATGCACTCTCACTGATGGAAACCAAGACTGCCGGTAGCCGATTTCAACCGTTGAGATTTGTTTTTGCAAAGTATATTTTACATGAGATATAAAAGTATATACATTATGGTTTCTAAAATGTTTGCAAAAGGTTTTAATTCCCGGGATCCATAGAAGTGGAGAGTGCAACACTGTTCCTTGTAGCCGAGGGAGAGGTCCTCTCTTGTCGGGCAGTGTATGATCATTATGGGCTGAGAGGTTAAGTGTAAGACCATTGAGGATAATACCTGATTGGCTAATCTTGCATCTGCCCACAGTCCCTAGGTGTTACAAGGTGGCTTGGCACAGGGACCACTTAGGGTAAGTGTTGGGCCCATAGAGCCCATTCGATGGGTTTCAGGGGGTGCACTGTCTTTAGCAATGTATTCGGCCAGGCCTTGTAACAAAGGCTGGGCCGAACCCATGTGGCTGATGTGTAGATCAATGCTTGGGTCCCACGCCATACAAGGAAGCCCAACTGGGCAGTAGTTAGGAAGGTTAAGTGAGCACATAAGCTTAATGGGCCTAAAGCCCACTTCGAACTAGGCTGTTTATTTAGTTAATAAAGGGGCGAATTCTGAAGTGGATCAGCTAATAGGATTGGGCTTAGACCCTATCTACTTTGAGAGTCCAAGATCTAAATGAGATTTAGATCTGGAAACCTCCTAATTAGATTAGGAGATGGCTGATCTGAACTGTAGATAAGATAAGGATTATCCCTTATCACTTAAAGGGACTTCTAACCAAAATATGATTTGGATTAGCAACTCCTAATCTGATTAGGAGCTGATCCCTTTAAGATTACAAAAGAAGAAGGGGGCGGCAGCTTTTAGATATACACAGACAATAGATTTTCTCTAGTACCAAAAATCAAGAAGAGAATTCTGCTCCTTGCGAATACCCTTTTGCCGCCTCTCTGTTCTTGCTGCCCTATTTGCCAGTTCGATCTCCAGTTGTGGGAGAAGTCAAGATTGGATCTTGACATCAGTTCTTTGGGAAATGATTGAAAGGAAGCTGTGCTCACGTACCATCTTGCTGATCCTTGCGAAGGACAGAGTTCTTGGAGAAGAACACTGCTGATTCTACTCCACCTGCACTGCGCCATCTTTAGTGAGAGCAGTCTTTGGTTCCTTCCTTGGGCGTAAACACCTTCGTTGGGAGATACTACTTCTCCGTATCAGGTATAATTCTCTCCTATTCCTTTTGGTTCAGATCTGATTCAGTTTAAGGTTCAAGAATGATCTTTGAAAATATGATTTTCTAAATAGGGAATGTGATTCCCAGTTGAAGGGAGAGAAAAGTTTTTGAAATTCGCCCCTTATTCCGCAATCTTTGGGCATCCATGGGATGGATCTCTCATCCCCTTCAGTGGTATCAGAGCCATAGTTCAAATCTTGAACCATCTTGTTTCAGATCTGAACCTGCACAAATGGGCAGAAGGCGTTCTACCCGATTTGCGCAGATATGGGTTTTGGGAAATTTGTTCCCAAATTTAATGGGCGAATAATTTGAAATTAATTTTACATAAATCTGATTATTATTTAGAATTGTTCTTTATGATTTTCTTGATTTATGGGTTGTTCGTACAAGAGGAGATCGAATTCTTGGTTTGCGCAAGGAACCTGCGATTTTGCAGTTCATGAATTATTTTGGTCTGTAAATATTTTTTTTTAATTTTTTTTTTATTTTCTAGACTCAATGTATAGGTATTCGATCTGATATAATTATTAATAGAAATAGGATTTCTATTTATTTTATTTTGGATCGAAGATGGCGGCGCAGAAAAGGAGATTTCACAGATGGGAGAATCGCTATCTGCGATTTGCAGTTTGTGAAACTGCACTCTGTGATCTAACCTCTGTTTTGCAGGATGGATTGTGCGAACAACCCTGATTGACTGATTCTTGTTTTTTCATTTATCAGTATTTAATTTCAGATTATTTTCTTGAATTAAAGATTTAATTAAAGATCAAACCCTAGACCCATTCAAACCAAGATTGGTTCAAACAGTTTGAACCGAATCTAGGGTTTAATCAAGGCTGAAAGTCAGCCCTAATTTTCCCACTAATGGGCCTAAGGATTGGTGTTTAATTAAATGGTTAATTCGGCCCAACCTGTAAAGGCCCAGTTTTAAAAGGTTAAAACTACTAAAAGCCCACTTAACATTTAAAGCTATATGAGCTGAACCATTCGACCCATATACCTAGATAATATTAATGGTTAATATTATGGATTTAAAATGGGCTTCAAATGGGCCTTACAAATGATTAATTGATTTGATCAAATTATCCCTACATGTGATGTATGGATGTGTGATGTGCTACGTACATGGGCCATAAGTACTTGGCCCATGCTCAATCGACAGTGGCTCTTGCGCACACCATGGCTGAATGCACATCATTGCCATGGTGACCCTTTTGGTCATTGGATGACCTCCCTCTGTGGTGGGCCCCACACCTCATCAAAAGGTTACATGCAGAACCCTAGCCGATATAGGCCCACCGAAATCTGGCTTTATGAAAGTCAGTGGGAGCCACTTTGGTTTGACCTAAAATAAGAACTAGGGCGTAATTGTCTGTTCCCTCCGGCTAATATGAATGCATGTGAAAGGGAGATTCATATGATGAACTCTCTAAAGGCCTTCCATCATTAGCATGAGGATGGGTCCTTCGGTAATGAGGAAACGCACCAGAAAATGGGCTATCCATTTGCTGTAGGGCTTGTCTGAGTGTTTCATAAGATGATAGGGGCCTCATACACCGATGTGGGAGGGGCTTCACCAGAAAACGGGGACTCTCTCACGGTACCTTGGCGTTCACGAATATGATTGGTAAGCACTCACTAGACAGAAAGGTTTACCTGAAAACGGCTCTGAACCTTGTTTGACAGAGGCCAAAGGGAAAACTCATATGATGAGTGGATATGATCCTTCACAGAAAGGTGGTGGGGTTATGCAGCTGAAACAGTTGGCTCCATGCACCCTATGTGATTTCCCACATTTCCAGAGACAACCCGTAGTCTTCGTCACTGAGAATGGAGGGAAATCTCAGAGACGAATAAATGGAGATGGATCGTAGATTAAAATTCATATCTATGAAATGAACATGAATCAAATTAGGTTGTGGACTGATGTTTGCTCTTTTATCAGAAAATGGCAAACGGATCATTTGCAAAATTGCTTGATGATAACAAGTTGAAGGGCCCAAACTATGCTGACTGGTACAGGAACCTTATGCTGGTCCTAGCTTCTGAAAAGCTGGACAAAGTGGCAAAGAATCCTGCCCCGGAGCGTCCGGGTGATAGGGCTTCTGAGGCCCAAAGGAGAGACTATCAAGAATGGGAGGAGAAAAACTCCCTTGCCCGGTGTTACATCATTGCCTCCCTGGACAACCCGATACAGAGGCAATTCGATCAGATCGAACTTGCCAAGGACATATTGGACAGTCTCAAGACAATGTATGAAGAGCAGAATTGTTCTACTCGACAAAAGGTCTTGAAACAGTTCATGACCGCACAAATGTCCAAGGTTTAACAAGTTCACGACCATTGTCTTTGGATGATGGGATACATCAACGAACTGGAGGCTCTTGGATCCGGGCTGGACCTTGCAACCCAGATAGATGCTATCCTTAACTCTTTGCCTCCTTCCTTCAATCCGTTCATCATGAACTATAACATGAATAAGCTGAATGTCAGCTTGCAAAAGCTCAGCAATATGTTGCAAAGAGCTGAAGAACTGATTAGAAAGGATGAGCCTGTAGCAATGCTTGTTGAAACTGGCAAGACAGGCAAGAGAAAGAGGAAGGCAAAGAAGCCTCAGAAGAAAACCACTAAGAGCAAGAAGCAGAAGAAAGACAAAGCATCGGATGCCTGTCACTTCTACAAAAAGACTGGCCACTGGAAAAGGAATTGTCCTGCCTACCTGGAATCCAAGAAAGGTAAATTCGAAACTTGTGTTATAGAAACCAATTTATTGGTAGTTTCTGCATCCTGGTGTATTGACTCCGGGGCTTCAACTCATGCGTGTAACTCACTGCAGGGATTCAAGGTAAGCAGAAGGCTGAGTGAAGGAGAAGTCACACTCTACTTGGGGACTACTACAACTGTTGCAGCCACGGCCATAGGAACCGTGGAATTATTTTTTAGAGAAGTAATTATTATACTGAAAGATTGTCTTTATGTACAAAATTTAAGGAGAAATTTGATTTCTGTCTCAAAACTGTGTGCAGATGGTTATTCTGTCTTCTTTAGTAATACGATTACTATTAAAAGAAACAACAGATTCATCGCATACGGGGAACTGGAGAACGGTCTCTATGTTCTACATCCTTCTCTAGAAACTAACATAACCGAAACTATGTCGGCTGAAATCCCCAAGAAGAGAGCCCGTGATACAGTTGATCCCACGTGTCTATGGCATTATTGACTTGGCCACATTGATGTTGACTAAATCACAAGATTGGTAAATGATGGTCCTTTGAATTTTCTAACTGTAGAAGATCTTCCCACTTGTGAGCCTTGCCTACAAGGCAAGATGACGAAACGACCATTTAACGGTAAGCCTGAACGATGTACAGGCACACTTGACCAAATACATACTGATGTATGTGGTCCCCTGAGTGTTAGGACACGAAATCAACACGTGTATTTCATCACCTTCACAAATGATTTTTCACGATATGGTTACGTGTACCTAATGAGACACAAGTCTGAATCTTTTGAAAAGTTCAAAGAGAGACAAGAGGTCGAGAAACAGTTAGGGAGAGAAATTAAAGCCCTTCGATCAGATCGAGGTGGCGAGTATCTCTCTGACGAATTCGGGGACTATTTAAAGGACAATGGGATAGTATCACAATTAGCTCCTCCTGCTACACCACAACTTAACGGTGTTTCGGAGAGGAGGAATAGGACCTTATTGGATATGGTCTGGTCGCTTCTCATACACTCAGAGTTACCCACATCCTTTTGGGGTTACGCATTAGAGACTACGATTTATGTACTGAATCGGGTTTCAACCAAATCGGTTCCGAATACTCCATATGAACTTTGGACCGGAAAGAAACCAAGTGTCAGACACTTGAAGATTTGGGGTTGTCCAGCACACGTTAAAAGAACGAGTGCAGACAAGTTGGAATCCAAGACCAGCCGTTGCCTATTTGTAGGCTACCCAAAAGGCTCTGTAGGTTATCTAGTCTATCACCCAAGTGAGCAGAAAGTGTTCTACAGTCGAAATGCACAATTCTTGGAAACCGATTATATCCTGGACACCCATCGTTAGGAAGTTGTTCTTGATGAGGAAAGCTCAGGAGCAGTGGGAGATGTCCCACAAGTTCCAAGTAATGACCAACCTAGAAGATCCACTCGGGTATCCAGGCCACCAGTCCGTTATGGTAATGACTAGGATAGTTACCTGGTGGAAACCTTGACTAGTGAAGAAGATCCCGTGACTTACGCGGAAGCTATGTTGGACATAGATTCCCAGAAGTGGATGGAGACCATGAGAGCAGAGATGGACTCAATGGAGACCAATGGAGTCTGGACTCTAGTAGATCCGCCCTCCGGGGTAAAAGCAATCGGTTGCAAATGGATTTACAAGAGGAAGAAGGGCCCCGATGGTAAGGTTGAGACCTTCAAGGCTCGTCTGGTGGTGAAAGGGTACGCTCAGAAAGAGGGCATCGATTATGAGGAAACCTTTTCGCCTGTGGCCATGCTTAAATCCATTAGGATCATGCTAGGTGTAGCAGCATACCATGATTATGAGATTTGGTAGATGGATGTCAAAATTGCATTCCTGAATGGAGATCTTACTGAAGATATCTATATGCAGCAGCCGCAAGGCTTCATTGTTGCGGGTCAGGAAAACATGGTATGTAAACTTAACAGATCCATTTATGGACTTAAGCAAGCTTCTAGAAGTTCGAACATCCATTTTAACTCTGCTGTCAAATCGTTTGACTTCGAGCAGAATCCGGATGAACCCTATGTCTACAGGAAGTACAGTGGGGATAAGGTTACCTTCTTGGTTCTGTATGTAGATGACATTCTACTCATTGGGAATGATGTAGGAATGTTAACTACGGTGAAAGTATGGCTTTCACAGCAATTCTCCATGAAAGATCTTGGAGAAGCCTCCTATATACTGGGTCTTCGACTCTATAGAGATAGATCGAAGCGGATAATAGGATTATCCCAATCTGCTTACATTGATAAAATAGTCAAGAGATATAGCATGGAAAACTCCAAGAAAGGAAATGTTCCTTTCAGGCACGGAGTCACTCTCTCCAAGAAGATGTCTCCCAAGACTTCTGAGAAGATTGATGGCATGAAAGACGTTCCTTATGCCTCAGCTGTAGGGAGCATCATGTATGCCATGCTGTGCACTCATCCTGACATAGCTCAGGTAGAGAGTGTAGTAAGTAGATTTCAGGCCAACCCAGGGCAGGAGCATTGGACTGCTGTGAAAAACATACTTAAGTACCTTCGAAGGACAAAAGAGTTTTGTCTGGTATTCGATAGTAGCTCACTACATATCCAAGGGTATACAGATGCCGATTTCCAGTCAGACCCAGATGATAGAAAGTCTACATCTGGATATGTTTTCACGATAGGATCGTGTGCTGTTTGTTGGAAAAGCAGCAAACAGGGGTCCACTGCAGAATCCACAACCGAGGCCGAGTACATTGCCGCAAGTGAGGCTGCCAAAGAAGCCGTGTGGATGAAGAAGTTCGTTCACGAGTTGGGAGTAGTTCCGTCCAGCACATCACCCATCCCATTGTTGTGTGATAACAATGGAGCCATTGCTCAGGCTAAGGAGCCACGAGCCCACTCGAAGTCGAAGCACATCGAGAGGAAGTACCACGTACTACGGGAGATTGTTGGTAGAGGGGACGTCCTGATTTAGAAGGTTGCGTCAGCGGAAAATGTAGCAGACCCATTGACAAAGCCACTATCACAGAAAGTGTTTGAGAAACATGTGGAAAGCATGGGACTCCGACTAGTACCTGATTGGACCTAAGTGCAAGTGGGAGCTGTTAGACAGTTTTGTATGCCCTTAGCTTCAATCAGAATGATGTACTTTATGAGTTTATTGTAAATGAATAAAGATACATATTTGATTCATGTTCCCTTGGTATGTTTCTGTGTAATACCCTTAAATTGGACACTTAATGAGACTCGTGTTAGTTTAGAATGTTCACATCCAGTGGGTCGGTCTGGGGAGACCTATCCTGACAAGGCTGACACTGTGGTGCCACCAAGTCGGTTGGGGTGGCCTGTCTCAGCTGCCAGGGTGAGACCCTAGGCACATACAATGTAGGATTACTTGAATCTTTGAACTGGACCAGATTTCCAGTATTGCCCTGGACCTTGGAGATTGATGGGCAAAACTGGAAAGTTACACCCGACCCCTAGACTCGATTATGATACTGCACTAGGTGTCAGATTGGGCTGTCTTTGATATGCCAATCAGTGAGATCCTTAGCGGGGGTCAAAACCTGGGTATGTTGGGACAGTCCGAGAATTCATCTAAGTGAGTGATCATAGTGACAGGATCAGTCCCTTTGTCAGACAAAGGTAATGATCGGGGATGCACTCTCACAAATGGAAACCAAGACTGCCGGCAGCCGATTTCAACCGTTGAGATTTGTTTTTCCAAAGTATATTTTACATGAGATATAAAAGTATATACATTATGGTTTCTAAAATGTTTGCAAAAGGTTTTAATTCCCGGGATCCATAGAAGTGGAGAGTGCAACACTGTTCCTTGCAACCGAGGGAGAGGTCCTCTCTTGTCGGGCAGTGTATGATCATTATGGGCTGAGAGGTTAAGTGTAAGACCATTGAGGATAATACCTGATGGGCTAATCTTGCATCTGCCCACAGTCCCTGGGTGTTACAAGGTGGCTTGGCCCAGGGACCACTTAGGGTAAGTGTTGGGCCCATAGAGCCCATTCGATGGGTTTCAGGGGGTGCACTGTCTTTAGCAATGTATTCGGCCAGGCCTTGTAACAAAGGCTGGGCCGAACCCATGTGGCTGATGTGTAGATCAATGCTTGGGTCCCACGCCATACAAGGAAGCCCAACTGGGCAGTAGTTAGGAAGGTTAAGTGAGCACATAAGCTTAATGGGCCTAAAGCCCACTTCGAACTGGGCTATTTATTTAGTTAATAAAGGGGCGAATTCTGAAGTGGATCAGCTAATAGGATTGGGCTTAGACCCTATCCACTTTGAGAGTCCAAGATCTAAATGAGATTTAGATCTGGAAACCTCCTAATTAGATTAGGAGATGGCTGATCTGAACTGCAGATAAGATAAGGATTATCCCTTATCACTTAAAGGGACTTCTAACCCAAATATGATTTGGATTAGCAACTCCTAATCTGATTAGGAGCTGATCCCTTTAAGATTACAAAAGAAGAAAGGGGTGGCAGCTTTTAGATATACACAGACAACAGATTTTCTCTAGTACCAAAAATCAAGAAGAGAATTCTGCTCCCTGCGAATACCCTTTTGCCGCCTCCTTGTTCTTGCTGCCCTATTTTCCAGTTCGATCTCCAGTTGTGGGAGAAGTCAAGATTGGATCTTGACATCAGTTCTTTGGGAAAGGATTGAAAGGAAGCTGTGCTCACGTACCATCTTGTTGATCCTTGCGAACACAGAGTTCTTGGAGAAGAACACTGCTGATTCTGCTCCACCTGCACTACACCATCTTCAGTGGGAGCAGTCTTTGGTTCCTTCCTTGGGCGTGAACACCTTCGTTGGGAGATACTACTTCTCCATATCAGGTATAATTCTCTCCTGTTCCTTTTGGTTCAGATCTGATTCAGTTTATGGTTCAAGAATGATCTTTGAAAATATGATTTTCTAAATAGGGAATGTGATTCCCAGTTGAAGGGAGAGAAAAATTTTTGAAATTCGCCCCTTATTTCGCAATCTTTAGGCGTCCATGGGATGGATCTCTCATCCCCTTCCGGAAGGACAGACATGCCACCATCTGTCGAGAGACGTGGGCGCAGTCTTGTCGGGCTGACAGGGACTGCGTCGTCGGTCAAGAGGCGTGGTGCAGTCTAGCGGGTTCGGTCTTGTTAGATATTCTGTTGTGAGCTGCCTTGTGTTAAGAGACGTGGTACATCGCGTCGCTTAGTAGTGAGCTGCCTTGTAGCGAGATATTCTGTTGTGAGCTACCTTGTGTCAAGCTATTCTGTCACAAGCTACCTTGTAGCGAGCTCCTGAGGGTATTGCGAGGTGATTCCTCTTGAAGTGGCCCTTGAGGCATTTTTTCTACCTAAGTATTGGAGCGAGCTGGTTATCCTAGCTCGCGAGCTAGGGTAGACTTGTCTTGGAGTATTCTCTTTTAGTACATCGGGAGTCCTCGAGCTCGCACTATAGCGAGCTCACCCTATGGTGAGCTGTGATGTAGCGAGTTGTCCTGCGGGCTGGTTACTTAGTCACGGTTAGACATGTTCATGGGCCAGGCCGGGCCGGGCTCGAGCCGGGCTTTCACTTGTCACTAATGAAAATATACTAGACCCGAGCCCGAGCCCGGCCCGATCAGCGGGCCTATAACTTGGGCCCGAGCCCGGCCCTAGTAAAAAGCCCGAAGCTCGAGCCCGAGCCCGAAGCCCAACCTAATTGAAAAAAAAAACAATTTTCCCTATTCAAATTAGAATTAAAAATTCAGATAGTATTTTTTTTCTATTTAAATGAACAATGGGCCTACAAGATGGTATTTTTCCCTTTCTTTTATATTTTAAAACACAATTTTACATTCTTAAATCAAAAAATTTATTCAAATGGACATAATCACATAACTAATTTTAAGTTTAATATTAGGTCGGGCTGGGCTGGGCTCGAGCCAGGCTATTTTGACAAAACCCGAGCCCGACTCGAATTTATTGCGAGTTGGGCTTTTTGGCCCGAATTTAAGCCCGCGGGCCTATAAGAATGTCCAAGCCCGTTCGGATCAAATCACCCTCCATCAATTTCCCCCCACTCATCGGGCTAAGGGTGCTACCTTAGTGTGAGGAGTTCATGAAGTGTGACGTGTGGATTTGACCCGAAGTTCAAACTTGATTGACTGATCGCATTAAATGCGTGCGTAGAAGTCAGGGGGTCTCTTGACCTTTTAAATGCCAAAAAGAACGTGTAGAAGCGGCTCTTAACTCTGGATGTTGTGCAACCGTCATTACCTTAATCATGGGAGACGTGTAGCCAGTCACGTTTCAGCTTCAGGAAACGTGCGGTCAGCTTAGCTGCGAACCGTCAAATCTGTCTCAATCCGAGCCATCGATTTGAGGGAACAGGGGCTATAAATAGGAGGGCCCCAGGCCTCATTTCTTTTATGCTAACTTGCCTTGCCTTCGGAGTCTAAGGTCGCGTCTTCATCTAGCTGCCCGAGTTCTTCTTCTGCTCACACCATCTTTTCGGTTCATTTCTTCCCTGGTGAGTCTTATCATTTCGTCAGTATGTCTAGGTATCAGTACCACGTCTTTTCCTGGGGTGATGACGTCCCCTCGAGCTCAAGGGGAGCTTGGGGGCAGGCTCCGGAAGCTCGGGAGGCTTCTAGCGATACTGCTTCCACCTCTCGAGGCAGGGAGCCCGATAGTTTTGGTCCTTCCTCCATGTCGATGGAGAGACTTAGGACCTTGGTTCTCCAATTTAACCTCCCCAGAAACCTCGTCTATAGTCTCCTTTCCGGAAACTATCCATGGGAGCATGGTCCTAATGAGATAGTGATCTTCCAGGAGCAGCTCATCGTTGGCCTTCGTCTTCCTCTGCATCCTCTGATAGTGGAGGTTTTGAATCATTTCAACGTCACCGTTGACCAGCTTCACCCCAACTCCATCTGAAATGTAGTTGGGACTATCTCTTTGTTTTATGAGTATTGTCTTCCCCTTAATCTTGACATCCTTTCCACCATTCTATGCATCAATAATACTTCTCCCAGAGTGCCTCCAAAAAGGCATTCCTACTATTTTTCTCCCCGCCACGGCTTCAAGCTCTTATACGAGCTGCCGAACAGGATCCCGGCCTAGAAGCGGGACCATTTCGTGGTCCATAACCCCGAATGGTGGCCCTTCCCAACTCACTAGAGGGCCGCCATCAAGGATTCAGGGGTTGAGTTGGACCCCGAAGTTCGGACAACGCTGCAGTCCTGGACAGCAATTGGCTTCCATTAGTCCGACTACTTGACCGAGGAAAAGCTCGCGTAGGCTGGCCTAAGCCCGGGTAGGTTGCCTTTTAGGTCACGTAGTGCCTTGTAATTTTTTTTTATTTTTTTACTGGACTCATACCTTATGATTTTTTGGCAGCCATCATATCTGGTATTGACGCACGCCGCCTTCTGTCCAGCAACTAGAAGCACAAGGCCAAGAGGTCGCGTCTGTTAGACAGTTTTGTATGCCCTTAGCTTCAATCCGATTTGATGTGCTTTTGACATTTAGTGTAAATAAATAAAGTTCATGTTTGATTCATGTTGTTTGGTATAATTCTGTGTAAGACCCTAAAACTGGACACTTATAGAGACTCGTGTTAGTTTTAAATGTTCACAGCCATTGGATAAGTCTGGGGAGATTTATCCTGCCAAGACTGATACTGGTGTGCCGCCAAGTGTTGGGATGGCCTGTCTCGGCCACCAGGGTAAGACCCAAGGCACATGCAGTATGGGATTACTTGAATCCTTGAACCGGACCAGATTTCCAGTATTGCCCTGGACCTTGAAGACAGATGGGCAAAACTGGAAAATAACACCTGACCCCTAGACTCGATTATGACACTTCACTAGGTGTCGGATCGGGCTATCTTTGATATGCTAATCAGTGAGATCCTTAGCGGGGGTCAAAACCTGGGCATGTTGGGGCAGTTAGAGAATTCATCTGAGTGGGTGATCATAGTGACAGGATCAGCCCCTTTGTCGGACAAAGGTAATGATCGGGAATGCACTCTCTCTGAAGGAAACCAAACTGTCGGCAATTGATTTCAATCGTTGGAATTTTGTTTTGCAAAATTTATATATGATATATATATATATATATATATATATATATATATATGTTCGGTTTCAAAGTGTTTGCAAAAGGTTTTAATTCCCGAGATCCATGTGAGTAGAGAGTGTGATACTGTTCCTTGCAGCCGAGGGAGAGGTTCTCTCTTGTCGGGCAGTGCTTGATCATCAAGGGCTGAGAGGTTAAGTGTAAGACCATTTAGGATAGTACCTGATGGGCTAATCTTGCACCTGCCCATAGTCCCTGGGTTTTTATAAGATGGTTTGGCCCAGGGACCACTTAATGTAAGTGTTGGGCCATAGGGTCCATGTGATGGACTCAGGGGTTCATTGAGCTCTTTCAGTGAATTCGGTTGGGCCTTGTAATAAAGGCTGGGCTGAACCCATGTGGCTGGTGTGTAGATCAATGCTTGGGTCCCACGCCATACAAAGAAGCCAACTAGGCAGCAAATTGGAAACTAGTTAAGCACTGAACACTTAATGGGCCAAAAGCCCATTTCGAGATGGGCTGATATGATCAGCCATCTATGGGGCGAATCTAGGATTAAAGTTAGCGAAAGGATTGGCCCTTTAACCTTATCCACTCTGGGAGACCAAATTCAAATCAGATTTGAATCTGGTAACCTCCTGATAAGATCAGGAGTAAGCTAACTTAATCTGGAGATAGGATTAAGATAATCCCCTATCCAAATACTGATTTGGATTGGGATAACTCCTAATTTAGGAGGTTTCTTAATCAAGAAGAAAAGAGGAGAAACCCTAAGTGATAGAAAGAGATTTCGAACCTAAGGGTTTTTGCAAGAAAGCATCCTGTGAATTGAGATCAGATCTCATACAGACTCCAGAGAGAAGAGAAGCTATTCAGCCATCTTCGTCCCAAGAGTTCTCCTCCAACCGCCACCATCCTTTCTTACAAGATTCGATCTTTGAAGAAGAAAGAAATCAAGAAACTGTTTCTTGACATCAGCTTTGCAGAAAAGACTGAAAAAGATTTGGTGCTCAGAGTTTCCAGAGGATTCTTGTGAAGGATCCAGTGTGTAGGACGCACTCTGCTGGTTCCGTTCCACATACAGTTGTGTCATCTTCAGCAGGAGCAGATCTTGGTGTCCTCTTTGGGCGTGAACACCAACTTTGGGAGATATTGCTTCTCTAGATCAGGTATAATTCCTCCCTTTCCCTTTTGGTTCAGATCTGATTCGATTATGATTCAAGTAGGATCCTTGAATATTGTATTCTAAATTTAGGGAATATGATTCCCAGTTGGAAGAAGGTAGGAAATTTTTGAAATTCGCCCACCCATTCCGCAACCTTCATGGCGTTCATTAGATGGATCCTACCATTCTTTCAGCGTCCTGACTGAGCCTCCACTTTTGGGGGTGTTGAGTTCGAGTCTATTGACCCTGTCTTCGCTTCTCCACCACCTGAGGTTCCACCGGTCCCATTCGAGGGAGTTGCCACAGAAGGTGGCGCAGAAGAGCCTGAGCTCCCGGTGCAAGGGCAGTTTCCTTCGTCTAGGCCATCCCGCCCCTTCCCCTTCCCACAGTTCCCCACCGGGAACTGGGAGGGTGTTAATGACTACATTGTGGTTGTACGAAAGAGCCGAAGGGCGATCTGCCATGAGGAGGTCGCTAGCTGGGGAGAGATGGACCCCAAGGAGCTCACTAGGTTTGCCTCCACCCACTGCATGGTGGTAAGTGTCCTTTCTCTTCCTTCTTTCTTTTCTCTCCTTTTCTCTTTTCTGACCTTAGTCTCCTGTTGGCAGGTGAACTCCGCCATCCACGCCATGGTCCTCCAGACCAACATCCACTCTGGCGATGCTCGTGCTCAGAGGTTAATCGTGCAGAAGCTCCAGGGCGAGGCCCAGCAACCGGGCCCGAGGTGTAGTCCTTCAGGCCCAACAGGGGAGCGAGGCCCAGCAACTACTCGTCTGGGACCAGGAGGCGTAGATCACCCGGCTATCTGAGGAGAGTGCTCGCTATAGGGAGGAGTCATCGAGGGTGGCGGCGGAGAGGGAGCTTCTTTGCCAGTAGGTTCGAGATTTGGAGTCCATGCTTTAGGACCGAACTCGGAACTTCAACACCATGGTGGAGGCCGAGCGGGCTAAGGCGGTGTGGGGCTTTAAGGACTCCTAGGAGTATCACGACCTCCAAGTGGAGTATGGCTCGAGCTCCTATCGCTTTGGATTTAAGCTCTGCTGATGGCTGGTCCGAAAGAAGTTCTCCAGGCTCAACCTTGACGGCATAACCATGAAGGGTCTGGATCCTGAGACGGCGGACCTGGCGGAGGAGGAGGAGTCTAACTCTCTGGAAGATGAAGACGAGGTGGAGGCGGTGGATCCCTGAGGCCGGTTGCTCTTCTATTTTTCTTCTCTGATGAATTCTGGTGGTTCCTGGGTGTCAAAACCCGGTTTTAAATATCTTTCTCTTGGGCGGTTGGGCCCTTATTTTGCTTTTGTTGAACTCTTCCTGGGCTGTTAAGCCCGGTTTTTTATTTACATAAATTAGTGATGGAATTTTTATCTTTTTCTACTAAGTATGGTGCGCTCTTTACTTTCTGTCGAAGCGATTTTATCACTTAAGCTATTAGAGCTACATACCCAAAGTAGGATTTTTCGGTAGTTGTTACCCCGAGCTATCCCTTGGTGCTTGAGGTATTTTATAGTATACCCCGAAGTGATTACCATGTATGCCCGAACTGTATGTTCACGGGTGATTCCTTGTTGGGTTCAATCAATATACCGAGACGAGCTACGCTTTATAGGGTTCAGACCCGAGCTGCCTGCATCTCTGGTACTTAGCCGTTTCATTGGCATATTAAGTCTTCCACAGTGCCAAGGTCTTAGATCGACGTTTTAGCCCTTGGGCTGATGAAGTGACTTATAGTCCACTCTTGGATTTCGCCCATGCCATAGAGGCGACAGAGTCTTATCGCACTGAGGTCTATGTTAGCTCAGCATTTTGGCCCTTAGGCTCTAGGAGTGACTCGTGGTCTACTCAGTAGTTCGCCCATGCCATAGAGGCGACTGGGTCTTATTGCGTCGAGGTCAATGTTAGCTCGGCATTTTGGCCCTTAGGCTTTGAGAGTGACCCGTGGTCTACTCAGTAGTTCGCCCATGCCATAGAGGCGACTGGGTCTTATCGCGCCGAGGTCTATGTTAGCTCGGCATAATGGCCCTTAGGCTCTGGGAGTGACCCGTGGTCTACTCAGTAGTTATAGGTAATATCGCTTTAAGTTGACAATATTCCATGCCCGAGGTACTTATTTCCCTTCTAGGGTTTCGAGCTCGTATGTTCCTTCCCCGAGCACCCGTTTCACTCGGTAGGGTCCCTCCCAATTCGGTCCAAGCTTGCCAACACCGGGCTCAGGTACCATAACTTTACAAAGGACTAGGTCACTAACGCGGAGGTTCTGCTTCTTGACCCTAGCGTTATAGTACTGAGCTACTCTTTGCCGATAAACTGCGGTCCAAATATATGCAAGGTCCCTTACTTCATCGAGTAGGTCGAGGTTGGTACGTAGCTCGTCTTCGTTTGCCTTGTCATCATACGCTTCTAGTCGTAGTGAGGGAACCTCGATCTCGGCTGGGATGACTGCTTCTGTGTCGTAGGTGAGGTTGAAGGGGGTTTCTCTTGTGGTAGTCTTCACTGTAGCTCAGTAAGCCCATAGAACGCTGGGTAGCTCGTCTACCCATAATCCTTTAGCTCGGTCCAACCGTGCCTTCAGTCCATGGAGGATGGCTCTGTTCGTGACTTCTGCTTGACCGTTTGCTTGAGGGTGTGCGACTTAAGTGAAGTTCTGTAGGATCCCCATGTCTTGGCACCAATTTTGGAATTTAATGTCATCGAACTACTTACCGTTATCAGAAATCAGTACCCGAGGTAACCCAAAATGACACACTATATTTTTCCAAAAGAAGTTTTGTACGTTTCGAGCTATGATTATCACGAGAGGTTCAACTTCTACCCACTTGGTGAAATAATCCACTGCTACCACTAAGAATTTCCTCTGGCCTGTCGCTGGTGGAAATGGTTCGAGTATATCAACGCCCCATTGCACGAAAGGCCATGGGCTAGTGAGATACTTGAGATCGGCAGCGGGCTAATGGTGGATATTGGCATGCTTCTGGCACTTGTCACACTTTCTGACGAGTTTAATAGCATCTGCTTTCATTGTTGGCCAGTAGTACCTTGTCGTAGCGCTTTTTGGTTGAGGGTCATGCCCCCCAAGTGTCCGCCGCACAGGCCCTCATGAGTTTCGCAGAGCACGAGCTCGGCTTTGGAAGGTCACAAGCAACGCAGGTAGGGGAGCATGTAGGATCTTCAGTACAACTGTTCGTCTATCATGACGTATTTGGTTGCCTGATGCTCTACCCTTCTGATGGCATTGCGGTCTGCAGGGAGGGTCTCATGTAGCAGGAAGCTCGCAATCGGATCGATCCAGCTCGGCTCTACTTGAACGACAGGAGCGACCTCCTCTGCCCCCCCCCCCCCCCCGAGAATGCTAGGCCGAGGCAGGTTCTCTATGTACACTGTTATCATGGCATTATCACTGGTGCTGGCTAACCGGGACAGGGCATCGGCCTCAGCGTTCTCTGACCTCGGGATTTGCCTGATGAAATGTGACTGGAAGTTAAGCAGAGCCTCTCTTACTTTGGCTAAGTAGGAAATCCTAGTTGGTTCGCGATCTTCGTATTCGCCTGTGACTTGATTGACCACGAGCTGGGAATCGCTGCAGATGACGATATGCTTGGCTTTCACTTCTTTGGCTAGAGCCAGCCCAGCTATCAACGCCTCGTACTCCGCTTCATTGTTGGATGCTACGAACTCGAAGCGTAGTGCGTACTCCAGTTTTGTGCCACTTGGGCCGTGCAGAATGATTCTGGCTCCGCTGCCCTACTGGTTCGAGGAGCCATCTACGTGAAGGATCCAGGGATCCTCATCCCAGTTTGCGCTTGGCCTCTCTAGGAGAGATGCTGCACTGGCTGCTACCTCACGGTGCTCGGACTCAATCAGCTTGGGAGCTTCGAGCTCGCCCGAACTGGGGGCCTCATGCTCAACCGGCCTGGGGACTTCAGAGCTGAAAGTGCATTCCGCGATGAAGTTTGCTAAGGCTTGGGCCTTGATACCAGTTTGCGGCTTGTATTGGAGATCGTACTCGTTGAGCTCAAAGGCCCACTTCGTCAGTCGACCAGAGACCTCGGGCTTGAGTATGACTTGCCTCAAAGGTTTGTTGGTGAGGACGATAACAGTATGAGCTTGGAAGTACGGACGAAACTTTCAGGCCGCAATAACCAGTGCGTAGGCCAGCTTTTCTATCTCTGGATATATTGTCTCCGCTCCCTGCAACACCTTACTAACATAGTAGATAGGTCGTTGGATCCTATCTACCTCTTTTATTAGTATCGAGCTGACCACTTCATCACTTGTTGAGAGGTACAACTCTAAAACATCGCCCTGCTCGGGCCGGGTTAAGACCAGTATGCTAGCGAGATACTTTTTGAGCTTGTCAAACACGAACTGACAATCTTGGGTCCATTCAAACCCTTTGCTTTTAATTGCTTTAAAGAAAGGTAGGCAGCGGTCTGCCAACTTGGACATGAAGCGGCTCAAAGCAGCTATCCAACCATTCAGCCTCTGAACCTCCTTCATTTTTCGGGGTGGTCTCATGTCTAGGATGGCCTTTACTTTGTCCGGGTTAGCCTCAATGTCGCGCCGGTTAACGATGTACCCCAGGAACTTACCCGATGTGACACCAAAGGCACACTTATTCGGGTTCAACTTCATGTTAAATCTACACAGAATTTCAAAAACTGAGTTCAAGTCTTGTATTAATTTACATGAAAACTGGGTTTTGACAACCATGTCGTCTACATAGCACTCTATTTTTTGGCCAATCAATGGCTCGAACAACTTATTTACAAGTCTTTGAAAGGTTGCCCCAGCATTTTTTAGTCCAAAGGGCATGACCTTGTAGAGCAATACAGGCCAAGCTCGGTTATGAAGGCAGTCTTTTCTTCATTAGTCGGGTCCATCCTGATCTGGTTGTAGCCCGAATAGACGTCTAGAAAGCTTAGAAACTCGTGCCCCGATGTCGCGTCCACCAGACAGTCGATCCTAGGGAGTGGGAAGCAGTCCTTTGGACAAGCTCAGTTCAGGTCGGTGTAGTCGACGCACATGTGCCATTTACTATTAGCCTTTTTTACCAGAACGGGGTTGGCCACCCAACCCAGGTAGTGGACTTCCCTGATAAAATCGGCTGCAAGGAGCTTCCTCACCTCCTCGTTAACTTCCTTCCATCGCTCTGGGGCTAAGTTGCGTTTCTTCTGTCTAACGGGCCTAACTACAGGATCAGTATTAAGCTTATGAGTGATAATGCTAGGGTCTATGTCGGGCATTTCTGCCGTAGACCATGCAAAAACATATAAATTTTCAAGTAAGAAGCGTACCAATTTAGATCGCAGAGGCTCCTCAATGGAAGCGTTGATCTGAAGCGTCCGAGCTAGGTCCTCCGTCGATGCCGGGATGGAGACGGTCTCTTCTGTGCGCGCAGCTCGCTCCTCGCTCTGCTCCATAGGTCGCTCCAGCTCGAGGTCGTCGGCCACCTTGGCTTTCCCTTTGAGGGCGGCGATGTAGCATTTGCGAGACTCAAGCTGGTCACCTCGCGCTATCCCGATTCCAAAGTCCGCGGGGAACTTCATGGCCAAGTAGTAGTTGGATACCATAGCTCGTAAGGCATGAGTGATCGGCCGACCTACTATGGCATTATACGAGGAAGGGGTTGCGACCACTAAGAAATCGTGGTTGAATCTCACTATGCTAAGCCAAGTGCCGACTTCCACAGGTACTGTGATCCTTACCAAGGGCTTGACTTGCTCTCCACTAAAGCCTACCAGGGGAGTGTTCGCGGGCTTCAGGTTGCTCTCTTGGAGCTGAAGTTGGTCGAAGGCTGCTTTAAAGAGGATGTCTGCTGAGCTGCCTGAGTCGACGAGGACGTGCCTGACTTCAAAATCATTGATCTTCATCTTTATGACGAGTGTGTCATCATGGGGGTAGTGGACCCCACGCGTGTCATCTTCTGTGAGGAAGATTGGGTCTTTCATCCTTGGCCGCTTCGGGGGGTTCTGTTCCTCCCTGGCAGCCTCGCAAGCTGATGTCCGAGCTGTGGATGAGGTGCAGCCTGCCACAATCGATCCTCTAACTATCACGTGGATGGTCCCCCGAACTGGTCTCTCTTCGGGGGGCTACTTCTATGGCTGTTCTGCCTGCCTGCTGGACTCGGGAGCATCTCTACTCTGCTCCCCCTACCGACATGCTTTATTATTACTATTATTATTTTGTACAAAATTTCTCAGATACCCGTGACGGATGAGCTCCTCTATCTCATTGCGGAGGTTTTTACAATTCTCGGTGCTATGACCGTGGTCTTTTGACGGGTTTGTCGAAGCCCTCAAAATTAATACTAGTCCCACAATCAAATAATTATAGTAAAAAGTGGTACTAGGTCGAATCCCACAGGGAGCAATTCAGTAATCTCTTAGCCAAATGGATAAAGTAATTGAGTGGGAAAATTTAATAACTAAAATTAAAAGAATAACAAACTAAACAAACAAGAGAAAATCAGTCTTACCAAATTCTGGTTCAAGGGTTCGGGTTGAATCAATTGGCCATCAATCCTAGGTAAATTTCAGCATTCTTGCAATTCAAGCATTTAACCTTAGATTTATTAGGATAGCCACAATAAACCTTGTGTTTTTCTAATTCAGTTGACCAAACCCAGCATTCGATCAACACTTATAACCACTCAACTGGGTACGATAGCGTTCCATGTTAAACAGTGATAGCATTAAGATTTGTGAAAACAGTTAAACCAAAACAACAATAATTGAGATAGCTCTAATTATTGAATCTTGTTCCATCGATTCCCTTTAGGTTAAACCATGTCAATACATTGGTCAAAGGCTGTCACGAACAATTGACCCAGAAAGATATTAACCTAATTGCTACTTGTACCACTATTCGTGACAATTACAGATCACCGAAATCATGGATAGCAGTAGAAAAATCAACATTAATTCAGTTTGCCAGACTAATTAACATTAACATCCAATAAAAAATATGCTCAAGAATCAATGAATACTTGAATTAAAAAGCAAGAAAATAAATTAACTACAAAACCTCACAATGACACAATCGAACCTCCCCCCTTGAACCAGAAAAAGAAGTTTAGCTGCTCATGATCTGCGAAACCTCCATGCCTTGCTTCTCCATAGCCGAACTGCTTTCTTGAGCTTCTTGGTCTTCTTGATGATCTCTTGGATCTAGGAATGAGTGATGCTAGAACTGGTTCGCCCCCCTCTTTATATAGCCCAAGGAGAGGATTGTTTTCCAACTCCTTCTAGGAGATCATCTTATCTTTAGGGAGTCTTGATCCTCTTTGAACTAATCCTATCATATCTCTTATCTAATGATTTAATCTCAATCTTATTATCTCTCTAGGATTACATTCAAGACGTTAGATCTGATAAGACTCTCTCTTTAGAGATTACATTCGAGATTTGGACTCTTAACTCTTGAATTCGAGTTGGGCTACTTTAAAACTTGAGCTGCTTCAACGTACTTCTGCGAGTTGGGCTTAAGTTGTGAAATGGGCTTGGCTGCGAACTTTCTCCAACTTCAAGTTCATTTTCGTACTCGATGCGGGCTGAATCTGTCAAAACCCAAAACATAAAAGTTGTGAGCCTTCCTTTCATCCTTCTAATGCTTCTTGAATTGTCCAAACTGTGCAAAATCACCCGATTTGCCCTGTTTTTTCTTTCAATTGCCTTCTTTATTGCCCTGAATCGAAATACAAGAGTAATGAGTTCATTTAAGTGCTAAATTGATATAAAAAGATGAAAGTTAGGGGACAAAAATAGGGTTTTTTTTCAGTCTCATCATCTTTATGAAAACTACAATACAAATTTTTATTTCTAACAATAGGGTCTGCCTTCAGCCGAGGTGGCCACTTCACATACGAAGCGTCCTTGATCGCCATGAGGATCTCGGCCCGCTTCGCATTGAGGGGCGTGTAGTCCCTTTCTGCTGCTGGAGCTCAAAAAAGTTGATTTGGCTTTACCCCCCGAGCTTGGTCCTTCTTCTTCTTGGTATCGCCCTGAGTTGGGAGCTTTGGTTCCCTTTTCCTTTTCTCGATGGCTTGCTCGCCCTTCTGGTTGATCTCTTCCTCCATCCCTATAAACTGATCTGCGAGCTTGAGGAACTCGGTCACGGTCTTGGGCTGATTGACGACCACGTGCCACTTGAACTCTTTGTGGGTAATACCTCGCTTGGCTACGGTGAGGCGAACTGCAGGGTTCAGATCGGGTATCTGTAGACAAGCGTCATTAAACCACTTAAGGTAACTCCAAATGGACTCCCTTTCCTTTTGAACTATGCCGAGGAGGCTTTCTTGAGTTCTTGAGCACCTCTTGCTGGTGACAAAGTGGGAGGTGAAAACTTGCACGAACTGCGCTCAGCTTCTTATCGAACCGGGCGCGAGGTTTTGGTACCATGTGCAGGCTACCCCTTTAAAGGTGGTGGAGAAGGCCACGCACATCCAGGATTCACTGGCCCTTGCCAGGTGCATCTAGGACTGAAAGGTGTCCACATGATCATTCGGATTGAATGATCCATCATACTTGTCCAGTGGAGGGAGCTTGAAGTCCCTTGGCATGGGGACAACAAGAAGTTCTAGAGATAGTGGGGAAGGAACTGAGAGGAGAGGAGTAGCTTTTACTTCACCTGAGCTCACCTCCTCTTTACCTTTGAGCTCGGGCAAGACACGGGTAGCAGTTCGGCGAGCTCGTTGGCGTCTTCACTGCTGCTTTGTCGGCTCAGCGTTGGTGCTGCTTGCTTCAGTGTTACCGAGCTTGATGGGCTCGGACTGCGAGCGAGAGCTCGAGCTGCGAGTGCTGGGGCGATGCGGGCTTGGTTGGCTGGGAGGCCCCCGACCTGCCCACAGGCTGCGAGGCGGGGGTGGCTGGCCTCTCCTTTCTGCCATGGGAAGAGACTTGGCTCTTGGAGAGATCCTGGGCCTGAGAGGCTTCTCCCCGGCAAGGTCGTTCGCTCCGGCGGGAGGGCTTGGTTTGCTTTGTGGCCGGGTGCCTAGGGGGAAGCAGCTGCTGGGCCTGAGGCAAGGAAGGGAACTGCTACTGATACTGGTACTGAGAAACCTGATGCAACACTTGTTGCTAGTAGAGTTTGAACTGCTGGAACTGTTGCATTTGAGCTTGCATGGCTTGCCTGCACTGTACTAGGTCTTCCAACTAATTCCGGTTGGTCACTAGGGGCACAACCGAAGGTTCAGCAAAGGTTGCTCCAACCGTGGATGGGAGTGGAGCATTCACGGGTGCCACTGTGAAAGGCACGTTCAGGCTGGGGATCCTGTCCACAGCGAGGGGAATAGTGAATTGTCCGATACAAATAGTGGGAAGCTAGGGTTGCTCTCCAGAAGCGTTCTGGTTGGCACCACGTCCGGTGTTGCTGGAGGAGGCCAAGAATGCTAAGTTCTCAAAAGGAAAATGTAGAAACTTAGAGGAAGGCTTTTTTGAAGTGTTTCCCACAGACGGCGCGAAATGATGTTGCGCAATCCGGGCACTCCTAGCTGAAAACTTGCTGGCTCATTGCTGGCAACGGACAGTACCTGAGAAGAAGACGGTGAAGGATTCCCGAGGGACTTGCTCGGTGGGAATACTCCGATGCTTAAGTTAGAACGCTGGAGAAAGCAGTAAAGAGTGCAAAGAAGGCTAAGAGTGTAGGTCGCGCTAAATCACTGAGTTAGCTTGAGAGAAAGTTCGAGTAAGTTCAAGATATTCAAGATAAGATACTCAAGATGTTCGAGAGAGCCCTTTCCTTCAACTAGAGGGCTCTTAAATACGAGTGTTCTTGTCAAATCAGGCGTAACCGCCACTGGACCTCTATCGCAGCCGTTATCTGCCAGGCCTGTGCAGGTGACCGTTGTAGAGTACTACCCAATCGGATGAGTGACACGTCCCAGAAGGACAGACACGCCACCATCTGTCAAGAGACGTGGGCGTAGTCTTATCGGGATGACAGGGAATGCGTCGTCGGTCAGGAGACATGGTGCAATCTGGCGGGTACAGTCTTGTCAGATAGAAGCTTCCTGAAAACATCATGTCGCTTAGTAGTGAGCTATCTTGTAGCGAGCTATTCTGTCGCGAGCTACCTTGTGGCGAGCTATTCTGTCGCGAGCTACCTTGTAGCGAGCTCCTGAGGGTACTGCGAGGTGATTCCTCTTGAAGTGGCCCTTGAGGCAGTTTTTCTACCTAAGTATTGGAGCGAACTGGTTATCCTAGCTCGCGAGCTAGGGTAGACTTGTCTTGGAGTATTCCCTTTTAGTACATCGAAGGTCCTCTCTCCCTATGGTGAGATATGACATAGCGAGCTATCATGCGGGCTCGTTACTTAGTCGTGGTCAAGCTGTTGTGCTGAGTTGTTACTCGTGCTGAGTCATATCCACGTGTCACCGTCTCAAGGGGTCGGGTCAAATCACCCTCCATCAGGGTTTATGGGCTCTGATGTCAAAACTACTTTTCGCTCAAAGAGAGCCATTTTCAACCTTCCACGAGTGGAAGCTTGCTGGGGAGGATCCAACTCGCCTTGACTTACTAAGTTGGACTCAGTTCTCTTATTTGGTGAGATCTAGATGTTGTTCATGCACCGGAATCGAACAAAGGGATAGCAAAGAGACTTCTCTACTCTGAACTCTGACTTTTTTGCTAAGGAAAGATTTTTGAAGTTGTATCCTTGTGCACACTTTTCAAGTCCTCCACACAAGTTCCCAATAAGTTCGAAGATGGGTCTTGACCAGGGATGGAAGGGGAGATCTCTAACGGTTCAAGGGTTACCAAAGTAAAAGAATGAAATTTGGTACACAGTCCTCTCTCAACATCGTATCGATCAAGGTTGCTCTGTCTTTTAAAAACTGCCTCCTGCCTTCACAATGTCAGCCTTCTGGTTTGGACGGGGGGTGAAGTTAGGATCCCTCAAGCCCGAGGCCTTTGGGGAGTAAGGCTTTTTAATCAACAACTTCAAGGTCTTCAAGAAAGAATCCCAACTTAACCCAAAGTCCCCCTTCCAAGATGCAAATCCCCTAGCTCTCGCCTCACCCAAGAATCTAAACGAACATATCTACTTCGATTGTTCGATTTCAGTTGAAAAATCGTATGTCATCTTCCTCTAAACAGTTTCCTCAATGGTGAGGTATCCCTAGGGTTTTCAAGAAGTCTAGAAAGGAAAATTGAAAACTCTAAGAACTCATCTTCTCGCAGGGTCAAACAAGACTAGAAACCCCTACTCCTCTATAACAGTGAAGGAGAAACCGTCTCTTTAGTCTCAGAATCCTTCAAAGTCAATAGACTTTTCTTCTGTCAAAATGTTCCTTTCACTGAACGTGAGTCCATGATCATAAAAAATGAGAAGGTCGAAGCTTCGCCATTATCTTCTGATCAGGGATTGAATCGGAAGAGAGGGGCAAGTGACATGCTACAAATGGGAAGGAAAGTTGCAACTCTGTTATGGTTGCAGATTGTAGATCAAGGAGAGACTGAGTTAAATGAGGTCCAATGCACACCAAGGGCAAAACAGAGTTTTTTTGTCAAGTATTAAACGGGTCATGTGACATTACATGCGAACAGCATGTAACATTTTTCTAAGGGTATATTTTAGTCCAATGTGGTCACCTGACAAGGTATAGTCAAGCAACAAAAACAGGTGTAGAGAGGATGGATGTGGGGATTTTTTTGGGTTTGAAAGCAGTTATGTTATCACCAACTGTAATTAAATTTCCATGGAAAGAAAAAAGATGGTTCAACTAAAACAATGAAGCTTGATGATAGTTCCAAAAATTCATTGAGCTTGAATGCTATGAAAATGAAGTTTGATGGTATAGCATGAAATCAACTGATACATGCAATAATAATTAAGAAACACAGTTACAGGATCTAGTTTAAGCATCAGAATGAGAACTTGAATCCTCTTTAGGAGGTGCCAACTGCTTGCTTAGGCGAGACCTTGTCCAAGGATCCAAGGGGGCCCTCGGTGGTGGTTGAGGGGTTGCTGGTTTCGACTGCCTAAGTTCATTCTCTCTGTCTATGAACCTGCAGAAAACACAGAGGATGTACGAGATTGACATTTAATAATACAAGGTGAACCTGAAAAAGTTTCTACAAATTCTCCTTTATGAACCGGATTCTTCTATACTTGTAAAGAATACATCTTTTAAGTATGTCCTTTCATTTGGATAGCATCCCTCACAACAAAGGGAAAAAGAGATCATCTGCTTTATCCTACATTCTGCTTAAGTGGGATCTGTGGCATAAAAATGCAGTTATCCCGAAAAAAAAAAAAAAAAAAAAGTTTCCTTAATTTATTATAAACTTGATCAAATTGAACACCATTTCAAGTGACACAAGTTTCTAAACCTTAGGGTGCCAATTGGCTTGTTGGTAAAGCCTGTCTGTTATTGCAGAGACATGGGATTGAAACCCTCATTCACCAGGAATTGGGGGTTTCATGATTAGGGAGGCCGCCTACCCCCCAACCCCACCTCAGTTATGTAACCCATTTACCTACTAAATGAAAAATGTTTTTGTCTACAAAAATGTAGAATGCATGAATTGATAATACAACTAGTAAGTATAAATAGAAACTTACTCAATATAGGCCATTTCTGCAGCATCACCAACTCGTATTCGAGTTCGAAGTAGCCTTGTATACCCACCTGCTCTGTCTCTGTTGACACAATATAGCATACCTATGCTTACAAAGGCTATAAAAATACTAAAGATGGACAACTTGATTGCTGGAAGAATTACTTGTAGCGATATGCCAGTTCAGTAAATAGCTTGTGAAGGACATCATCCCCCCGCACAAAAGCAGCAGCACACCTGGCAGCACAAAGAGAACCCTACAGTAAATGGAAGAGGAAAATAAGCAGATGTCTTATTGATGAGTGCAAACTTTCTATTTGAAGCAGGTGAATGACAAATTTTAGTGAGAGTCCCACTACAATTTTTAAAGTAACCATAAACCAGGGCTAATACCAAAAATATCCAAGTTAGGGTCTTCAAAAAGAAAAGGGAAGCTATTACATTGTTTTCAAATTGATGTCTGTTTCTTACTCCCAGGGGTTGAGGCCTTGGTCAATTTGATCAGAGAAGTGAAAATGTCGGAATCCATGCTGAGCACTGCATTCCACTAGATTCAGAAAATGATGAACTCAGGGCTAATAGCCTAGCCAAGAAAGGTAGGAGGTGGCCTTAGTCACTTTGTTTGGGTTCTTTTCCAGCATATGGGTTATACTTGTATTGTTTGGTTTATTTCTTTAGACTCCTTTTTTTAGCCTTGCCAGCCCAGGATCCCTTTCTTGCTCCAAGGCCCTTTGTATTCTTCCTACTTTTCTTCCCATTTCAATATATCTTTTCTACTATCAATTATCAATAGAACAAAAAAAAATAACCACAATCATCATTTCCATGAGGGTAAACCTGGAGCACATTAGAGGCAAACATTCGACAACCTTTTGAAAAGGTCCCTAACCACAGAGGGGGAAGGGGGAGGGGGGGGTATTCCCAACACAATGTGCCCTCTACCACACCATTAGCAAGCCTGTGAGCCTGTCTACTAGAGCATTTCTCATCCAGAAAACCATGTGAATCAGATGCTCACGGTTTGATAATAATGATTAAACATTCAGGGAATCCCCTAACTAGTCTTTATCCATCCAAAGGGTGTTTTTGAGTCAACCTCCTCATTCTTCACCCTCGCAAATCCCAAAGCAACTGCAGTGACCCCTGAAAGTTTCATTTCTAATCACATTATCACAGCTTATTTGGCCCTGAGAAGACTAATGTGGTTCTCTCTTGCCTCTGAAATCCCAAAACACAAAGAGAACATCAATCAAAGTTCTTCAGACTTGAGAGTTGAGACTGTGCCACTTGCAGAAATATTTTTCTTTTTGTTTCTTTCTTCTTTTTGGGGGTGGGGGTGTAGGGCATAAAAGCCTGCTTCATCTATGCATCAAAGTCCATGCAATGATCTTATCCACTTAAAAGCCCCGAAACTCATCTCTGGCCAAAGATGCAATAAGCAGCCTTTGCAGTAATCAAATCCAAAATCACCTCTGGGGGGCTTCTAATTGATGAAGATGGTATTCAGTTACTCCCAGTCCCAGAAGGTTCATAACACTGCTGCATGTGTACATCTCCACATTATGTTCCCCCCCTTGGAGGGCATAGGATACTGGGTTTGAACAAGTTCAAGATATCAATATGGGGTCATCAATGGGACGAAAAAAATGGCAGAAGCACTTCCAAATCTTCAATGAAAAATCACAAGAGATGAAAAGAAGATGGATGGCATTTACCACTAGCATCACATAGATTGCAGAAGTGAGGATTTAATGTGTTACTATCCATGTACACCACCTCCTAACAAAGCAATCTTATGTTTGGTTTGACAGGATCAATACATACAGATTTACCTGGAAAATGCTAGGGAATTACAGTCTTTGCATCAAGAGAAAGGAAGAATGTAAAAATACTCCAGGGGGTCTAAGAGTTGAAATTCATATTCATATCTACAGGGTCAAGGAACACATAACTTAAAAGATCAAGGAGAACGATGGAGTCAACAATCTCATGATCTCTCAACCTCTACAAAAACCAAAATTTCAAGAGATGCCCAACAAAGACAAAGAAGCAATACATGAAATAAATAAGATTTTTAAGTAGGTAATGGATAAAGCCATTCAGAAAAAGAGGATGTGGTCATGTTGTAAATGTACAATGAATACATATGAATAATGCCATTCTAATTGATATAAAAGTAGGAAAAACTAGGATTACTAAATTCTAGCATAATGGAGAACCAGAAATAGACAATCAATTCCTCTTCCCTGATTAGAACCAGATCAGAGTACCTCTTGATTTTGAACATATGACCCCTGCATGGGCTCCAAGCCTCCAACAAATAGCAAAATGAGTCAAGTTTGAAAAGATATGTCCCTTTTTGTTAAGACCCTTCAAAGTCCTTGCATCAATAAGAGATGAAAGACTCCTGGAAGGCTGGAACAATCCAATTCTATTATAGCCCATTAAGCTTGACTAAATGGAGTGAATCCTCGAGGTAACATTCCTAAGGAAGAAGTTGATGTGATACCAATCCTTCCTTTGTCTGGAATATGGAGCATAGATTATCCAACTCTCTACCACTTGAAATTAAATTGTTAATAGCAACAGTTTTGTCAAGGTCAACCTATTAAATTGTTAATAGGAATTATTCTTGGGCTACGCTATAAATATGGCTCCTTTGTTCTTAGGCTACTGGACAAGGTGAAGGTCCTTCTTGTAAAGTAGCATACAGAAACGGCAATGGAACACAAAAGGACCATCAAAGGCTAGATGATAAGAAATGAAGCCACTCATCTCCTTCAACTAATTTGATCTCTAACACTAAACTAAAGTCCTCAGATTGTCCATAGAAATTGTGTGCAAAGAAATTCCTTTGTATCTTTTTACGAAAATTGTGTAAATTGAAGGCGGTTAGAAGCCTTAAAAATATACACGTGTCAAGTACAGACGACAAGCTTTACTGTTTCCAACATTCGACCCTGACCAACGTTCATGGATCCACCCTTCAGCTAATCAAGGGAGGGCTTATCCTCCTAAAGGTTATAAACCTTTTCAATTAAGAATCCTAATTCGATCTACCATTAAATTTTAATTGTAAAATGACCAACCAAATCATGCTCTATTGTGTTTTAATGAGAGAAAAAAATAAATAAATAAATAAATAATTAAAATAAAATATATAGTGCACAAACCTCCTTCCCAAGCTGCACCATGTTATCAGCAAGTCGCCTAATTTCTTTCGCCTGAAACGAATAGAAACCATCATAAGTATTGCTCAATCAAGCTCCCATACCGGCATGAAAGAAGATAAAACCTAGAAAAGCCATAAAGCTTCCAAATAAAGAACGTACTTTTGCAACCGTAGTTTCGATACGTTCATGTTTTACCAGCTGCGAAACCATTGTCCTACACAAATACTCAAAACCAGAAGTCTCAACATTCCACTAAAAAAAAAACTAACTTGAGATCCAAAGGATCAAACTGAACATTAATCGAATTTTATGTGATTGAAGACTAATCAAACCTGAGCATCGACATTCGATGCCCCGTAGGGCGGCCGAGCTTTCGGAACTTCGTCATGGCTAAAGAGAAGAATGAAATGAAGTTACAGACGAGACCAAGCAAATGCAAAACCCCTGCCACTAGGGGTTTGGGGGCACAAGAAACGGAGCCGGTCAGCGAAAATAAGCCGGTCGGGTTAGACTGGTCCGTTGTGGGTCGAGTAGGACATGAAAGTGAAACAAATATGGAGGCAGTTAAATAACGGATTTGGATTGGTCAGCGGTTCGACTCCGGTTCGGTTTTCTACTGGTAATTTCATTTCTCAATTGAAGTAAAGAACGAAGCTTTTTTCTTTATTCTACAGTCGCTTGCTTCCTTCTTGTTGGTAGCGGATCTAAACTCCTTGGAAGGCAGCAGAAGAAGGGAGGGAGGGAAACCCTAACGCTAGACTGCAGGCTCAATTTGATTACAAAGTAGGTGGAGGAAGAGACAGCAGCAGAAGAAAAGATGCTGGTTCTGATTTCTGCCTTAGGAAATTATATCACGCAAATGTTGCAGAACGTTTCAAGTATGAATGAATTCTGTGATAGAGTGAGTCGTTGATGGTATGACAGCAATTTTCTTGGCGTTAGAATATCGACCTGTTATTAGATACCAGCGAACCTTTGATGTTGCCAAAAAGGAATGCAGAGGAAATAGTAGTAACCAGTAAGGAAACTATGTAGAGACATGAAATAGAGGAATATGGTCTCTTTTTGTTTCAGAGTAACAGAATTTTCTCCTCTTTTGTTAGTCATTGATAGGAGAGACAGAGCTGTTAGCTCTTTTTGTTCTTCTTTATAAAGAGGTAGAACCTTGGCCAATGGCCATATATGTTTTAAATTTGAAATTGATGGATAATAATCCACTGAGCTTCTTTACAGGCGATGGTCCATGAGTTGATCGGCATTAATGAAAATAAAGCGCGCCTCAAAGTTCCGGAAGACTTGGCCAAATTTGTTGACAACTACCTGGAATAGTAAATACAGAAAGATTCATGTTATGATGGTTAGAAATAGGCAAGATAGTTGAAGAGGGAATTAAAGCTGTCACAAACAGAACAAGAGTTGGCCTGCAATGGCAGATAAGTTTCAGCCTTTGAGGTAATTTATTAACTGAAGTATCATATATTGATCTTCATTTCATTTTGATGTGCCGTATCTGCTTAATACAGGTAAAATGAAGCTTTAACCTGTTGTGTGGATTGGAGGTATACTGGTTACCCCACACCCTGATTCCATGAAATTGATCAAAATCCTGCCTATTGGAAGAGATTAAGCCCTTAACACTCACAATTAAGATATCCAAGAGAAAATGATCATTACCATGAAAATCGTCTCATGAGTTTCTTTAACAGAGTTAGATAATCTCCAAGGAGTGCAGTTCCTACTAGAAACCTGTCCAATAATGTTTTCTAGTTGGTCTTTGAACGTCCATGATTGAACAGTTTGTTATGTGCCTTAGGAGAACTCACCCCTAAAAGCTAGCTGTTAGAGGGAGGGAACCCAAGCACATATATACCCCACAACAGCATCCCGTTCTACCGATGTGGGATACCTCACATTAGCATCCCATACTACCAACATGGGACAAATGGATCGTAACACAGTTCTCGTAGTTGGTTTTGAATAAGGGTATCTTCATCTTTTCAGGACAATTTCTAAGTGGAGTTTAAATTAGCAACAAAAAAAAAAGTAAGGCATTATTTCTTGGACACTATTAAACATGGAGGCATCTCTTGATGCTGAACTTGTTTGAGGTGGCTCGACAAGGAGTTGTTTAATGCATTACTCTGTTTGGTGTAACTTACAATTTTAATGGCCAATACCGAAAGACATGTTACCTGGGCCTGAGGTTAGATTACCAATTTTCCATTAATGTTGCATTGGATGTTAGCTAGCCATTACAGACCATCATTGAGATATACAGAAGGACTAGGTTTCCAGAGTGGTTGATGAACAAGTGTCCTGTTGGACATATTTAACAGCAAAGTTGATATGGATAGTAAACAATATGGATGCGCACTAGAATAAGTCCACTTCAAACTGATTCTATTATGTCTTGATCTTGAAGATATGATAATATCAGTAAGGAATAAATGTATAAAAGATGAATCTTAATAAAGTCAGCCCTTTGTGAGAATCGTAAACCTTAATGGGTTAATCTAGTACTTTTTGTTTATACCAAAATCTGGTGAGGCTTTGGCTTTAAATATCAAGGTTTGTACATCATGTTTCCAGAGTTCCTAGTGTTACTTTACAGTTTACAACTTTGCCTTATAGAAGATAGTTCACAAATGAAGCTACTTTTAACCAGAGCAATGCAGCATCATTGGCCTTGTCCATCACAAGGATGCCAAACTACAAAGAGCACAAACATAAAAGGAATTGTTTGCACGTACAAGGAGTTAAGGGGGGCCTTTGGTTGTCTGTAAGGGATTTTGGAGGTCTGTGATGGCCACGACTGTGACACTAGCATCCACCTTTTGACCAAGTATGATCATAACTGCAACAACTTAAAGATGTGACTGAGGCCTAGGGGGCCTTTGGTTGTCTGTAGGGGATTTTGGCCAAGGCACTTGCATCAGTTAACCATACAGCTCCCTGAATCAGAGTTGTATCAGCCAATGTCCTAAAACAAGGCGATTTTTTAAGTTAGGAAACTGAAATTGGTACTTTGATTCAGTAGGCCATTATATATTTTTCCATGGTCACAAGTCACAAGATGGGTTTCTGTCAATCTAAATTATGTGGGTCAGTAAATACAGGTTCCTGAAGGACATGAAGAAACTTGAAGAACAGTTCAATCCAGCACAAAGAATGCAGTTTGAAGTTTTCATCCCACATCTAATGTCTTGAGAACCTTTGCGGTGTCTTTATTACTATGCTGTTATTTAATTGTTTTTATAAAGCATGCATGAAACTGAAAACTGGACAAATTCTCCTGGATACAACAAAAGAACAGTCCACTTTGATTCAGGACACGACCAAATTCACTGACCTACGTCTGAAAATGATCAGTGGGTTTTGATTCATTGATTATTTGTGCTGAAGCCCGTTTTTTGGTAATGTAAAAAAAAATCGTAAACATCAAGTTTTCTACATGACCAAATAATTATCTTTACTATTTTTCCTTTTATATGTAATCTTTTAATTGAAGAATTCTTGTCTTTGAAGCTTTCAGATGCGTTTTGTAATAATTTGTGCATTCTACATGGGCAAAGCTGGCTATTGGGATTTAATAGTAAAATGTTTCTGTGTTTACTTCTCAATGGAAAATCCTACTGAATTCTTAGGCAAATATTGAGAATTTTAATACGACATTTATCATCATAGGTATTACCTTTATTTACTTACTGCCATGTTTTGTGCTGTTTCGTATAATCGTTTAACAGAATGATGGAGTAAACAAATGAAAACATGCTCAATACGCTTTGCCCCCCGAAAATGTTTTCTTTCAAAATTTAAGACCTACTTCTAATCAAAGGGGGGAGATCAGTTGAGACAGCATTAGTTCAGCCCGAAGGCTCTTACCCACTTCGCACAAGGACTCAGTCCCATGTCTCCAGCCCTTACCAGCTAGGCTGGCTATGGAGTCTGAAACTTGCTGTAACCTTTTAATAATTTAATTCCATGCAAGGAATTTGTAAGTTACTACCGTAAGGAGAGAAGACAGCAATATTACATTTTGGGCCCATTTATAAGTCTGAGCATATTCATTTCGCATTTCGTGGAATTGAGCTGATGGAGTTAAATTCCATCTTAAGAGTTGAGGCTATGGAGGTCAACAGCTTTCAGAGTTCAAAATCAATGATTTGACTCAGCAATTCGAAGAATGGGGTACTTTTGTTGGGAGATGGGACTCTGAATTAGAGCTGCGAACGAATCGAATATTGGTAGATGTAAAGTTGCTTTGTTTATAATCAAGCTAGTGGAACTTGTGTGATGCAAAATTTTTGTTAAGTGAAAACTAAATAATACAAACACACGATAGTATACAGTATACAGTTGTTTTATATTTTAACATTTTAAATAATTAATAATTATTTATATTTTATATATTACTTTTAATAATTTTTTTACAATACAAAAATAACGATTATTTACTTTAGCTAGGGTTGTTCATCAAACCAATAAAACCAACCAACCCAATCCAACTCAGCCCAAGTTGGTCGGTTTCTAGTATTTCTGATCGGCATTGGTTCAACAATTTTTCAACCCAACCAGATTAGATCAATTCTGGTTTGGCTATTTGTAAACCGACCAAAACCAAATTGACTTGACCATAGATATATATTAATATTTTTATATTTTAAATATATTTTTTTAATAAGGGAAAGTAAAAATTTTCCCATATTTCCTAGTCTAAAATATTTTATATCGTAAATTTAGTTTTTAGTAATATCATTGTAATTTTTTAAATTTAAATTTAATTTTTTAAGTTTGAATATTTTGAACCGATCAACCAAACCAAAAATCAACCCAAACTAATACAACCTAACTACCTGAGTTGCAGGGGCGGAACTAGGGTTTTATGTTAGGGGGGTCAAATACTAATGAACATAGATTAAGGGATCCAAAAGTTACTAAAACAAGGGTGAGGGGTCAAATTATACGTGAGCCATCAATAGGGATTGTGGGGATTTTCAAAGCATAAGAGGGCCATCTCTCCCCTCTGCCCCTACTAAGTTGGCCAATTTTCACTAATGGCCAGTCAGTTTCAAGTGACCAACTCCGCAACCTAACCAGTTAGATTTGATTTTGCAAACAACTTGCAACCAAACCGAACCAACCTATGAACACTCCTAATTTTAGATAAATTAATAATCTAATCTCTAATAAATAAAAATAGTTTAATCTCCAATAATTATTCAAAATTTTATATTAAATGACAACACAAAAATAGATTTATAGATAATTATTGAAAATATATTTAGTACAAAAGCAATAAATATTTATTGAAAATACAATACATATTAATTATAGTATATATAAATATATCATAAATATAGATTACGATTTAAAAATTATTACTAACAAATATTAATTTTTCTAAAAGTTATTTTCTAGAATTATTAATTGATACAAGTGAAATTAGTTATTTACAATATTATTTAGTTATTTAAATTTTAAAATATTAAGTATTTATTGAATTTCATAATCCGTAAAATTATAATTTATACTATTATTACATTATTTCGTTTTTAATTTCGTAAAATATTAAATTATTATTAATTTGAATGTTATGAAATCTATTATAACTATTTTTCTACTTTTAATAAATTTTTAATTTATTACATAATTTCGTTATTTTAACTATTTAAGGTTTAGTTACATTAAATATTTTGTTATTTAAAATATTTAGTTATTTAAATATTTAAATAATATGTAACATATTTAAAATTTTTCATTATTTGAATTTATTTATTTTAAAGTTATTACATAATATTAAATATTTTGTTATATAATCACTTATATATTTTTAATGTTTTGTCATTTAAGATATTTAGTTATTGACATATTTAAATAAGATTTAATTTTTAATGTTAAATTTTTATATTGGAATAAAATTTAAATTGAATAATCTGTAAAATTATAATTTATACTGTTAGTACATAATTTTGTGATGAATTTTGTAAAAATATAAAATTATTAAGAATACGAATATTATTAAATCTATTATAATTATTTTTATATTTTTAAAAAATATTTTAAAGTTATTATATAATTTTGTTATATAAAAAGTGAGAGAGAGGATAAATAGGAATTAGAGATAATTTAGAAGAAAGTAGGGGATAGTGGTGCCACTTGGCTAGACACTAAAAATGCAAATCCCTCTTTCTTTATCTATTGGTTATTAGAGATAATTTAGCCTATGTTGTTTCCTTATTCACGGGCAATTAAGTGGAATTAAAAAAATAAAAAATAAAAAATAAAATTAGGAGAATGTGGAACAAGGAGAGGCATAGTGACGTGGACAACCTTGCTTTATATATATAGAATAGGTATGAATCGGACTATATGTTTCGGATATATTTGGATTAGAATTGAATATTAAATAGAAGAAATAAACTAAGGGTAAAAGACTTTAATTTATAAAAATACCATGAGTTCTAATAAATTGACTTAAGTGTACCCTTAGTTTTTTTAAAGACTTAAATATATCTTGTGAGCTGACCCCACTGGACATAAACATCTTACATCAATGAAAATCACATATGAATTCATTTAAAAATTTTAAATTCCTATAATGCCCTTCTAGATAGAAAACATGAGAAGTAAGGTGGAAGAAGAAGAAGAAGAGCGTGGGAGGAGAGAAAACAAAAAAAAAGAATATTAAGTATTGGTGAAAATAGTAGTGAGGTGTAGACCATTTCCCTGATTTCAGGAATCCTTGATATATGAATGTTTAGAAGAACAGGAAAAAAAAGGTCAGAGTTGGAGATAAGATGGAGTCACAAATAGAAATGAACAAAAATTCAATGCTATCTCCTTTTGTGAGCATTCCTACATTTCTTTGTTTATTTCTGTATTTTTTTTTCATCTTTGTTGTGTTTTAGCGTTTTTACCCATATGCTCATTGCTCACATGAGTTTGAAAAATTCAGGGCATATTTTGAAAATTTGAAAGAAAATATGAGGTGAAAAATCACAAGGTATATTTAAGTCTTTTTGAAAAACTTCAAATATATTTAAGTCAATTTATGAAAATTTGGGGTATATTTAAGTCTTTTACCCATAAATTAAACTACAAATTATCAAAATATTATTTATTATTAATAAA
The DNA here is from genome assembly GCF_055504915.1 of Nelumbo nucifera. Classification (NCBI taxonomy): domain Eukaryota; kingdom Viridiplantae; phylum Streptophyta; class Magnoliopsida; order Proteales; family Nelumbonaceae; genus Nelumbo; species Nelumbo nucifera. The sequence goes on from NC_142649.1 coordinate 88,964,221, forward strand.
ATTAACTAAAAGTAGCTTTAATATTATATTTTAAGAACAAATTAAATTGAAAATTACTGGTATGAAACTTGAATGTATGACAATTTAATGAAAATACAACATTCAGATCAACTTTATTGATAGATATATGAGCATATATATTAAATAGTATCAAATCGGATTATAAACAGATCGAATTTGGATCATCCTTAATATGATCGAATTCGAATTTGGACAATCAGATTCCATTTGCAGCCTATCTAAACTATAAATTATTTGTTTGGAGTGATAAAATTTCATCACGAAACCTTAAGTTATAACAATCTCATACTGTTTGCATCCCTATCTGAACTACAAATTATTTGCTTGGAGTAATATATATCTAAATTAAAAGAGAAAAAAAAAAGCATTTCTTTGGTAAAATTTCATCACAAAACCTAACATTGTATATTGATAGGTGTTCGCCATTGTGAACGGTTCTATTTTGGAAAACAAAAAGTAGCCACATCAGCAAAAAGGAATTTGATTTGGCTGATGTGGCAATTGTTTTTATTTTCAAAAGCAAAACCATACATATTGGCGAAAACACCCTAAAAAGGTTCGGTTCAGAGTCAATAAAGAAAACAAGGGTCGTTATCTACAGGGAATATTTAAATGTCACACTCCATGGCCATGCCATGCTGTGATGTTTCTCCATCATTAGCCTTGTGCTTTACATCTACTCTTGTAGGATAAAGTTGAGGAATCTTCCCTTAGATTTTATTTTTCAGTGCTACCATTGTCATGTTTTGGCCTAAGTTCTACTTTCTAGGACCTCACTGTTTGTTTTGGTCTCCCAAACAGTGATGCTAAAAGGATAGGTAGTTGGCTTCCTTCTTTCTCTCTCTCTCCCTCTCCCCTTGAGTGCATAATGAAGATTCCCAGAAGCCAATGAATTTTGACAAGGAGACATGACCCATGAAGGTTATCCAGTTCACCCCTCCCAAGACCCTAGATATAGTTGGGACCAACATTTTGTGATAAACTGGTGTGGTAATGGCCTATTTTAGCCACTTCTCAGTCTCTACTAGATTAAGGCCCGTTTAGTTCACAGGAATAGGGGTCTGTAATTGGATCAAATTGGTTATTCCAGTTTCAACTATTTGGTTGGGTGGAATCGGAATCCCATTCTCATTTCTTCTGGAATGACATTTTTTTATTTGAGGGAATAGGCATTTACTGCTTCTTTCTTAGGAATGAAATCCTATTCCTATTGATTCCAAATCCCATTCTCATTCCTGTCTGAACCAAACAGACCACGGGAATAGACTATTCTGATTCAAAAAAATTTTGATTCCAATTCTGACTGCAAACCAAACAGACCCTAAGATAATATGGAAGTAATTCCACAAAGAGATAGAGTCTTTAGGGGGTTTGCTCAAATATGTATGATTTTATTTTTCAAAAGAAAAATTGTCATATCAGCAAAATCAGACTTAAAGCCCGTCCACATCCTCTGAATAAGTGGAAAAATTACAAGTTATGGGGACCCAGGCCGATTTATAGTGGTCTCATATGCAAGTTTCATCATCGGCTAATGAGAAGGCTCCACCGCCAACATTTAGTGCCAGTCCTAAACCTCTGACTTTAGGACATGTGACAAGTTATGGGGCCCAATGGTTCATGTGGATCAGTGGGTAACAAAGAAGCCCACGTCCGAAAAAGAATTTATCTGATTGGCAAAAGTGTTTTTGTATATAACCAACATGAAATGTAAGGTAGAACTTGAATAGATAGAAATGGAATATAATTGTCAAATTGGTTTTGCTTGATATTGATATAGGTTGTGTCTTAGTTGGGATACATAAAATGGCAATGGGCTCCAATATTCTGTCAAGGAACAATGAATGATTCCTTTGTTTTATTTCCCTTCCTCAATGAACTACATGAATATGTAGTTTAAGGTATATATTGTATTTTAATAATAAATTATTTGAAAATGCATATCATTGTTTGCTGAGGGTTTATTATTCAAGGACCAAGTTGCCACTTTTCCTACAACTTGAAAAAATAATGAAAAATCATCTAGATGAAGGATTTTGTTTTGCTTTCTCTCTCTCTCATATAGGGTACCATAGAATAATTCATGATTGCATTATTGATACATATTAGTCACAAACCCTCATGAGAACAACTGATAGTTTTTTTGTCAAACTCAGAAAGGTGGCTCTCTTCTTGCCACAAGCCAAAATGTTTTTGGTTTTGAATAATGGATATATGGAACTAAAACTATAGAGATTCCATATGGTAAATAGAGGATTGAGTAAAAGTGCAATCTTTAATATTCAAAAGTCTGGACACATTCCTTGATCCACTACAATAATAGCATAAGAAAGCAAATATATATTTTTGCAGCATTGTGGTAGCTTCTTTTTGATAGGCTAATGCACTATCATGGCTTATTTTCTATGTTTGTATCAGAACCATGCATTTGAATCCAATTTCTCTTTTGATATTTCCACATCAATATTTAATTTTTAATGATGTCAAACTTTATGTGGGTATCAAGTTAGAAGAGACCTTTCTTTGGTAATATCATTTTTCATAAAAGGGTTGTCCTTTAAATAGAAAATTAATAATTCAAAGCAATTTGGGGTGTAAAATTAAACCAAATTGATCTTCTGGGTGCTTGTCTGAAACCAAATATAAATACATACATAAATATTTATATAATGATTAAGAATTCAGTATGTGTAATTTTGCTTGCTAAAATAAATTAATGATCTATATTAAAATGCATTGCATACAATTGTAACATCATAGGATCATTACACACTAAACAAAGGGAGAAGTGGGAAACACACATGTAATACTCTTTTTTAGAAAGAAAAATGTTAGATATCAATGTCTTGAGGTAAAGAGCATTTAGTTAAAGGCAATGTTCAAAATATCGAGACACCCTGATACACCAGAATATGTATACTAAGCTGCATTTGGAAATAATGCAAATGGAGTGTAAATCCTGGTTCAGGGTAAATTTGCACTTTGGTTCATTATTGCTTGTGCTTGGCAACATTACATTTATGCATTGGCAAATGACAAACCAATGCATATTTACATTGATAATAAGATATAAAAGTGCATCAATAAAAAAGAAGTAAATTTGCGTTCAAGTGGGCTTTTGTTAAAAAAGAAAAGCATATGCTTTATTGAAGTTTGTGTGGTAAGAAGGTAAATTTGTCAGTGCAAAACTAACCCAAATTTACAATTTATATAAACCGTTTTACACTCTAAATATTTGCATTCACACTTATTTGCATTGTTTCTAAACGCAGCCTATGGGGTTTGAATAACATATTACCTTTTATTATTATTATTATTATTTTCAAATTTTTTTAAGGGCCAACCTTAGGAAGGCCTACCTTTGAAAAATTTTAAGGGGGTATTCGACAACATGGTTGGTTTAAATTAAAACAACCCCCTACAATTTTAAAAAACTTGATATTTCACATATTGAAGCGAGGCCAATATGCATTCGTCCCAATATGTGATGTTGAACCTTTGATTAAAGGTAATTTTAATTTTTGATTTAGATATATAAAGAAATATCAAATATCCATAACATGAAAATTATACTGCACAAATGAATCTTTCAACAAGAAAAGGCTAAATTATAATTGAAAATTCTGATATTGTATCTCTGCAAAAAAAAAAAAATTGTTCATACTCCTCTGATAACTCAAGAACACACACCAAACCTCTGCAATATTTCAAGGCACTTGAAAACCTTTCACCAATAGCATAAAAACATCAACCCAAAGTCTTCAAAATTGATGAACTACTGGTAGTCCTAATGAATTCCCCAATTGCAATCAAACCTTAGCATTAGCATGTCAGCCCACGAAAATTTCACATGGTCAAGGATCAATTTTTGAAGTGATTACGTTCGGGCCTACAGAAAACAAAACAACAAAGGAAGGAGTCTTTTTGGTAGCTCATCAGGGGATTAAAAGCTGTTCAATAACACAAGAACATTCGTCATTTTGTTGTTTTATGTCTTGTACTGCAGGTTCCGAGTACCAGGTTATCATCAAACTTGGACCCTACAAGACTTGTCTTGGTCCGATGAGTGCTGTATCTAGACCCATCTTGTGCCTTTGGTTCCACAACTCAAATTCAAATAAAATGCTTGGTTGCCTCAAGTTGTCAAATAGGCCTGGTCCAATGCCGCTCTCTCCTGAACCTGCCAAATTTAGTGGCCATGGCCCATTGGACCAGATCATGCTTATCTAGGGATTATATGAATACTTCCATTAATGCGGCACTGGCATAATGGAGGCGCTAACTTATCTTGTTGGTCCTTTATTTATCCTTTTTGTTTTGTTCGTTTATTTATTTGTTTGGGGGTGAGAGGACCTATTATGCTCGGCTCTTGATCTTTACATCTAAATCCTTAAATCTTAAATCTTAAACCCTATATCTCAAACCTTATACCCTAAATTCTAAACTCTATACCCTTAAATTCTAACATTTAAGTGAAAAATGCTAGGAAATAATATTTTTAGCGATTTGGGTACTTTTCTGTTATTGGTAGACAGAAATTAGGGTTTGGGTTCCCATAACTTGCCACTTGTAAAAGGGATCAAGACCCAGACCCACTATTCAGTAATCGCATAGTGGAAGTTAGGTGGGCCAAGAATGAGCTTGGACATAGAAAGGTTTACAACAACACACAGAAATCTGGCCCTTGCTTGTGTTCATAAAACACATCCTAATTATGATTAATAGAGAATATTGTTTCCAGCACCCTCAATCCTTATACAAGTCTCTATGTTAAGATCCATTTGCCCCACATTGGTAGTATAGGATGTTAATTAATGTGAGATATCACATTGGTAGAATGAGATATTGTTATAGGGTATATATTCGCTTGGGTTCCCTCCCTCTAACAGTAGGCTTTTAGGGGCGAATTCTCCTATGGCATGTAATAAAACTTTTTCTTCTACAAGATAACAGTTTGTAATCAGTTTTACAAACCCTAGATCCACAAGGAGAACGACAAGAAAGTCAGAGAAAATTGTGCTGTGCTCAATTCATTGAATTCGGGCTTATACAATTAATGGTCTATTTATAGGCAATGCCTAGCTTTAAATATGCCACAGAGACAAAGATATAAAACTTACCATAAAAGGGAAGTTTTAATAAATAAAAAACCCATTTTTGAATGTTAAAATGATGGAAATTGGGTCCGAAAACCACAAAAAAAAATGAATCCCTTCAATCAATTTCTAACATGTAATGCTTATGCAATGATCATTTTGACATATGATATGTCAACAATGGACACCCATAAAAAAAGTTATGGCTCTTTGAAATTTAGTATCACTTTTGACATCTTTTCTTTTTATTGGGCTTCTAAAAACCTGTTCTACGTCACATAACATCATTAGATCAAAATTTGGTTTAATAATTTGTGTTTTGGACTTGGGTTCACAGGCTTGTTTGTGCATCCTTTTCAATTCATACACCACTACCCAAATCAATATTGTCATTTACACAGTATTGCTCTGTCAAGAATCTCCTTCTGCAAATAATGGCCACCTACTTAATCAGTCTCCATCTGGGGAAGTGCAATATATGGTAGCCTAGTGCGTACTGCTACTCTGCAAGTAAAAAAGGGAAAACGCCATAATCAATGGAACTTCTAAAGATTTCCCCCTTTGTAGACCTTTTCACATCCCATCGAACTAGAAATTCTACCTTGTGTAGTCTCCATTTTCAAGTAATGAAGCTGGCCTAGTGGTAAAAGATATCACCTCTACCAGTTCCTTCTTTGGTGCCAAATTCATCTCAAAATTCTCTTCATTATTTCCTTACCCAAATCCCAACAAACCTTCTTCAATTGGCATTTAGCTAGGAGTTAAACTTGTTTCTTAAATTAATCCTTCAGTTTCAGCCCAAGAGAGACCAAACTCTTACCGTGTTGCATGCTCCACAGTACAAGTACTGCACCCATTTGTACTACCAGTTGATTAGATGTAGAGTCAGTAAAATTAGATAAACCCCACCAGGCCACCACCCTATTAGAGTATTAGCTGCTTTTTTTCTTTTTTTAAGCTATAAGCTTGGACCCAGAGGTGTGAAAAAAGGGTGGCATTCTATAGGTTGACAAGTAGTTCTTATTTAATAGGTTTTCTCATGTCCTAAGCATAATTCAGTTGACAATTAAGTAATTTATTTAAATCGATTATTTAAAGAAAATACTGTTCAAGCAATTATAATTGATTCACATGACTGTGTAAGGATGTTTTGATAGTTAAAAAGGCCATAGAGTTGTTAAACTAATGCTGTAGATGAAGAAAAGCCAGGAGGGAAAGCTTGTATCAACTGTGAAAGACAAGGCCAAATTCACAGCTTTCCATCTTTCACTGTCTGGGCTGATTCAAGAGAAAGGGAGGGGGGGGGGGGGGGGTTCCTTCTCAGAACCTAAAGTAAATAGCTAGGTGAAATTGATTGTGGCAACATCGACAGCATTATAAAATATAAAATTTCAGCACTCCCCTTGTTTTGTTTGTGCCACTAGTTTTGGGATTGCTGGATTTGCTTTCTTTCTCTTTCATGCATTGGCTTTTAGTTTGCTTTCTATTCCAGAATAGGATATAGTGAGTAATTAAAATAATGTGAACAGTATCTATCTTTGTCCATAGGAGCTGTTGAGGCTCTAGCCACAGGGGTCCCTGCCACATAAAAGGGATGACGTGGCAAATGTAAACCACCTATTTGATAAGGGATCTTCCTGACCAGTCATTGAGCAATTGTTATTTTCCAGCTTAGTCCTCAGTCCCTTATCATGCTTTATCAGTCTGGTAAAAAAAATTGGGTATGGGCCCAGAGGGCCTAAAAATGGCCTAGGACCACATAGCTTTCCATGTATTTCATAGTCAAGTGATTGGCACCCCCATTGAATAATCCAGTCATAAAATGATTAATTAGGCTAAGTTCATTGTTGGAAGCTATATGATCCTGAATGTCTGTTGGGATGTTATAAGTCTTTATCCTATGAATAGATCACACTTGGCAAGAAGAAAGGACCAGAACACAACAAGGGACCCTCACTTGCAATGGAGCTTTTTTAAGTTTTAACCATTGGGTTAGGGTTACATGGAACTTATGCCGACATAGTCTTGACTTATCTAAAGTGTCAACTCATGGAAGAGGCTCATTACTGAATCAAAAAGTAACAGAAAATTTTGTAAATCTGTATGGATTGCAGAGTAGTGATCTGAGTTTTGTCAAATGGAAAGAGGAAAAGGAGCGGAACCCATTTAAAGAACGAACTCAGTTGCCTTTCCTCTTCCCAGTTTTCTATTCCTTGGATCTGGCAATGGGATCTACCTACAACTGCTGATCAACAATTGTACAAGGAATGATTTTTAATACCATTGATACCTTCAGTAATAGAAGGTTGGAATATCACATCAACGTAGATATACTACAAAACTAACGAATATAAAATAGTATTTGATTTAAATAACAAAATAACTAAAACTCCATTAAAGTATACAGATTTCACTTGGGTGGTTTGATCTTTTTTGATGTTTTCTTTTCCATCTGCATTAATTGCAAATTTAGCAAAGCTTTTAGGAGGAAGGACCATGTAGAAGAAAAAGCAATACATTCATTGCTGTAATCAATTCCTCAATACAAAAAAGTGAAGTCTCACAACTCAATAACAAAAAAGAAAGATCCTTCAATGACCAGAAAAATGAAACAAAACTGAGAACAATCTGTTCCTCTTCCTCAAGCTAGATTTAGCAGCAATCTATGCTCGTTTTGGAAAATTGGCTAGACAAGCCAGACCTACTACCCAAATCTCTTCTCTTAGGCTTCACAGCCGGAGGTGCCCATTTGCTGGGTTTGGATGAATGACCACCATTTTTTGCGTCATTGTTAATCCTGCCAAAGTCTCTTTTGGAAGCCATGACGGGAGCAATTGGAATTCTCTGATGCTCTGAGAGCCACTTGGACTGCATGTAGCTGGCTGTCCTCCATGGAGGAATGTGGAGACCGCTCTCTTTTAGTGACTGTTTGGCAGCTGCACAGAGTAGAGAGATTATCTCGTTAAGCTTGCCTTCACTCCCAACAAAGATGGATGGAAGAGTGTCTGAGAGTTGTGCATAAGTTGATGTAGGCCTCGCCAGTTCGAATTGAGATTTGAAATCTATGTCTATTATCAATCTCAATGGGTCACTATTCTCATCCTCCATCATAATATCAATGTACTCGTAATCACCTGTAATTACAATAAAATGGGAAAAAAGATCAAATTTTGAACACAGACCATCCATTCTCAACCCAGAGAGAGAGGGAGAGAGAGAGAGAGAGAGAGAAAGGCACCTCCAGGACAATTGCAGGTGGTAACCCAGGAAGTTTTACAGACAGAAGCATCATAACCATCCATTCTCAACCTCATCACAAGCCACTTCTTCAGATTAGCAACCTTCCCAGCAGCCATATTTCTCATATACTTCAAGACCTTTTCTAGAATGACAATCTCTGAATCTTTGACAGTCCCAAGAATTTCCTAAACCCAAACGAAGTTAGGACGAATCAGACCCAAAAATTAGATCAAGTAAGATGCAGGGATTGAAACAGACAGACCAAGAAAAGAAGTGTCAAGCTATAAGAAGAAAACCTGTAACGTGAGGTATGCGGACTGATGATGAAGTTGCAGGACTTCTTGTCTAGTATAAGAAGTCGATGAAGATGATTCTTCTTCAATGAAATCATAGACCATCTGAACCAGCTGCTCCTCTTCCAAGCTACCCATTTTTCTTCTGTCTCTGTTTTCCTCTTACCCTCCGGAGCAAACTGAATTTTCTGAGGAGCTATTAAGATTCTAGTTCGAGCCTCTGGAGTAAAGGGTCCTTTATATATCTTGGTTTGGTGGTGAAATTACAGTTTCATGATGACAGATGAGATCATAATTGGAGACCTTTAAGAGAGAGAGAGAGATGATTTGTATTGTGAAGCAGTAAATAAAGATTGATGGATTTGTGTGCAGTGTGGAGAATATTTATGGGGATATCCTCATTTGTGCTAATCCCACTTGCAGAAACCAGTTTCAGAATTTTGTTTCCCCAGGGGTTTCGGGAATATCCACCGGTTCCCACGAGATTTACCAAAAATCTGCTTGATCTCATGGTCAGACAGACATATCTACTCATGGGACCCAGCTGCAATGGCACTTGGATTTGGATCTCTATATATAGGAAATTGATGGAACAAGTAGGTTCAATTTCCACCGTGATCAAGGATGTCAATCCGATGGTCTTTGAGAAAAGTATAAAACCCTGCTATTGTATTCTCTTTATTGCATCAAATATCAATTTACTTGACATAATAAAGATTCCAATTACATGGTCCACAGGGTATTACTGCCGTGGGCACAGCCGCATAGAACTCAGGTCTATCCCTTGGACACATCAAGCATTTATATAGATATTGAGCTGGGTCTAGTTGGCAAACCAATGAATGATGGATCAGATTAACACCTGCTTATGTCTCATATGAAACCTGGGCAGCAACAAGAGCAGAGTTGTTTTTAGCAAGCATTTGGGTGTATGGATAAGTGCAGGGTTTTAAAATTTAAAGAGTATCTTCCATCTTGAAATGTGAGCCAGGAAAAAGAAAAAAAAAAAAAACTCATCAAGGGATTGGATCTTTCTGGATAAAATGCAAAACTGTTTCCTGCTCCACTGTAAGCAACAGAATAGAAGTACTCAGTACTCTCTGCTCTGAGAGTGTGAAAAGTACCAATAACAACTAAATATTATCCAAATGAAAGTTTCTAATGTTTTTCCTACCATGAAATACACTAAATTCACTCCTGGGTGCCTTTAGCATTAACCAACAGTTGAAGGCTGTGTTTGAATGGCAGTTGAAATAGTAACGGGCCAATCTGCCCTTTGGGTCCAATTTTGTAGCAGAGAGGAATTCAGGAATCAGGATCAAGCAGATTTAAAGCTGTTCTTAGTTTAACCAGAGTCTGAAATTAAGGGGAGGGTAAATCATTTGAACTACATTCAATTGGGAGAGTGGAATTTAGCTCCCTTTCCGCCCTCTTCAGTATGGCAGCCTTAAGCTAAGCATGGCATGCATGTAGTTGTGGAAAAGTACAGCCCCTCCATGTGGTCTATCCTTCCAAATTATTGAGTTCAAATCAATAATTTCCCCCCACAGATGACTCAGTAGCTGAGATAATATGAATATAGAGGTTCAAACCCATATAACTGTAGGTTTTCCATGGTAAGGTCAGTGGTTCATGTGCACTATGAATCTGTCCCCACTCCTTTAATCCCCCTGTCGTCATCATCATCATCATCGTCATTGTCTAAGCCTTGTCCTAACTATTAACTATATGGGGATGGTTACATGAATCCTATTTTGCCATTTCGTTTTGCTCAGTGTCACCCAAATTGCACGTCTATACCGGAGACCTGACCTCGGCAGGTTCAAATTTTAATAAATTCTCAACCCAGTCTGGAAGACAAAGAACTATTAAGTAAGTGACTCTCCATTTCCTTGCAAACCAACCACAAACTCCCTAAAGTTAGTGCTTATTAGGACACCATAGCCAACCAACAGCCCTACTTGCCCTCGCCTGCTCCCTACCACACACACAAACAGGTATGTTTTGGCCTGATCCATATGGGTCAGCTGCATTCCAAACATGGTCCGGATGGCAGGTGAATACATGCTTCTATAACCACATTGAATTATTAATTAATACCAAACATCTCCTGCATTCCACCCATGCAATATGCAATGTGGACCCCATGGTGCTTGCTTCATTCATCTTGCAAGAAACCGAGGAGTCATGATCTTGACCTGACTGTGTGAATGGGGTGGGCCATTGCTTAAATGGGCCCTGGGCTGGGCCTGTAATTTTATAACCAAAGTTCCTCCAACAAAGGTAGGTAGATAGGTGCGACGATGGAAGGTGAAGAATTAAGAATGGGTCCATTCAAAAAAGGTCACTATACTGACTGATGGGTTTAGGAATGTTGACTGTGTAATCTTGTAATTGCATTAACATAGTTACGACATCCACTTGACTAATAAACATTTCCTCCGAACGTAAGGAGCAAGAAACCCACCAGATGGAATAGGGCAAATAAATGGGTTTTTTCTTTCTCCTTTTGATAGGTAAAGAAAAGGGCTTCTGCATGTGGGGGAGAGAGAGAGAGAGAGTCATTGAGCTTTGGAATTTGGATACTAAAGATAGTCAAGATTCAGAGTTGGATGGTTGATGGTTCCCATTTAGCAACGGTGCAAATGGCCGAAATGGCTCTTCCAAATAATTCATAGTTGGGACTTGGCATCTTCTTATACGTTAAAAATTGTCTCATTTAGAATCGTTTCATAATGGCCGAAATGGCTCAACTGAATGATTTATTGCTTTGTTTTCTAGTGAATAAGTTATCGAGGAGATTGTGAATGACCGATGCTAAAGTTTAGTTGATAACAACACCTTCGAAATACTATATTTGTTCAATTATTTTGTGATTTTGTCAGCCAAAATATAAAACTTACCATGACTATTTAAAAAGGATATTCCACTCTTACAACCCATATACGTTGCCTTTGTACAATTGCAGAGGGAGGGGGGGTGGGGGGTGGATTTTAGATCTTGGACTTCAAGAAAAAAGCAGAAAATGCTAATATGACATCGTTAAATTCAAAAACTAAAAAATTATAAATAAGTCCCACTGAATAAAATAAAATTATTTAATATATAATTAATAAATATTAAAAATAATATATAAATAGATCCCATTTGAAATTATAAGTGAATCACACTTGAATGCTGGCAACACGATGACGATCTCCATGAACTCCACGTCGACGCTTCTATCGCCATCAATGTCTGGGGCGAAAGGCGGCAGACTTCAACATCGACGCTCCCTTCACTCTTCCCTTGGTAAACTGTCATCTTCCCATCAAATTTGTTTCCACAACCACTGCGCACCGCCATAGGCTTTCCCCACCCAAGATCATTACCAAACTCCCTAAAGCATTATTAGTTACTAGCTATCCTATCCATGAACATAAACAGGTTCCTTCGTTTGAGATTCCACCAAACTCTTTTTTGTCATTGCATCATTGTGCAACGCGACGACTTGGTTAAACAGCCAGGCCGCTCACCCAAAACCCCGTTCCAGTAGCTCCCCTACCTTTGTCCTTGTCGTCCCTCCCTCCACAAAGCAACCAAAGTGTTCAACCGATAACAAGTCTCTTGGTCGAAGTCGAGTCCTTGGGCATGGACCACAGATCGCCATATATGAGTAGGGGCCGTCAGGGTCGGGTTTGAGCCAAGATTAGCTGGAACCGAAACCAACTCAACATGAAATGTTGAGGACCTGGACCAATAGAGTCTGTAATTTATGGACCCAGAACTGAATCGATAGATCCAATTATAAAAAATAAAAAATAAAAAATAAATATTTATGTTTAATATATATTAAATATTCTCTCTCTTGCTATATATATATATAGATAGATAGATAGATAGATATCAGGTTGGGTCTGAAACAGTTTGGGACTAAGTGGAACCAGTTCTGAATCAATAGTAATCGAGACCCTATATCAAGACTCGAAACCAGCCCCTCGGTTTCAATTCCCGGAACTAAAACCTGCTCAATCGGTTTGGGTCCATCGGGTCAGACCCGACCCATTGACAGCCCTAAATATGAGCCAACATTGATTGTAGAGAGGATAGTTCATCCATCCTGCATTCAGTATTGGCTTACACTTTGAAACTTGCAATCTTTTCTTTAGTAAAATGAAACATTCAATCTTCCAATGGCGGTGGGTATATCTTAGTAAGAATTTTCCTTGTTAGAGATAGAAAAGAGGACAAGACAATATGCACTAGTAGGAAACCAATGTTGGAGAATTGGAGGACACAAGATATGTACAGATCTTAGACCAGGAATTGAAGAAGTGCCAGAAGTTCTGCTATTGAGAGTTGCAGTGGCTATGGTAGGTGGAAAGGAGGGAGAAGACAGGGAAGGGATATTCGGCGGAGAGAGAGAGAAAGATGGGGCCCACGTATAATTTTAAGTGGGACCCACCTATCATTTTCTCTTAAAGGAAGAAAGTTAAAGTGGGACCTACTTATTATTTTTCTCTTAAAAAAGGAAATTTCAAGTGGGGCCCATCTATTGTTTCTCTATAAAGAGGAATGTTTAGTTCGAACCCGCTTATATATTATTTTCAACATTTATTAACTATATATTAAATAGTTTTATTTTATTCCGTGTGACCCACTTGTAATTTTCTAGTTTTTTGAGTTTAACAGTGCCACATCAACATTTCTTATTGTTTTAGTCAATATTTAACAGATTCTTATTGTTTTAGTCAATATTTAACAGATTGTGAATGACATCACTATTACCATGCGTTTTGGGGCTAATGGTGGCCTTTTTTTAAGTCTTAGGTCTAAATTGTCCCCTCCAATTGCACGAGGGAAAAAGTGGCCATTTCGCAAAATACAGGGGTTGTTAGAGCCAAAAATCCCTTTTTAAAACATCCAAAGAGCCTCCAATCTTGAATTTTGTTGTATAAAACTCACATTCCCTTAAGATTTCCATTAGATGACCATTAGTGACCATTAATAAAAGTTGACCATGTAAGCATTTAAGTACTTTACATGACCAAACTACCCCTAAATGGCCAATTAAGCATATTAAATATTTTGTTATGACAAAATTACCCCAAATTTGGGGCCAAGCCCATACTAGGCCAGCAAATTTTAAAGTCGGGCTTGGGTCAAATACTTCAAGCCCAACCTAGGCCTAATGTATCTAATAAGGTTGACTAGCCATTCCAAGGGTAATTTTGTCATAAGAATATTTAATAAGGTTGACTAACCATTTTAGGGGTAGTTTAGTCATGTAAAATACTTAAATGCTTACATAGACAACTTCTATTAGTGGTCTGTTTGGTTGCCTCGAAAGGATGGGATGATAAAGGAATATATATTTTTCTTAGTTTTGCATCTAATGTTTGTTTCTCGAGAAAGAATATACTCAAAATTCATCTTCCTGCATTTGTCATCCTTTCTCATCTTCTATAATGACATGGCATGCTCAATGACATGGACATGAAAAGAAAATTGAAAGAACATGTAACAAGGATATTTTGTACTTGATAGGACTACTTTTGACCATGGAATCTAGCTACATCTATCAATTGAACCTTTATAAGTATGTGTGTCCCATTAATTGTCCCAACAAAATCCTGCCAAACAAGGTATACCGTTTGTATTTTGTGATTTATCACCTAAATTAATATATATAATTGACCCATACAAAATTAACACATTGTTACCTTAAACAATGGCCAAAAGTCTTGTCAGTTTCCAATCTCAGGTTGTGTATCCATGTCATTTGGCTGAACCAAGTATCTATCTTCTAAACTCAAAATTGCATCTAACACCAAGTTGAAATGGCGATTAACTATCCCTAGGAATAATCTAGCAACTTGTTCTTTTACACTAGGAGTCCTAAATGTATCATGGAGTCATCCAGTCTCCCGCAAAATTTTGCAAAGCATGTAGAAGGCTTCCTTCCCCATTCTTAACTACTAGTAGCAATCAACCCCTCTCCCCCTATACAACAAATCTAATAGATCTTGTCGTTGTAAGTCTCGATTAACGGAAGGTTCCCTATAAACATAATCTAACCATTCTTGTACAATGGTCAATGCAACTACAACTCCACTAGTTGTAGCTCTAACAATCGCAATTAGCATTTCATTATCCATCTATAAAAATATAAAAATAGATGATTGAATAGAGGGGAAGAAAGAGAAAGAAATAAAGATAGAGAGTGGGAGGAAGAGAAGGAAGGGAGTGGATATTAAAACAAATACTTGACATAGCAAAGGAAATTGGTTCTATCTCAAATTACTTGACATAGCAATGAAAAAAATGAACTGAAGATTAAAACAGCCATAAGATCACATAGTTGACCCATAGAAAAAAAATAATGAACCATAACAATAAACTAAGGCTTATGGCCTCCCAAGGGTAACAACTCATAAACCTTGCTTCTTGATTATAAAATACAAAAAGACCACCTAAAATATAATTCTTATTTTCACAGTCATTGGAAGCAAAATAGTAACATCAACTTAAAAATTACAAATTTAAAAGACATAAAGCACATCTACATAACATATAAATATAAAACAATAAAAAGAAAAGGCAATACATAACCCTTTTGTTGATGGGAACCTTGAGTCATATAAGATATAAACTTTAAATCACTTTGCAAAATCTTCCAATACAAGCAAATAAAAAAGCGTATCCAAGTGTTACTATGTAGAAACAACCCATGAACCTGTTGAGTGCAATCAAATGGACTAGTATCTTTTTAAACATGAACATATAAATCAAAAGGAGATTCAAGCTTAAATCAAGTTCAGAAATGATGAAAACCAACTATTTCGAAATATAAAGGACCACTTAGATGTGGAAGTGATTATGGGTTTAGAGACTAAAGAGGTCAATGAAAACAAATAATCAATTTGGGAACCTACATTGAAAATATTTACCATAATGGTGGATTCAACCCTAAACCCAAATTCATGTGTTTGTCTCCACCTTAGTTTGCTTTAACTCTTGGGGTAGGTTTAGGGTTTGCAATGGGCCTAATCCTAAGGTAAATGCAATAAAAAATATTAGAACTTTTATCTTGATTTGTAAGATAACATATTCCACTAGACAAGTAGAGATGTTAATATGAAATCAGGCATCTATGACATGACAAAGGCAAAGACATGTTACTTAAAATAAAGCAAATACATAACGGGGAGGTCCACAATTCTAGCACAACATTAATCCTACAAAAGAATGATAGAACATGGAAATATACTTCAAACCTAGCTTTTAGTTGTAAAGAATAAGAAAATAATCATGTGGTGAAAAAATGTTTACCACATCAGTTAAATGATGACGAAAGTAGACAAGTTAATAGTTTTCAAGTGAACAAGTGTCATTGAACAGATCTTACTTGAGACAAATAAGAAGATAAAACAAGTTATGAGTTAGTGTTTCTTTATGAAAACAAGATTATCTAGGGAGACAACTTGAGATGATATCAGTAAGATGAAAAGAGATAGCATAAACAAGACGGGTTATACCATCTAAAAATACCTCAAACCTATTACAAGGGATGGGTCACTCTTTATAAAGCCAAATCCCAACGAATGTTGAATATAAAGACAAGTGTGGAGCCAACAGAGCATTTGGTTTCATGTAGAGCATTTGGTGTGTTAACAGAATACAAGGAAAACATATCAATTCCCAACCACAAAAATGATGAACTAGCATTAACACCAATAGAAATGGATAATAATATCATAAGCATAAAATAGAAATCTCTCAGCATAGTAACATGTGACACAAAAAATGTTATAATGAAGCATTGGAATTAAATAAAATAATAATTAATAAGATAATAATTCAAAGAAAATAATTGAAGATTTGTTTCCAAGATTGGACCAATAGGATGAGAATAATTTTTATAAGTAATTAATTAAAAAAATTTAGTGCTAACAACCTCACCCACAAACAAGAATTCGACTCCAACCTTCTAGAAAAGAACAATGCCATGGCCCATATCCAAAAATCAAAGATGATAAGGAAATAGATTAAGAAGCCACGAATCATCCCTTATTTCGAGAAACATATTAAAATATTTTAAGAAATCTTAAGAAGTAAGAATAGAACTTTTTACGAAAGGTAACTTGTATTAAAAATGAGAATGATATACAAAAGAGATATTATAACAAAATAAAACTTATAAATGATAAATATAAACAAAACCAAGTTCAATAAACAATTTTTTTGGTATAGAGAACTATTGAAGATAAACTATACCATGATATCAAATTTATCACTCAGAAAGAATTCAATTACCAAATTCAACATAGTTGAATATAGGGTTGTTCTTAAGAAGACCCAAACCACCCAACCCGATCTGACCCAATCTAAGTCGGTCGGGTTTTCTTTAGTGTCAATCGATTTCAAGTTACTAAAAAGCATAAATCGATGGATCAGTTCGGTTTCGATTTTCACCAACTTAGTTCCTAATTAATACTTAGTAGCTAGTACCTAACTTAGTTTCAACTTTCTAGTTACTTAAAATTACTTATAGTTACTTATAGTTTCTACTTTCTAGTCTTCTCTTTAGGAATGCCATTAATGGCAAGCATTGCAAGACAAGTAATGCCATTAATAGCTTCTTGCATTTTTTTGTAAGGTTTAAAGAAAGGATCCTATTCTTTAAAGTCCTTTACACCAAATAGGTAATTACAATTAGGTGTATTTTTTACTTAGATTAGAAGCCTTCTTAAAAATTCCAAATTTTAGTCTTCTTTTTCTAACACAGTTTAACTTTCTCTTTTCTTGGTAACTTCTAACTTGGTCTGCCCTCACTTTCTTAGCCCCTCAACTCAAGCACTCAAACCGACCCAAACTAACTCAAACAGACCATATCGGTTTTGCCTAACGCATGGTTGATTTCAGTTTCATTTTCAGGCAACCCGACCAAGTCAGGTCGGTAGGAAAAACAACAGTAAACCGACCCAACCCGACCCGTGAACAGCCCTAGTCGAATATACAACATTATAGTCCACACTCAATAAATAAACAATCAATTAGTCCAAGGTCATTTTATTCTTAATGGTATTACTATATTTATTTGGCATATATAGAATATTATAGAAAGTCACATTTAATTGATATGATGCATTATTGCCTCAATAGGGAACAACAAACTTCGTCCACATAACAATATCCTTAGGTTTTGATAGTTGCACAACTTGCAGCTATCAAATGTTTGATTTGGAGGATTTTTCTAGACTTTGACCCAATGCATTTGTGACCTTTACACTATAAGAAATTAGGTTTTTAACAACTAAAAAACCATCATTAAAAGTCCAAAACCCATCGTTAAAAGTTTTTAACGACGAGATGATATGCTGTTGCCACCCGTCACTAAAGGCTTTGCCGCTAAAATTCTAGGTGACAAGTTAAAAATTTCAGTCGCTAAAATTTATTAACGATTGAGATGCAACCTATCGTTAAAAGTTCTACTACAATATCGGTGAGAAAAACTCATCGTTAAACCATTCACGACCACTCATATTCTCATCACTATTAATTCAAAACCATTAACATCAATTAATGTTCTCGTTGTTATTAATTCAAAACCATTAAATACAACTCATGGCCTCATCACTATTAATTTAAAATCATTAACGACAATTCATGTTTCCATTGCTATTACGGTTGTCACTAATGATTTCAAAACTATTAACGACAACATATTTTGTCATTACTTGAAACATTATAACAAATAAAAAATACCGTCATCAATAAATTTAAAACTAATAATAGCCAATATATGCCATCACTATTAATCTTATTTTTGTATATAATGCAATTATAATAATGGTCACTTTATATCGTTGTTAATTAAATGGAATTTATCCAACTACAAATAATTAGCATATTGCATAGTTGAAATTCTTTTGTTTTAGGACTAGTAGGCATTATTTTGTAACAATGTAAGTAGAGGTCATCTCTTGTTCATTACTTGAGAATGTTTGAGATAGTGTATGATTTCTTTCCTAAATACAATAACAAAGAGTTGATCTTACCTAAACTCTATTTAATCTGTCTCTTGTGGTTTGCACTTAACTAGAGAGAGTTTGGTTTATGACATTCACTCTTGGCTAATTATGGTGTATCAAGCAAGTCTGTAAGTAATTAATCTACAAGTTACTTGACTTACTTCCTTTGGTTCAGCCTTGCTGATAACTTGTATTCTTCTATTTGACATAGAAATTAGTCAATTACCTTTCATCTAACTGGAATAAGTTATTTCAAAAGTACAACACTAAGAAAACCTATTACTGAAACAAAGTTGAAATGGTTTATAAAAGTTTTTCTATTTTTTAGTGATCAATATATCAATATCCCCTCCCAATTCTGTTTTTCTATTTTCCATAATCCATGTTGCAAGAAGCCAATCTAGCTTAAACCAAGCACTAAAAGTTCTTCGTCAAACACCAACTGAAGTATCTCTTGGTCTCAATAATAATGTTGGGAGATTGTTGAGTTTCTTTTTTTTTTGTATGAATGGGAGATTGCTGAGTTAATACTCTGTTTATGGTTACAGCAACAACATGGTTTAAAAGTCTATGGACCTAGCTTGGGTTCAAAAGTCTTTGCTTGGTTGGCACTCTGCTAGGGTTATTAAACTAAACCATGCTAACTCTTATACAATTAATTACAATTACCTCCAAGTTCAATGTACTATTAAGATTTTCTAGTTTCAGCTTTTGAAATAAGGCACATAATGATGCCATTTCACGCCCTTTACTAAATATGATTTCAGTTAATTTGGTGGTAATTTGAGCCAATCCATTTAGGCAACACAAAAACTGGTGCTTATTCACATATATATAAATGGGAAATTTAATTAGATTCAATCTTGACAAGACCAATTGCCGACTGGAACCAAATCTCCATCCAAGTTGTTATAAATTAGATTAGGTTTTCAAATCCAACTTCAATACAATCACATAAACAGAATATCCAACCACAAAATATTAAAAACACCCTAAATCTATCAATTGAAAGAGGATTTATTGGAAAAACAACTTTACCTTGAGCAAAACTATCAAATCCCTGTGATGGTGTTTTCTTCAAATTGATAGTGCCTTCTTCAAGTGTATTTGTTGTCACCTTTGGTGATAGTTCAAAGAGAAAAAATGATAAACATCCGAAAATAATCCAAAAAACATTCGGTGTCAGCTATGAAATTTACAAAGGATAGCTTACCAGCACTATTGTTCATCAATCGTCTAATTAAGATTTAGGTGGTGGTATTTATGAATGCTTCATTTGAAATAAAGGCAAAAGTAAAATCAAGATTAATATTAGGGTCTAAGGGTCAGAAAGAGGGTAACGAAGAGAGGGAGGGAGGAACTTTTACCTTTAAATCATCCACTGGTAAGTAGAATCATGATTTAAAGAAACTTTTACTTTTAAATCACCCAGCTGCTATCCCTAATTTCTCCTCTGGTCGTTCAAATGAGAGTCGTATTTGACACAATAGAGAGAGAGAGAGTAATGTAGTGAGAGAAAGAATGGGAGGGAGGATGAAAGTGATGTTCGAAATTGAGAAAATCGTATCAAGAGAGAGAAAAAGAGAGCTGAGAGAAAGTTGTATCGAGAGAGGGAGAGGGAGAAAGAGAGTTGAGAGTGAAATGAGAGATAGAGAAAGAGAGTGGAGAGAGAGGTGGACTTTTAGCGGGATAAAAATCTCGCCTAGTGCCTAATTTATTTTATTTTATTAACGATAGATTGTCTGGGATAAAAATCCCGTGTAGTGCCTATTTTTTTTAATTTTTTGTTAGAACCATGGTTTTCAAAACCGAACCAGAAAAGTGGGAAACCAGTCAAGTCTGTTTTACCCCAAAAACTGTTATTTCGCCAAAAACTGTTGTTTTGGTCAAAAACTGCTGACCCAAGCGGTCAAACCATTCAAACTATCCAACAATTTGGCTGTTTTTATTTTTTTTTAAGTTTTTTGTTAGAACAGTCTATCTGTTTGGTTCAAACGGTCAGCCGTTTGACCTAGCAACCTAATCCCTAATTGGTTCGATGTCCGCTTCGGTTTTAAAAACCTCGGTCAGAATGGGTTGTCCATGCGTGATCATTATCATATATTTTATTTAATTTTTATTAATGACGAACTGATAAGGAAAGGGAAAATGTTTTTACATGGATTTCAAAATCGGATCGGACCGGACAGTTAGACTGGAAAAACCAAGAACTAGTCAGGTAACTAGTTCCGTTTTACTCCAAAACCATTATTTCGCCAGAAACCATTGATTTTAGCATCAAACCACTGTCCCGGGCGGTCGAACCATTCAAACCAATGTTCGAAGTATCGATATGTATCGACTTGTATTGGTCGATACATATCGTGTCAATGTCTTCCTAATACGCCCCTCTAAGGGTTGTATCGGGTCAAACACTAGTTCAGAGGATAGTCGGGCTTTAAAACAATCCCTCTAAATCGATTTTGAAAAAAAATAAATAAATCCTAAAAAAAGTACAAATACAGACTGATATGCCCTACCAATGTATCGGCCACTGTGTTGATACTTTGAACCTTGGTTCGAACTATCCAACGGTTTTGTTGTTTTAATTTTTTTATTTTTTTTGTTAGAACCCTGGTTTTCAAAATCGAACTGAACCAGACAGTCGAACTGGAAAAACCGAGAACCAGTCAGGCTATTTTACCCTAGAACCATTATTTCGCCAAAAAATGTTGATTTGTTCAATAAACTGCTGACCCGGGCAATTGAACCGTTCGAAGTTCAAACCGTCCAACAGTTTGGTCATTTTTTTATTTTTTTGTTAGAACCATGGTTTTCAAAATCGGATTGGAAAAGTTGGGAACCAGTTAAGTGACCGATTTTGTTTTACCCTAGAAACTGTTATTTCGCCAAAAAACGTTGATTTGGTTAACAAACCGTTGACCTGAGCGATCGAAACATTCAAACCATTCGAACCAACCAACAATTTGACTGTTTTTTTTATAACGGTTTGTCTGTTTGGTTCAAATGGTTAGACCATTCGACTCGAGAACTGGACCCCTCACTGGTTCGTTGTCCAATTCGGTTTTAAAAACCTTGGTGTTTTAGGTATTTACTTTAATGTTTTACGATTAACGACGAAACTAATTGACAAATAATTACGACTATTGAAATTGTCCGTTAAATAATAGTATTTTAACAAATAATAACGATGACATATTATTCTTGATGTGATTAATGTATTACAACGATGCTTTTTTTAAGCAACCACTAATTATTGGTCACTAATAACATGATTTCTTATAATGTTAGCAAGAACACAAGAGAAACATCATTCTTTAGTATGATGGTTGCACAACTTGCTCCTATGGTGGGCTGCAACTTTGGTTCATCATCATTTTCTAACTACTTTTGGTTGGTTACTTCTTGATACTAATTTGTATCTTTGGTTTTTCTAAATTTTTTTAGTTTTTTGGTTGATTATCTCTTGATAATTAACCTTTTTATTTTTTTAATGGTTACTTTTTTTCTACCTTTTCTGATGATGTTAAATTAAAATAATACAATTTTCTAATAGCAAGTAGAAAATTGGCCCTTCTTAACTTCGTTCATCTTTTATAGTGTTAACAATGGATGATAATCCTTAAAAGGCATCTAATTGAGTCAAAACTACACAAAGACTTGATGTATATTATTTTATTGGTCAGTGCTTGTGTTTTCTAACATGAATACTTTCGTTGATAATCAACTCATCTTTAGCTCTCCAAAAATGTGAAGTTAATAATGGAAATCAAATCAGGTTGTTCTTCACACTTTCATATCATACTTAAAAACTCAATTTAGAAAGCATCAACCTTTTGAAATATGGATCAGGTAAATTCAACTCCAAACCTAGTTTTCTCCACCAAGAGAATGTGATTGGTAAGTGTAAATAAGGATAAAAGATTATGTGAATGAACATTTGAGGAAAATGATAAATCCAATTTGATGCTTTTTTAGACATTTAACATCAATTTCAACAACCATGTAAAGAGAGTTCAAAGCAGAATAAAAATCATATAGGTAGATGGCAAGTCTATCCCCCAAATCTTAACTTCACTAGGTGCTTATTTCACTCCCAACTAGGTGTTGAAACTTTGAACACACAGCGACAAATTATACCATTTATTAGGGGAAACATGGATAGAAAATAGAGGCCCATTGATCAATATTATCAACTACTTTAAAAGGAATGTGTTATTTTAAGCTAAATCGATAGAAACCACCTAATAACCTTAAACAAATAAAAACAACACAAAAAAAGCAGTGCAAGAATTGAATACAATAGATTTGGAAATTAGCAAAAAAAAAAGGGATAATAATAGATCTAGAACAAGTTTAATAGTTGATGCTAACAAGAGCAGCAGATCTAGAACATGTAGACACTAGAAGCTAGATCTAGAGCACTAGCATTAAACCCAAAGAATATGGTAGTCAATCTAGAGCATTGATGCTTTGAACATTAATGGTCTACATGACCAGGGTTAGGGGGCAAGACAATGTGATTTGAAGGGGAAGAAATCAACGAAAGAAGAAGAGAATGGTGCAAAAATGAAAGGAAATCATGAGAGAATGCTAGATCGGTGCTTATTGTCACAAGAAATTGTTGGAGGTGTCACCAAAGAAATGACCGTTGGACTAGGTGTAGGCGGAAGACAAAGACCTAGAGTGGTGTTCTCTGACAACCTTAACAAAATTTTCTCACAAACTATACTCAGTTTTCTTTTCTCAATGGGGTCTCAGTATTTTGGTGTGACCCCGCATATTCGGTTTTGGGATCCCAAAACCAAGTATTTAATGGATATAGAAAAAGATACTAGACATGTATTAACAACTTTCACAAACTCAAACAATTGTGTGATAGTTGACATCATTAGTGAGAAAAGCATAGAGAACCAATCTAGAAGAAGTTGACAACTTGACATCCCTGGCCAAGTTACATATAATCTAGTAATCTAAAAGTGTTCAACTAGAAGAAGCCACTTTTAAATAGAGATGGTATCACTTAAATCATCTAAGGTATCCTCAAGTTTGGCATGATAAGAAATGGTAACAACAGTATGAATGAATAAACACACACTCAAATTTAATCATAATAAATTAGCAATTACAAAAACAAACCTCATTTTTGCAATCATTGTCCCACACATTCTGCACAACTATGTGTTTCTTAAGTCTTAATTCATCCAACTCAATCAACGAAGACAATAATAGATTAAAATTACTTAAATTAAATAATATATTCCATAAACAAATAATACTCAAATGTAACAGCTAAAGGACTAAAGACAAATTAGAGATTTTCTTTTATTTTATTTCTAAGAAGTAGTTGAGGATATATGAACATTTTGTTAAAAATTTATTCATCAATCGAAAGCTTACAACACCCCCTTTTGGTCGAGGTTCCCCCTTGAACTACAACTTTGTTTCTTTCCAGAATTTATTGTTCAACTCACCCTCATTTGCAATAATCAGATTCAAAATATACAATTAAAAGGCTGAAAAGGTAGCAAGTTTATGGCCCATTGATAGAATAGCTCTATTTTTTACCTTTTGATCTGAAGAACTTGTTCCACTTTATGGATATATATTCAATATGTTCATAGATCTAAAAGTGAATCACCCCGCTACCTAGCCTATCGAGCACGCCATCAGGGGCCTTGAAGGAAGACTATTTTGTAGTGTTTTGTTTAATTTCTCTTTCAATATAAATAGCTTACTTATAAAGGAAAAAAGAAGAAAAACACAAAGTAATATTCAAAATCAGATCTTGTAGAAAAATAAAATCAAAACCTAGCTTAAGGATGTTGTGACCTTTTATCCATTTCTTAAAATTTGAAGTATCATGTATAGAAAAGTGACCTATATCCTATATACAATATAGAAAGTGGTGCATCCACATTAAACCATGTTAAGTTTGATGTAGCCACTCAATGTGGCCCAGTTATGCTTAAAACTCTTAATACACAATACATAGTTATGTTATTATTTTGAATCGATAAACCTAACTAGGAAGTAGGTTGGGGTATCACCAAATGTTGTATTCTTTGAGCCAAAGACAATATATTGAAGTGGGTTGTGGGTTCATATGTTACATTTCAAACCCGACCTAGTAATATTAACAGAAGAACTTCCACTAATGTTTATGAGATGACATTTCAAACTTCTTTTGATATTCTGAATTCCAAGTTTGTCATTCTTTGCATTAGACACCATTAAAACTGGTGTCTCTTTCATTTTAAGGCCAACAATATTCTGAGTTTCGTGAATAATTTATTCAAAGTTCAAGCAACCCTATAGCACATGCCATATATATATGTAGATATAGATATTGTTTTCTATTTTGATACATACAAATAATAATGGGCATGATATACATGATAAGTTTTTGGACTGTAGTAGTAGTAGTAGTAGTAATAGTAGTAGTAGTAGTAATAATAATAATGATTTAAAGACAACTATTACCTATAATTCTTTAAATTCCAAGTCATCAAGAATTAAAAGTTCAATGAAAGAAAAATCATGTTTCTTCTGAAATTTAGACACCTTATCTATTGAAAATTGGTGACAACATCTCACATTATCATCCATGTCACATTTTTATAGTTTTTCATAGGCTAGAGTATTAGTTGTTGGTCATAGATGTGAAGCAATGTTTTAAAACCAAGTCTATGTTGCAAAACCCTATGGTGGCATTTGGAAGTCTAAGTCCTATGCCTTTGGAGTTTAATCATATGTTATTGGAATAGGAGGTTATGTTTTTCTAGTAGTATGTATTTAAAGCCTATTAGATTATCATGGTTAGGGGTGAAATTGAATTGAGCTCTAGTTTAAACTCAATTTTGATTAGGCTTTATTCAAGTTCAATTTTAATTGAGTTTGAATCAAGATCAAATTTCAGGGTAAAGCTTGATTAGTTATTTGCACTCAATCTTGACCGACAAAATTTTGGCTATATATCTATATGGGTTATATTGGTCTAGTAGTATGTATCTAAAGCCTATTATATTATCACTGGGTTCAATTGAATCGATCTCTAATTGAATAGTTTAGGCTCAAGTTAGATTAGTCTTGGTTCAAGTTTAATTTTAATTGAGTTTGAATCGAGTTCAAATCTCAGGGTAAGCTCAACTAGTTATTCGAACTCAAGCTTGACTAACAAAAAAATTGGCTCAAAAGCTTGAGAGTTTCGCTTGTTCAGCTCAAAACCTCAAAAATATATTTATAATATATATTATGAAAAATTATTTTTACATTTTATATATAATATAAGAATATACTATATATTATAAAAATAAATCACATATATTTATAAAATATAAAAAACATTTTCATTTTTGAGCTTTTAAGCTGAACTTGAGCTCATCAAATATTTAATCAAATTGATCTTGAACCAGAAAATAAAGTTCAAATTAAACATGAATTTGAACTTGAACCTAGTAGTATTTTAGTTGAATCAAGCCAAGACATGCCAAAGTTTGTCTCTGCTCAATCTAGCTCTATTAAACCCCTAATCATGGTATAGTACTTATTGAATTTTTTTCTCATTTAACATGAGACAAGGGTTGTTTTGGTCATAATAAATGTTTTAAATAAGTAATTGAATAATGGAAAGCCCTTACATGTATAACTAGAAGTGATAAGTAGTGGTTCAATAACTTAGTAATCAAGAGGTTTATATCTGAGAATATTGCAAATACAAATATGTTTAGTTTAGTTACTTGTTGGTAGGGTTCCATTTGTGTTCGTACTCTTCCCAAACAAAGCCTAGGATGCAAATTAGGTACCCTATTTGAAGAATTTTGGGTTTGTTTGGTTCGTAGTTGGAATCGGAATCAGAATCGAAATTCTTCAAAATTGTAATTGGAATGGTCTATTCCCGTAGTCTGTTTGGTTCAAACAAGAATCAGAATGGGAATTGGAATCTACTAGAATGAGATTTCATTTCCAAGGGAAGGAGAGGGAATGACCATTCCCTCAAATGGGGGAATGCCATTCTAACAGGAATGGGAATGAGATTCCAATTCCATCCAACCAAATAGTTGGAATCAGAATGGGCCATTCTGATTTCAATTCCATACCCCTGATCCTGTGAACCAAATGGGCCCTTACAATATATTGGGCTAGGCTCATTCAAATTTAACAAAATCATAACCTAAGCCCACCCATTTGTCGTATTGGCATGCCAGTACAATCAACACTACATAGGCCAAATATAGAAGCTTCGTTTTGAAGTTGAATATGATTTATTCACTTCCTCACTAAGATCATGAAATTCTACTTATCCCTTTGATCAACTTATATATTATGAGGGATCTCAATTATGTAGCTAATGGATTAGCCAAATCAGCAAGATCATCAAATGCTATCAAGTTAATGCCATTATGATCTTATTGCTTACAATGTTGATCCGATAATCTAAGCAATCACTTTTTTATTTTCAAGCTGAAGGAGATTCAACAACAAAATGCATTTGCGTTGAACAACAAAATGCATTTGATTCTTTGGAGAATAACTCGCTACTCTTTGTTGGTAAAAGGAAAGTTTTTAAAACTGTTATTGATCTATATGGTCGTCGGATCGCCCGACCCAAAAACCAGTTAGGTCGTCGGTTCTCATTTCAGCTTTGAACCCATTTTGGGGAAAAAACCCATTGAAATGGTCACAATTTAATTTCATATTTCATAATATGAAATTAAAATGAATTTTTTAAAAACTAATATGTGAAATACATGTTTGAACTATTTAAAAACCAGTTATGTCATCAGTTCTCATTTCTTCTTCTTCTTCTTCATTCCTTCCCTAATATTTCAATCTAAAATATGTGAAATACATGTTATATTTAACAAACCTGTTTGAACTATTTAACCCATATGGTTGAACCACTGGCCCAGAAACTAGAAGGAAAAGTGGTTTCACTTTTGGGTTGATTTTTAAAACATTGGATAAAATCTTGGTACCTTAATGAGATAAAAAATTACTTTTTTTCTTTTTAAATGGATATCGAAGGTTCTTAGTTGTATATGTAGCCAATTAGTTAGCTAAATCATAAATTGGAAGAGATTGATTAATGACATATAAATGGCAGCCTAGTGCACAAGGCTCCCACCAAAGCGGGGTCTGAAGAGGAATAAATGTGCACAACCATAACCCTTGCAAATCTATACTACTTTAAAAAGCATGAATGGCCTCAAGAATATTTATGGAATTTTTTTGAGGACAAAATTTACGTGAGGGTAAATAGGGTAATCGGTTATTGATATTAAATGAGTTGAAAATAGGTAATTTTATGATATTCAATGCATTCAATTCCCTATCGATAAATCCAATATTCAATTTTATAATATTTAATTTATTAACTTGGATTTATGTTCAATGAATCTTATATTTAAGTTATTTTTATTTTTTCTCATCATTAAGTTCTATTAATTAAATCCATACTTAATAAATTAATAATTCCAATAATATAAAAGCTTATACTTTTAAAATCTACCTAGAAAAAATAAAGTTTTCATCTATGTGGTGGTAAGAAATTAAACCACGATGAAATAATAAAACTCAAAAATAGATAAAATGAAAAAAATAGAAATTAAAAAAATTGGGAACATTTTTAACATACATATAAACAATAATAAGTATGATAAATAAGAAATATTTTTTTTAATGATGGAAATTGAATATAAAATTTAAAACCAATTGGAAATAAAAATATTTTCCTATTCTCTCTCATTAAATCTTATATTTAAGATACATTTGTCTCATCATTAAATTCTTGTAATTAAATCCACAGTATTAATTTTAATAGTATAAAATAAATATTTTGAAAAGTAATTTAAAAATAAAATCATTTTCTTCCCTCCCTGTGGTGGGAAGCAATTTGATCATTTGGGGTCAAATGAATTAATAAATAATTCCATAATTAAATAATAAAAAATTTAAAAGAAATAAGAATGAAATGTAAGAAGTATTTTTATTAATGATGAAAATGGAATGCCAAATTTAAAATCTACCTAGAAATGAAATAATGTCATAGTCAAATAATAAAATTTTTAAAATTAAAAAATACAAAGAATCACAAAAATAGAAAAAGATAGAGAAAATTTTGGGCACATATCTAATGTTATATATTTATAAAAAATAAAATATTGGGTACATCTCTAATATTATGCATTCATTATATTGAACAAAAATAAGTATTATACATAAGAAAGAAAATTCAATGATGGAAATGTAATACAAAATTTAATGTCAACCTAGAAATCAAAGTATTTTTCTTTTTGGTTGGTGGGTTAGTGGTTTGGGTCAAATGATATCATAGACAAATAAAAATTAAACAAAAATTAAGTGTGATAAGTAAAAATTATTTATATAATGTAAATGAAATATATAATTTAAAAGGAAAATTATAGTAAAAGTCGGTTATACATTTAAAATTAGGTTGTATGTTGGCCCAAAAACCAACAAAACTCTGACAATCAACTCTACATTTCAAATTACAAAAACCCTTGCCATGTCATCAGTGGCTTATGTGGTTGTTGACAACATGAGACTCTTAATCCATGTTAGACACAAAAAAAAAGCTTATACCGAAAATAGGTTTTTAGTTTCTCTCGCTCCCTTTATCTCTCGATCTCCCCCCCCCCCTTCTCTCTCACTCTCGCAGTCATCTCTCGATCTCCCACTTTCTTAGCTTATGTAGCCAAATCAAAACCTCTGTTTCTCTTCCATTCTCTCTCTCTTTCTCTCTTTCTCTCTCTCTCTCTCTCTCATTCTTCTTCCTCACTCTCCCTCTTGGTTAATATCTCCTTCTCCCTCAATATCTATTGTTCTCCTTTAGTCTTTCTCCCGCTACCTTTCTCATTCTTTTTTTATTTTTCTTACAAACTTTTATAATATTAATCAAACCGTATAAAATAACTAAAGGGACCAACCACTTGTACAATCAAGTTATAAATTTCTATCAAGTTGGTGTAAATTTCATAGCCAAGAGTTTCTTGTGAACTTTTATCAAATTGGTGTGATGATTTTTGAACTATACTAAGTTGGTCTCATTTCTTTTATACGGTCTGATTAATACTATATAAGTGCATGTGTAAGAAAAAAAAAACAAGAGAAGGAATGTGAGAGAAACTGAGGGAGAATGATAGAAATTATGATAGGAGAGATTGACCGAGAAAATGAATGAAAGGGATTGAGGGAAAATGGTAGGTAAAAAGAAAACGAGAGAAATTGATAGAGAGAACGTAAACATAGAAACCAAAAACCATTTTTATTTATTTTTAAATCACACAGTCATTGAGCACACAGAGAGAGAGAGAGAGAGCAAGCGAGCGAGCGAGTAAAAACCATTTTCTTATTTTCCAATCACTCATCATTAAAGGCAATTTCAGTATAAGCTTTTTGTTGTGTCCAACATGGATTAAGAGTCTCATATTGGCAATAGCCACATAAGCCTCCAATGACCTGGTAGGGGTTTTTATAATTTGAAATGTAGAGCCGATTGTTAGAGTTTTGTTGATTTTTGGACTAGTAGCCTAATTTTAAATGTACAGGCAGTTCTGACTATAATTTCCCTAATCTAAAGCTAATATGAAATCAAAGCTATTTTCTTATCTAGATGGTGGGTCAATGATCCAACTTTTCTAAGAAACCCATGATGTCATAATTGAATAATAAATATTTAAAAAAAGATAAAACACCAAAAGTAAAAATATACAGAATTTTGTCAAAAACATTTGAGAACATTTCTAATGTTATATATTCATCATATTAAATAAAAACAATTGTTAAAATAAAAGTTATTTTTATTTATGATAGAAATGAAACAAAAAATTTAATAATAATATTGTTATTCGGTACAAGCATTTAAGTTTATTTTTAATCACATTGTTACTTTTGTTAATTTTCAAATTCTATCTTAACTATGATATATCTAAAATTCAAGTAGTTAATATGAAGAAAAATTTTTCACATGCAACACATGTGCATAATTACTAGTATACAAAGAGACTATTTATTTGAAGCTTGGAAACCCTAGTTGTAATGGAGCAATCTAGGATTAATTAATGACATTAGCCCTTTTTTCTTGTAAAGGATCTTCCCTCAATTCCCTCATTACGCATATTAGGGAAGCTCTTGAGACAATCACACCTTTTTTTTTTGCCGTGTGGAAGAATCTTGTGGCTGTAGAATGCTCTCTAGATAAGTCAAATGTTTACTCCAGTTAACATCAGCCCTATGCATCAGCCCTATGCTTCTCCTTGTATAGGAGTTTTCCCCAATACAAGCAATCAAAGGTTTCACATGATGCCTCTAAATGGATAGTCAACCAAGGATCTTCCCATTGGAAAACTTAGTTGGATAATAGAAGGGATATACATTACTCACTCACCAAGTTTATCTAATAATGCTTTGCCATGTGGCAAATGAAATAATATATTCAGTTCGCCATATTGGTTTGCAATTGTACTAAAACTCATATTAATCCCTTAAAATATTTTTTGACAATTTTTCTATTGACCATATTTTGCTTCCAAATCTTGTATGAAAATCATTTTAAACCTGAAATATGCCCAAACCCTTTTTTTTCCTTCCTACATTAGATTATGCTAACAATGGTTCATGACTGCATATTATTATTCTAGCGTTAGCTACAATATTATTGACAAAGTACATTATTGTCTAAGCAGAAAGCAAAAATACATGTAGATGTAGGGATGCAACTTGGTTGGATAGGAATGGGGTTAGGGTCAATACGGGCCTACTCCCATAAGTTGGTACTATCCAGCCCAAGCCCAACCCAAGCTAATAATCACAGTGTGGGCCAGGGCTCTGACTGCTACAGCCTGAGTGGCTAGTTGGCTTGAAGTTTTTGCGTTGTGTTATATTTCCTTGGAAATGGGAGTTTGCAATCTAATTTAGAGAAAAAAAGTGAATGCAAATTTATTCAAATAAAAGGTGGCTTCACATTGATAGATTTACAATGCCTTGCTTGGTTGTGATGGGAGAAAATATGAATGTCTAAGACTCGAAATCAATCTATTTTACAATGACCGACTTTGGAAGC
Organism: Nelumbo nucifera; assembly: GCF_055504915.1. Lineage (NCBI taxonomy): Eukaryota > Viridiplantae > Streptophyta > Magnoliopsida > Proteales > Nelumbonaceae > Nelumbo > Nelumbo nucifera. The sequence goes on from NC_142649.1 coordinate 88,995,968, forward strand.
CCATACAGTGGAGTAAAATTTACTTCGATTTTCAGTATAAAAATGCTTTGTTTTTTATCAAATATATGCAAAACTGAACTGAAGTGTAAATTCATTTTGGTTCTACATTTGCACTTTTATTAAACACAGCCCCAAGGAAGTATAAATTCATGAGACAAATTTTGCCCAAAATACTTTTCCATATATTGGCAATAAGCCATTCTTTTTGTATAAATTTATGCAAAATGCAGTAAAAATTGTGATCAGTTGGAGATGATGATAAATATGCCTTATTAATTGTAAAAGCATATCTTATGAAATATAAATTAATGAAAATAAATAAACTTTAACGTGATTGATTGATAGAGATGTAGATTTTACATATAAATAATATTAATAAATGTATCATAATTAAACTCACACATTTAACTTTGAATTATTAGTCCAAGGAATGGACTATCTTATCCAGAATAAACCCCTCTTTTAACTAAAGGGATGGGCCGCACCATCCCTTCATGTCACGTAAGGCTAGCTCGGGTTGGTTTTAACCAGGCCCAGGCAACCTAAGGCTCCCACCAAAACCAAGGTCCTTTCCGATTTCCGACTAGGGTCAGATCAGATCCACACCCAAACTTTCCAGGACCAGGCCTATAACAACTCCTGAGCCAGGTTCAGGTTGGATCCACCTATCAGAATTGATAACTTCGCAAGCACGTATCCCATTTGATCGAACGCCGCATTTTTCTTCTCCTATCCACTCAACGGCAGATATCATTTCAAGCATTGCAGATTTGTAGCACGATGTAGTATATAGCATTATACCAAAGCCTCATCCTCAATTCCTCATTGCCCCAAGCAAGACAATCCCTGAATTCACGAATCACGACCATGGGCCGCAATTCACAAGTCATAATCCATTTTCGTCAACTCATGCTCCAACTGCATTCTAACTTGCCACGTGTCCAGACAAAGCAGTCCGGATGTAGGGTTCGTCAATCGTAACTGTCGATGCAATGCAGCATCAGTTTGGCGGAAGGAGAAAGAAAAGCAGACTAGTAGGTCTGAACTTAAACCCTTTGAGTGTTAGTTGTGACTCGTGAGCTTTTTTCCGTGCACGAAAGAAATCTGATCGTCGTTTCTAGTCTTGGATTTTTGGTTGGAATTTCAGGCATTCATTCTGCAAGCAAGAATGGTTTGATGTTCTAGGGTTTGATGTTTGCCGTTTCTCTTGATACTTAATTTACACGAGGATTAGGAGTTAGGACTTGAGATTTCTTCTGTACGGTTGCAAAGTCTGGTTGATCATTTTGTGAGATTGTGGGAAACTGGTTCTTGGTTGGTAGAAGTTATTGAAGATTAGTATACGAACTTATAGTGCCCCAATGAGTTAACTTCACGTCCAACAAACCAAGAACACAACGACAAAGGTAATGTTTTGATTGTTTCTTTCGTTTTGGTTCTTTGGCTAAGTAATGTGCGAAAGGTTTTATCGGAAATGTTTGATTTTTAGTTGATCTGTTTAGTTTGTAAATTTGGACTTGGTTTTGAATTCATCCTCATAAGTTGAAGCTCTAGAGACGTTGATAACAACTGTCTAAACTTGTAATGGATTAAAACTTCTTGTGGCCTTACTATCTTTGACCCATTTTGAGTTGCAAGACTGGACTTCCTAAACTGTTATGTTGCCACTGTATCTGTACATCTTTACAAAAGAGGCGATGAATATCTTCCCAAAAAGAAAAAATACATTGCTTTCTTCTTATTACCATTGTATATCATTTAATTCAACTTTTCCCCTGTTCTAGTTGTAGTAATGCAATTTTGTCCTTATTAAATTAATAAAAAGAGGGTTCAGTCTTGGATCAAATCAGTGTGCTGATAGAGCACCGCTTATTTCAAGTTTAAGAAGTAAAATGAATGATAAGAAGGAGAAAAAAAAGAAACGGTTGGTTATAGGCAAAACTTATCTTTTGTTATTTCTATTCAAAATCAAAAGACATAAAGTTCCTTAATCCTTGCACAATATAACTATTTAAGATTCAGTACACTGCTTATGTATGCTGCAAAATGCTTTACAACCCAATTTTTGTCTTGAGGATAGAAGTCCATTTATCTCTGTCTCATTGACTTTCTTTAGGTGCTTAAAAATTATCCAACTGCTCTGTTTTAGAGGCAACCTGGTTGAGGTCTACTTAATCCATTGTCCTGGTCTTTTATCTTTGTGTTGTTCTAAACTACATTAACTTGCATTTTAGTTGTTTACCCATACCCATGGAAGGGGAATTGATTATTGGCTTTTCTCAAATTCAATGTCGGATAATTATCAGTTATGTTGCTAGATGTATGGTGATTTCATGATCCCATATTTTTTATTACAACTTGGTGGAATTTGAAATCTTCCATTTATATTTCTAACTATGGTAAGTGATCTATCCTCGTTAAAAAGTTGGATGAGAAATATGGGATGCCTATGAGCACAAGTGGTGCAGAATCTGTTGGTAAAATGGAAAATGATCCAGGTTGTTTGAGATCAATCAGAGAAGCAAGAATTGTTAATAAAGAGGTGAGAGATCAGGTTTCCATTTAGTTCTTCGAGCAGAATGCAATCTTAGAGTTAGGAAGGATCAATGCCAGCTTTAAGGATATACAGGTCTATTAGTGTATTTGAGGATTCCTAATGCAGCTAGGCGTTTTAGAAGTAAAATATCCCATAGAACTGTTGATCCTGTTCAGGTTTCAAAAGTGCCAGATTGAAGGGGTGGGGGGTGGGGGTGGGGTTATTTGGTATTAGGTCTACTAAGAAGGTGAAGAAAACAAAGAAGGTTTGCAAAAGGGGCAAAGGAATCCCAATTGAAGGTTCCTAAGAGGCCGAATAATCAAGCAAATGTTGAGAGATTTCAAGTTGGAGTTTTGTTTTTGTTCGTATTGTCAGTTGTTGGGGGTGTAGAGTCTAGTGATGTTTTGGGTTTGTTGTGGGAGTTTTGTAATGACATGCGGATCTCTTATTTGTGTTCTTTAGTTTCTTCTTTGGTGGTTTCTTTTGGACAGTGTTGTTTCTTCTTGTGGGCGATGCCTTATCAGTTATCACCTTTCTTGTATTCTCTCTCTATCTCTTATTAATTTAACTTTCTTTTTTATTTATTACCTAAAAGTGTTCTATTCTCAATACGCTGGTTACTTTATCTGATCTTCTTTCTTGATATTTCATAGAATCATAATTTTGTTTTCAATGGATTCATGTCATGACAATTACTTCATGTAGTATTCTTTTGATTAGTAATTACTTCATAAGATGTTCTTTTTGTGCAACTACTATCTTGGTGGTACTGAAAATATTTCTTCATTGATTCAGTATCTTAAGGTACACCTCTGGCAGGATGACATTTCTAAAAAGGCACAATCAAGTTTATGGGAAGGAGAAGGATGGCATCTCAAAGTTGAAGTAAACTAAAGCAATCTTTCCGATGGTTAAGCAGTACTCAGAAAGCATCTTGGGATTGCTGCACATGGTTCAATTATTATAAACTGAAATAAAGTTGAAATTTCGTGGTTATCAAGGTCCTTTTCAATGGAATGGAGGGGAGTTCTCTGTTTTTTATTCTTCATTGTCACTATTGTTGAATCTTCAAGCCGGTCAGGGAGAATGTGGTCACCATACCTTGGAGTCGAGTCAAATATGTCCTACAACTGGCCAATCCTTAGTGCAGCAGTTTTTGTAGTTGTTGCACTTGTTCTCTCCTTGTTTCTCATATTTGAGCACATAGCTGCATACAAACAGCCTGAGGTTGTTCTCATAGTCCATTTAAGTTAAATTGAAGCCTACAGCTTCTGTTTCTATCATTTTCATGTAGTATGTTGTATTATTATATTTCCTTTTGTGATCTCAAATTGTAACTGTTGAACTATTGTGCATTTCATGTGAAGCATAGCTGAGTCATCTGCTCATCTGCATTTTTTGATCTTATCCTTTTCTAACAAGATTACTGTTTTATTTCAGGAACAGAAGTTTTTAATTGGGCTCATTCTGATGGTTCCTGTTTATGCATTGGAATCGGTATGATCAATGCTACTCTCCTTTTGTCTTACTCTAGCCTTTTATCATCATAGCCCTTGTCCCATCTACATGGGATCAGCTCAAGGTTCAAAGTATCCATATGTATCAGGCCATATCAGCCGATACGCCCCTACAGGGGGTGTTTTGGGGTCTCAACCAGTTCAGAGGGTGGACGTACCCTAAACCGGCCCCTCTGAACCAGATTCGAAGAAAAACTAAAAAAGAGCTATCGATACTGCCCGATACACCTCTACTGGCGTATCGATATTTTGAACCTTTCAGCTACATGAGTCCTGTTCTGCCATTCTGTTCTGTTCAGTGCCATATGTTAAGCTATGAGCTCTTAAATAATTTGTTAAGTCTTACCACTTCAACCCATGTCCTTTTTGGTTTGCTCTTAGCTCCTTTAACTTGCAATAGATCACTTCTTTACGGGTGTTGTAGATGTTGTTACCTTCCATGTGACCAAACCAGTGAATCATTCATCTCAACATTTACATTTCTGCCACATGCATTCTTTGGAGATGTTTTTTGATTGTCCAGCACTCTGCCCCGTATAATATTGCTAGACTTAGAGCCATTTTATATAATTTTATTTTTAGCCTAATTGATATGCTTGGATGAGTGATAAAATTAGAAAGTGAAGGGTCAGAAATGGAGTCATATGAAGGAATGTAGGATAGCTCCAATAGGTGATAAAATGAGGGAAAGTAGATTGAGATGGTTTGGTCACGTACATAGAAGACCAATCTACAGCACCTGTTAGAAGAAGTGGTTTGTTACGAGTTGAAGGGAGCTTGGAGTAGACTGAAAAGGACTTGGGTCAAAGTAGTAAGAAATGATTGTGCTCATAATTTAATGGTGGGTATGACAATGAGTGGAATGGTGAGACAGGATTCATGTAGCTGACCCCATATAGTTTGGACAAGGCTTAGGTGATGATGATGGTATTCTCCTATCACATAAGACTGTGGATGCACTCCTCCATTTTGCCCAACCTACTCTAATTCTATGAGTAACATCCTCTTCAATTTCTCCCTTGTTATGGATTATTGAACTAAGATAATGGAAGAGGTTACATTAAGTTATCTTTTGGTCTCCCATCCTAAGTTTACCCTAATTTGAATTCCAATCATTAAGTTTTTATTGCATAAATTCAGTATTAGTCTTACTTGTTTAAAACCTCTTGTTTCTAAGGTATTTGTCCATAAACCAGCAAAGAACAAGCACCATGGCACCTCCTCTTGTACTAAGTGATGTGTCTTTGTAAAGTCTCATCATATCTGGAAATTCTTATGTCTCTCCTACATGTGTCCTAACACTGGTTGTTGAACCCTCATGCGTGCCCTTAATTAAGTTCATATAACCTATTTGATACTATGTTCTTTTCCAAAACCCTCTATTGTTATCTTTCTAGGAATATCATGTTCTTTCTCTAGATAAATGGATACCATATGTACTTTCTTTATTGTCCTTTCTTTTAATCATTTAGGCATATGGCAATACATCTAGAATGTGTTACTAGGGAAGAAATTGCTCTGCCCAGAAAATATTGGTAGAGGATCCAGAATCTGTCAGGACTGTTTTGTGCTAAATGTTTGCATTTAAGTAATTGCTTTTTCACATCTTTATCAATATAGCTTTTATCCTTGCTCCTAAATGATGAGACAGTTATTTATATTTTACCAGATTGTCTCGTTTTAGTTGTAATCAATTTACAATGAGTAGTTATAAGCTTATTTAAATTACAACGTCCTTGTCAGTATTCACTCCATCCATGTTATGCATCCTTTTCTGTAACCTGTAAGATCCTGAGATTGCTCAAATAATCTTCCAGGGGTTCTCTTGTGTTTGTTCTGATATGGGCATCGGGTGTGGGATACAAGTCTGAAGTAAAATATGCCTGACCCATTTTTTTTTTATATTTTTAATGGTAATGGGAGGATCAAGATACATGAACAATAAGTTATGAAGGGTCCCTCCAAACTTTACAGTTTAAAATTCCAAAGTTCCACCTTTATTACCAGTGGGCATGTGAACTACAATCTCTCTTTTTAGAAGCTCCCTTCCTCTTTTCATCAGACACTTAAGTATCACCATTTTGATTATTATTTTTTTCTAATAATGTTCAGATGTGTGTTTTTTTGGTTCCTCCAGAAAAAGCAGGGTTTGATTGTATGTTTAGGTTTAAATTGACTTGCTACATCTTAGATTACTTTCCTGATTCTTAGTGTTTCTTGTGACAGTTTTTGTCGTTGTTAAATTCAGAAGTTGCATTCATCTGTGAAATGATGAGGGACTGTTATGAGGCTTTTGCTTTGTACTGCTTTGAGAGGTATCTGATAGCCTGCTTAGGTATGTTTCATCACTATCACTTGTTATAAATTGTACTTTATATAATTTCTACATGGAATTCATATGCAAGCCTTTGGATTCTTTTATACTCTATGCTGTACCAAAGATTACTTGCCATTGAGCTACCGGATCTCAGAATGATGGGTATTATCTGAATAGCAAGGATCTCTTTCTCTAGTCAAATGGCTCAACCTCCACGTACTTTGTGGCAGCACTTCTTATCCAACCAATGACAACTTCTAGATATCTGTCTACTAGTCTTGAATCCAAAAGATGGATAAATCCTAAGATATTTTATTCAGAAGTTTCCACTTGCATTCAAAGGACATGCTTCCTTTGATGTAAGAAACATTCCATCACAACCAGACAACTTTTTGTTGCTTTTTGTGTCTTATCTGGCTATCTCTAGGCATTTGTCATTGAGTTACAGGATTACTTCAAAATCAAACATTTCAGCTTGGATGTTTGTTTATTGTGAACACTCTTGACTCTTCTACATTTTGGCTAGAAAATTAAGTTATGCAATTTATATTGTATCCTAACTATTTAATTTTTTGGATGATTTCTTTTATTATTTGGTGACTTAAAGAATGTGTACATGCACACAATCTGTTGTGAGACCTAACATTGTGGCAAGGTTCATAATTTCGACACGATATGCCCTGTATCGGGCATATCGTATTGTATTGGTGGCCTGTTGGTACGCGAAATGCAGGCCATCTTATGTTTATGTTATGTTGCTTCTTTATGTTTTTTCTTATTGGGCTTAATGGGCCTGGGCTTCTACTGTATTTTATGTTTCTTACTGTCTACTAGTCTGTGGCAGATTAGTCATTGTATATTTTTTTCTTAATGCCATATATAAATAACAAGTTGGGGGGCTGGTCAAGTTACTGCCACCCTATTTCTTTAGATTACAAACACAATCAACATTGACATGTATAATTAGACCTGACAATCTGGTTGGGTCGGTCCGGGTTCAGGTCATTTCAGGTTGGGTTGGCAAAGGCTAGACCCTAACCCTAAATATTTAGGTTAGGTTTGATCCACTATTTAGATGGGTCAATGGTTCAACCACCTAGGTCAGGTTGAGCTGGTCTTTAACCAAGTCAATGGTTTTTTAACCAAAAATACATATTTAACCATCCAGTTTGAATGGTTCAAACAGTTCAACTGTCTGGGTTAATGCTGGTTTGAAAACATTGGTGTGAAAAGAGGTGACCCATGACCTAACCCAGCCTGACCCAAAATCTTTTCGGTCAGGTCATGCCACCTTTTTTTTGATGAATGATAATAAATTTATTAATTCAGAAGCAGATTTAGAGTGAGTTCATTCAACATCCCAGGGAGAGGTGCGAGCTGCAGCCCCTCCTTGAATCTTATAAGTAAACTAGGAAAGAAAAGCAAGAATCACAACTGAGCCCAAAACAATTCTTCCCTATTTACCCCTTTCTTAGCTAACACATCTGACAAAGTATTTGCTGATCTCCCCACCCACTCACAGTGACCAACATATTCCTTGTCAACCAACTAAATTTCTTCATTTCATTCTTGTAACGCCACATAGCCTATTTACCCCTCGATTGTTAGGTGTTGTACCCCCAGCTGGTTTGCAAATTGCACCCCTTGTACAGCAGCTAAAAGTTCTGCCCTAATGGAGTCCCCAATTCCCAAGGGAGTCCCCAATTGTCAGGTCATGCCACCTTCTAGTTTGGATTATTAGGTAGGGGACCTTAACCCGCTTTTTCCGGGTTGGGTTGACTTTTTTTCAGGTCTATGTATGATACATTCTTGCAAATGAGTTGCTTACTATTTCCCCTTTCTCTTTTTCTTTTATTTTTTCTATGGAATTTCTGTTGATATTGGATTATTGGGAGTGAACATAGAATGCATATAGAGAAAGGATTTATCTATTGAGAATGACATATAGGTGTATTGGGTTTTCAGTTGCATCGTTTTGGGAGTTGTTTAGCAACTTCCTTTTTGGTTCCCTGTGTGGATGTTCTGGTTTTATTTATTTATTTATTTATTTTTTTTTGGGGGGGGGGTTAATTTCTCTGTGCATTTGATTAATTAATAAATCTACTGTTTCCAAGTTCCAATAAATTTGGCCAATTGCAGTTCCTGTGGAGTATGTATTTTATACAATATGTGAGTTGGAGTAAAGCAAGTGGGGGTGATTATTTGTAACCTGGCCCGGTCTGGGCCCAATACTTTAAGCCAGCCCACAATAAATTATTGCAAAAAAAAAGAAGAATTTGGCTCATTGCAAGAAATTGGGTAGAGATGCCTTCAGGGAGTTGATCAAACCACACCATCTAAAGTAGGCCACTGACAGGTTCTAGCATTAAAAGAGCTTCATAGATTTTAATCACAGCTGAAGACACTTCTTCCTCACCTTCAAAGAGTTCATCTCTACTCTGATGGGTATATTTGTGTTCTTGTCCCCTACCCAGAGCCACAGGGGCCTTGAACGCCATTCCACTCTCCAAGCAATTTCCATCATTTAAGACAACCGCCCAAACTCTTCCCTAGCCTGCTTCCTTGCTGCTTCTCTTGAACAGACATAAACCACCCTTCCTCCTTTTCATCCAACTCTTTTATTTTTGCCATTACCTCCTCAATTCTTTTTTGCTAATTTGATATCTGTCATACAGTACGAAGTAAGTTGGTCTCTAGAATTGCTCTGATTGCTTGCTAATTTGATAGCAACAAACATGATTTTAACATGCTTTAAGAGATGGAGGAAAATGGTTCATTCTAGGACTTGGGTTGAAAAGATTGGTGTAATGAAACCACAGCATCCATCAGTACCTTTCTTCTATTCTGAGACATTACAAGAGTCTAGAACCTTGTGGCTAGTATTAACATCTTGTTCAATTGGTTGAGAAGGTTATCCAGTTCCATAGATGATAGCCTTTCCACATCTGGTGTACACAGAGCCAAGCATTAATTAGGTGCCAATATTCCATAGCAATTGTTTATAGTTAGGTACCTCACTATCTTCTTTCGTAGTGGGATTGCCTTGTGTTCAATGGTTGGTTTTGATATTTTTTAGTGCTGGAATCTTGCTTTTTGATTCTCTCATTCTATCTTTTTATCTCCCTTAGACTGTTTTAACAAAGCTTTCTTGTTTTTTTTTTATAATTTTTTTTGAAGATTAAATAATAAAAGCCGAGAAGATAGAAGGGAGGGAGAGTCTCCCATCCCATTAAGGGATGTAACAGGACATTGAGACCCCTGGATACAGGACTTGAAATTACAAAAGCAAAATTATCATCCCATATTTCTCTGCTTCAATGATTACAGAAGTGACTGAATTTAAAGCCTGAGAACTGCTAATAGAGGCCCAAAACTTCTGGTATTGTGCTCCACAAACACACCAGCAGAAAACATGAGGGACTACTCTTTGTGCAGGGGACTTTATACTTCTTTTGTATGCTTCTGTTTTCCAGTTAATACAAATATACTTTACCTTTTCCAAAAAAAAAAAAAGAAAACAAAAGAAAACAAGGATAAGGTAATTATTGTATTAGTTGACAATAGCAAATGCAATTGAATATGCAAATGTGGCCCATGTACAATGAGAAGCCATACCTAGAGCCTTGGGGTGGAACCATGTAGTTTTTTGTGAACTCCTTCAGTTTGCCATTTGTTGTGGACTATGTGGAAGAAATAGAGCCCCTGAAACTTCAAAGATTGTACAGTGAGAGTTTATGATAATGGAGAAATTTCATTCCCCTATCTCTCTCCTTCTCAAAGAAAAAAAAATCATGGTAGTCATGTTCCATGACTTTTTATTGTTTCTTTCTTGTTTGGGTTTGTTAGAAACCTTACTTGCCTTTTTGTCTTTGTGTTTTTGTTACTTTGGAGGCATAAAGGCAAAACTTTTGAATGTCAAAAATGCAACCCGGGGGGGGGGGGGGGAGGGCTAGTCTCGTTATGCATCATAAAAATCTTATCTCTTATCTATTAAACAAAACAATGAATAATTGAATAAATTAATAAAATAGAAAAGAATAAAACAAAATTAGATAAAATGTGGTTTTGGGCTGTCATCTAGCTCTACTAGATGTATCTCTAATTTGAAAACTCAGATCAACCTTGACAAATGATCCAGAATTTGGGTTAGTAGAGTGGAAAATGGAAATGGCAGACTCAATGTTGCTAAACTCAAATTGGATAAAATGGGCTAACTGTTTGCCCTGGGAACTGACAGTCAAAACAGTTACCAATGGCTAGTTTATTAAAAATGTTGACATTGTCAAGTTACCCCAAATACATGTGGTAGTAGATGTAGTAACTTATAATATATTATTTTTAAAGTTTATTTTGATGTAAAATAGCTTTATAAGATATTCTGGGACAATTTACCATATTTTTTAATGTTTTTTACTTTTTCAGAATTCTCATTTGAGTGGGTTGAGCAGTTGAACTGGAATCATCAGAATCTTGACCCATGACCTAGTAGCTGTAATGGTTTTACATCTGGTCCGAGTCTGACAACACTGAATTGTATTGCAAGATCATCTGGAGATGGTATCTTTATATATGCAGTGATACCACTCTTTTTGAGAGAAAAGTTAACTGATTGTATTAAGATCAAAAACAGTACATGAGTTGATGTACAAGAAACAACTCAGAGATTACAAAGGTAGAGTTCTGTCACTAAATAATGCATCCCTAAGAGCACCAGACTTGGCTAGGTTGTCTGCTATAGAATCCAGCACCCTAGGAATCTAGAGCACTTTAACAGTGAAAGAATCCAGAAGATCTCTAGCCTTGGTCAGATAGTGAGCCAGTCTCCAATAGGGGTGGTTGTCAAAAATCGAAAAACCAAAAAACCGAACCAAACTGCCGAAACCAAACCAAAAATCCCGGTTAACCGAACTGACTGGTATATATATATTTATATATTATATATATGTATATATTTTATATTATCTATATATTATAAATGAATACATATGCATTATACATGAAAGTATATACATTTATAATATATAATATATTATTTATTATTTATAATATAATATATTATATGTATTTCTAGTATTTTTTATTATATATTTTTATATTTATTTATAATATATTATAAATATCAAAAAACCAAGAATGAACTGAACTGATAAAAAACCGATCCGATCAACTGGTTAACCATTTGGTTTTGGTTCACAGTTTTCCAAAAACGGTTGTACTGGTTTGGTTTGTAAAATAGGCCCATGGTTTGGTTATCCCAACCATTAGCACCCCTAGTCTCCAAGATCTACTGTCCCTTTCCCCAAGCCACTTTATAGTGTTAACAGAATCCCCTTTGATGACTAGAGCAGTCAGACCTTTCCCTCTTGCTATTCTCAGCCCTGTAAGCACAGCTAGGACCTCAGCCTTATTGGAGTCAACAATTCCAGTAAACCATTGAAAGCCCACCAAATGTTACCATTCCTTTCTCTAAACACACCACCAACCAGCTATCCCAGGATTTCCCAGAATACTTCCATTGAAGCTTAAAGTCATCTCTGTCTTCTCTTTTAATGCTAAAGTTGGGAATTCTTGAGTGACCAGGGGAGGAAGACAAGATTGCCACCACATTCAGTTGAAGCTCATTCAAAGAGACTCCTGTAAACTCCGAAGAATTCAGAACCCAAAGATTGCACATAAAAGTCATGTGAGAGACCAAATCACCAAGGGATCTAGATTTGTTTTAAAAAGTTCAATTGTTTCTTTCTTCCCACACACCCTACATCAGTGCTTGAGCCACCATACACCAATAGATTTTCCCCCTTTTACCTAGACCTCTATGTTGCCATTGCCAAATAAACTCCTCAATGTGCTTGGAGCAGCGCAATCGTACCTAGACCTCTACCTGCCGGCTGGGTGGGGTTTCTAGATTTGTTGGTTAGGGGTGGTTTAAGAGATGTAGACCTCTCTTAGAGAGTATAGAAGATTTGTTGCTTCTTCAATTTCTACTTCCCTGAGGGGTCTTCTTAGGTTTAGGTAGTTGGTCTCAAGAGGTGAGGAAGGCAGGTGATGATGTTGGCCTTTTGGTTTTGGAAAGTGGAAGATTCTAGGATAGGAGTTGGCCAAAGTGTTTTCTCCCCACCAAAGGTCTGTCCAGAATTTGATTTTGTTCCTGTTCCCAACCTTATAGCAAAAAGGAACAAAGGTGCTATAAATAGAGGAAATACCTTTCTAGGGGTTGCTGGCTTTCATTTGATTGGAGGGTACCTTGCTATCCCAACCATTGACTTTCTTCATATTTGTTGTTGATGACAGAGGTCCGAGGAGTGTCAGGTTCAAGAGGGTAACACCAGAACCACTTCCCAAGAAGAGCTAAGTTCTCCTTAATATGGCCTAAGTCAAGACCCCCTACGGTCTTAGGTTTGCATTTTGGAGCTTTTCAGTTCTAATCTTTACCTTTTCTGGAGATTGAAAGACTGACTAGTAGTAGGTGGGTAAGTTTGCTAGAGAGGACTTTATTAAAGCCAATCTTCCCCCATTTGAGAGGTGATCTTTTTTCACACTTTTCTCAACAACTGTTTCCCCCTTTTGAGAGGTAACCTTGCAGTGATACTATCCTTACTGCCAGAGAAAAATGCAAGCAGAGAAAAGGAAATATCTGTTGTGTTATGGCTGGCAAAATTTACTATGTGTGATTCTTGTTTCCCCTTGACTTTCTTAGCAAAAAATTCATAACTTATCTTTGAATATGTCATTCACTCATTCTTCCAACTTGAATTTCCGTGGTAACTTCATGGAATTTTTCCTAATTGCTTTTGATTAAAATGTTTTTCCTTAAAGGTGGTGAGGACAGTACCATTAAGTTCATGGAAAGTTCAAGCAAAATTACTTTGAGTTCACCTCTTCTGGAAGATGCATATTACAATCGAGTTGTGGAACATCCCTTCCCAATGAATTGCTTCTTAAAGCAATGGTATCTTGGTCCTGATTTCTATCATGCAGTAAAAGTTGGCATTGTCCAATATGTATGTCTTCTTTTGCCTTGTTGACATTCCTTGGAGGTCATTCTATTTGTTTGACTTGAAGAGCTTTATAACCATTTTACTGAAATATCTTTGTCTCTCAGATGATACTGAAGATGATATGTGCACTGCTAGCAATAATTCTTGAACTCTTTGGGGTTTATGGAGAAGGAAAATTTGATTGGAAATATGGGTAAACCAATCTCACTTTATTTCTGTTAGTATAACCGGATTCTAAGCTTTCATTAATCAAAATATTGTTTACTTTATATCAATCTTGAAAACTATATCAATTTTGCATCCGCACCTTTTTCGTTAGTGTAATTACTAGCATATTTGTTCACTGTGGAGGGAACAGTGCCACATGCTAACATACTTAAAAACTGATACTAAAAATTGTTTTCTTCATATTTTTGTGCAGCTATCCGTATCTAGCTGTTGTTCTAAATTTCAGTCAGACATGGGCTCTGTATTGTCTTGTACAGTTCTACTCCATTATTAAAGAGAAGCTAGAACCGATTAAACCTCTGGCTAAATTCCTGGTATTCAAGTCAATAGTATTTCTTACTTGGTGGCAAGGTGTTGCTGTTGCATTTCTTTTCTCGATGGGAGTTTTTAAAGGGTCTTTGGCTCAAGAGTTGAAAACTCGTATTCAGGACTATATCATCTGCATAGAGGTGTGGACTGGACCATTATTTTCCCCTTTCCCCCTCTTTCATTTACATGAATCCCATTTCTGCACCATATCAGTCTTGCCCTTGGCTTGCGTTTTCTATGGCCAATTTAAAGAAATATATATTATCTTCTCCTTCCTAGTTTATATTGATACACAATACTATTGTTGGTGGTTTTTTTTTTTTGTGGTCTATCTAAAATTGTTAATAATAGGAATTATTGAAAATTCAACAGTAATCAATGAATATGCTGGTCAGGGCAACTCGTATTAACAGCCTGACAGGTTACTAGGGAAAACAGAAAATGAGGAATAGTAAGTGCCAATTCCTCTGGAACATGAAGTTAACTATTTTAAATTATTCAAAGCAGAAACTCTTTTGAGAGGGTGGATACAAGGTTTAAAATTTCCACACAATCCATTGGTTATGGGGTGTATTGTATCGTATCTTTGAAGGCTCGATATGGGATATGGTGGGAAATAAGTGGTATCGTCTTTTTTCCACCATATTGTACCCATAGCGGCTCGTATTGGCCATGTGTCGGGCATATCGATGGTGTGTCAGGTGTATTGGTAGCATATTGGTTGTTGATATGCTGCGGAAAAGATACAAACAAAACAAAAAAGGGGGGTGGGGGGAAGAAGGCTTATTTCCCCCCAAAATAAGCCTTCTTTCACCCCCAAAGGACTCTAAAACTCCAAACCTCATTTCTAGAGTGCTAGATCTGCAAAAAAAAAAAAAAAAAATGCAAGAAACAAGTGCGGATCATTAAGGTTTTTGAAGATCTTTCAAGTTTTGGAAAATATTGCAAAACTGAATAAGTTTTCCTTTTCAAATTTTCTCATAGTATCTTGTGATTTCATGTTTTTCTTGCTTGAATGCTTGAAAATGTTAAAATCTATTTTGATCTACATTTCTTGTTAAAAATCACGGTTTTTTTGGTGTTATGAGTAGATCAGTGGATTTTTTTTTGGGAAAATATAAAATAACAAAAAATTGAAAAATGTATTTTTTTATCTGCCTATAAAGACTGAATATGTTTAGACCTCTGGATGATCTATCGTATCCATAGTTCAATTGAAATTTCTTGTACAATATTTTTTTATTATTTTTTGTAATTAAATAATAAATATTAATTATTTATATTTTCTTGTGATCTGCCCATAAAGACTATGCATGTTGTAGATCTATGAATGGTCTATCATAGCCATAGAGCAATTGAAATTTCTTCTTTAGTATTTTTTTTCATTTTTTATATTTTTAAAAATTAAAAAAATAAATAATAATTAATTATATTTTTATGATTTAATCATAAGGATTGAATATATTGTAGATCTATGGTTGATCTATCATATCCACAAAGCAATTGAAATTTCTTTTTAATAATTACTTTTTGAATATAATTTATCAAAAAATTATTTTGAATATATTGTACCAACTACCATGTTTATTTATTTTTGATGCTTTTTTTTTGTATATAGGAATTAAAAATAGATAAAAAGGGCAGCCTAGTGCATGGGGCTCTTGCCAATGCAGGGTCTGGGAGGGACAGATGTATGCAGCCTTACCCTTGCACATACGGAGAAGCTATTTTCAAGATTTGAACGCTGGTCACCCAGGTTGCAATGAAGCAACCCAACCATGTGCACCAAGGCCCACCCTCAATTAAAAAATAGATAGTAATTATTTAAATAAGAAATAATTATTAATTATATTTTCACTTAGAAGTTGTGCCAATGCATGTTTATGGTTGGATAGGATAGTTTGGCTTTTCCCATCCTTTAAAGCTTAAGAATTATAATTTATAAATTATAGTTAAGCATGGGGTTTTTTTAATGAAAATTATAATTGACTATGATGTATTTCTTCATAAAACCTATTAAAATATATTAATTTAATGTATGTATTACCTCATTGTGACCTTATATTTAGTTTTGCTAATGCATTTTTATGATTTATTTAAGTACTTAGTAACCTTCCGTATCTTAATTTTTCTCTTGTACAAATGCGTATCCAAGGTGTATCCTGATGTCTTTTAAAATTACCTTTTCGATACACTTGGCATTTCCGATACTTTAAACCTTGGTTGGATATGACTAAAAATGACTATATAAGTAGAAATAGGTAGAGGTAATTTGGTTTTACATTTTTGTGAGGGTGAACTATTGGAATACGTGTAATGTAGGACAGATGTGATCCAAGGCTGGACTGGTAACAAATTTGAGGGACACTGAAAAATTCATGATGGTGGTAAGGGGTTAGGCCCAAGATTTGGGGTTGGAGTACTAGAGGTAGGTCTAGAGAAGAGGGATGAGGGTTTGTGTAAGGTGATATGGCTGATTAGGAAATAGGTCTACTGCTGAAATTTTTGCAATGCAGAAGCTTTTATAAAGAAAAAAACTAAAATAAATCAATATCTCAAGATTGGAATGGAATTTCTTCAAACTGTTTTAGAGGATGGATGATTCAGGGAGTGAGGATTCAAAATTGGATTTTTTTTTATGTATTTTTGGACTGCAGGGGTATTTTTTTTGTCATTTTAACTATTGCATATGGGCCAGCCTATTACTGTAAGTTGTCTAGTCATAGTTTAGTCTGTTTAAATTTTCAGAGTCATTGGTTAAATAGTTTAATAGTTTTTTAGTTTTTTAGTTTTCTTTAAGTTGGTTTATGAGTGGCAGAATTGTAATTTTGAGTTTTCTAACTGCATGTCCATTCTGCATTTAACATTATCATTCTCTGCTTATTTCATGTTTGATTTCTTCACCTATATCTGAATCCTGAAGAGGTTAAAATTATCCAACATACTTGTGTCAAGCAGATGGGAATTGCTGCTGTGGTGCACCTTTACGTCTTCCCAGCTAAGCCTTATGAACGTGGAGAAAGATGTGTCCGTAATGTATCTGTTATGGCCGACTATGCATCACTAGGAGCTCCTCCAGATCCAGATGAGGTTCGTGACTGTGAAAGGTCCACTAGGATGCGCTTCACTCGGCATGATGGGAGAGAAAAGCAACTGAATTTTCAACAGAGTGTTCGTGATGTTCTCCTGGGAAGTGGTGAAATTGTAAACAATTCTAGCCATTTATGTATTTGATAGCTTTTGCTTATTCCCATCAATAAGTCTTATCTGTTCACCTTTACTCATTTCTTTTGTTCTATTGTGTTGTTAGATTGTTGACGACATGAAGTATACTGTTTCCCACGTGGTAGAGCCAGTGGAACGTGGCATTGCAAAAATAAATGAAACTTTTCATCAGATATCAGAAAATGTGAAGCATCATGAGAAACGAAAGAGGAACTCGAAAGATGACAGCTATCTTATTCCCATGAATTCATGGACAACGGAATTTTCAGAGGCCCATGATCATTTTCTTGAGGGAAGCATCAGTGACAGTGGTCTGGCCAGAAGGAAACACAATCTTCTATCCAGAGCCACATCTTCTCAAAGAAGATAGGTAGATGATTCTCCTAGCCATTCATTATATTCAAGAGCGGAAGTTAGATTGAATGGAGCTATCATGTTCCTCTCAAAATGTTTTTAACAAGACCAACTTACTGTGCAAGTAAGTTCTGGTTTTCTATGTTCTCAGTGTTCTTCAAAGATTTAGTGCAAAGGTTGCTGATTTAGACCATATTGATTTATAGGCTGAAGAACTGGCATGCCAAAATGACCACAACCGTTTTTAACTGGAAAAAAAGTAGAGTTGCCATTGTTTGTATAGCAGCTAACAGAGATGACATTAAAGTTTCACCGCAGATCCAGGAGCTGTACAAAAAAAGAGTCTGCAGTTGAAACAGGTACGTTACTATTCATATCTTGGTTTGGATGATACAAGGAACAAAAGCAAAGCTTCAAGTGTAGAAATCCAATATATTAAGTGTTGAAGTAGATGTAATTTTCAATGTCGAAACTTGCTTGCTATGGTGCAACTGTATATCTGGGTGGTAATTTTAGAATCACACCCCTCAATACATTACATTTCTTGTGTGTATGTGTTTCTGTTCTTTTAATAAGAGTTCTTGAGTCAAAAATCTGTAGAGTACTTGAAACCTTTTTTTTTTTTTCCAGAAGGCTAAACATTCATTAAGATAAAGTCATTACAGCCACATTTGCTAGGTTGCTCAAGTTTTCTACTATCATATTATATTTACATGCATTGTATGCTAGTTCATGAGCAACCCTATTCATATCTCTATTTACATGAGATACACAAACTATATCCCATATCCCCATCCCATCACCCACCCTCGATATTCTCACGGTTTGCCCCTTAAGTATCAGGGCCTGGATTAATGGGTTTTTCATATATTTGTTCACTTGAGTGCACCATGATATCTTTGTTTTATTATATGAATGAAAGAACGTTTCATGGTATTTAGTTTTTTTATTTTAATATTGGTGCAAGTTGTCCAAATAATTTTGATCCCAGCTACTGCCATTGAATGTATGATCATAGTTAAAGTTGAGCTGCGAACTTTTTTTGATAATTGAACTAATTATATTAATTATGAAAATATAGAGTAAACAACAGGTTCAATACAACCACGAGACCTGCCCAACCAGCACTGAACAGAATCAAACTTCTTGGCCCTATTAGCCAAAATGTGGATAGCCTGAAAGTTGGGCTGCGAACTGGATTCTACTATTTGACTACTATGGCATGCTTTCTTTCATATTTAATAGGTTTTGCTAATGGATGCTTAGTCTTCCTTTCATATTTCATAGGTTTTTAAAGAAAGTCACCGTTTCCAATCAATATATAACTAGCGAGGGGCGCCCGTGCTAAGCACGGGCAATTACCAAGATTACGATTAAAATCATGTATTGAGAAAGATTATTTATAGAGTTAATAAATATCACTTAATGGAAGTAATTAATTAATTAATTTAACTGAATGTAAGTTTTTAAATAATTATTATTGACTAGTAAAACTATTAAAAGTTTAAACTGTAAAAGTAGAACAAAAATAAACTAAAACTAAAATCTAATATAAAATTATTTTTTGTAAATAAAAGAAACATTTAAAAAATAAAAATGGAATTTTCCCAAAAACATCATTACATCAACCAACATTATTATAGAAGAAATCGTATCATGTTCCGGGTCATACTTGAGTAAGATATCTAAGTACAACCAATTTGAACAAATCTTAATGGAAAAATGAAAATTATTTAAAATAACTTCTAAAATAAAATGCGACAAGACAACATGATTTCTGTAGAGGAGCATATGGAAGATTGTCATATGTAACCTGTATATTAGAGTTTTTTCATATGTGACCTAATCAATAGCCAGCTCCGGCTTTGGAACTTTGGGACTCTAGTTGCAACTTCAAAGCCATCCATCTCGGGCACATTGAGGTCCAAAAGAATGATGTGAAATGAAGTTCCAGAGGGCCCAAGAGCACTAAGGCATTCAAACCCAGAGGAAACAATAGTAAATTGACAAACGAGCTTCTCAAGGAGCTTTCATGTCACAGCCCTATTGATGTCATCATAATCAGCAAATATAACTTGAAGGCCTCTGAATTCTGAAGGTAGGTGCTCTGATGATCCACCTGGTTCAAAGATGCCTCCTCCTATAGATGGTTGGAGTTGAAACTCAAGGATAAGTCTCATGCTTCGTCCAAAATCCTTATTGTTTGGAACTACCCAAATGTTCCCTTTCATCATCTGTATATTAGTTTCAAAATCAAGATACTAAATTCTGAAATATAAGATGCAAAATTAATCACCAAGGCATACAAGTTGTTCAATGATGTATATATCCATCAGTTATATATACTTCATTAGAGTTATCAATAGAAGCATGAACCAAGCCCAAGCAGATAACCAAATATGAGCCACGCATTAGAGTTATCAATGCAAGCAAATACAACCCATAAGAATGAAGATAATTTGGCAATACATATAAAAAAATATAATAATTTGGCAAACCTTATTAGCCAATTGCCATCAGTAGACATGGCTATTCGTTTGAATATTAAGATAAAAGATTTTATGGCTTGGCATACCCTGTTCAAGGTCGTAAACTCCTAATGACTTTCTGAGAAAATTTGTTAAAATATATAGTTGTCTTCTTAATAATTTTGAAAATAAAATGTTCATTTCTTTATCAATGAAAATAAAATGTTTAATTGCAATGCCTTGAAGCCTCCGAATATGAACAATCTAGAATCCCAATATAGAGATGAATTATCATTTTTTTTGATAAATAATAGAGATGAATTATCATTGTGAGAGAACATTAGTTCTATGTTTTCTACATGTTTTAAGGACAGTTTAGTATTAATTTCTTTTATCTGGGGTAATGCTACAACTTCCTCTGCATATTTGCAGATTATCTAAGACAATCCTTTTAATCATAGTGATAAAAGTAACTCATAATATAGACAAGATTCAGATTTATCCCCACAAGTTTTTTGCACATGCTGAAGCTAAGATCTTCCTCAATTCTCTCAATGTTGTGTCTCCTCCAGTGAATTGATAGCAATTACATTGACTCCCATTTCTTGATTCTTCGTAATAGAAACAATATAGAATAAAGAAAAAATAGGTTATATATAAAGAGGTGTTCTTCTAATAAAATCAATACAAAACTTTTATTGCCTCTAACAAAATTTTTACCAGGCACCCATAAGCATACATAATATAAAGATGGTTAATCCAAACCTTACTTCTTATTTAAGGAACAAAATGGAAATTTCTTACCTTATTTTCTGAAGGATCAATTCGATTAAATTACCAGATAAATAGACTGGCCACAATACTAAGATATTGTACACGCTTTCATGTACTGATCCAATTATAAGTTCAAGTGTGTGTGAAAGGCAAGAAAGGAACAAATCATAATGATTTTGCGTTTTGTAATTACAGATGAGGTTATGCTTACCAACAAGAAAAAAGAAAGAAAAAGACTATATGATGATAGAACTGCTGCAAAAATTTTTGGATAATTTCATTGATGCACTTTTTTGGGTAAAACATAACCAAGAACCAAGATGTCAAATGACAGCTGAGGCAGAGACATATTCCCAAAACATGAAGATCACTGACCTATTAGCTTCCTAAAGAGGTAACAGTAGGGTCAACTGAAACTATAGCTTGCTCATATAGCTTAATAGTTCTATGGAGCTCCTTCAGATGTCCATAGTTCAGTAGCCTTATCAGACCTACCACATTTCAATGAAGCAGTTAGTTGAATAGTAGTCTGGTAGGATAAGTTGAGGTGGGTCTCAATCTTTTTGCGTGTAGTTTGGATTGAAAAGATTTTGTTGGGACAGATGAAACTTGCAGTAGCAATGTTTTTGAATCGTCGTTGACCCGGACGGTCAGACTGTTTGGCCTGGAAACCGTCCAAGCAATCAATTCCGTTTAACCCCTAACCCGTTTTTGGGTCAAAAACCGTTGACTTTGTCAGAAAACTGCTGACTCAGCAGTCAAACCATCTACTCGTTTGACCCGACCAGCAGTTCACAATATAAAGATGTAGAGAGAACTCAGATCTGAGTAGGGATGACAATTTTCCCCATTTCCTCGATCCCTGTGGGGATCCACCCCGAATGGGGCGGGGATGGGGATGAGGAAATTTTCATCCCCGTTAGCGGGGACGGGGAGAGCACTCCCCGTTCCACGGGGACCCCGATCCCCGCCCCGTGGGATCCTCACTAATATATATGTTACATATGTATGCATACGTTATATATGTATGTATGTACACATACATCTATATATTAATATATTTAAAAATATGGTTGAATATATTTGAATCTTTTATAATAGGATTGCAAATTTTAATTATTTTATTTTTATTTTTTTAAATAAAATAAAAAATAAAAACAAAATGGTTAATATTATAAAAAATCATGGGGAATGGGAATCCCTGCGGAGATGGGGATGGGGATAACCTTGTCCCCACCCCGCCCTGTTGCCATTCCTAGATCTGAGATCCAGTCTGAGACACGAACTCAGATATGAGATCTAAGATTCGAGAACTCAGATATGAGATCTAAGATCCGAGAACTCAGATCTCAGATTTAAGATCCGAGAACTCAGATCTCAGATCTGCATCTGTTGCTGCTGCCTCGCCATTGCCGTCACCACTATCGTTGCCGGTGAGCATCGAATCCTCTTCCTCCTCTTCCTTCTTCCCTCCTCTCTTTCCTTCTTTATTTTTTTCTTTCTCAGCCGAACTTGGCTTTTCTCAGCCGACATCTCTTCTTTCTTACATGAGATTTGCATATTAGGGCAAATCTCATATAAACATTTGCTCTAATATGCAAACCGTCCAAACCGTTCGACCCGAACGGTTGAACCGCTAACCCGGAAACCAGTAGCTAGAACGGTTCCATTTCTGGGTTGGTTTTTAAAACCTTGTGCAGTAGAGAAAGGTTGTGGGTTAATTAACTAATTGAGACACATCCTTCACACCTTGGGAGGATGCCAATATGGCAATTTTTTTTTAAATTTTCACATTAAAGACCTTTGTGGGTTAATTAACTTAAGTTAAACCTGATTGTATGATCTTACATTTATTGTATAATTACTTATATACCAGAGGCGAATAAAAATAATTTTGTGATTTATTTAATCTCTAGAATAACATATATTCATAATATGATTATAATCAACCATCTATACAATCTACAACAGGATTTCAATTTCAATAAACCCTAGAACAATCTCACAAGGAACTAATTAATTGTACAAAAGTGTTGTCTCAACAAAATTAAGTAGAAAAAAGAAAACGGAAAAAAATGTGTACCTCTATCTAAGAAAACTAAAAATCAAGATAGATGTTAAACAAAATAAATAAAAAGAAGAATGAAGAACCCAAATCACAAGAAATCTATAAAACAACTTAAGTCAAGGAAGGTAAAATCAAGAGGCGTCCATGGCCACCAACCAAACTCTAGAGTATCATTTACTCAAAAAAAAAAAAAAAAAACACAGCTATTCTATAAATTCTAAACTATAAAACCTGATACAAATCACATTCTCTTGCCGTTCTCAATGGAAAATAAACCTTAGAAAAATGACGACGAACCAAATCTGAAACAAAAACCTAAATAAGTGAATAAAAAAAGTAAGAAGTTGAGAGGGAGAGAGAGTTGAGAGAGAATAGTTCACCAACTGAGCTGGTATTTTTCCTTGGAAATAGTGCTACCCCTCTCCTGATCGTCTTGATGAATCGGTGGTGAAGAAACCCTTACAATAATCACTAGAAAGCACCTAGAACTGGAACGGATTCTGCAACCAACAAGGGCAGAATACAATCAATTACTGGATCTGGATAGGGAATTTTGACTTTAATCGCACCCTAATATCTACCACCATCATTAAAATTACTAACAACAACACCAGCAGTAATTAAGATCCTAATCCAAACTGAAATCAATCGGATCCAATTCATACAAACCCTCTCCCAACACAAATCCTTATGCAACCAAAACACTGAATCAAAGGATGCAGGGCATAAACTGATCCCGAGTTTAGTTATGAATTACATTAGGCAGGACTATTTGCCTCTTTTGTGCGGAAAGATTACATAAAGAATAAACTTTGATAGTTGGGGTGAGGAAGTAGTAAATTAATGGGCTTAAAGGGTAAGCCTACTGCTTATTGCAGGTCAGAAAGTTTAAAAGAAGGAATGGTCAAGTAATGTTTGCGTTTTCTCCATAATGAAAGACAGAGTCATTTTAACCCTACAAACAAATCAAACACCAAAATTCTGAGCCTCAAGGCAAACCCTGCAAATGATGAAGCGAAATGCAAAGGCCAGGTCAATGGGAAAAAAATTAGAAGAGACAGATTTATGTAATGTCCATGACCATTCCAGATAATAGTAGAAGTTATATGAATATCAGTTAAACTTGAGTGCCAGAACAAATAATGCATGGGAGCCAACAATTGAAACATAAGAAAACAATGGTGGCAATGGAGAACAAAACATAATTCACAAATCACAATAGAACTAAGCACAACACTTTCGGACCAATAACAGGTACCTTCTAAAATACACCTACAGAATGTGACAGAGTACAAAAGCAATTTACTAAGGAGGTCAGAACTTGAAGATGAAGAAGGGAAAAAGGCAGGCTCCATTTTACAAACATAAACCCCAAAAAAGCAAATTTTCTAGCAAAAAGTAATGCACTCGGAAGGGACTAAAACCAACTACGGCCACTAATTAACGCAAATCCGAACATTCAAACCCAAAAGGACTTCCATCTCCAGTAAAAAAAAGTAAAGTCGAATTTTCACTTCAAACAATTGTAGTCAGCTTAAACATAATCCCAAAACAGCGGAAGAATCCACTTAATCAGCACATAGAAATTCATCAAAGCTTCAAAAACAAATAAAAATCCTAGGCAACCCGATCCACCAAACTCCAAATTAACAGCCGAAATCGAAACGAATACAGAAAAATAGAGATGAAATAAAATTGCTTACGCGCATCGATCGCAGAGCTTAGCGTATTCTCCATTCCGAAGCCGCCATCCCTTCCTCGGCCTCTCCGATTTAGCATCCTTACAGTCTTAATTGATTTGCGACATTCTCCGTAAATGAGCCAAATCTGAAGCTATGAAGTCTCTGTAAGTTTGTGACGTTTCAGGCGTATGGGAAAGAGATCTAACCCTGTCCAAAAAAAAATCTAAACTCACGGCATTGAAGAGAACTATATCTCTACAACTCACGACATCAAAAATAAACAATCACAGACAGGAAAAAAATGCAAAGAAAGAACCACTAGTACTTACCTACCGACCACTCCGACCTTTCAAAATCACCAAAAATAAAACCAGCAATAGATATACGAGGCGGGTAAACGTAGTACCTAAAAAACACACATACTCGTAGCAAACAAAAAACAAGATTTCAACAAAAAAAGCTACCTTCAGATCTTTTCCTTTCTCTTTCTTTGCCAAGCCAAGTATTAATTTCGCCAAACTGATTGATTTTGACGATTTCGCCGCCTCCCGGCTCATATAATTGTGTAACGTAAAACTAAATAGAACCCCTCCTCCTCCGTCGTCTGATAACCCAAACCAAAACATAGAACCCAACCTAAAACTATATAACAACAGCGACCAGAACAGTGATAATAAGAAGACCCCTCCTCCTCCGTCGTCTGATAAACCCAAACCAAAAAACAGAACCCAACCTAAAACCCCGGTCTCGATAAAACACACATGCTGGAACAGAGCAGAGGAGGGGGAAGCGGTTTTGGGTTCTGGGTTTGTTTCGCAGCTCATGGGAGAGAGATTGAATAAAAAATATCAACTCTCTCACTGGTCTTTCCATAGAGAGAAGTGGTCAGAGAAGAACGGGATAGAGTAGTGACAATAGTTTCATGCAATAAAAAGAATACACTTTTTTTTTCTGGGATTATAATTAATATATGTAAAACGAAGTATAGTAAGATTCTATTTGGCGAAAGGGGAGACCACCCATAAGATCTTCCTACAAACTTACCATATTTTAATTTTGGAAAGCATGAACTGACTTCTTGTTGCAAGTTTTGGGGATGTTTGAGTGTAATCATATTTAATTAATGCCTGCCTCACCCAATCATTTTATCAAAATGCTGGATACGAAGATCTCTCAAGAGTTACCCTGTTTACTGTTTTACGTCTTGGATTTCGAAGTCTTTTTGTATTTTTTTCCCTGTCATATCGCTTTTGCCATTTTGATGGGTGAGTTATTAATCGAGGTTCATCCGGTCGATCACCCTTGTAAACTTGTGCAGAAGGTAGATTAGATTGATATATCTTGAATTGCTCGGTAGTGCTTCTGCCTCAAGTAGAGGCATACTTGGATTTCACACAAAATTGTATTCTCGTCAATTTCTCTTCCAAGAGGATGGTGCTTGAAGATGACGAATAACTAAGAAACACAGAACCATGGGCTAAACCGTTCTGACCTGGAAACCGGAGGCCAAAATAGTTAGTTTTCGAGTTGGTTAAACCTTGAGTTTGAAGAATGATTAAGAGGTTTCACAAGGTCGTCTGGGTATTAAGTCAAATATTGAACCTCTTTAGTGGGTTAGCCTGCTTGGGCGTTGGCACCAACATCCATTAATGTTATAAATTTTGACGGTTTTTTAGGGGCTGCTTATGCGATATCTTTGCGACACTTGACCTTGTTGAATTGCAAATGTTTCTGTATATCAATGCAAGGTTTTTAAAACTGATCCGAACAATGAACTGGTCAGGGGTCTGTTCTAAGTCAAACAGTTCGATCATTTAAAATGAACAGTCAACCTGTTCAGACAAAAATAAAAAAATTTAAAAAATAAAAAACAGTCAAAACTATTGAACAGTTTGAATGGTTCAACCACCTATGTCAGCGGTTTGCTAACCAAATCAATGTTTTTGGCAAAAATCGGGTTTTGGGGTCCGATCATCCGGTCCAATCCAGTTTTGAAAATCATGCATGAATGTGAATTTAACAGGTGAGAACATGGGTGCTTTTTGGCAAGTATTTTCGCACAGTCCTTTGATTATTTGAAAGATTTAGGGGCTGTTTGGCAAGTCTTTTTTGAAAGATTTTCTAGAAGCATTGATAGTCAAAAGACGATGTAAGCTTTTGTATAAAGATCTTAACAACTTGAAGACCATTTGGTTAATGAGTATATGTTTGCGCAAAGATGAGTTGAAAGAAAGGGAAAAAGCTCCATTTGCAGCTTCCAAAAAATAGCCCGAAATGGGCTTCCCGTGTCTTTTTGGAGCTGCAGCTTTCGGCGGCTATATCTTTTCCCAACCAAATGAGAAAAGATCAAAATGTGGGTTGCCAGGCTTCTAAAAGGCTGACAGCCCGCACGAAAAGACATGCCAAACGAGGCCTTAACTATCAATTTTTGTCTTTTCTAGAAGGAAAAATTCCACTTTAGTACCCTGAACTTTCAGAGTAGTGTCAAGTTAGTACCCAAACTTTCAAACGTGTCACTGTAGTACCTAAACTTTCAAAAAGTGTCAAGTTGGTTCCTACTGTTAACCGACCGTTACTTATCTATTGAAAATATCAAAACTACCCTTCAAAAGAAGACATTGTTCATTGTCTTCTACCTTGAGACTAAACCGGTTATCTTAAAAAAAAAAGAGAGAAGAAAAAAGAAATATAATAGAGGGAAACAATAAATGAAAGCAAAGAAATAACTAGAAAATAATGTGTTTCTTATCTAAAGGTAGAAGACAATGACTTCATTAGTCTAGAATTTCAAACACCTCAACCGATTTAGTCTCAAGGTAGAAGACAATGAACATTGTTTTCTTTTAAAGGATAGTTTTGATATTTTCAATAGATAACTGATGGTCAGTTAATAACAGGGACAAACTTGACACTTTTTAAAAGTTTGGTTACTGCAATGAAAGTTCAGAGTACTAAAGTGGAATTTTCCCTTTCTAGAAAGATAAAATGACCTAAGGATAAGTGCCCAAAAATACCAAAATGGCTGAAAATTAGGAAATTTCAAATGAAAATTTTGGACTTTTGTAGTTTTGTGTCTCAAAAATCTTTTAAATCTATTTTTAACAGCTTGAAAGATCAAGATAGTTATCAAACAATCTTCATTTTCAAAAAGTTCATTGCATTTTTTGGTTTGTTGGGTTGTCAAAAAATCTATTTCCCCCAATTGGACTCCACTCCCCCAATCCTGTTCTGTCATTGCATTTATGTCAAACAAGCAATGGGAGAGGAAAACATCATGTAGAAGTATTCCTCAAAAGTCCACAGAGTATCATGAAAGAAATACATGATGTCA
Source organism: Nelumbo nucifera (assembly GCF_055504915.1). Taxonomy (NCBI): domain Eukaryota; kingdom Viridiplantae; phylum Streptophyta; class Magnoliopsida; order Proteales; family Nelumbonaceae; genus Nelumbo; species Nelumbo nucifera. The sequence goes on from NC_142649.1 coordinate 89,023,775, forward strand.
AGTTGTGAAGAAGGCGAACAACGTCAAAGATGGAGAAAAGATCCGAAGAAGGTTTCCGGATGGTAAATAGTTGGAAATCGATTTTAAACACTGAAGCAAAGAAACTATTACTGGAGAGTGGAAGACTTAGAGGCAAGAACTTGATAAAAATTAGGGAAGACAGGAAGGCGATGATATTATCATTCAAAGAGGCGGTTCTATGGTTGAAGGGTTTTATTGATGGTGTAATACAATCGGTTAGAACAGTTAGTTGGAGGAATGCACTAGAAATGGAAAGAAAGAGGTTCAAAGTGGAGCTAAGGCGCAATGGAAAAGGATGGTTTATTACGATTTCAGAATACTTCAGTGCCAGGAAACCAATGGTCTTCTTGCCAGAAGGGAAGAAGACACAAGGTTGGAAGGCTTTCATAAGGGAGCTGCAACATTTTCTCATCTCTGTGAACATGCATGAGAAGCAGGGGAGAGAACAAAGTTTCGCAACTCTGAAATATTCGGAGTAGCACTTGAAGCAGAAATATTACAATGTAGGAGAGGTTATATTGAGTTCCAATACTGTTTTGAAGTTGTGGCTAGATGCTGAACAAGGTGATTGGGAATGTAGCTTGGTGATATCAGTTAACAAGGAGATAAAAGATTGGAGGAAGGTTTTAGATTCAGTTGTGATTAATCTGAACTTGGAGGTTGAGGCTGCGTTGAAACCCTTTTCAGCAAGGAAGGAAATTTTAAGAATCAATGATAAGGTTGGCAAGGGTTTTACTGCTTCCGAATGTGAAGAAGGCATGGTTCAAGTGCAAAAGTGGAAGCCATTATGTAATGAGATGGAACAACCTGGCGGAAGCTTCTTGTTCAAACTGGTGGGTCTTCCGTTTCATCTCTGTAAAGAAGTAAATGTGAGAAATATCGTGAGGCTCTTGGGAGGAGAAATGGAGGATTGTCTGTTGCAAAACTTTCAAGCTGCCAAGGTGAGGATAGTTGGGGTGAAGCCTGATTCGATTCCAAGAACAATAGAGGTTCTTGCGGATGGAAGCTGCTATAAAATATGGCTAGTTTCAGAGCTGGAGGTAGAGCTTTAGGGATAGAGCTCCAAGGTTGAAGACGATGCTGATGTGGAAGGCTGGATTATTAGGGGCTTATAGGTGGAAATAGAGTTAGAAACTAGTGGTCAACTGAAAAGTTGATGGGGGAAGCCCAAAAGTCACGCAAGTTAATTAAGGAAAAAAATTTAAATAATTTTGATTTAGTCGTAACCTCAAAAGGCCGCCCTACTTTTGTTGATGTGATTAAAACAAGACCTGGGCCGTGAGTTGAAGCATCTAAACCGGTAGGAGGTCAGACCAGTTCAACTCTTGAGTGGAACCCTAACCCACGTGCTTGCCTAAGTGCGCATGTGACTCGGTGTTTGCAGCGGAAGACAATAGACGATAGTAACCGTCTATTTTCTTTCTCTTTGAAGAAGGCTAGCAGAGAAGGTACGACTTCCCCTAGAAGGTCGGTATAGAACTCGAGTCCATTATAATGGATTTCTCGCATAACATCGAACGATCCTAGGGCAGGGAGATCTTCACCCGATCGGCCAAATCCCAGGTATGCCAGAGATTGCAATGTGGAGAAGGAGGGTTTTGAAGAAGGCTAGGTGGACTGTACCGAAGATGCAGACACGGAGGAAGATTTGGAAAGCAAGTCGAGTATAGGCAGTGCTAAGTTTGGTAAAGGTGTAGAAGAAGAGATCACCGCAACTCTTAACTTGGAATCTCTGTTTCAATATGTGCAAGCTGTTTCAATCTCCCTATTGCTGTCAGTGATAAGCTTGTCTCATTCTCAGGAGACGCTTATCCCAATCTTTTGGTCGGTCAGGAACTGGATAATGAAGTATTCCAGATTTTCTAGAAGCAAAATAGAGGTACAAAAGAGAGAAACAAACAGGAGGGTGAGAGAAGTGATCTCTATTCAACAAAGGAGACGGAAAGGCCTTCTTACCAGAACCGAACCAAGGAGTTAGAAGAACCTCATTTTCAACCTTGGGGTCTGACTGGCTCTGCTTCAAGTATTCCAGAGGTTGTTACCCATGAAGTTGGGGAAAGGGCAAGAGATAGCAGTAAAGACAGGGAGGGTTAGGTGAGTGAGATAGGAAATGAGGAAGAAGCAATAGGAAATAAAAGATTTATGAAAATTCTTGAATGTCTCTTAAAGGAAGTAGTTGAAAGCAATAAACAGAAGGAAGGGCCAGAAGGAATTAGAATAGAAGAAATTAAGGAGACTGGGGTAAAAGGTGAGGAAACAGAACAGGGAAGGAGGAATAAAAAGTTAAAAGAGAGAGAGTTGAATAGTGAGGATTCCGTGGCAGCTTTTTTGCAGAAGTTGGGATGCAAAGTGAAAGATCCAAATGATTTAAAAACGTTTCTACAAAAAAGGGAGAAGAAACTAAGTCTAAAAGGAAAAAAATTAAGTGAAGTGGAAAGACTGATAAAGGATGTGGAAGGAGCTAGTAGCAATAGAAAATAAAAGATTTATGAAAATTCTTGAATGTCTCTTAAAGAAAGTAGTTGAAAGCAATAAAAAGAAGGAAGGGCCAGAAGGAATTAGAATAGAAGAAATTAAGGAGACATGGGTAAAAGGTGAGGAAACAGAATAGGGAGGGAGGAATAAAAAGTCAAAAGAGAGAGAGTTGAATAGTGAGGATTCTGTGGCAGCTTTTGTGTAGAAATTGGGATGCAAAGTGAAAGATCCAAATGATTTAAAAATGTTTCTACATAAAAAGGGAGAAGAAACTAAGGCTAAAAGGAAAAAATTAAGTGAAGTGGAAAGACTGATAAAGGATGTGGAAGGAGATAGTAGTCTTGGTGTTAAAAGGGACATGAGGAAAGGGAATAAGTGAGGGTAAGAGGAATAAGGGGTCAAGAATACAACGGAATGAAGATCTTAAGTTGGAATGTCAGAGGACTAGGAAATTCTAGGAAGAGAGGAGTAATAAGAGAGGCCATTAAGAAAATATACTCGAATGTAGTTCTCTTGCAGGAGACTAAAAGATCAGAATTTGACATCAAGTGGGTAAGAAGTATTTGGAGAGGTAGGGGGATCAATTGGGCATTTCTGCCCTCATGGGGATCTATAGGGGGTGTAGTGACAATGTGGAAAAAAGAATTTGAGGGTAAGGAGCTGATAGGCTAATTTTTAGTTTCTTTGAAGTTTAGATAGGTAGAGGATGGGTTTGAATGGGTGTTAACTAATGTTTATGGACCGAATGATTATAGAGAGTGAAGGCACCTTTAGGAAGAACTGGCTGATATAAGGGGTTTGTGGGAAGGACCTTGGTGTTTAGGAGGAGACTTCAATATAATTGGATTCTTAGAAGAAACTAATAGTACTAGGCAGAGGTCAACCACGAGCATGAGAAAATTTAATCAATTTGTGGATGCCAATGGACTTAAGGAAATCCCATTGTCACATAGATGTTTTACCTGGTCCAATGTCCAAGTGATCCCAATATGTTCTAAGTTGGATAGGTTCTTATTTTAAATGACTAGGAAGAACATTGGGGAAGTTTGAATTCTAGAACACTTCCAAGGGTGACATCAGATCACTGGCCTATAGTAATTTGTAAGGAGGATGTGAGAAATGCAGGCCCCACCCCTTTTAGATTTGAAAACATGTGGTTTGGACCTGAGGCTTATTAAGAAGGATAAAATTGGTGGCTTGAGAGTAATCCAACAGTGAAATGGAGTGGAATGAGGTTTCATAAAAAACTTTGACATCTGAAAGGTAGAATCTGTTAGAGTTTGGGAGACTAAAGGAAAGGAAACAATTGGTGACTACTCAAATTGAGGCATTGGATAGTAAGGAAGGGAGGGGATGTTTTATAGAAGATGATAAAGAGCAAAGATGGAATCTACGTAAATAATTAGAGGACTGTCTTTTGCATGAGGAAATAAGTTGGAGACAAAAGTTAAGGTGTAAGTGGTTGAAAGAGAGATAGAAACACTAAGTTTTTTCATGCAATGGCAAATGAGAGGAGGAGAAAGAATTACATCTCAAGTTTGGAGATTGAAGGGACAACAATTGCCAATCAAAATGAAATTGCAGAGGCTTTTGCAAATCACTTTAGGTCAATCTTCAAAAGACCCCTAAACAATAGAGTTTGGATTGAAGGAATGGAATGGCCTACATTGAAATTGGAGGAAAAGTAATGGCTGGAAAGGAAATTTGATTTGGAAGAAATAAAGGAAGCAGTGTTCTCTATGGATAGATCAAAGGCACCAGGCCCTGATGGTTTTACAATGGCTTTTTATCGGGATTGTTGGGAGATTCAAAAAGAGGACTTAAGGATAGTGTTTGATGAATTTCATTGTTGAGGAGATAAACCCGGGGCTAAATTCCATATTCATTGCCTTGGTTCCCAAGAAAAGGAATGCAAATCACCCAAGGGACTATAGGCCGATTAGCTTGGTAAAAAGCCTTTACAAGATCATCACTAAGGTGTTGTCCATTAGAATTAGAAAAGTGCCCCCAACAATAATAGTAGACAACCAATGAGCTTTTATGAAAGGGAGGCAGATAACAGATCAAATACTTATTGCAAATGAGAGCTTAGAGGAGTTCAAGAGATCTAAGAAAAAAGGGTGGTTTGCAAACTTGACTTGGAAAAAGTCTATGACATGGTGGATTGGTCCTTTTTGTTGGAGGTGATGGTCAACTTTGGGTTTGGAGACAGGTGTTGTAAGTGGGTGATGGGATGCATTAGGAAATGTCATTATTCCATTTTGATAAATGGAACAGTGGTGGATTTCTTTTTAGTTTTGAGAGGGATAAGACAATGAGATCCTCTTTCCCCATTCTTATTTACGATGGTTGCAGAGGTTTTGGAGAGATTAATTTCTAGAGCAGACTCTAGGGACCTAATAAGAGGATGGAGAGTTGGAAGGGAGAATGTGCCAATCACTCATTTGTAGTTTGCAGATGACGCAATACTTTTTTGTGAAGGAGGAGACCTAAATAGGATAAAAAACCTGAAGCTCACTATACAGCTCTTTGAGCAAATGTTAAACCTCAAGATGAATTTTGATAAGAGCTGTCTAGTGGGAGTAAATATGGGGGAGGGGGAGATGTTGGAGTGTGCGGGTATCCTGGAGTGTGTAGTCTCTAATTGAACCCTTAATTACCTTGGTTTTCCGTTAGGAGATAACCCTAGGAAAGATGAGTTTTGGAGTCCGGTTGTGGAGAGGTTTGAAAAGAGACTTGCAACTTGGAAAAATAACTATTTGCCTCTTGGTGGGAGGATCGCCTTAATTAGATCCACTCTAACTAACCTTCCTGTCTACTTTTTATTAGTCTTTAAGATTTCAGATAAGGTAGTTAGCAGGTTAGAAAAACAAATGAGAGATTTCTTTTAGAAGCCAGGGGAGGAGAAAAAGGACCATAGGGTTAGGTGAGAGATGGCTTATAGGAGAAAGAGGGAGGGAGGTTTGGGTATTGGGAGTATAAAGAGTAGGAATTTGACATTACTAGGGAAGTGGTTGTGGAGATTTTCTTTGGAAAATGATAAATTGTGGGTGAAGATAGTGGGTAGTATTCATGGGGTAGCAGACAATGGATGGGACTCTAGGATTGTGGCAAGGACTACAAGAGCAGCACTTTGGAAAGCTATTCAAGCTATTTTGCCTTTGTTCTCTCCATGGATCAGGTATGACCTGCACTCAGGTAATCTCATTAATTTTTGGGAACATATTTGGATTGGGGATTCTCCTTTAAAAGATCAATTTCCGAATCTTTTCATCCTTTCCACTCTTAAAAACCAGCCAGTCTCCTCCTTCCTTGTTCCTTCCAACTCAACCTCTGGGTTCAGTTGGAATTTGGGCTTTAGAAGGGAAATTAGGGACACAAAATTTGATTATGTCCTATACTTGCTATCTATTCTTGAAGGGTTTTTTTTAGAGCCTACAAAGACAAATAGCAGAATTTGGTCTCTCACCCCTTCCGGTTCCTTCACATGTGCTTCCTTCCTTAAAGCTCTAGTCCAACCTTTTTCTTTGGGTCTGTCATTCCCTATTAAAGAGGTGTGGTGTCTTCCTATACCCCCTAAGGTTTGGAGTTTCTGTTGGGAAGCCTTTCTGGAAAGAGTTAATACATGTGATCTACTTCAAAGAAAAAGACCCAACAACTATTTGTGTCCTCATTGGTGTACTCTCTGCAAAGCCGACGGTGAGTCTGAATACCATTTATTGATTTCTTGTCGATTTACTAAAAGTATTTGGGAATGGTGTACTTCTTTTTTTGGGTGTAGGTGGGCCCCTCCTTTGAATATTTAGGTTCATGCCGAATAGGCCAACAAAAAGGGCCAAAGCTATGTAGAGATGTATGAGGGCTTCCGTATGCTGGACTGTTTGGGAGGAGAGGAACTCAAGGATATTTTTAGAAAATGAGAGAACCTTGGAAGTAATATTGGAGGTAAGCCATATAAGGGTGATACATTGGCTGAAAACTTTGGCCTTGTTTGTAGACTTCTCAGTAGATGAGATGGTAAAAAATTGGAAGGAAATTGCAGAACTAGCCTCAGCTAAAAAGACATCACTCTCTTGCTGGAGTCCCCCATCTAATGGCTTTCTTAAACTAAACTTTGATGACAGCAGTATGGGAAATCCGGGCCCATCTGGAATAGTGGGAGCAATAAGAGATGAACATGAAAATCTGTTAGCTATGTTTTCAGGACCAATTGGGGAAGGGGATTCCTTGAGGGCTGAGATTCTTGCAGCCACTGAAGGGGTTTGAAGAGCCAAGGAGATGCAAATTAGAAAACTGATTATTGAAGGAGATTCTGAAGTGGTGGTGAAGTGGTTAAAAGAAGATAACTTAAGGATATGAAAGTACAGCAATGAAAAACGAAAATTTAAGTGGCTGGCTAAGGATGTTGAAATTCAATACAAATGGGTTAAGAGAAGTGCAAAATCTTTGGCATATGGTTTAGCTAGGCAAGGGGTTAATAGAAACTCTTTGTTTTGGGCTTTATTGTAATTGTATTTGCTGCTCATAGACTGTTTAAGGGAGCTACGATTGTTTAGCCCCTTGCTTTGTAATTCTTCTCATCTTTAATGAATACATTTCACAATTATTGATAAAAAAAAAAATCTTGTTCTATCATTGCACACAGTAGTAACGTGTTCAGGATTGCAGAAACATTGCATGCAGAGAGACTATTTTATGGCAAATTAATAATAATTAATAATCTGTGTGACCCAGAGCTCCTCTCCGAATCTCTTTAAAAAAAAACAAAAACCCTCCTCTTGGAACCGGAACTATTCTTCCATCCACACTACCCTTGGTTGTGACCGGTGTAAGTCCCGACTCTTGAGAAACTTGTGAGAGCATGTTGCAAGACCAAGAATGACATGGGGTTGTTCATTCGGAATGTAATTCTAAAACAGGCAGACTTTGTAGATAATATGTATATAGATTTTGTAAATGGTTTTAAGCAATGTTACAAAAATTGACCCGGAGGTTGAACTATTTTTGCCTCTGGGTCATTGGTTCAATCATCGGGGTTGAATGGGTCATGTTATGCCACATCTTATCATCAGTGTATGTGCAATGTTTTTAATTATATTGTTTTATTTCAATTTTTTATTTTTTATTTGTAAAAAATGTTAAAAAAATTGGGATTTAAGGCCAAAAGGAGTATTTTGGTGAAAATGGCTAGGCTAGATGTCATTTCAACAAATAGATATCAAAAAGTTACCCAAAAATTAAAAATAAAAAAAAAACCTAATTGAACAAGTCAACGGTTCAACTGCTTAGGTCAGACAGTTTTTGACCAAGCCATCAATTTTTTACCAAACTCTAGTTTTAGAAAAGTTGGACCCTGAATCATGGCTGGGTGATAGTTTGAACAGTTCAAATATTCAGGTTATTAGTGGGTTGGAAACATTGATTTTAAGTTAAACATATCTATCTACCCATGAGTATCCGCCCATACCCTTTCCAAAACCCGTAGCTAGTTGGATTTTCAAAAATCTAAACTCTCGCTCCACATTGAAATTCAAAATCCTCTCTGACCCTACCCTTGTATTTGAGAGGTGAATTGGGTTCAAATCCATATCTATTTTTTGTTGCATATAAGTAATAAACAAGCAAAATAATATTAACAAACATGTAGAAAGTACATAAACTATCAATTATACTTTTACATAAGATTAAAAACATTATTAAATTCAACACATAATATATAAGTTCATATATCCCTTACAACTGGCTTCAATATATATGTCTTACAACAATAAGGGTATCTTAATAAATTGAATATATACGAGTTAGGGAGAGTCAGGTTTAACTTAATACCATATATCTATGGGTCATAAAATCCCAAAACCTGACCCACCTCAAAATGAGATGGGATTTGATGGTGGATCAATTCAAATTTCAGGTCAAATCTGCTACTTCATAAACTTATAATAATAATTTTAATAGACATAGAAATACAAAAAATTATAGAAATTGTCATGTAAAAAGCACATACACATATACTAGTTCCTTAAAAGCACCATAACATTAGCATAAATATTTATGCTAATGTTAGAGCTGGTTATCCCTGAACTTCTTAATTCGAAGTCTTAAAACCTAGGACGTTTTGTTTTTCATAAAGACAAAAGAAGTGAAGAACGTAACCCAAGCCCATTCTGAACCGAGCAGATCCTAATCCAAGCCTTCTACTCAGGTTGGGTTAGGGTTAGGGTTCGTTAAACATCTCAGGCTGGGCTATACACAGAAGAATGGAACTATTATGAGAATTGAGAATGTCAGTAGACTCAGTACACCCATTCTGATTTTAATTAGTGCTGATAACTCAAACCTGCATATCTGATGAGCCTTCTCCTCTTTATTAGATTTATTATGCTTTTCTTAACAAAAAAAGCAAATGAGTGATGAGGCCTTCCATGACTTCTTTGTTTTTTGAAGTTAGGTCTTCCATAACCTGCCCCATTTGCTTTTCGGGAAGTTACTTGGTAAATGCACTTACCTAGATAAGTATTTTTTGTGAAATATTTATCGGGATAAGTGTATTTACCCATATTCTTTTATTTTCTAGGTAAATAAGAAAATGACCATTTTAACAATTAAAAACCATTATTAAAAGGAGTAATTTTGTCCCATCTAAGTGTTGGCAACTTTCTCCATGGAAAAATTACTTACCCTCCTCAAAGATGAGATAATTCAAATATTTGGAAATAATCCAGCTGTTAGGTAAGATTTTTGGTTTTTATCCTTGAAGAATTCATGCCATCTCATTGAATTGAAGCACCAGGCTCAGAAGCTCCCAACCTACAACCTTCGTCAAAAGACACAAACCGAACGTCATGGGTTTTGGGTAATCAAGATCTGATGGTCCACTCAATTTTAATTGTTTGGGATACACCAATTCAACTGCTAACAGATCTTCTTCACCTAATCATCCTCTGATCTTATACCATGTTTTTCCTTTCTTTGTTGGGTTTATTCTCACTCAGTAGGTTGCCATGTACCATGGAAGTTGGATCTCCAGGCTTTGTGGTTTTCCTAGAATGCCTTTTACGTATTTAGGACTTGAGATAAGATTCCTTATTTCCATTTAATAATTAATTACATGCTATAGTTGTACTTACTACCCAAATAAATAAATACAAAAATATATAAATGAAGTCAAGGCTAACATGGAGAAGATAAAAAATGGGATGCGATCAACTGCGTGTTGTTGGGAGCTTGTGATTCTTTCTTTCGTTCATACATACCAGAAGATGGGGACATTAGGATCAATATATTGATGTTGTCCTCTTAATTTTATTATTGCTATTATTATTTTAATCGTAAAAGAGAAGAAAAGTAATAGTAAATGGTGTAATCCACGGAAAATTCGCTGTGGATGTTCATGTGATTCATCACATGCATTCTGCTCATGTAAGTGTTTGAACAAATTCAACGTAGTGGCTCTGGAATCTGTATTAAATATAACCTCTGCTTCTGCTTCTCCAGTTCCCTACATCTCTCACTCTCTCTCTGAAAGATGGCTTCCTCTTGTGATACTGAAGATGAGGTCAAGGGCGACAAGTACAGATCACATATCTATGGGGAAGGAGAGAAGAATACTAAGTGGAGGTTTGGTGCTCCTCCCAACTATGATGTTGTGAACAAACTCTTCGAGGAAGGCAGAACCCAGGTAATTTCTTTCCCAACTCTCTCTCTCTCTCTCTGAAATAGCTTCTTCTTCTTCCTTTCCTACTTTATTGTAGGAATGGCCAAATGGGTCCTTGGAGGAAAGAGTGCAAAATCTAGTGAAGACATGGGAAATGGAGCTCGTGCATAAGATGGATCCAGCTGACTATAAAACTGTAAACACTACCAACTTTACAATCAGCATAAATGGTATTAGAATGCTTATTCTCTTCTTTTCTATTTTGATTTATGTCCCAGTTTTCTATCTTAGCTGCAAGCTTCTGATTGCTAAAACGGTGCATGAAATTAAATTAATGTAGGAGGTAAACCCCTGCTGCTTCAAGAGGTGAGGAAAATTGGAAGCTACAATCTATTCCTGCAAACCTCCTTGCCGCAGAATTTACGTGTGTTCGACCCATCAATTGAAACACCTGAATCTTCTCACCAGGCTTTCATCACCACATTCCCTCGTGGGTTCGCTGTGGAAATTCTTCAGGTCTATTCGGGTCCTCCAGTTATTGCCTACAAGTTCAGGCACTGGGCTTTCATGGAGGGCCCTTTCAAAGGTCATGCTCCCACAGGAGAGATGGCACAGTTCCATGGAATAGGCATCTTCCATGTAAGTTTTCATTAAATTAATTTGTTCCTCTTCTTTGAGCTTTTTTTTCTTATATATCAAGTTATGAATAATCAATCTATTCATTGGTTTGCACTTTATAATCAAATGCTTCAATAACCAAACCAGTCAGTCACATGCATGCGATACAAAGTATTGCATTGGTTTGAATTTGCATAGTAAATAACTATTATCAGTAGACAGTAGATGGGGATAAGATAAAAGGGCAGTTTTGGTATGTCATCTTCTTAGAATTTAATGATAAATTGGAATAATGGCTTACTTATTTATTTTGAGGAAATTTTGGTTAGCTTAATAAGTCCAAGCAATTCTGAGGCTTTTTTTAGTCTTAATTTCATCAATGGAATGTGATGATGCACAATCCGGCCGATCTTAGCTGTCAACGATCTTGCCTCTGAACTGGGTGGCAGGGACCTGAAACGGAGGGAGAAGAGAAGCTCCGGGGAGAACCCGGCGTAAGGGCTCCGAAGCTCAAGTTAGAGTCTTTCAAAGGCAAGATAGACCAGATAGTGCAAAAGTTAGCATACCTCGTTCCTGGGGGGTAGGAGCCTTTTATAACCACCTCGTGCACTCACTTCCAGACCTCCGTCAGATCGGGCATGATTACTTCTGAACTCCTGCCAGTTCGGATGTCATTTCCTCTGGCCGGACAGAACCGCCATTGCTCCTTTTGTCGGAGCCGTCTCTGCGGCTAGTAACGACGGTGGCAAGTGGCGGTAGCAGGAGGCCGTTTGAAGTGCGGCTGTCAGGCGTCAGATCCCAAATCAGTCAGGTGCGTTGCCCTTGGATACGGACGTCCTTGGTGTCAGGTACGTTTGGTCAGCCTGGTGTTTCGGAAGCGAAGCGTTGGAGTGGCGAGCGAGATGTCTTGAGTTCGGTTTGGGGAGTGTTCCGAGCTGCCATGGGCCAGCTCGGGTCACAGCTTTGTGAGGCTTGGGGCCCAATATAGTTCGTGCTCCTTGCAGGGAGCTCGAGTTCTCAGTAGGGAGCTCGGGTTCTTAATAGGGAGCTCGGGTTCTTAATAGGGAGCTCAGACTCTTGGTAGGGAGCTCGGGCTCCTTTTAGAGTGGTCTGGTGGAGTTCGGGCTCAGTAGTGAGCTTGGACTTGCTTTCGGTGCTCGCTTCGGGCACTCTATTGTCCTGAGTTGCTTGTTTTTGCCACGTGTCCGGTGATTGCGAGGTCGGGCCAAATTCCCCTTCATCAATTGCCCCCCACTCCCTACGACAAGGGTCTTGTCTTGGCGCGGGGAGTTCGTAAGGTAGCAGGAGGGTTTTGGTCCGTGCTGAGGGCGCTCGCTTTAATTTGATTTTCAAAAAAGGGCGCGCGCTTGGGAGACGTGGTGGCAGTCGTTCGAGAGTTGTGCTGCAGACGCTTTTATTGCGAGGAGACGTGCGCCGACACCCCATCAGTTTCGAGAAGGTGCGTGCTGACATCCGTCCTCTGACAGGACGTGCGCGACGCCTCGTCAGTTTCGGAAAGACGTGCGCTGATTGGCTTCGGAAGACGTGCGGTTTAGCGCGGCTGTGGGCCGTTGGATTGGCTTCGATCTGGTCCGTCGCTTTCTGGCTGCTGTGGATATAAATAGCGTGCGGGGGGGGGGGGGGGGGGGGGGGGCGTCCTTGCTACTGTTGTACCTCTTGAGCTCGCGCCTAAGTTTCAGTTCGCGTCCAGGCTCTCCAGCTCGCATCCCAGGTTCCTTGCTTGTTCGAGCTTTCGTGGTTTACTTCAGACTTCTTCCCGGGTGAGTGCTTTTGGAATCCTGTTCCATTCTCTGATGTCTAGTTCGGAGGGTTCAGACTGTTCAAGCAGGTCTGATATAGGTTCTACGAACCAATTTGCGTCCCCCGGTAGTTCAAGTGAGCCCGATGTAGGTCCTGAGGAAGGGGTTGAACCTACAGGCCGAGGTGCTTCGGGTAGGTCGGCGTCCACCTTCCGTCGTGGCCGGGTTGTAGATCAGTTCGGCCCTTCGACTATGACGCCTGAGGGACTTCAATCCCTCATAGACTACTACGACTTGCCCGGGGAGCACGCCTACTTCATCCCTACGGGTAGCTTCCCTTGGGAACATGGTCCTGATGAGATCGTGATTTTCCGGGAACAGCCTGCTGCGGGGCTTCAACTGCCTTTTCATCCTCTTCTCGTCGAGGTTCTAAACCACTTCGGTGTGACGGTCGGCCAGCTTCACCCGAACTCCATTAGGAATTTAGTGGGGACGATCTCCTTATTTTGTGACGAGAACTTTCCTTTGGATCTAGAGATTTTCTCCTCTATTTTAATGCTGAAAAAGCAAGCGGGTCCCCTTCCTGGGCGTAGGCGGGCATACTACCTGTCTCCTCGCCCAGGCTTCAAGCTCTTACACGGACTCCCTAATAAGGTCCCGGCGTGGAAGCGGGACTATTTCGGAGTGCGAAGTGCACTGGGGTGGCCGTTTCAGACCGGCTGGGGGATGGCCACTCCCGACTCCGGCGTCACACTCGATAAGGAGACGGCGAAGGGCCTCCAGCAATGGGCGCGGCTTGGGCTGGAGTGTCAACGGTATCTGACGGAGGCCAAGCTTATTGCTGCGGGCCTGAGTTCGGGTAGGTTCTTTCCCTAGTGATCGTCTTGCTCTTCTTTTACATGTCTTACTGATGTCGAACTCTTTTTCGCAGGTACGATGGACTCTCGAGGGACCCGAGGTGGGCACTTGTTCCAGGGCATGAAGAGGAGAAAATGGGTGGCTAAGCGAGCTCGCGCCGAACCACCCCAGGGTGCGGAGCCCGAGGTGCCGGACTATCCAGCGGAGGATCAGCCTATGGAGCCCGAGATGGTTCCTCCTATGCAAGAGTCGGCGGGGGCTCCTTATGCCGAAACCACACACACAGGGGCTCCCGCTTACTCTGAGTCTGCCCATACGCGAGCTGGGCCGTCGGGCTCGGAGGCCCCGGGGGACTTCAGGAGTGTGCTGTCGCCCGTTCATGCTCTTCAACGGAGTAAGGAGGCGATGTTTCCCGAGGAAGTGGCGGCGTGGACCGACCTCCCTCTACACCAAGTGGCCTGCCGTGCCGTTACTCACGCTATGGTGGTAAGTGCTCCCTTCTTTAGAGTTCTTCGGCCTTTATTCTTCTATTCGTTCGTTTGATCCCGTTTCCCTTTGATAGGTGAACTCTTCTATTCACGCCTTAGCGAACCAGGTGGAGAGATGCTCGAGGCAGGCGCGAGCTGCCGAGGAGGTTGCTCGAACTGCCGAGGAGGCTGCTCGTGCTGCTGAGGCTACTGCTCGTCTCGCGCGGTCTAAGCAGGCGAGGTCTCAGAGAGATGCCGAGGCCATGGGAGTGGTGGTGAAGCATATGGTGGAATTGAAGCTGGACCTGCAGCACCAGGTCGAGTATCTTCAGGAGGATATCAGGGAGAGGACTCAGATCTTCTCTCAAGGCATCGAAGACGCAAAGAAGAAAGCTGTCAGTGATTATATTGCTTCGCCGGATTTCGATGATCTGATGGTGGACTCCTATAGGAGGGGTTTCAAGCTAAGTCGGTGGATGATCCGGAATACGTACCCCGAGCTTGATACCAACGCCATATCCACTTCGCGCATTACTCGAGAGATGGCTAATGCTGCGGATGCCGAACCGGACTCCGAGGGGGAGGCAGGTCCTTCGAGTGTTGTCAAAGTGGCTTCTGATAATGATGAAGTAGCCCCTGGCTTGTAAAATGGCTTCTTTTTCTCTTTTTTTTTGAATGTACACCTTTATCTGAAATGAAATGGCTTTTTGTTCAAGTGCTGGTTGTCCTGTCTTCGAGCTGCGTTGTTTGCCGAACTGACCATTTCAGTCCTTCAGTTCGTTTTCTAACACCTTTATCTAAAATGAAATGGCTTTTTGTTTAAGTGCTGGTTGTCTTGTCTTTGAGCTGCGTTTTTTGTCAAACTAACCATTTCGGTCCTTCAGTTCATTTTCTACCTAGGCTTCGGGGTACTTGCCTTTGTGGTTTATAGGTAGTATCTTCTTAAGTTGACGACGTTCCATGCTCGGGGTACTTGTTTTCCTTCTAGGGTTTCAAGCTCGTATGCTCCCCCACCGAGTGCTTTCTTTACTCTGTAGGGTCCTTCCCAGTTTGGTTCAAGTTTCCCTACGCCGGGTTCGGGCACCATGACCTTACGGAGAACCAGGTCGCCGACGCAGAAGTTCCTCTTCTTTACTCGCGCGTTATAATACCGAGCTACCTTTTGTTGGTAGGCCGCAGTTCGGATGTGCGTGAGGTCTCTCACTTCGTCTAGTAGGTCGAGGTTGGTGTGTAACTCGCCCTCGTTTGTCTGTTCGTCGTACGCTTCTAGTCGCAACGTAGGCACTTCGATTTCCGCCGGGATCACCGCCTCGGTGCTGTAGGTGAGGTTAAAGGGGGTCTCTCCTGTAGCGGTTTTTTCCGTGGTTCGGTGAGCCCATAGAACACTTGGTAGTTCGTCTGCCCACAAACCTTTGGCTCGGTCTAATCATGCTTTCAGTCCGCGGAGGATGGCTCTGTTCATTACTTCTGTTTGGTCATTTGCCTGCGGGTGTGCGACCGACGTGAAGTTCTGACTAATTCCCATACTTTGGCACCATTCTTGGAACTTGATATCTTCGAACTGTTTGCCGTTGTTGGAGATCAGTACCCGAGACAGCCCAAAGCGACATACAATGTTCTTCCAAAAGAAGTTTTGTATGTTTCAAGCTGTAACTATTGCCAGGGGTTCAGCTTCTATCCACTTTGTAAAGTAATCTACTGCCACCACTAGGAATTTTCTCCCGCCTGTCGCTGGTGGGAATGGCCCCAGGAGGTCGATCCCCCATTGGGCGAAGGGCCATGGGCTGGTGAGGTATTTGAGGTCGGCAGCGGGCTGATGGTGGATGTTGGCATGCTTCTGACACTTGTCACATTTTCTGACGAGCTCGATTGCCTCTGTCTTCATCGTTGGCCAGTAGTATCCTTGTCGAAGTGCTTTTTAGGTGAGGGCTCTGCCCCCCAGGTGTCCGCCGCACAAGCCTTCATGGGTGTCGCGGAGTACCAACTCGGCTTCGGCTGGGCGCAAGCATCGCAGGTAGGGGAGCGTGTAGGATCGTCGGTACAACCGTTCGTCTATCATGACGTATTTGGCTGCCTGGCGCTGCACCCTCTTGGCTGCGTTGCGGTCCGCGGGGAGGGTTCCGTCTAGCAGGAAGCTCGCGAGTGGGTCGATCCAGCTCGGCTCTACTTCAGTGACGGGAGCGACCTCTTCTGCCCCATCGAGAATGCTGGGCCGAGGTAAGTCCTCTACGTACACGATTCTCCTAGCGTTGTGGCTCGTGCTAGCTAGTCGGGACAGGGCGTCGGCCTCAGCGTTCTCTGACCTCGGGATTTGCTTGATGAAGTGTGACTGGAAGCTGAGCAGAGCCTCCTTTACTTTTGCCAAATATGCAATCATTGTGAGCTCGCGCGCTTCGTATTCGCCTGTAACTTGGTTGACCACGAGCTGGGAATCACTGCAGATAACCATGTGCTTTGCTCCAACCTTGTGCACTAGGTTTAGCCCGGCTATCAGTGCCTCGTACTCCGCCTCGTTGTTGGATGCTGCAAACTCAAAGCGTAGTGCGTATTCCAGCTTTGTTCCGCTCGGGCCGCGTAGCACTATTCCAGCCCCGCTGCCTTGTTGGTTCGAGGAGCCATCTACGTGAAGGATCCATGGCTCCTCATCCCAGTTCGCGCTTGGTCTAACCAGGAGGGATGCCACACTGGCTGCTACTTCATGGGGTTCGGACTCGTTTGGCTTGGGAGCTCCGAGTTCGCCCGAACTGGGGATCTCGGGCTCGACCGGCTCAGGGGCTTCAAGGCTAAACGTGCATTATGCGATAAAATCTGCCAAGGCTTGGGCCTTAATGGCAGTTCTTGGCTTGTACTGGAGATCGTACTCGCTGAGTTCGATGGCCCACTTCGTCAGTCGGCTAGAAACCTCGGGTTTGAGTAAAACTTGTCTCAGAGGTTTGTCGGTCAGGACGATGACGGTGTGAGCCTAGAAGTACGGGCGGAGTTTCCGTGCTGCTATCACCAGTGCATACGCTAGCTTTTCTATCTGCGGGTACCTTGTCTCTACTCCCTGCAAGATTTTACTAACATAATATATGGGTCGTTGGACCCGGTCTGCTTCCTTTACTAGTACCGAACTGACCACCTCATCGCTAGCCGAGAGGTACAGTTCTAAGACTTCGCCTTCCTCGGGCCGAGCTAAGGTTGGCACACTGGCGAGGTAACCTTTTAGCTCGTCAAATGCGAGCTGACAGTCTTGGGTCCATTCAAACCCTTTACCTTTGATTGCTTTGAAGAAGGGTAGGCAGCGATCTGCCGACTTGGACATGAAGCGGCTTAGGGCGGCTATGCGGCCGTTTAGCCTCTGAATTTCTTTTATTTTTCGAGGTGGTCTCATATCTAGGATGACTTTTATCTTGTCCGGGTTGGACTCGATACCGCGTCGATTGACAACGTAGCCTAGGAATTTGCCCGAGGTGACGCCAAAGACACATTTGTGGGGGTTCAATTTCATGCTAAATTGACGCAGGATTTGGAAGACAGAGTCCAAGTCTTTTATTAGTTCTTGTGAAAACCGTGTCTTGATGACCATGTCATCTACATAACACTCTATCTTTGTGCCAATCAGGGGCCGAAACAGCCTATTTACAAGTCTTTGGAAGGTCGCCCCGGCATTTTTTAACCCGAAGGGCATGACCTTGTAACAGTATAGACCGAACTCGGTTATGAAGCTGGTTTTTTCCTCGTCGGACTGGTCCATCCGGATTTGGTTGTAGCCTGAGTAGGCATCTAGGAAGCTTAGCAATTCATGTCCCTAGGTCGCGTCCACTAGGCGGTCGATCCTAGGAAGGGGGAAGCAGTCTTTCGGGCAAGCTCGGTTCAGGTCGGTGTAGTCGACGCACATGCGCCACTTGCCGTTCGCCTTTTTCACTAGCACAGGGTTGGCCACCCAGCTCGGGTAATGGACTTCCCTTATGAAGTCTGTCGCGAGGAGCTTCTTGACTTCCTCGTCAACCGCCTTCCAGCGCTCTAGGGCTAAGTTCCGTTTCTTCTATCTAACGGGTCTGACTAAAGGGTCGGTGTTAAGTTTGTGAGTTATAAGACCAGGGTCAATACCGGGCATATCGGCCACGGACCATGCAAAAATATCTAAATTTTGGAGTAAAAAACTTACCAGTTCGGTCCGTAGGGGTTCTTTGACGGAAGCACCAATCTGGAGTGCGCGAGCTGGGTCCGTAGGCGAGGTTGGGATCGCGACTGTTTCTTCTGTGGGCGAGGCTCGTTCTTCGCCTTGTTCCGCGGGCCGCTCCAGATCGAGGTCGCCGGCCGCCTTGGTCTTTCCCTTTAGGGCGGCAACGTAGCACTTGCGGGACTCGAGCTGGTCGCCCCGCGCTACCCCACACCGAAGTCCGTAGGGAACTTCATGGCCAAATAGTAGGTGGAGACCACCGCCCGCAGGATATGCATGATTGGTCGCCCTATTATGACATTGTATGGGGAGGGGGTCGCGACCACCAGGAAGTCGTGGTTGAGTCTGGCCGCACAAGGCCACGTGCCGACTTCCATAGGCACCGTTATTTTTCCAAGGGGCCTGACTTCCTCTCCGCTGAAGCCCACCAGGGGAGTGTTTGCGGGCTTTAGTTCGCTCCTCGGCAGCTGTAGCCGATCAAACGCTGATTTGAAGAGGATGTCCGCCGAGCTGTCCGAATCTACGAGTACGCGTCTAACCTCGAAGTCGCTGATCCTTAGTTTAATGACAAGCGCGTCATCGTGAGGGTAGCGAACTCCTCATGCGTCGTCTTCCGTGAAGAGGATTGGCTCTTCGGTCTTTGGCCTTTTTGGAGGGTTCCGCTCCTCGAGGACCGCTTCGCGAACTGAGGTCCGGGCTGCCGCCGATGTACACCCTGCTACCACCAAACCTCCCACAATTACATGGATGGTTCACCGAATTGGCCTCTCTACCGGAGGCTGTCGCTGCAACGGTTCGGCAGGCCTGCTGCTAGTTTCGGGGGCGTCCTTTTCATGCTCGCCTGGTCGATCCGCTTTATTGCTATTATTGTTGTGCTGTACAAAGTTTCTTAAGTATTCGCGATGAATGAGCCCCTCTATTTCGTCTCGGAGGTTATTGCACTGCTCGGTACTGTGACCATGGTCCCTATGGAAACTACAATACAAATTCTTGTTTCTTTCGTTCGGATTTCCCTTTAGGCGAGGTGGCCACTTCACGTACGGGGCGTCCTTGATCGTCATTAAGATCTCGGTCCGCCTCGTGTTCAGTGGCGTGTAATCCGTCCGAACTGGCAGGGGAGCTCGGAACGACTGGTTCGGTTTTGGGTCCCGGGCCGGGTTTTTTCGGTCGGCTGAGTTAGAGGGCTCGCCATCCCTCTTTCTTTTCTCGTTTCCGCCCTCGGTTCGTTGGTTGATTTCCTCCTCCGTCCTCATGAACTTGTTTGCGAGCTTGAGGAACTTGGCCACGGTCGCGGGCTGGTTAGCTACCATGTGCCATTTGAACTCTTTGTGCGTCACCCCTCTTTTTGCTGCAGCGAGCTGCACCGCGGGGTCTAACCGCGGTATCTATAAGCATGCTTCATTGAATCGTTTGATGTAGCCCCGTATGGGTTCTCCTTCCCTTTGGACTACCCCGAAGATGCTTTCCTCTACTCTGGGGCACCGTTTGCTGGTGACAAAGTGCGCAGTGAAGACCTGCATGAACTGAGCCCAACACTTTATCGACCCGGGGGCCAGGTTCCTGTACCAAGTGCGGGCTACCCCCTTGAGGGTGGTGGTGAAAGTCACTCACATGCATGATTCGCTGGCTCTGGCGAGGTGCATTTGGGACTGGAAAGCGTCAACGTGGTCGTTGGGGTCGAAGGACCCGTCGTACTTGTCTAGAGGTGGGAGCTTGAAATCTCTGGGCAAGGGGACTGCCAGGAGTTCTGACGCGAGGGGGGAAGGAACTGAGAGAATCGGGGCAACTCCTACCTCGTCCGAGCTCGTCTCGCCTTTGCCTCTGAGCTCTGACAGGACGCGGGTGGCGGTTCGTCGACCTCGACGGCGCCTTCGCTGTTGAGTGGGCCTTGTACTGGCGCTGCTGGCCTCCGTGTTGCCGAGCTCGATGGGCCCGGAGTGCTGGTAGTCCGCTGCTGCCAGTGCGCCGAATCGGTTTTCCACGAGTGGGAACTCCGGTTTGGAGCCCCGAGGTGCCGATCTCGCGGGCGAGGTTCCCGACCCGCCTGCGAGCTGCGAGGCGGGGATGACTTTTCTTTCTCTCCGGCCTGGGGACGAGGCCTGGCTGTTTGGGGGGTTCTGGGGCCTGGAGGCCTTTCCATGGTGGAGGCGCCCATCCTGCGGAGAGGCCTTGACCGGCTTCGGAGCAGGGTGGCGAGGTGGAAGTAGTGGTTGGTTCGGTGGCAGTTGGGGGAACTGCTGTTGATAGTGATACTGGGAGAGGTTGTGCAACACTTGGTGCTGGTGAAGCTGGTGTTGCTGGAATTGTTGCATCTGGGCTTGCATTGCCCGCATGCACTGTATTAGGTCGTCCAACCGATTTTGGCTAGCTGCCAGGGGGACGGCGGTTGGTTCAGTGAAGGTAGTCTCGATGGGGAGAGGAAAGGGGATGTTTGCGGCAGGTAGGTTTACAGGCGCCATTGCTTGTGGCGTATTCAGATTAGGAATTCCGTCCACCGAGAGGGGGATGGTGAACTGCCCAACACACACCACGGAAACTTGAGGCTGTTCCCCGGTGGTGTTTGTCTCTGTGCCGCGTCCGGCGTTGCTGGAAGAGGCCATGAGTATTGAGTTTTTCAAAGAAGAAGAAAGGGGTATGAGAGTTTTGGAGGGAGGCCTTTTGAAGCGTTCCCACAAACGGCGCCAATTGATGATGCACAATCTAGCCGATCTTAGCTGTCAACGATCTTGCCTCTGAACTGGGTGGCAGGGACCTGAAACGGAGGGAGAAGAGAAGCTCCGGGGAGAACCCGGCGTAAGGGCTCCGAAGCTCAAGTTAGAGTCTTTCAAAGGCAAGATAGACCAGATAGCGCAAAAGTTAGCATACCTCGTTCCTGGGGGGTAGGAGCCTTTTATAACCACCTCGTGCACTCACTTCCAGGCCTTCGTCAGATCGGGCATGATTACTTCTAAACTCCTGCCAGTTCGGATGTCATTTCCTCTGGCCGGACAGAACCGCCACTGCTCCTTTTGTCGGAGCCGTCTCTGCGGCTAGTAACGACGGTGGCAAGTGGCGGTAGCAGGAGGCCGTTTGAAGTGCGGCTGTCAGGCGTCAGATCCCAAATCAGTCAGGTGCGTTGCCCTTGGATACGGACGTCCTTGGTGTCAGGTACGTTTGGTCAGCCTGGTGTTTCGGAAGCGAAGCGTTGGAGTGGGGAGCGAGATGTCTTGAGTTCGGTTTGGGGAGTGTTCCGAGCTGCCATGGGCCAGCTCGGGTCACAGCTTTGTGAGGCTTGGGGCCCAATATAGTTCGTGCTCCTTGCAGGGAGCTCGGGTTCTCAATAGGGAGCTCGGGTTCTTAATAGGGAGCTCGGGTTCTTAATAGGGAGCTCGGACTCTTGGTAGGGAGCTCGGGCTCCTTTTAGAGCGGTCTGGTGGAGTTCGGGCTCAGTAGTGAGCTTGGACTTGCTTTCGGTGCTCGCTTCAGGCGCTTTACTGTCCTGAGTTGCTTGTTTTTGCCACGTATCGGGTGATTGCGAGGTCGGGCCAAATTCCCCTTCATCAGAATGAACCCAAGTTTTATTGTTTGTGAGCCCACACAAATTAAAGAATATCAATGTAACACAGGGACTAATTCAACATGGTTTTGCATCAGGTTGATGAAATGATGAGAGTTGAGAAGGTGGAGTTCTTTTATGACCCAAACGAATTACTTGCAAGCCTTGTGAAGAGTCCTTTGTCAAATGACTCTGAAGCTTCAACAAACTCATCATCATCTGCCGGTTGTCCGTTCTTTAACAAACTAACTCAAGTTTAGTTATCGTCTTGGGACTACTTATCGTGTTTATGCCACAAGTAGTAGTGACTAATGGTTGTTATTAGTGAAATAAATTAAATGGGATTACACTTTAATTATTATCATGTAATTATGTCTGGTTACGTTTTGATTTGTATTACCTACTATTGGAGTGATTTGAAGTAGTGATATTCTAACAAAAAACCTCCAAAAGATATATTTTTAATGTTTTAATAATTGGAAGTATGGATAGGGTAATTATTAAATTCAAATTAGCTTACATTGTTATTTTCTTAAGATAATTCTGATTTCTAAAAAAATAGCGTTTATCCAATTCTGTAGGGTGATAATTTGGGTAATGAATGACAATATATCTTTAAGTAGATAAGTCAAGTGCTAAACCAATACCCAAATCAAATGCATTTAGAGCATAAACGATGAATGACGTGCTGGCGTTTTGCCTAGCTAGATGTTTAACCCAAAATGGGTGGGGGTGAATTGGGTTTATGATTTATCCTTTGGTTTCTTTATGAAAGAATTAAGAATAATACAAAGAGTACACAAGATTAATTTGTTAAAATAATTAGAGAGAGATAGAGTTGTAAAACGGGTTGTGCCTCTCTCTCCTGCGATATTTTAGGGGGTTGGCCCGGCATGGCCCATGGCCCAAACTTGCATGGGCCCGTATTGTGCCACAGGTCAAGCTGGTCCGTGGGCCGAGCCTTAGGTCAGGCTGGGCCATAGATTGGGCTAAAACTATTTATTTAAAAAATTGAAAAAAAAAATCTTAAACTTTTTATTTTATATGAATCTTAATGTATATGATTATTTATATATAATAATTAAATAAAATAATATAATAAAATTGAAATATTAATATATTATATACTATATATTATTATATAATTATAATTTATATAATATTAAATATATATGGGTCATGCTCCCGTAAACTATCATGCCAGGTTGGCTTAAAATTGGGCCATCCCAGACCACGGGCAACAGGGCCCGATTTACACCTCTAGAGAGACTGAGAGAGAGAGAGCTGGGGTTGGTGGAAAGGAAATTGCATTCTGTTCAAAAAAGATGACTCAAAAAAGATGCTAATCCGTCCTACCAGTTAATTAAAGAATCCTGTTCCAATATATACTCAGCACCATGGGTGTTGACTCGTTGTTGAGAGAGAGGTTGTAGAAAAATTCTAAAGCGAAAAACTCTTTTATCCTACTTTCTTTTCTTCTCTGGAAACCCTAGAAATGATATTATAAGAAGATGCTACCAAGGGTGGTTTGTCATGTAGGTGATGCCTTAAAAACTTTACTAAAAAAACTACACTAAACCAATAAAAGACGAAATATCTGTTCATGCAATAAATTAAAGAAAGATTAAATTAAAGGAATTTTTAAACTTTACTCCACCACAGAATTTAGATTTAAACCGTAGATCTAAAACAATTCAAATAAATTTATAAATAGCCTGTGAATTGACATCAATTTCGAGTTGACACCTATCCTGAACTGTACGATTGAACTAGGATTTCTGGAATGGACTGAACGATAAAAACCCTTAAATTAAATTGCAAATTCACAAATAAACATATATAGTATATAGGGAAAAGTCATTAATAGATGATGGGTAGAGACTCTTCTTTACCGGAACTGGTCGTAGTCTACACAGGATATCTCTAATAAATTGGGACTCTTCAGTTTGATTTGATCCTCCTAATTAATCCTTGGATAATCAAAACCTTCTTCCACTAATTGGTGTTTATTTGACCATTCTAAAATGATTATAAGTATTCAAGTGAAGTTTGAGCTCGGAAATCTTCACAGTGGGACCTATAGTCTTCTCAATGTGTGCCATCCAAGTAATAAAAAGTAAATTATAGAGAACCCTGGGTGGATGTATTATTATATAATAATTAAAAAATATAAATTTTTATTTATGTTTTTCTAACAAAAGATTTAGACCATATCGAATTCATGCCTCAAAATTAGTCAATTAATCTTAAATAATCTATGCCATGGAGGTGATATATAAATGATGTCAAAAGTTAATCCAAAGATTTGGGCCTCCTAATAAGATCAATACATTAATTAATCTGAAGTTCTCAACCACCCAAAGATGTAGCAAAGAGTCAACTAATTCCATTCACCTACATAATGCACCAAGTTAATTTTCATTTTATCTTGTCCATGCATCCAAATTATTATTCAAACAACCCAAAGATCTAGGCCATCAAAGTGGTGTCTTAAGATCAGTAAAGTGAACTGATCTCAACCTTCCAAATGATGTACCAAACTTTCAACCAATCTATGCTATCCAAACGGTCCACTACTGAATCAACCCAAATATCTAATGATCTTGGCCTTCCAAACAATTGTAACGTGCCAAAGTTTATTAGTATAGGACAGTGAATTATATTAAATCACCATTTTTTGAGAAAAAAAGGCAAATAAAATTACGTATAAATAAAAGATCTAAACCACCAAAATGGTCTCATATATAAAATCAGTGAATTAATCTTAAGAATCCAAATTATTACGGAAATTTGAGCTAATATAACCAATTGAAACGAAATAGGTTGCAGATATCCCAGACATTGAAGTGGTGTCCTAACTCCTAAGATCATTGAATAATCTCAAACATTAAGTGTTATCATGATTTCAAGTAAGGGGTGTTCGATAGCATGGTTATTTTGTTTTTGAAAATAAAAACAACTGCCATGTCATCAAAAACAAAATGGGTTTTCATACTGTCATTATAATACTTCCGACTCGGGATCTTTTGTCCACGAGAACTCTGTCTATGTCTACCCAACACACTATACCTGTGAATTGGGAATATCTCCCCCTGCATAATACTATATAGGAGGATGAGATGTTCTTCATGTGTGGCTGCAATGTTATGTGGGTAGATATGAACAGAGTTTGTGTGGACAAGAGATTTGGATTCCGGACTCAATCCTTTCAGTCGTGTATTATTCACATATTTTCCATAAGGCTGCATTTGTTTTAAGTGTAAATTCAAATTTATATTGATGGAAAATTTGACCCCAGTTTAGTGATCAATGGAAAATTGAACAGGAGTGTTTGGGATTTTTCTCTCATGTTGTTTAGTTGTTCTGGTGTAAAAGTGAAAGGTTTCATGCTCCTCTGCTCTGAAACTCTCTTTGTTGTTGATTTGGTAAAGCCTCTTGACACCGGTGGTTGTCTCTTTAGAAACACCAACTAATCTGTCTTTCATCTTGTGATACTTCATCAAATCCATCTTCAACCCATTTCTGATTATCGTGAGCACGATCTGGAACTCGGCATTGTCTGTTGATGTTGAGTCTGACAACTTTCTGGTCTTGGCGTACTCTTCCTCTGCCTTCACACCCTCATGGATGAGGAATGTAAGTCACCACCATTGTTGACGATGAGATCAGGGCCGCCACTAGGACCCCAGTTGAGTGCCCTCTCAGTACAACACCAGTACTCCTGAAGGATCTCCCCCTTCCACTCGAATATGGAAGCGTTGTTGCAATAAGCAATGGCAACAGTGGTGTGGTCCTGGGTGAAGAAGATGTTGCAGGAGCACACACGGATCTCAGCATCGAGGGTGGTGAGGGTTTTGATCCGAATCACAGTTCGGATCGTCATCATGTGGAGCGAGCCAGTGATCTTGACTCCCTTGAAAGGCTGCGAAGGGTTGAGAGAGGCCAAACTCCTTTGACCTTGTATTGTCGATCAGAGGAGGTCTTCTTGACGAGCGGTGACATGGCTACAGATAGATTTGAGACTGAGATTTATTGTCTCTTCTTTTCTCTCTCACGCTCTCTCGTCTGAGGCTGGGAATATGTATGGGCAAAATAAATCAGACATTTCGTCAGCTTCATTGGCAGCCATAACCGGCTTGTATTTCTTCTGGCTGTTGGACGGAGGAGACCGTTGTTGGACAAAGAGCAAAGCTTGTTCATATCCATGTAAAATTTTCATTGATTTCATTGTAAATACTGACAAGAATGGACTTTTTACATTTACCTCCACCAAACGCTTATAAAATTGGACTGAGATGTAAAATTTACCGCGATTCTCATTTACATTTCAAATAAACACAGCCTAAATGAAAATATACAATTACAGAGATGTTCTTCACCATTCCAAATATTGTAGTAACCCTAAACAAAAGATCTGATTTGCCAAAGCGATATTATAAATGAATGAATAAGGGTGGCAATTTTTAATCCAACCCGCTGAACCCACCCAACCCGCCCGTTTACTTGGCGGGTTGTCTGATCAACCCATCACCCAATCCATCCATTTAAATGAGTTGGGTTGGGTTATGGATAACCATTGGGTTAATCATTATAGACATAAGTGTAAATTCCTTAGCCCCTTTTTTTTTAATTTTCTTCATTTGAATTAAATAATTTATAATTAATACATTAATTTTCTATTAATAATTGACTAAATTTAGTTTGTCTTGAATCAATACATTTCACCCAACATAAATCCAAATCAATTTGACCCGAGTCCGGATCAGTTCAATGCGGTCTGACCCGATCCAGCATATATTGATTAGGGCCGACCCGAATCCAAAATAGACCCCGAGTGGGATGGTTTGGTAACCGCTTGCTCTGCACGGTTTGAGTCGTCCGGTCCAACCAATAGTCACACTTTCCGACCCGACCCAGCACAGTCAATTCGGGTCGACCTGAATCCAGACCGTCCCAATTTAGCTGCATTGACTTGGTTTGGGCCAGGCGGTCTGGTCCCGAATCCATGCACAAACCTAATATGGTCCGGTCCAAGTCAATCCACCATTGATTGAACTGATCCGATCCGACCGGATTGATCCAGATCTAAACGGTTCAACCACCTTTGAACCTAAGTGGTTTAAGTTGGTCTGACCGGTTTGAACCTAAGTGGTTTGGTCAAACCTGAAATCCGAACATAGTCAAATGGATTTGCCGCTTGTGTAAAAACAACTTACTTATAATGTAATTTGAACCTTCACCACTTATGTAAATAATAACTACAATAACCACTAAAATATAACCAACTTATTTGTTAAGAGAGAAAGAATTTGTTTTTTTAAGTCCATAAATATAAAATTAATGGATTTGAGCGAGTTGGATTGGATTAAAAAGGATTTGGATTGAACTCAACCCATTTAATTTTATATAACTGGGCCAATAATAAATTAGCGGATTAAATGAATTGGATTGAACCCAATTGCCACCCCTAAAATGAATGGATCTAAAGTAATTCGTCAGCCTTTTTCATATGGTAAAATGTATGATCTCTGAATTCTAACGAAAACCAGACATCACTCCAGTCTCAACTTTTGCCCGGCCATCTAAAGCAATTATATTAGTGATTGGTAAAGGAATCAATGGAGTAGTGGTTTTGAATTGGACTTCATCCGCATCAAAATTAATTTGGACGGATTGAACAGTTCAATAAGACGTATCGAATTGAACCAATTCAGTCCAAAATATTTATTAAATTAGATTGAACCTGATCCGTCCGTTATAAATTTATGTTAGATTGGATTAGATTAAGCTAATATCTGATCCATTAATATAACATAAGAAAATAGGTATTAATGAACCGGGTTTGGGTTAAACTAATCTAAGTCAAAACAACCTGTTCCATGGAATCACATTCAAATCCTGTGAAATTGAGGTTGATGGTTCTGTCATTTTATGAAAGTATAAACGACTAGTATCAAAGAAATTTCTTCCGAGAGCCAAGTATCACCCCCCACCCCAGCACGAAGTACAGGTTTTGTTTGAACCTGGTGGCCCCCACACCTAGCCCCGAGATGGCTTTGTTTATAGGAACAAAGTTGGAACTGACACATAGGTCAAGGATTCAGACAAATAATTTAATTTAAGTCCCTACGGCCAACATTTTTGACTCATGCATCAAGATTCAACCAAAGCACATCTGACCTAACAACTTGGTAGGGAGCCATCAGCCAGCCATAGTCTTCAACTTGGCTGCGTCAATACAATTTTTTATATATTTATTTTTTGTATGTTTGAGATAGCCGGATAATATTTGATTGGTTGTTAGCTTGCCACTCATAACAGATGATGCTCCAAGTGCATCTCTATATATGATATGACACTTATTCCTCCATAAACGACCTACTCCACTTACAGAGAAGATGGCTTCTCCAACAGTTGAGGGAGATAAGTATCGGTCTCACATCTATGGCGAAGCAGAGAAGAACACCAAGTGGAGATGGGGAGCTCCTCCCAACTATGACGTAGTAAACAAACTCTTCGAAGAAGGCAGAACTAAGGTTAATTCCCAATAATAAAAGCCATTGCCTATCTATTTCTTTATTTCTTTCTGTATGTTTTTCTGAGAAACCTTCTAATTAATCTGTTATTGCTAGATATGGCCCCCTGGTTCTCTTGAAGAAAAGGTCCAGAACCTTGTCAAGACATGGGAAATGGAGATGTTCCATAAGACAGGCTTTAACGACTACAAAACCGTCGACCCAGAGAAGTACAGGTTCAGTCTCAATGGTAACACCGACTGACCTTTTCTTCTGCAATTCATTAGTTTTAGTTGATTTATTAGTTTATTATGTCAGAAGATTGGTTTGCTTAATTATGATCATCATCGTCAATGGATGGGTATTTCACAGGAAGGCCACTGATATCTCTAGAAGAAAAGCGTCGTCTCGGTGGAGGCTATAATTCACTGTTGCAGACCTCCTTGCCGGAGGAATACCGCTGCTATAATCCGGATGTTGAAACGGTAGATTCAGCTCACCAGGCCTTCACCACAGCATTCCCTCGTGGGTTTGCTCTTGAGATTCTGCAAGTTTATTCTGGTCCACCTGTAATTGTGTACAAGTTCAGGCACTGGGGATTCATGGAGGGTCCCTTTAAAGGGCATGCCCCAACAAGAGAGATGGTGGAATTATATGGGATGGCCATTTTTGAGGTACCCCCCTACTTCATAATGTTTCTTTCTTAATTATTCACTTTTACTCTGATCAGTTGCTTCCAGTAGCTTCAAGTATTGCTTCAAATAAAAGAATTAGAAACTGTAAGGGGTCTCTCTCTCTCTCTCTCTCTCCTTGTTTTTTTAAACTGATTTTTTCTATATGGCCCCCCTTTTCAGAGGGTCCCTTGTTTAAACTGATATTAATTATTACCAATTAATCAGATGATGATGGATTCATGCATCTCATTATCAATTTTGTTGAGAATTTTGCTTGTTAGTTGTACAAAGCCATTCATAGGACTTGGGTAAAATTACTCGTCAAAATATGGTATCCTTGTCTTTTTGTAACAGTTGGACGAACAGATGAGGATAGTGAAAGTGGAATTCTTTTACGATCGTGGAGAACTGCTTGGAGGTCTTATGAAGGGTGAAAGTTCAGCCAACTCCATAGAACAGGGCCCTTCAAGTTGCCCTTTTTTAAGAAATACGGGATAGTTATATTACAAATTTTCAGAAGATGGTTGTAATTTTGAACGTTTCAATGGAAACATTTCTTTAGGATTCTGATTTCGCTCCAGAAGTTAGATTTCTAAACGAATATGTCCTAAACTTTTAGGGAAAGAAGATCAGGAATATAATTCCACTTTTTATTCACATAGGAAAAAAAAGAGGTTTCCATATTACTAATCAAAGATTAACCTCATGAATTTGGATTTGCTCCTCACTAGAGGTGAGCAAGAAAAAAAAACCGAAAAACCCAACCTAATCAAAGAGACCAAATTGAAAATTCTGGTTAATCAAATGGATGAACTGAACTGACCAATCGGCTAATCGATTGGCTTTGGTTTAATTTCGGTTACCGATTTTCCAAAAATCGATACCACTAGATCGGTTTGAAATTTAGGCCTATGATTTGTTTAATAGAACCATGAGCACCCTTACTCCTCACAGTGTGCACTTCACACCAACCTCATAGCACATGCATCTCGGTCGTGCATTGAGAACATGCATCTCCCAATGCACTCTGAGGTTGGTGTGAGGCACGCTATGTGAGGAACAAATCCGATGAACAACCCTACTCCTCACAATGTGCACTTCACACCAACCTCATAGAACATGCATCTCAGTCGTGCATTGAGAACATCTCTCAATGCACTCTGAGGTTGGCGTGAAGCATGCTATGTGAGGAGAAAATCCGATCTTTATTACAACCCTACATCGTAAATATCTCCTAATGAATGATAACAGAGATGTTCCCAAAGTGTGGTGGTAGTGGCCTGTTGGAATTGTGTTGGAAGCATTTTGTCGGTACCAGATCCCTGCGAAGAAGTATCAGACAATCTCAATAAACCCTCTATTTATAGCACATTTGGCACAGGCAATATTTTTGGCCCCTACCCCATTGGAGGACATGCATCCTACCATCTCTTGATTTTCGGTTTTAAACTCTTAAAGCCTAAACTCTAAACCTTTAAAACCTGAAAACCCTAACCCAAAACTTTAAACCCTATAATCTAAAACCTAAACCCTTAAATCCCACAAACTAAATCCCTAAACCTCAAACCCCATAATCTAATTTTTTAATCGTTAAATCCTAAAGCTAGACTTGTAATGTGGGTCATGTTGTGTTGGGACTTGGGCCTTGGCAGGCCATGCTTGAGCAGCACGGTCCCCCTCCCAAGTCAAGCTAGGCACAACCCATGGACTAGTTCCTAGTCGTGTCAGACCTAGGGAGCTGGGCCATTGCCAAGCCGGGTCCGAGTTAGGCCTATTGTTTTTCTTTTCCAATTTTCCTAAACTAAGAAAATTTAGGGAAAAAATAACATATAATAGCAAAAAATTAACATGAACAATAGATAATAAGTTGGAAAAAATTGTGAAAATTTTATTTCATTTCAAATTTAATGTGTACAAAAAATAATAAGTACATTGAAAAAATAATACAGTGAAGTTGCATTTATAAAATGATAAAATTGAAGATAAAAATTAAAATGGGATTGGATTATTGGAAATTATTACAAATAATTTTCAAATAAAATTGAAAATATAAAATTACAAGAATACAAAAAATATTAGATTCAACACTTTTTCAAGTTTCATGTCCATCATTTTTATCTGGTGAACTATTACCTTCTTTGTCTTGTATCCTATCTTTTGTATCTAGCCAATCCTTCAAACAGATGCACATCTCTAAAGAGTGATCATTCAAGTTGCTCCTCTTCTCATCCAAAACTCAACTATCTGCAAAAAATAAGACTCCGATGCAATTATTGACACCGGAGGGGTTAGTATATCACGTGCCAAGGAGAAATATTTAATATTTTTTAAATTTTATTTTCATAATTTCTTGAAATTGTTGAATATTTCTATATTTTGAAAACATCACTAATTATAAATAACTAATTAACTAATACACATGAAGTAGGATAATAAACTCCCGAAAATAAATTAGTTGCATCATAAAAAGTTTGTAAAAAATCTTTTATACAAATTGCAATTTCTCAATCTTCATCAATTATGTAATCATTTGGCATTTCTTTTATTATAAAAAACTTGTTAAAACATCTTTATATGTTAAACTTTCTAACATAGAATATGTTGAATTCCACCTATTTGTGCATCTAATACAAATCTTTTATATTTTTTTCCACATTGGTGACATAAATTTTTAAATTCTTGTTTTCTAACCATTGAAGTTCTAATCAATGTTTTAAAAACCGACTTGGAGTAGACCGTGCCACGATAGCAATACATAAATTCATACATATATATGTATGTATATGCATTTTATCAATAAATAATGTATAATTATGTTCTACATGTAATATATGTATTATTTTATATTTAATTTATGTTTCTATGTTCTGTTTTAAAATTTTTTATTTGTAAAAAAATATTAAAATTTACAATTTGAGACCAAAAAAGGGTTTTTTGGCAAAAATAGCAAGGCTTTGGCACCTTGGGATGCATAGGTCTTCAAAATTTACCCAAAAAAAAACATCTCAATCAGACATTAGAGTGCAAATTTATGGCCTCCTGAAATTTGCATACACATTTAGTGTACAACCCGTGACCCGATCACTGGGTCAAATGGGTCAACGATCCAACCATTTGGGTCGGAAAGTTTTTGGCCAAGTTGACAGTTTTTTACCATCTTTCGAGTTTTACTAAAACCGGACCCAAATTCTTGATCGGGTGACGATTTGAGCAATTTAATCAATCGGGTCAATGGCAAGTTGAAAACACTGGTTCTAATATACACAATATAATTTCTAACTTTATTAATATGAGGTGAAATAAATTCTAATGCATCTTGTACACATAAATTTAATATGTGACATGCACACCTAATATGAAATCATTTTTCATTAAAAGTGATTTTAATTGATTTTTTAACATATTTATTGGGAGAATTAGTTTTACTAACATTATCAAAAGTAATAGAAAAAAAATTATTTTTAATTTTATATTCTTATAAAGTATTTAAAATACTCCTAGAAATTTCAGTGCCAATATGTGGCCATTCTAATCTAGTAAAACTTAAAATTCATTAATGCAAATTCTAATCTTGATCAATAAAGTGTGTAGTGACACAACTATAATTAATGTTATATTTGGATGTCCATATATCATATGTAAGAGAAATTTTAGAATCTAAATTAGAAAGAGTTTAAATTAAATCTTGTTGTATTCCTAAAAACTTTACTAAAATGCGGATTAACAGAATATTGTAGAAAATTTTCTAACCTAGGGTCTTTAGAAAACATAAAGGGTTACTCAGCATGTATAATATATTTTACTAATTCTTGCCTCATTTCCTCTTGGGAATATTTGAAATTACCAAATACCCCAATAGAAATTTGCATTTGGTTTGACTCGTCTTCTCCCTATTTCAGGTGAGATGATATGTGTTTGCACAAATGACTAGTCCCACCACTACTGTGGCAATTGAAATCATGTCTACTTTTTGCAAACTGCTCTTCTTCCCTTTCTAGGGATTTCTTCAATATAAAAAATAGTCCAGATATCGCTAGTTCTTTTCTTACTAGAGAGAGACTTGGCGTTGCAGGTAGTAGCACCAATCAGAGAAGCCATATTTAGAGCAACATTACTATTACTAGCACCGACATTTTTGGTGTTGTCATACTGAGGTTGGGCTTCATCAACAAAATAAAAAGGATTTTTGGAAGAGCCAGCCATTGTAATGAAAATTTAAATTTAGAAAAATAAATTAATTAATCTATAGATTACTTGGTCCAACCGCCAATAAACTTGATTTCAACCGGTGAAGCTTTCTAAGCCTCCCAGGTTCCCAAATTGCACTATTTGATTGGCAGTCTTGAAACACTTGATGCAAGCTCCTCCTTGTTGAAATTTGGAAATTGGAATAAAAATAAAATTGAAAAAACATTAAAAGAGCTAAGAATATGAGAGTATATAGATTGTAGAGAGTAATAGAGTATGAGAGTATGTAAAATAGTATGAGAGGTGTTGCGGTGAGAATGAGGAAGGGTAGGGGTATTTATAGGAGTTGAGGGATTAATTTAACCAAAATACCTTCCAAAACTAATAGTTTATCGCTGTTGGGAGAGGCATTTTGATTATTTTTAGGGGTTATATGTTATTTGACTTAAATACCCACTAAACTAGTTATATAACTATTAGGGGCATTTAAGTCATTCCCCATTATCCAAAATACACAAATACCCCTAGTGACAGTGTATATCTGTTGGGGGTATTTTAGTCAGAATACCCAAAAAGGCAAAAATAGCCATTGCCCCCCTCCAACGGCTATATTCTCGCATGCCGCACAGGGCCGATATCAAGGATGTGCCATGCTGACCTGCATGTTGTGCCTCTGGGCCATGCTGGGCCCTGCCATTCGAGTGGGCCATGCCTTGGAGGCCCGGTCCCTCCACAACCTAGGCCCGGCATGGCCCAGATTCCCATGCCATGCCTTGGCCTGACACGGAATTGTGGTGATCGTGTCATGCCAAACACGGCCCTTGCTGTGCTGGGCCGTGCTGAGTCCACCACCGGCCCAGCCCACATTACAGCTCTACCTAAAGTCTAAACCGCTAAACCTAAAATGACTTTAGTAGGACCAATGTTTTTAAAATCGGATCGGACTGAAAGGTTGGACCAGAAAATTTGAGAACTGATCACCTGACCAGTTCTGTTTTACCCCAAAACCGTTATTTGGCAAAAAACCGTTGATTTGGTCAACGAATTACTGACCCACACAGAACGGTTTTTGGCCATTTTTTTGGGTTTTTCAATTTTTTAATTTTTATCAGAACGGGCCATCTGTTCGAACCGCACGATTGGACCATTTGACTCAGGAACCGGACCCAGAATGGTTCCCTGTCCAGTCCGATTTTAAAAACATTGGGTGGGACACATGTCTAACGGGATAGGACCGTTGGAGCTCAGTATTTTCTCTTTGGCACCAATGTGTTTCACGAGTGCTCTGTTTCACCAACTTGCTATGTCAGAAAAAATGGAAAGTTCTTTGATGGTGTTTGATAAGCCATTTTTTTAGAAAAACATTGCTGCAATGATTAGCTTTAGGAATTGCCGTAGGGGAATTTTTCAAACATCAAATTAACATATCTTGAATCACCGGAGTAAAAACAAATGAAAGACGAACAAAAATTTAAATATGAATTATAAATGGATCAACCAAACCCTTGGATCAAATACAATCTTCGGAATAAGTTTTAAGAGAAATAAAAGATGAACATGAATGGAGTAATCAAGAGTCAAGACTCTCCATGGCTAGCTGAAGAACAAGAACAAAATGTCCCCCGTGAAATCACATTGACAAGTATCCTACTAAAATGGGAAGGACAAACTGTAATACACTTATGCACGAGAATCAATTATAATACTATTAAAAAAGGGCAGCAGTGCAGCACAAAGCCGTCCTAAGCAAATCAAGGCAGGATTAATTGCTTTCAAGTTTAACCCAATTTTTGTACGAGTTCAAGCAGTTATCTCCACCCAGTACCAGGCTACTAGCGTTGGTGTCGAAGATCCCGGTCGCCCTAAGCTTGACATGACCATATCAGTTCTTATTTTTTTGGTAATAAAATTACACCAGTTCATCACTGCTTAGTTTGATCTCCAGCCTAGGAGGAAAAAAAATCTTGGGATGTTAATGCATTTCATAAATTGCAAACACTATCCTCAGAAATGTAACTAGTTATTACATGAGTTCATATATTCAGTAACTTCTGGACCTCTTGATTCAAGTCAACTGGAAGTCTCCTACAAAGGAGACTGACATACAAGTTCAAAGAGCATGGGTAAAAGGGTTCTGCAGTGTAGACATGATCAGTGGTCGATGCAAATCCTTCTCTTAGGGGCTCAGCAAGTCAGCAGTCAGGCTATTCATCCTGCTCTCTGCTACAATCACAATTTGAGGCTCTGCCGTGGTCCCAAGTGGTAAGAAATTTGCGTACAGAAAAGCCCATCTATTACAGTTGTTGGAAATTAGAACGCGAAAATTGCCGGACTTGGACAGCTAAACAGTGAAAATTACTGTAAAAAAAATGTAGCTATACATATTTTCCTCTGTACTTTGGCTTTGACTCTTTATTTAACTGGGAATCCTCAGCAAAACCAGTTTGAGTATCAGCAGGGTTGAATACAGCAGAACGAAGATTACCATCTTCTAACCACTTCAGATGGTTTTCCTTGAACTCCAGATGCTTCTTCTTAGCTGATTCTGCAACTTCTTCACTATATGGTCCTGTCTTCACCATTGTCAGTAAGACCCTACTGTAGCGTAGGCTAAGGATCTGTTCGGAGGAAGCAATCAAGGTGAAACATGGGTGCTCTGGGTAATGGGTATCAGTGGAACCATCTTCTCTTAGCACAGGATAGAAGAAGACAAGCCTCCCACCCATAACTAGCATCCGAGCAGCAAGGTCCAACAAATCATGCATGCACTCAACTAAGCTGTAGGGGGCAGTTGATGGTATATGGTCTGACCTCTTGTCATCAGGAACAGTATACGGACCCACAGCACCCTTTAGTAGCTTCCGGCCACCAGATTTACGTCCTCCAGCACGAACTCCGTATGGAGGGTCACAGATTATAGCATCGAAAACCTTGTAAAGAAGAACATTAAGCATAAATAGTATCATCTTAACTTGCAGCTAGAAAAAAGGGAAAAAAAAAACAGTATTATCTTAACATCAACAAGAATAAATAACCAAATAAGCAAACATGTAAAACAGTAAGAAATACAGCAGCTACAACAATACAACATTAATAATTCAACTTCAGCATGCATGCATCAATAGAACTTGTAAATGTATGTTTCTATTCGCTCCCATTTCTGAATTGCAGATCTTCCCTCAAAAGTAGCACTTGCCCAATCATAAAAGAAATATTTTTCTACTATCTTGACAACTTTATGCTTCCATGCCGGAGAACATGGAAATCTTTCCTAGACTAGTTCTTTGATGCTATCCTAGCCTTCGTAGAATCATGCTCTTATTTCAATTGATATACATATTTGTTCTTCATTTCAGTAGACCCATCATCTGGCAATAGTTGGTCCTAAATATTTATAATTGTTTACTAGCATCTTGTTTTTAAACATATCAGGGCTCCCAAGTAACAGCAGCCATATGCAGAACTGACAAAGGGTGCCAAACAGATTCCAAATTAACATAATGATTGGTTGAGCTTCTCGGAATCTTATTCCCTCTGTTGGGTTGAGATTCAGAGCTTAATTTCTACTTTTCATATTCATATAAACAACTGGCTCTTGAATATAAACTCTCTCAGGCTTATGGCATTATTGTCCCCCACCTGGCCACCCCCAATTTTAGGGCATCACTCTTTTTTAATATTTAAATATAATTTAAGGTTGCAATCCCTCATGCAAAACATAAGATATGATGTGGTCTCAGGACAACGTGTGAAGTTTTGGGAAGATACTTGGTGGGGGGGATTCTCCCTTGTGCCAAGCCTTTCCAAGGATCTATGGCTTGTCCAATTCTAAAAACAAACTAATTGCTGAAATGATAACCTTGGAAGAGAATGATTTAGTCTGAGACTTCGGTTTGAGAAGGCCATTAAGGAATCATGAAAAAATGAGCTGGTTTCTCTTGTAACCCTACTTGAAAACGTTAACTTGCCCCATTGGGTTGTGATGAAAGAATTTAGATTCCCAATACTAATTGATGGTGCGCGATCTGACGCTCCCTGTTTGTGGATGGCTCAGATGCCGGACTAGGTAAGTCGCTTGGTCGAGCTGTAAAGAAAGAAGATTAGAGTACCTGGGCTGCTTTACTAGGTGTGGGCACTCCGATGCTTAAGCTAGCAAACTGGAGTTTTCAGAAAGCTAGAAAGCGAGAGAGAGAGAGCTAGAGAGCTAGAGAGCTTGAGTGCTAAATCGTGTATTTCCCTCTTAGAAAATCGCCTTTATATAGGTGTCGGTTGGCATGAGCTTCACGCACCGCGTCTAAGATCCCCGGGAGGACGTGACTTACCGGTCCGAAGTCCTCAGAGGTAGTTTTGCACGCAGACTAGGCTTTTGTGCCTTATCCAATTGCTTCCAGAACGATCGGTGCGGGAGCTGACTTCCGAAGGACACAGGAGTGATAAGACGCACGCAGAGGAGGTCAGCGAGCACGTCTCGTAGGTCACCACTTGGACCTCAGTCAGGTCGATAAGTCCTTCAGGGGAGGTCACTCCTCACGCTGAGGTCCCTTGGACCAATAGTGACGAGCTACCACAGGTCGGCCTTGGACGAGGTGCTGCTAGTTGCTCTCCTGAGGTGCCCGAGTTGTATACGAGGTGCTCGGACTGGTTCCGAGGTGCGCCTCCTTGACTTAGTGAGATCCGTAGTTGTTCGTGTGGCGCTGAGGTGTCATGCGGCAGTCCTGTTGTGCCATGTGTCACAATGTCATTGGAGGGCCAAATCACCCTTCATTACTAATGATTGCTTTAGTTGTGCCTCCTTTTAAAACCTTTTATCCCTTCACAGAACCTTTCCCCGTGAAAGAGGTATTTTGTATCCCAATTCCCCCCAAAGTCAAGGTTTTTTTGTTGGGAGGCTGCCAACCAAATCATCAACACCCATGAAAGGCTCCAAAGAAAATGGAAACCCTGGTTTTTATCAAAAAAAGCACTGATCTCTCTCTCCTCATGTGTGTGTTCTTTGCTTGAAAAGCAGGGAAATACTAATTATCTTTTAGTACATTGTTCCTATGCTTCTAGACTGTGGCAGCTTTTCTTTTTATTGTTTGGAAAAATGTAGGTGGCGCCAGAGGCAGCAGTAGACTTATTTAAATCAGATGTATTTGGAGGCTCAACATGATGTCAAAAGACTTCATGGCAATGTATACGTGGGGCAGTACTGTGGAGATTATGGTGTGAAAGAAATACGAGGATTTTTTAAGGTGTAAACAAGATGAGGAAGTGTTTGAAGTCATAAAAGTGAGGATAGCCCATTGGGCTGTGATATGTGGGGAATTCCAAGGTATTTCCATTAATGATTTGCTTAGGGAGCGGCAGGTGGTGACAACAAAGGATGGTTGAATGGTTCCCTCCTGACACAAAGGTGTTCAAACTCAACTTTGATAGCTGCTGCCTTGTAAACCCAGGGGCCTCGGGTATGGGGGATTTATTAGAGATCATGTTGGCAATATCATACTAAGTTTTTCAGGTCCGGTATGTCAAGGAAATTCCTTAAAAGCTGAACTTCTGGCTTTAGTTCAAGGATTAAAGTTGTTGGCTAGGCAGGAAATGAGAAATGTGGAAGTAGAGGTTGACTGTCAAATGGTCTTAAGATGGATGACAATCCAAGGTCATACATATCCCATGGAAATTCAGAACTCTAGTAGACTGGCTCAATCTCTAGGTGTTGCCTTGAATGTCTCATTCAAGCGGGTGCCTAGGAGTGCCAGCATGCTGGCTGATTTTTGGCCAAGAGTGGGGTTGTTAAGGACTGTTTAGATTGGGGATGCCCAGGACTAGCTTGCAATATGTAATATGCAATCTGGATGTTGTTATTTGTAATAGTTTTTGCTTTATTTTACTTGTGGCAAAGTTCCTCTTGGGATCAACCAGCTGCATAGTTTTGTGTGCACTTTGGCTTTTAATAAAATACATCCTGTTACTTATAAAAAAGGTGGCAATCCCTCCATCTGGAAGTCAATTATAGGAATTAGCATGTATATGTGGATTTCCTAATTGGCCAAGTAGGGAACCCATCAACCCAACTAGACAACCCCACCTATTTCTGCCATAGTTTTCAAGGCGCCAACGTGAGGCTAGGCGATAGGGGGATGCTTTGTTGCCTAGTCGCCTGGGTGATGGATTTTTTTTAAGTAAAAACCACATATCCTAGGGTAGTTCCCTAGGTTTCATAACCATCTTTCTTTAATAACTATCCATAATTTTCATAAGAAAATTATAAACTTCATGTTTAAGTTTAAAAAATCAACATATTTATGAGAAGAAAAAGAAGAAAGAAAAGAAAACTCAAAAGGTATATGGGCTGAACCCCTATTTTTGTTATAGGAAAAGAAGAAAAGAAAAGGTGGAAGAAGAAGAAGATGATGATGATGATAATGTGGAAGAAGAAATAAACAAAATTTTAAGTTCTTCCCATACTTATTGGTTCAGACTTTGAAGTCATTGAGGGTTCAATACAGCAGTTAGCAATGTTTGTGTTGATTAAACCCTAACAAATAAGAAAATAATAAAAAGAAATTAGTTTATAAACACAAAAAATGAATATTTTTGTTTAATAATGTCTATTTTATAATTATAATCTAAAACAAATAACAATATAAAAGTATTTTATTACACATTATACAAAACTGCTTGGCAATTGGGTGAGGTGAGCCTCCAAGGGTGCCTTCTCACCTAGGCGTCGCCTATGATTTCTGCTATTTGGAGGAATCACGTGAGCAACCCAAACCATCCATTGGATAGGGGACCTTTTGGGTAGCCATATTATCAACCCACCAGTCCACATCCACCCTATACCCTACCTTGTTTGAAGTTCTTAAGCCATCCAAAACTTGAATATCCTAATCCAAGAGCATCCCCAAAGAAAGGTTAATTTGGTCAAGTACTAAGGGGTTTAAAGTTAAAATATATGTACATAAGTCAGTGTTACATATAGGGAGTGGATTGTTTGTCCTGACATTTAGTGAGATTCCGTAAATAACCCAGGATTCTTCCACATGGAAACATAGTCTTGGTTCAAAAGGAGTCTCCTTATTCCTTGTTTCACCATTTATGCATGGAAAAAGTTTAGTCCAAACTTCATTACCAAGAATTGAAAATTAAGGGTCTGAATCACAACACATGTTTACTGGGATCTGACTCAATGAAATGAAAAATCTAGAACGAGAAGAACATCTATAGAAA
Source organism: Nelumbo nucifera (assembly GCF_055504915.1). Lineage (NCBI taxonomy): Eukaryota > Viridiplantae > Streptophyta > Magnoliopsida > Proteales > Nelumbonaceae > Nelumbo > Nelumbo nucifera. Next base: position 89,063,923 of record NC_142649.1, read on the forward strand.
AGTAAAAACTACTAAAATAATTTTTTTTGAATTCTAACAATATATACTTATAGTAAAAGCTCTAAACATTTATGTTTGCTACTAAAATTTTAAAGGAAAATGGCATTAGTTGTGTACATTAGCTATTTATTTATGTCAAATAAGGGAAAATGTTAGAAGTGTCCCTAAGGATTAATGAAGTGTCAGAATCCAATGCATGTCCCAACTCCCAACTTAGACACTTATCCATCTGGGAGAATCCATGGAACACTAATTATTTAACACAATGCTCTAACTAATTGAGCTAATAGTTTTTTTTTGAAATGTCATATTTCTTTGAATGTTTAGATTTGCAATATTATTATACATTAAGCTTTGCTTTTCTTTTTCAAAGTGGCACTTCACTTCATTCAGGTGTGTGCCACGGTTTGCATTTCATGCCTCAGGCCTTAGGAACCCCTTGCACTTTAGTAGTACTTCTCACTTTTAAAAAACTGGTCTATCCAACATTCATCCTGTAGGGACACTTTGCAATGGAAATGTGTACAGCTCCATTCATAGAGACCCCTATACCCTATTGTGTATGGCAATGTCTCTTTGACTAACAGCTTAAAATAATATTTTCAAATATATAAACAAAAGGAAAGGGAATTTTCTTTTGCCTGCACATGGTAGGCTTCCATTACACTGATCATATGTAGACATCTTATGAACCTAACATAAATATTTTCATTTTTTCCGTTTTGCTCAACATTTATCCATTGCTAAACCGTTCTTCTTTTAGCTCCTGCTTGAATGGATTTAAAATATCTATAGCAGTAAGGGAACAACCTCTGCCTATACAAAATCAAGATATCCATCCTTTTGTTACTACCAAAAAGGGAAATGCCTTTGATGTTTCTGTTAGTTGGTCCAACCAACTTTAGGTTAGTTTAATTTGATGTGGTGATTAGAAAATATTGAACAACAATCTAACACAAGTAAACTAGTTGAGGACTGTCCAAATAGATCTAAACTAGTTAGAATTTGATGCAACACAACATATAAAAAGGACACCAACAATGACTAGAACAATTAGGATCCTGAAATTTTGATATTACAAGGTAAAAAGCATGTACATGTCTCTGAAGTTACAACCACTAAAAACTTTCAGACACTACTTGAAATGTTAATGTCAAATTCATATTCATCGACAAACCAGACATAGGATAAAACCACAATATGAAAAGCTATATAAATAAGCAACCAAAGAGCATAGGAGCTTACCTCTCTTAATCCTGTACGCCAGGGAGGAAGGTTATTATCTGCCCTGAGCAGTGAAATTGGCATTGCTAAGCCATACTGCAAAAAATTAAAACATGAGTAACTATTCCCTTCAAGTAATTTATTAGAACATCCACAAAACTGATATTAAAAATAAATTAATTGGAAAATAATTTCCAGCAAGAGGGAAATGACAGAAAACACCAAAATATATGTAGCAAAGAACCGTTGAACACTGGCCAGGTTTGAACATCCCAACCAGTTCCCACAACCCACCCAGGTTACTAAATCAATGGAAATCTTAAAACGCAAATGGGAAGACTTGAACTCATGACCTTTTGGTTAATTTATGTTGACTTGTTACCATTGATCCATCTTGTCATTTGCATTAGTGTTCATATATATATAGATATAGATATATATATATATATAGAGAGAGAGAGAGAGATGATGATGATGATGATTTATGTGACTTGTGGTCAAACCATTTGACCTATGACCCAGCAAGGATCCAGATTTGTGTCCGGTCCAAGTCTTACAACAACATTGGGGCTTAGGATAACCTTAAACCAAGCCCAACTTGCCCCGACTTGCACCACTATTAAATAGTTGTCCATATTCATGCATGAACAAAAATCTAGATCCAGAAGTTACCTGATTAAAATTGCTCCAAACATTACAGTCAGGGCCTCGCCCATCACGTACCACTCTTATGTCAATATCAGCACCCTGCAAATGATGGAAAACTGAACCCAGTTAAAGAGAACTGAGATACAATAGTTCACAGAAGTTCCTAGGAAAAAGTCTACACCACAGATAAGGGAATCATTTAAAAAATATTGACAAGAAGATCAAAGTACAGACCATTGTCATCGCTCCAAAGTGTGCAGCAGCAATAAGAATACTGCCAGTGCCAACAAAAGGATCATAAACAAGTTTCCCTGGCATGGCCAAGCCTTGGTTGGCCATAAGAAAAGCCATTTCTGCGTCCATAGCAGTAGGACCTAAGTAATTGCGGCTTTTTAGTTGGTAGGTTGGCAAAAGCTTCCTATCTGCAGCTCCAACCTCTCGACCAAAATAGATCCTCCTCTGGACAACTGGTGGAAGCCCATTATTAGATCCATAGTCGTCAGTTTCTATCAGCCAGAATTTGTGATCTGGGTTTCGTAGATTAACTTTACCCTGCAAATACTCATTTTCAGGAGCAGGACTAAGATGTGAGACAAAACCATGGAGGCATCACACTTTGCAGTCTTTCAAGTTGGAGTCATTTGATTTGCAAGAGATACCAAGCTTATGCATCATAGCCCAGGTGCAATCTCATTGTGAAAACCAAAGCATCAAGAAAATAACAACTTTATGAACTTTATATTCTTACATCTCAGGGGCCATTGATAACAGACTGAAGTGGCATTGTTTTGTCTTTTAGTGAATAAAATAATTCAATAATAAAATATTTGAGGGTATGGCATTCAACTCAACTTCAGCCATTAAATAGCTCACAAGCCCCTTAATAACTTAGTTTCTAAAAGACAAGACAGTAAATCATTCACTTCAGCCATTTCATCTGCTATCAAATAGCCCCTAAGAGAAATCCACTAACTAAGATTCATTTGAAAAGTGCCCATTATAATATACCAAATGCAATTAGCAGCTATAACATAATGAAGTTTCTAGAATGGTGTTGAGATATGCATGTATAAGCAGTTAATCACAACAAAAAAACGAACCTTGAATGGTATATAAGTAAGCCCTTGAATACGTTCGTTTTGCTCTTGAAAGGTCATCACCTTACCAAAGCTGTCGACAATTATCTTAAATGTGCTTTCTGATGCCAAGTATGGCAGCTTGCGCTCATCTGGATAGCCTTTTATTGCCTCTTCCAATTCTTTGTAACTATTGCCTTGTCCCCAAAGTTCATAGATTCCCTTCACCAATATACCTGTTAGTTGTAAACAGGGATTTAGATTATTTCCATTTATCTAGGGAAAATTGTTTGGATGTACCAACAAGTCCATTTATCTAAATATTACCCTATCTTTTATTCATCTACGCCCACCCCAGTTCCTCAGCTGCCTAAGAAAAATGCAAATGCATATCCATTAGTGAGTCTCTGACTCTTTTTAATCTTAGAAAGTAAAACAAGATCAAGGTTTGTTTACGATCCAAGAGTCTAAATATCTGATTACTGAGCTTTTCTAGAACCAACATATAGTAATGGAATGGATCTTCCAAATTATTTTGCTTTGGTAGAAAATGTTCACAAAATCAACCTATGTATGATCCATTATCGTCCAAGTGATCTGCTTCCATCTGGATAGATAATAGAAGAACTTGACCCTAGGTGCCTCCTAATGGAGGAAAAATCAAGATAAATTTTGATGGGTGTGACATTGGTAAACCAGGTCCCCCGAGGGAAACTAATGTGCTCACAGATAACGTAGGCAATATTCTGTTGGACTAATATGAAGGGATGAGAGATCCATCATATGGATGGCCGAACCTTGCAGGTAAGTTGAGCGAAATTTCAAAAATTTCTCTCTCATGTGAGAATCACATTCCCTATTTAGAAAACTACATTTTCAACGATCAATCTTGAACCCAAAACGAACCAAATCTGAAACCAAAAGGTAGGAGAGGGATATACATGATACGAAGTAATAATAACCCCCAACGAAGGTGTTCACGCCCAAGGAGAATACCAAAAACTGCTCCCACTAAAGATGACACAGCGTAGGGTGGAGCAGAATCAGCAGGGTGGTTCTTCAGCAAGAACTCGATGAAGGGCACGTGAGCACGACTTCTGATTATCTTTTTTCCAAAAGATAATATCAAGAACTCCTCTTGATCGCTCCTACAGGTGGAGATCGAACTGGTAATGGCGCCAATAATAGGAGAAGGCAAGAGTAGAAGATGGCGTCAGTCCAACTATATGTTGTCTTCTCTCTTGAATCAGTAAGTTGAAGGATGATTTGGGGTTCGCCCTTCTCCTCTATTTATAGGGTTAAAGAGAGGTTCTCCAAATCCCATTAGGAGTTTCCTAATCCAAATCTTGTATTTGGATCTGGACTCTCTTTAAGAGATAAAGATAATCCCCTATCTTATTTGCAGATAAAGATCAGCCCTCCTAATCTAATTAAGAGTTTCTTGATCCAAATCTCTATTTGGATCTGGACTCTCTGAGTGGATAGGGATAATCCCTTATCCTATCTGCTAATCTAAATCCTAGAACTGCCCTCTTTAATTAATCTCATTAAGCCAGTTCGGATTGGGCTTTAGGCCCATTTAAGTCTATGTGCTCACTTATCCTCCAAACTGTTGCCCAGTTGAATATCCTTATATGGCATGGGACCCAAACATTGATCTACACATCAGCCACATGGGTTCAGCCCAACCTCTGTGACAAGGCCTGGCCGAATTCACTGTAGGAGACAGTGAACCCCTGAGCCCATCACCATGGGCTCTTAATAGGCCCAACATTTACACTAAATGGTCATTGGGTCAAACCACCTTATAAAAACCCAAGGACTATAGGCAGATGCAAGATTAGCCCATTAGGTATTACCTTCAATGGTCTTACACTTAATCTCTCAGCCCATAATGATCAAATACCGCCCGACAAGAGAAGACCACTCCCTCGGCTGCAAGGTACAGTGTTGCACTCTCTACTCACATGGATCCTGGGAATTAAAACATTTTTCAAACATTTTGAAACCATAATATATATATGTACATCTCTATATAAATATATTTTGCAAAACAAATTTCAATGGTTGAAATCAACTGCCGGCAGTTTTGGTTTCCATTAGAGAGAGTGCATCCCCGATCATTCACTTTGTCCGACAAAAGGACTAGTCTTGTCACTATGATCACCCACTAAGATGAATTCTCGGACTGTCCCAACATACCCAGGTTTTGACCCCCTCTAAGGATCTTACTGATTGGCATATCAAAGACAGCCCAATCCGACACCTAGTGCAGTATCATAATCGAGTTTAGGGGTCAAGTGTAACATTCCAGTTTTGCCCATCTATCTCCAAGGTCTAGGGCAATACTGAAATTCTGGTCCGGTTCAGGGTTTTAAGAAAAACCCACACTGCATGTACCTCAAGTCTCACCCTAGCAGCTGAGACAAGCCACCCCAACCAACTTGGCGACACATCAGTGTCAGCTTTGCTAAGATAAATCTCCTCAGATCTATCCAACGGCTGTGAATATTCTAAACTAACACGAGTCTCATATATGTCTAGTTTAAGGGTATTACATAGAAACACACCACAATAACATGAATCAAATATGTACTTTATTCATTTACATTAAGTGTCATAATATACATCATTCTGATTGAGAGAATAAGAACTTATACTAATCAACTAGGCAAACAGTTTTTTAGGAGCACAAAATACATGTCTGTAAATATTTCTAGGCTTTTACTCTTATATTGCTTTTTTTCTCTCAAAAAAAAATCTTATATTGCTTTTATTTACAAGTTTGTTAACCGGTTAAGACTTCCATGTGAGAGTAGGAGATTTCTACTTATCGAGCTATAGTAGATCTAAATGATATTAAGAATTCTAGCGTAAACTGATTCTCAAAATTACCAGAAACTCGTTTCCCATTCAAACACAAGTTTCTCGAAAATTGCGTTTGTGGCATTTCCAATTTCCGTTTAGAATATATTCCTCCTAAACAAGTTTATCATCTGGTTTAGAAGACAATCAGAAAACAAACTAGAAATCATGAATTGCAAATACATAGACAAATGAATAAGAATAAGAGAAGCTCACTTCGATTGGCGATGCTTCTCGCAATGTCCTCGGAAGGTAGATTGACGAAATGGAAAGGAGAATCAGGGTGGTGGCTCTCAGGAAGCTTCCATTCCAAAGACCGGTGACTGATTTCACTGTCTTCTCCAAAGGCACCAAAAAGCTCTGCTAGAGCTTCAACTTCAGGTCTCCTGTAATCCAACAACCTGTGGTAGAACACGCACAGATACCACATCTTAAATTTTCTGCTCACAGACAAAACTCTCTCTCTCTCTTCCGTTTTCTCGCTTGAAATTAATGGTGGTAGTGATGAAGGTGCCAACGCTGGCGGCGGCGGAACCGGCGGTGGCAGTGATGACGGGGAAGAGGAGGGATAAAAACCCAAAACCCTTGTAAGTCTAGTCGTTTTGGCGCTCGTTGGAGAACGTTATAGTCAGTTTGGGCGCAGTAGTGGATTGTGACAGGGTAACGTTGACGCTCTGCCCTAGATTTGGCCCCAATTTGTTCCTCCTTCAATTGGATCAGGATTTTGACATTTGGGGAAACGGTCAAAGAAGAGTTGTGCTGATCAGACGGTCTTTCAGAAGGATCCTTTGGTCATAAGCCAGCCAGGCACATTAGGGCCTGTTTGATTCATGGGAATGGGTCTGTAATCATAACCACTCCGATTCCAACTGTTTGTGATGATGCTCAATCTAGCAGCTCCCTGCTAATTAATGATTCAGAAGTCAAGCTAGGGAATTCCTTACTAGAAGGTGACTCAAATGTTGAGCTGAGTAAGGACGAGCTAGAAGATAGCTTGGATGTTGAGCTATATGATAGATAGTTGTGTAATTTTCTGGGAGACCTGTAGTGGAACAATATTAAAGTGCCTAGGTTTCTTTACCCGGGCTGGTTATTCCGATGCTTAAGTCAGTAAATTGGAGATTTTTGAGAGAGCTAAAAGTAAAAGAGCTAGAGAGATGCGAGAATTAAATTGCGCATGTACCTTGTGAGGTTAGAGGTGAGGCCTATATATAGGCATTGTTTGGCATGGGCTTCATGCACGATGTCCGAGATCTCTGAGAGGTCGTGGCTGGTCAAGCCAAAGTCTTCGGAGGTAGTGGCACACATAGACTAGGCTTTGTGCCTCCGAAACATTTGATGTAGGAGCTAACTTCCAAAAGACCTAGGAGTGATAGGATTCACAAATGGAGGAGGTCAGTGAGCACGTCTCGCAGGTCGCCACCTGCACCTCAATCGAGTCGACAAGTCCTCAAGGGAGGTCGCTCCTCGCGCCGAGGTCACTTGGACCAATAACGACGAGGTACCACAGGTCGACCCTAAACAAGATGTTCCTAGCCGCTTTACCGAGGTGCCCAAGTTGTAAATGAGATCGCCTACGTGGTGTTGGGGTGTAGCCCAACTGTTTTGAGATGCCACATGTCACGATGTCATTGGAGGGCCAAATCTGCCCTCATCAATTTGATTGGATGAAATCCGAATTCCACTCCCATTTCGTGTGAAATGATATTCCATATTCCCTCATTTTAGGCAATGGATATTTTTCTCTCCATCCTTTGAGAATGAAATCTCATTTCAGCTGATTTCAATTCCCATTCTAGTTCCTGGCCAAAAAGAGATTGGGAATAGACGATTCCAATTCTGAGGCAATCAAATGAGCCCTTAAGCATCTACATATTTGGTGAGGATGATGAGGGAGCATTATCATCTTTATGACTGCAAATGGATCGGATTGAAAATTTGATTTTTATATTCCAATTCAAAATGTGATCTTATCAATTGGATTTAGTTGGGATTCAGATTCAATTTGAATTGGAGTAATAAATAAATTAAACTAAAAATGATCAAATTATTACACAGTAATAATATAATGAAGTGCTACAAATGCTTTTGATATTAATTTTATGAAAAAATCAATTAAAAATTACTTATATGAACCTTGAATATATGGGAAATTTAATATAAACATAGCATTCAAATCAACTTTACTCGTAGACACAATAACTATACATCAGCATTTATATTTGAATACAACTAACAATTAAGCACATGCGTTGCAGTGTACATGAGAAATTTTTCTTCATATTAATTACTTGAATTTTAAATATACCATAGTTAAGATAGAAATTGAAAATTAACAAAAGTAACAATATGATTAAAAATAAACTTAAATGCTTATAGTAAATAACAATTATTATTATTACTATTAAATTTTGCATTGTATTTTTATTTCATAAAATGAATATATAACATCAGAAATGTTCTCAATTGTTTTCGACAAAAATCCGTAAATTTTCATTTTTGGTGTTTCTATCTTCTCTTAAATATTTATTATTCAATTATGGCATCATGGGTTTCTTCGAAAAGTTGGATGATTAGTTTTAAATTAAGGAAAATTATAGTTGGAGCCGACTATACATTTAAAATTAGGCTACAAGTTGGCACATAAAACCAACAAAACTCTAACAACTGACTCTACATTTCAAATTATAAAACCCTCGCCATGTCATCGGAGACTTATACCAAAATTGCCCTTTAATGATGGGTGATTTGAAAATAAAAAAAGGGGTTTTAGTTTTTCTCTCTCTCACTTTCACTCTCACTCACTCACTCTTTCACTCTTGCAGTCATCTTTATCTACTCAACGACTATGTGATTTGAAAATAAATAAAAATGGTTTTTGATTTTGTACTTATTGTTCTCTATATCAATTCCCTCATTCTCTCTCTACTTATCGTTCTCCCTCAATCTCTCTCAATCTCTTTCTTAGTCAATCTCTCATTCTCCCTTAATTTCTAACATTCTCTTTCAATTTCTCTCCCACTCCCTCTCTCGTTCTTTTTTTATTTTCTTACACACTTATATGGTATTAATTAGATTGTATAAAACAACATGAGACATACTTGGTATGGTTCAAAAATCAATACACTTATTTGATAAAAATTCATAAGAAACTCTTGGTTATGGAATTTACACCAACTAGAGAATGATAGAGATTGAGAGAGAATGAGATATTAACCGAGAGGGAGAGTAAGGGAGAAAAATAAGAGAGATTGAGGGAGAATGATAGAGAGAGAAGTTTTGATTTGGCTATAGACCAAACCTGGAAGAGTTGGAGAGACAAAGGGAGCGAGATAACAAGAGATGACTATGAGAGTGAGGGAGAAGGGAGGGAGATCTAGAGACAGAGGGAGTGGGAGAGAAACTGAAAACCTATTTTCAATATAGGCTTTTTGCTATGTTCAACATGGAATAAGAGTCCCATGTTGGAAACAACCACATAAGCCTCTAATAACATGGCTGGGGTTTTTATAATTTGAAATGTAGAAACAATTGTTAGAGTTTTGTTGGTTTTTGTACCAACCTACAACCTAATTTTAAATGTACAATCGACTTTAACTATAAATTCCCCTTTAAATTATATATTTCATTTACATTATATAAAATGTTTTTTACTTCGCGCACTTAATTTTTGTTTGCCTATGGTATCACTTGACTCAATTCACTAACTCACTTGATTCAATACATTTCTATCATTGATAAAATTATTTTTTATGTATAAAACTTATTTTTGTTCAATATAATGAATGCATAATATTAGAGATATACCCAATATTTTATTTTTTATAAATATATAACATTAGAAATGTGTCCAAAATTTTCTTTTTTATTTTTATTTTTGTCTCTTTATATTTTCTATTATTAAAAATTTTATTATTTGATTATGGCATCATTTCATTTATAGGTAGATTTCAAATTTGGCATTCCATTTTCATCATTAATAAAAATACTTCTTACATTTCCTATTTATTTAATTTAATTTTTTATTATTTAATTATAACATTATTTATTAATCCATTTGACCCCAAATGGTCGAATTGCTTGCCCACCACCAAGAGGGAAGAAAATGGTTTTGTTTTCAAATTACTTTTCAAAATATTTATTTCATACTATTAAAATAAATATTATGTATTTAATTACAAGAATTTAATGATGTGAAAAATATTTCTTAAATATAGGATTTAATTGGGAGAATAGGAAAATATTTTTATTTCCAATTGATTTTAAATTTTACATTCTATTTCCATCATTAATAAAAACATTTCTTATTTATCATACTTATTATTGTTTAATATGTATATTAAAAATGTTCCCAATTTTTTTAGTTTCTATTTTTTCATCTTATCTATTTTTTTATTTTATTATTTAATCGTGGGAACATGGATTGACCCATTTGACCCAAAATGATTTAATTTCTTACCATCACCTTGATGAAAACACTATTTTTGCTAGGTAGACTTATTAAAAGTATAAGATTTTATGTTATTGGAATTATTAATTTATTAAGTATGGATTTAATTAATAGAACTTAATGATGAGAAGAAACAAAAATGACTTAAATGTATAATTCAATGAACATGAATGCAAGTTAATAACTTAAATGTTGGATTTAATGAGAGAACCGATTACCTCTCTTAAAATCATTTAATATCAAGAACCGATTACCCTATTTGCCTTCATTTTTTATCAATAAATTTAAATATAGAGAGGTAAATTTTGTCCTTAGAAAATTCTAGAAATATTTTTTAGGCCATTCCATATCTTGAATCCTTTCTTCGCACTACTAAACCATCTTAGTCTCAGTGATTGTCCTTCAAATGTTCCCAAATGACCCAACAAAAGAAATAAAGTAAGAATGGAAGAAAGAAAGGCTTTTTAGATGATGAGAAAATTAACTTTAAAAAAGAGTAGAAATTGTAGCATTTGGTTTCTACTCTGGCATGCTATATAAGCTTCTATATGTGCCCTCCTATATAAGCTTCTATATGTCCAAGGTAAGAACATTGAGACCCACCATGATAGGTCCAACATTAAACAATAGTTGAACAGAAAATCAGCACATTCAAATGAGAGTGTAATTTGGGACATCCCAGTTTTAGGCTGCATTTGGGTTCCTTCAAAAGGACTTGTCTCCTTTTAATTTTATAGTTGAAATTCCCCTATGAATACTGAGTTTTTAATTGAAAAAAAGAGATTGTAAATCCTTAAAATAAGGAATGCCAAATGCAGCTTTAGAGTCATACATGATATACAATGACCCGGCTAGTATGCCAATATCTAAACCTTGAGTTTGATCTTCTAGGTGATTACGACAAGAAAAAAGATTTTGATCTTCTAGGTATGTAGTTGCAAAGATGTAAGTTGATCATAATCATAGATTTAATGCACAAGTCCTAGGATTTATTGTCCCTCATGCTCATATACAATTTCGGGTAGATCCTCATGGTTGGGGCATGGGGTGCTAATTACAATCATTTGCAAAACAGTCATCACTCGACTATTTTGAGTGCATTAAGAGACATATGCATAACATAAATGAATTATGGAATAATAAGATTTTGCATGTCTCTCACATGGGTGTGGGAAACACTACCTCTTGAGGTTAGGAAAGTTAGTAGGTTGGGTTAAGTGGTAAATCCACACTAGTGTAACCTATTGGATTAGGGTCAAATAATGATGGTAATAATGTATTCAAATTTTTTTTTATAAAATTCATATATATATTATATTTTGTATTTTTCTTCTTATTATTAATTGGATGCAAATTACAAAATTCCAATCCAATTATGTAAACACTTCATATTGAGCTGCAAAGTTTTGTGTATCCTTGACAAGCTTACTTGTTTGGCTGGACTCTTATTTTTGTAATGTTTTATCTTTTTAGTGTATCTTTTTTTGTTTATTTATTAAAAAAATGTAAAATTTAAAGAGAGGGAATTCAATGAGGCGAAAAGTAGTAATTCAAATTACATTTTAAACCTTACAACTAAATAGGGATTAAATTTAAAAAATTGGTATTTTAGTCAAAAGAAAGTTTCACAATGTTATTCATAGATGTGTTCAATTTTTTCTATAATTATTATTTTTTATTTCTACTTGTGTAAAAATAATTTTGTCATATGTAGTTATACACTTATTTTTTTTAATATAATAAATGTATGATATTATACATGTGTCCAATGTTTTTTTGTAAAATTTATTTTTTCATTTTTATGCTTTTTATATTTTATTATTTTTTATTATTTAATTATGACATTAAAGGTTGACACATTTGACCCAAAAGTTGAACTATTGATCTCCGCTAAATATGAAAATAATTTAATTTTTTGTTAGTTTTATATTATGTATTTCATTTTCATCATCATTAAAAATAATTTTTGCTTATTACACTTTTTTGAATTTGATTAATGAAAATATCATAAATGTGTCTAATTTTTATATATTTTTAATTATAATTTTCTATGTATATATATATTTTTATCTAAAAAAATTATTATTTGACTATGACTTCATGGGTTGACCAATTTGATACTAATGGTTGAATTGCTTAGTCATTACTTGGATAAAAAATGTTTTGTTTTTTAGTATGTTTTAAAATATATGGATTTATATTGTTAAAATTATTGGACATAGATCTAATTAGTATCATTTATTAGTGAAAAATAACTTAAATATAAGATTTAATAAGTGAGAACAGGAGTTAATACTTTAAATATAAGACTTAACGAGAGGGGATTAAATGAGGTGAAAAGCATTGTTGAATTACATTTTCAACCCTCATAATTAGAGATAGACTAAATACATTATGGGCACCCACACCCTCACTCGTACTTTTTATACTAGTATAGATATAGATAAATAAGTTTAATTGGGTATAGGTGGGGCTAGGAAACTTTGACACTCTCTCTTCATTTATTTGGATCAAGTCCGGTTCAAGTTGAAGTTTCTCTGTGTTTTGGTAGCAATGAATCCATACCAAATCCATTGACTTCTTACTAAGGTATTTAAAAGTTTGGTGAAGTCAACAACATTAGTAAAATTAGAGGTGCAACTTCGGTTAGATTAGGTTGGGAATAGGGGTGCAACCTTTGTGGGCCCAACCCGAAATTTTACACGGGTTGGGTTTGGATTTTCGGTCATCGGGCCTAAGAAATCGGGCATTTTAATTTTTCGAGTCAGACCCAAGCCTAGCCCTTAGGTAGCCTAAACCCAACTCAAGCCCGACCCAACTATACACATTCATACACACATATGTACATAAATTTTACATACATATTTACATATATATGCATAAATATTTATATATACATTTGTATATATATTTACATATATACATAAACATATTATATATATATATTTTATACATATTGTTATACATACATACATATACACTCTTTCCGATAGTTTTTAAGTGGATAAAAACATTATGTCCGCTACGCCCATACTAATTCCTCCAATCATTCCTAAACAAATCAATTTTGGTTTAAGGGTATTTTATTTAATTTTTTGGTTAAATATTTAATGGTTATTTCTGGGTTAAAGGTCTAAGGGTATTTCAGTCACCAAACATTTGATAATTTTACTTAAGGGAAAAATTGACATTAGAATATGTTAAATCCATAAAATCAACGGTTGTTGCTAGATTTTTAGCGGTAAAATAATAGAAGAGATCTATAAATCCCTTTATCCCCAAAAGTTAGGGGAGGTTTAAGGGCAAGTCAAAGTTGAGGGTCCATTTCAGAAAACCCAAGGGTGGTTTAAGGGATTTACCCTAAAATAAATTAACTTTAAAAATTAATATCAAATTAAAAAATTGTTAATTTTATTGGTTTTACTTTGTAAGATAAGTTTATATATTTTCAAATGGAATTTAAATGGACTAAAACTTATGTTCATAATTTTTACATACAATTTGATGATTTTTTATAAATTTATTAATAAAATTCTTAATTTATTTTTGATTCTTAGTAAATTTATTAATAAAATTTATATTTATTCGTAATATTTTTTTTATTTTATATTTTTATGGAACTTTAACAGATTTTAATTTAATTATTAATTACTTTTTTTTCTAATAATTTTAATTTTAGTTTTATTTTATATTAATATTATTTTGGAATAATAACAAATTGGCATTTTATTATTTTGTATTAAATACTAATTTTGTTTAATAAATCTTATTGCACTTTATTTACTAATATTAATTATTTTTATTAATAAATTTGTTTTTATTAATTATTGCTTGATAATTATTATTAAGTGTTATTAATTTTATTAGTTCTTGTAAATATATTAATTATGAAGTTATATTTTTTTGAAGTACTATTTTTATTAATAAAAACATTTTTATTGAATAAATTGCATTTATTCTAATGGAAATTAATTTTATACGTAATAATGAATTTTAAAACCATAATTTTTTATTAAGAACCTTAACATTTTGTTTAATCAACTCAAAGATGGAGCATGGATTGAAAAATCGGTTGGATCGAAGTACGGATCGGTCTGTCCAACAGAAACCCATTTACATGGATTGACAACGGGTGAAAATACATGTTTTACTTCGCCCTCCTTACCCGAACCGAATGTATAAACGGTCTATACGCAACCAATTTACTTCTAACCGCCCAAGCTCAAGCCCAAATGCCCAATCAATCGGAAAGTAGAAAATTTAGAAAAGGGACGTTAAAAGGACCGAAGAAAATTGAGAACTGAGAGAATGGATTTGTCCAACTTGCAAGGAACTTTTCGTCTTCGTTTCACCCAACGTTGACAGGTTGTGTCAAGTTAAGTAACTTTTCGTCTTTGATGAAGGGTGATATAGCCCGACCTACTAAAGAGGGGACACGTGGACATGACCTCACCAAAAAATGATAATTCAGCCTAACATGACCAGTTCGCAATAGATCGAGTTCGGATATTCAACCACCTCAGGACAAGGTTACCTCAGGACGAGATCACTTCGATACTAGATTGCAATAGGATCACTTCGTTCCTAAGGCACTTCAGCATTCAACCCAGTTTGGAACTTAAAGGCATCAACTCGGGGATACCGACAGACCACTACGTGGTGACCCCGGAAATCTCTCCAACGGATTCTGAATTTCACGGGACCACGCCGTGTAACAGCTAGCATTATCTCCTCCCCGCCCAATTCGGGCGGAATTGATAAGCCTTATCAGTTGACAGCGTTATCCCCCAATTAAAGCGGAAACGGATCTCATTGTGACGAAGATCCCGCAACCGATCCGCAAAACTCACGAGGACTCAACTATATAAAGGCTCCACCCCCGATGGCTCAAGGTTCGCATGATTTCTCTGCTCTCTAGCTCTCAGTATTCTCAACATTTTTTAGCTCGCAACAAGTTTGCTAACTTAAGCATCGGAGCAACCTCACCGGGTTAGCCACCCCGGGTTCTCTGATCCTCTTGCAGATCAACCTAGTCCGCCGTCCAACTGGAAGCCAGATCACCTCCAGCAGGGAGCAGTTAGTTCGTGCTACATCATTTGGCACCGTCTGTGGAAAAGGCTACAAAAAAGCCTTTTCCTCTATCAACAACAACTCAGAAATGCATGGCATCTTCCAGCAACGCCGGACAAAATACTGAAATGAACACCTCCTTGGGGAAGCCTCAGATCCCGTCCGTCTGCATCGGTCAGTTCACCATACCGCTTACTGCGGCAGGGGTCCCAACGCTGACCATGCCCCAAGCGACTACACAGGTAAACGCACCACTCCCTCCTGTAGTTGGTGCGACCTTCGCTGAACCGTCTGCAGTTCCCCCTGGAGTCGGGCAATCCCAGTTCGACGACCTGGTACACTGTGTGCGGGCTATTTAGGTCCAACAGTTCCAACACTATCAGTAGCAAGTCCTCCACCAGGTCTACCAGCAACAATTCCCTCCATTGCAGCAAAATCAGCAGTCGGTTTCACCCCGACACCCTATAGTACACCAGAATCAACCTCGTCTACAGAACACTCGCTCTCCCCACCGAGGTGAGACTTCCTAGGTTCCACTTCCTCTTGGGAGTCAGGTCTCACCCAATAGTAGGAGGGACGGACAAGTCACTCCACCCGCTTCACAGGGCAACGTTGGAAGCAGATCAGGAGATACTCAGCCCACTAGGGCTATTCTACCTCGGCCTTCGCATCAAGAAGGTTTGCTCGCAGGTAATCGGTTTGGGGTTCTGGCCGTGAACTCAAGGCGAGGCCCTTCCGTCCATGGCAGTCAGCCTCAGCATCCAGAGCCACTCCGTGCCAGCATAGTACCCAACCACATAGAGGTCAGCAGCACTAATGCGGAGCCGACGAAGAAGCAGCAGCGAAGACATCGCAAAGTGCGCCAAACTGC
Organism: Nelumbo nucifera; assembly: GCF_055504915.1. NCBI lineage: Eukaryota > Viridiplantae > Streptophyta > Magnoliopsida > Proteales > Nelumbonaceae > Nelumbo > Nelumbo nucifera. The sequence goes on from NC_142649.1 coordinate 89,080,127, forward strand.
AGCTCAGAATAGCCAGCTCGCCAGGCCCAGCCAGCCAGAGCAAGTAAAAGGTAAAGAGGAGGCGAGCTCAGCAGCAACAAAGACAGTTCCTCTCCTCTTCGGGTCATCCCCTCTCTCTTCTGAGCTCCTGGCGACCCCGATGCTGAAGGACTTCAAAATGCCTCCTCTCGACAAGTATGATGGATCATTTGATCCAAATGACCATGTAAACTCCTTTCAGTCCCAGATGCACCTAGCTGGGGCTGACGAGTCCTGCATGTGCATGGCTTTCTCCACCACATTCAAAGGAGTAGCTCGCACATGGTACCAGAACCTCGCACCAGAAACGATCAGAAGTTGGGTGCAGTTCGTAGAATTGTTCTCCTTGCACTTCATCACCAGTAAGAAGTGCCTGAGGTCTCAAGAAAGCCTCCTCAACGTAGTCCAAAGAGAAGGGGAGTCTATAAGAAGCTATATCAAACGCTTCAATGACACCTGCCTACAGATCCCCAACCTAGATCCAGCAGTGAGGCTCACGGCAGCGAAGAAAGGTATAACCCATAGGGAGTTCAAGTGGCATGTCGTGGCCAACAAGCCAAAAGACATCACCGAATTCCTCAAGCTCGCCGATCAGTTCATCGGGACCAAGGAGGAGATGAATCAAAAGACTGAAAATCTGATAGAAAAGAGGAAAAGAGAAGGTGATAACACAAGCAATGGTGACAAGAAATGAAGAAAGAGCAAGTCCCTGACCAGGGGAGGAAACAAGTCCAGGAGCCGATCTCCTTCGCGATCTCATAAGTCAGGTCGACGTTCCAAAACTCTGCCGGTTGAAAGGACGAGCTACACACCCCTCAACGCGAAGCGAGGAGAAATCCTTATGGCGATCAAGGACTCCTCTTACGTCAAGTGGCCACCTCGGTTGAGGGGGGACCCCGCCACCAGAAACAGGAATGTGTATTGTCATTTTCACAAAGACCACGGTCATAGTACCGAAAATTGTAGAAGTCTCCGTGACGAGATTGAAGAGCTTATTCGTCGCGGATATCTAAAAAACTTTATACAAAAAGAAGACAGGAACCAAGCAGATCGCCAAACAGACCGGCAGGGGGAGCAAAGAAGAAATGCTCTCGAGTCCAGCAACAAACAAAGTGAGCAGTCGTCAAGGCAGTTGTTAGAAGAAAGGCCGATCCGTGGAGTAATCAACATGATTACTGGCGGGTCCATCATCACGGGATGCACTTCGGCAACAGGTCGAGCTTCAGTTCGCGAACTAGAGAATGAGTAGAATCCGCCAAAGCAACCCAGACTCGAAGACCCCATCTACTTCACGGAAGATGATGTGCGCGGGATCCAATATCCTCACGATGACGCTTTAGTAATAAAGTTGAGGATAAATGATTTCGAAGTTAAGCGCGTCTTGGTGGATTCAGGTAGCTCAGCCGACATTCTGTTCAAGGACGTCTACAACAAGCTCCAGCTCCAAGAAAGCGATATCAAGCCGATAGATACCCCCTTGGTAGGCTTCAGCGGCGAAGAGGTCAGACCGCTAGGGCGAGTCTCAATACCTGTAGAGGTCGACACGTGGCCCAATATTGTAAGGTTCAAGCACACTTTCTTAGTGGTCACGACTCCATCCCCGTACAATGCCATAGTAGGTCGGCTCATTACGCATGCCCTACGTGCGGTAGTACCCATCTACTACTTGGCGATGAAGTTCCCTACGAACTATGGAGTAGGGGTTGTGCGAGGCAACCAGCTCGAGTCTCGCAAATGCTACGTTGCCACCCTCAAGGGGAAAGCCAAGCTAGCGGCTGACATCGAGCTCGAGTGACCTGCGGAGTATGCCGAGGAGCGAGCTACACCAATAGAAGAGACGGTTCACATCCCGGTCCAAACGGAAGATCCAGCTAAGACTCTCTAGATCGGCGCTTCGATCGAAGAACCGCTCCGCTCTCAGCTGGTAAGTTTTTTACTTAAAAATTTAGATGTATTTGCATGGTCCGCGATAGAAATGCCCGACGTAGATTCTAAAGTCCTAACTCACAAGCTAAATACTGATCCCTCAGTCAGGCCTGTTAGACAAAAAGCCCCGGAGCGCTGGAGGATAGTCGATGAGGAGGTCGGGAAACTCTTAGCGGCCGATTTCATCAGGGAGGTCCATTACCCGAGCTGGGTAGCTAACCTAGTTCTGGGAAAAAAGGCCACGGTAAATGGTGCATGTGCGTCGATTATACTGACCTGAATTGAGCCTGCCCAAAGGATTGTTTTCCGTTGCCCAAGATCGACTGCCTAGTGGACGCGACCTCAGGGCATGAGTTGCTGAGCTTTCTGGATGCGTACTCGGGATACAACCAGATTAGGATGGACCTTGCTGATGAAGAAAAAACGGCCTTCATAACCGAGCTCGGATTGTATTGTTATAAGGTTATGCCCTTCGGACTAAAAAATGCCAGGGCAACCTTCCAAAGACTTGTAAATAGGGTTTTTGAACCATTAATCGTTAACAAAGTTGAGTGCTATGTAGATGATATGGTCGTTAAGACCCAATTTTCAAAATTCTAATTGAATGATTTGCAAAGTGTCTTTGAAATTTTGCGTAAATATAATATGAAATTAAATCCCAACAAGTGCGTCTTCGGTGTCACCTCGGATAAATTCTTGGGCTACATAGTCAATCGACGTGGCATCGAAGCCAACCCCGAAAAAATAAAGGCAATCTTAGATTTGATACCACCTCGCAAACTAAAGGAGGTTCAGAGACTGAACAACAGGATAGCCGCTCTGAGCTGCTTCATGTCTAAGTCGGCAGATCGCTGCCTGCCCTTCTTTAAGGCCATAAAGAAAAGCAAGGACTTTGAATAGACAGCGGAGTGTCAGCTCGCCTTCGACAAGCTGAAAAAATACCTAGCTAGTATCCCGATTCTGACTTGACCCGAGGAGGGAGATGTTTTAAAGTTGTACCTCTTCGCGAGTGACGAGGTAATCAACTCAGTACTAATAAAAGAGGTAGATCAGGTCCAACGACCCATCTAGTATGTTAGTAAGGTTTTGTAGGATGCTGAGACAAGGTATCCGGAGATCGAGAAGCTGGCGTATGCGCTAGTCATAGCAACTCGGAAGCTTCGTCCCTACTTCTAAGCCCACACTGTCGTCATCCTCACCAACAAGCCTCTGAGGCAAATCTTGCTCAAGCCTGAGGTGTCTGGCAGACTGACGAAATGGGCCATCGAACTCAGTGAGTATGACATTCAGTACGAACCTCGGACGACAATTAAGGCCCAAGCCTTAGCCGATTTCGTGGTAGGATGCACATTCAGCACCGTGACCCCCGAGTTGGCGAAGCTCAAGCACATGGAGGAAGCATCAACCAATGCGACACTAATTCCGGTTAGAACAGGTCTGACCTGGGACAAGGAGCCCTGGATCCTCCACATCGACGGCTCGTCCAATCATCAAGGAAGCGGAGCAGGCATAATTTTGTACGGTCCAAGCGGGGTGAAATTGGAATATGCGCTCCGATTCGGGTTCGCAGCGTTCTACAACGAAGCAGAGTACGAGGCATTACTAGTGAGCTCACTTTAGCGATGGAGGTAAAGGCTAAACACCTCATCATCTGCAGTGACTTCCAGCTCGTGGTCAATCGAGTCAACGGTGAGTACGAAGTCCGTGACCCTACCATGGCTGCTTATTTAGCCAAGGTCAGAGAGGTTTTACGTAGCTTCCTATCCTACTTCATCAGGAAGATCCCGAGATCTGAGAACGCTAAGGCCGACGCCTTGTCCCGGTTAGCTAGCACAAGCAGCAACACCATGCAGACCGTGTACATAGAGGACCTACCTCGGCCTAGCATTCTCGGTTCTCGGGGGGGCGGGGGCAGGAGAGGTTGCTCCTATAGTACAAGAAGATCCGAGCTGGATTGACCCACTCACGAGCTATTTGCTTCACGAAACCCTCCCTACAGATCGTAATGCGGCCCAAAGGGTAGAGCGCTAGTCAGCTAAATACGTCATTATAGACGGACAGCTGTACCGGAGATCTTTCACGCTCCCCTACTTGTGCTACTTGCAAACCTCAGAGGTCGAGCTCGTTCTCCACGACACCCATGAGGGCTTGTGTGGCGAACACTTGGGGGGCAGGGCTCTCGCCCAAAAAGCGCTACGACAATACTACTGGCCTATAATGAAGGCAGACGCACTCGAGCTCATCAAGAAGTGTTATAAGTGTCAGAGGCATCTACCACCGACTTGCTGCCGACCTCAAATACCTCACCAGCCCGTGACCCTTCGCATAGTGGGGAATCGACATTCTTGGCCCATTCCTGCCAACGAAAGGATAGAGGAGATTTTTAGTGGTGGCAGTGGATTATTTCACGAAGTGGGTGGAAGCGGAACCCCTAACGACGATCACAACCCGCAACATACAAAATTTCTTCTGGAGGAATATAGTTTGTCGCTTCGGGCTACCTCGGGTACTTATCTCCAACAACGGAAAGCAGTTCGAGGACATCAAGTTCCAGAATTGGTGTGCCGAGATGGGAATACATCAAAACTTTACCTCAATGGAACATCCCCAGAAAAACAGGCAAGCGGAAGTCACCAACAGAGCCATATTCCGTGGACTGAAGGCTTGCTTAGCCCGAGCCAAAGGACTGTGGGTAGATGAGCTGCCCAGTGTGCTATGGACCTATTGGACTACCGTCAAGACCGCCACGGGTGAGACCCCCTTCAACCTCACCTACGGCATGAAAGCGGTGATCCTAGCAGAGATCGAGGTGCCAACACTACGCTTGGAGGCCTACAACGAGGAAACAAACAACGACGAGCTCCATACCAACCTCGACCTGGAGGAAGAAGTACGAGACCTGGCATACATTCGGACTGCAGCCTACCAGCAGAGAGTGGCTCGGTACTATAATGCCTGGGTCAAGAAATGACACTTCCGTGTCGGCGACCTGGTTCTTCAAAAAGTTATGGTACCTGAGCCTGGTGTCCATAAGCTTGGACCAAACTGGGAAGGTTTGTACCGAGTAAGACGGGTACTCGGGGAAGGTACACACGAGCTTGAAACCTAGAAGGAAACAGGTACCTCGAGCGTGGGACATCGACAACCTGAGACGATACTACCTGTGACTGCTGAACTGGAGAGAGGACTGCGAGTCACTCCTAGAAGCCCAAGGGCCATGATGCCGAGCTGACATAAGACCTCGGCATTACGACAAGTCCCAGTCGCCTCCTCGGCATGGGCAAATAAGTCCCAGTCACCTCTCCGGCATGGGTAGGTAAATCCCAGTCGCCTCTTCGGCATGGGCAAACAACTCCTAGTCGCCTCTTCGGCATAGGCAAACAAGTCCTAGTCACCTCTTCAGCATAGGCAAACTACCCCTAATGCCTAAGGCATAGACAGTTCGGGTATAAACCCTACGACGTCTAGCCCAGTTCGACATATAATAATAGGTTGGGCCCACTAGCTCTAAAGGACAACCGACATCTAAGCGAGTAGCTTGTGTGCAGACAGGTCGGGTATATACCCTACAATGTTCGCTCACCATGGCGTACATTATGCGAAGTTACCTCTACTAGTAGTCCAGCTTGGTATCTCGACAGTTCGGGGTAACCTCCACTTGGAAAAATTCTATTCAGTTATCCTTACTTGTTGTCCAGCTCGGTAGCTCGATAGTTCGAGGTAACCTATACATCTACTCCTACTTGGTTAGTTCGTCAGTTCGGGAGTTATTTGCACTTTGAACATTTTTGAACAAAAAGATTAGTCAAAAGTGTATTTCATTAATATAAGAGTTCAGTACAAAAAAAAATCACTATAGGCCGAGCTCGAAGGCCCAGGGTATACAATATAGAAGATAGTCTATTCATCTCGACGCTCTTCGCCCTTGTCTGAGGCCTCAGCAGGAGGGTCCATACTCTCGTTAGCACAGTCTCTTCGAAGTCACCGAGCAGAATGTCGTCACTTTCTGCCTCGGAGTCCGGATCTTCGGCAGCTTCGACAGCCATTTCATCTGTGACCCTCAAAGTAGTGATGACGCTTAGGTCGAGATGAGGGAATTCACACCGGGTCAGCCACCTACTAAGCTTGAAGCCCTTGCGATAGCCTTCCGTCCCCGCCTCGATCAGCTCTCCACGGAACTCCTCCGATGTTTTATATTCCTCAACGGCCTTGGTCTTGGCCGCCTCCTCCACTGCCTGGAGAAGTATCTCAGTTCGCTCCTTCACGAGGGCCTCGAGATTCTCTACCTCCCGCTTCAACGCTGCCTTTTTCCCCGCGAGCTCCTCCTTCTCGGACATCAGTAGTGTAATCAACTCTTTTTGAGCCCGCGCATCTTTCTTCAACAGTTATTTTCATTGCGGGCCAGGTTTAGCTCAGTGTGAGCCTCGTGAGACGAGGACTCAGCTGCAAGAGCTTGCTTCAGGTGCAATTCGGACTGGTACGTCAGAGCATGTACAATGGAGTTCACCTGCCAAGAGAAGAACAACAGTTAGTACAAGAAAAGTTTCAAGTGCAAAATTGAAGAAGTCAAGATAGAACTTACCACCATACAATGGGTAGCTGCTCAAGCTCCGAGCTGAGCGACCAACAGCTCGGCCCAGTTAGCGACCTCCTCGGCGTATACTGCGCTCTTGCTCTTGAGAAGGCTGTATGTCGGAGTCAGGATGCTCTGAATTGCTTCATCGTTGCCCGAAGAAGCGGCAGCCGCAGGGGCGGGCTTCGAAGATGTTGCCTCCTCGGGCGCGCGGGATCTTGTTTGGGAGTCCGTGCAAGAGCATGTAACCCGAACGACGGGACAAGTAGTAAGTCCGCCTGTGCTCGGGTAGAACACATGAGGAGTTATTCTTTATTGAAAGGATAGAAGAAAAGATATCAAGATCAAGGGGCAGGTTATAGTCGTGGAAGATTGAGATTGTTCCTACTACATTGCGGATAGAGTTCGGGTGCGACTGATCTTTGGTAATGTTAAAAAGTTTAATGACTTCAACGATCAGGGGGTGAAGTGGAAGACAAAGATCAGCTGCGAGCTGCTCCTCGAAGATCACAATCTCGTCGTGACCATGCTTCCAGGGAAAGTTACCTAGGGGAAGACTATAGACAAGGTTACTCGGAAGCCTATATCGAGCTACTAAGGTCTGGAGCTTGTCCGCTGTCATCGTCGATGGGCCAAAGTTATCTGGTTGCCAGCCTCGGTGCGAGGTGGATGCCAGACCACCAGAGGCCTCTTGCACCTCCCGAGGTGATTCCACCTCAGGAGGACCGCAGACCGCTTTTTGACCCAAAGCAGCTTCTTCGGTGAGGCGATCTGCGACTTGAGCCGAGGTACCCACCTCGGCCCTAGCGGATTCATCGCTCCCATCTAGGAGACTATCAAAGCTAAAACTAGACATGAAAATGACAACTGAATCAGAAATGAGAGCTAGGGAAGACTCACCAAGGAGAGACCGAATTGAAAGAAGACATTGAACTGGAGAAACCGAGCTAAGGAACTTGAACGCGACCTCAGATCGAAGGCTAGCGAATTTGTGGCAAAGCAAATGAGTCTCGGGCCCCTATTTATAGCCGCTGTGTCTGAGAATCAACGATCGATATCGAAACAATCCAACAGCTCCTAGGAAAACCGGCTGTGTGACCCCCGAGGTTGAAATCGGTTTAACGCGTTTTTTGACGTCTGCAGAGTTTATAGATTGCGTGACATCCGCGCGTAGACCAGACGCGACCTGGGTTTTTCCTGGTTGAGTCGGGTAGCTGAACAAGTCCGACCAACGATTCGCCTGACAAGCCGCCTGGACCTCGGGCCAAATCCACTTGGACTCATCATGAACTCCCCGCACTGGGTTAGGACCCCTGGCTCGGGGAGTGGGGGACAATTGATGAAGGATGATTTGGCCCGACCTAGTAAAGAGGGGACACGTGGACACGACTTGACCAAAAGATGACAACTCAGCCTGACATAACCAGTTTGCAATAGATCGAGCTTGGATATTCAACCACCTCAGGACAAGGTTACCTCAGGACGAGATCACTTCGGTACCAGATCGCAACAGGATCACTTCGATCACAAGGCACTTCGACATTCAACCCAGTTTGGAACTTAAAGGCATAAGCTCGGGGATACCGATAGGCCACTACGTGGTGACCCCGAAAATCTCTCCAACGGATTCCGAACTTCACGGGACCACGCCACATAACAGCTAGCATTATCTCCACCCCGCCCAGTTCAGGCGGAATTGATAAGCCTTTTCAGTTGACAGCGTTATCCCCCAATTAAAGCGGAAACGGATCTCATCATGACGAAGATCTCTCAACCGATCCGCAAAACCCACGAGGACTCAACTATATAAAGGCTCCACCCCCGATGGGTCAAGGTACGCGTGATTTCTCTGCTCTCTTGCTCTCTTGCTCTCAATATTCTTAGCATTTTTTAGCTTGCAACAAGTTTGCTAACTTAAGCATTGGAGCGACGTCGCCGGGTTAGCCACCCTGAATTCTCTGATCCTCTTGCAGATCAACCTAGTCCGCCATCCAACTAAAAGCCAAATCACCTCCAGCAAGGAGCAGCTAGATCGCGCTACATCAGTCTTCGTTTCTCCAACTTGGGTAAGTAAGTCAGTTGTGGGGATTTGTTCATCTTCACATGCCTTCACCGTTTGTCTAGTTGCTCTGGTATCATTGCCAGGTGACTAAAGACAACGCTCCCAATCCTTTCAAAGGCCTTGATGGTGTTGTGCCTTCTAAAATCTACCATTGCAGTAGATATATACTATATGTTACAATCAACTTCCATTACAAAAATAGAGAATAAAGATTTGAACTACTACAAATTAACTAAAAGAAAAGAGATAATGGATAGCACAAAACTGGCCTGGATGCAACTGAAGAGACTTATAGGCATGCACTTAAGCCAAGTGTTATAAATTTTTCTCTAATTAACTTGAGAAAGCATATGTTGAGATAATCATCTAGGAGTCCCAGATTAGGGACCAACATACATGGCAGCCATGCATAGGGAATATCTCGCAATGAAGGACAATGGAGATGCTCCCAATGCAAGGCTGCAATGGCCGATGGGACTCTGTTGGGAGAAAGAAGAAAAATTAGGAAAATTGAGGTTTCAGTGTCTATAGAGCCTCCATGGTGTAACAGTTAGGTTACAGCTATACAGGTGCTATTTCCATCTCAGAGAACAAGAGGTGTTCAAAGGTTAATATTACATTACACTCATGGAGCCCAAGGCAGGCTGCCTGGATAGGGAGCTACACCGCAATATCTAAACAATCCTTCCAGTTCTGGACACCCATTAGGATAAGGGATTGACCGGTGGAACGGATCACGCCTCAGTTTCTTACGGAGAAGAGAACCTATACAACCATATGGGTCCTCTTGAAATTGAGTCCTCACCAATGCTTCGCCCTTATTTGCTGCCTCCTGTGAAGTTGATGAAGCTGGGGTTCCGGAATAGAAGAACCTTTCCTCTGGGAAGCTAATTGCAGATCGGTGTAGATGAGCAAACCTCTGTTCCTTGAAATCATAACTTACAACCTGATTTGCAAACACAAAGAGGGGACTTGAAATTTTAGGATTTTTTTCACAGGACTGAACTTCAACAAAGATTTGGTATAGAAGCAAAAAATTCAACTTCTAAAAACTATGATCACAAATAGAGTTTTGACTTTGGTGGAATTATATAAAGTACAAGAATCAGTTCATCTCCATGGATAAGCAATGTACTACTCAAGAGCTTTTGTTTATATTCAAGGACTCTTCATTAATTTGTTAAAATTAATCATAATCAAGGATGGGACACCTAGATTAGTTCTCCTGGAAACTTTTAAGCAATTAAATTTGTGTTTAATGATGCAACCCAAGATTAGCACGAGAATGTGGGTTTGAGTCTGAGAGAAGCCACATTGTGCAAAAATGCCAAAGGTTAGGTCTTTATCCAGTTCCCCCCTCCTGAGACCCCAAATAGCAGGGACCAACATTGGGTAACCCTTAATTACAGGCACAGTTAAAAAGCCTTTGAAGCAAGAGGTTACAAACGTTTATCATTTAAATAACATTAGTTAGATAAGCAACAAATGTGGTTTGATTTGGTCACATGCATAGAAGACCATCTACAGCACCCATATGAAGAAGCAGTCTGTTGCAAATTGAAGGGGCTAGAAGGGCTAGGGGCAGACCAAAAAGGGCATGGGTTGAAGTAGTGAGAAATGATTTGAGCACTCAAAACAAGGCTTGGATGATGATGATGAGATGAGCAATAAATATCACACTCTAAAGGGGGCACATGAAAACCACATAGATTTCATCAACCATGAATATAAATAGCCTACCCCAAATAGTTGAGGTTGATTCTGAATTGAGATGAATATAAACAGCGTGCATCTTCAAGAACACACAAAAAGCACCAAAACCATTCAAATAGTTTAAGTTGTTAGAATGCTTCCATCATGCTATCCTCATCCACTCTTAACATAGGTTGTCCTTCTAGAAATCAGCATAGGATTAACAAAAATTTATTCTTTATTAAAAAGAATGAGGAGCTTACGGTTATGTTATGAGGATATACACCAGTGAGTTCCCGGAACCTGCACACACTAAAGAGAAGGTTCTCAAAGCTGTCCCTGGCATGCTCTTCTGTGAGTGCTCTCCATCTCACACCTTGCTTGCCTGAAATACATTAAGTGAGATGAACAGTCAGAATCATGTGGCAAACTAACCTTTGTAGGGGGTTGTCATGGTGTGAACAGAATGAGAAGGGGCACGGCAGGGGTGTGGGAGGAAAAAACAAGACAACAGGACGAACAGTCATATCTTACTGAGGTTAAATTAGTCTGAAAAAGAAAAAAAATAGAAATTCATTTGTTATTTAAGATTTCTTAAAATAGATAGATATTTCAAAATAAATCTGAAACCACCATGGTGTTGGATACTTCATTGTCATAATGCACTTGTTTTCATTGTAGTCAGTCAAAAAATAAAAATGGAAATAGAAGCAAACAGAATATATTTTACAGGTCTAATTACAATTAAAAGGTTGAAACGAAGTAGTAAGACTTTATTCATATCTGTCCTTTAATCTCTTTATATTTCTTCTCATTTCTTCTACTATTATCATGTTTCTGCAGAACCACTGCTAAAGCTTCTATGATCTTGAAAGTGTACTATCTTACTTTGGTTACTCAGTATTAAATCTTTATTTATTATATTTCACATAATTGAAATTTTTTTAAAAACCCTTACAGTTGTATTTTAGACTAAGAGTTTCTCTGATAGGCATTCTAGGCCTTAAGAGTTCTGTTCAATATCTTGGTGAAATCAAGATTTACCACTTTATTTCCCTTTGATAAAATGGCTTTTTTTATTTTGAGCCAAATAACTGAAACATAGTAAGAAACAGAGAAATTACACAAAAAAGGTTCTAGCCATCTCGGAGGAACTGCCCACCATACACAAGAATTGTCAACATTTTTTGCATACTGTGCTAATTCATGGGCAGTCTGAGTAAAATCCCTAGGTTTATAAACAAATTCATGGGCAGTCTGAGTAAAAGCCGTTTTTTTAAAAAGAAGAAAGCACCACTACTTTTTATATACAAATATCTGAAAAGAAAATTCTTAATCAAGCCATTTCCTGATTCTTAAATTTTTTTCTGTGACAGTTGAATCATTCATCTATGTAATATTTTACATAACAATATATATTCCTCTTTAATTTCTCTGAGAATCTTCTTTTTTCCTTTTTTGGACCAACGAACTTTCTTGAACTTTCACATCCTTGTTTTGTCATTCTAATACATTTTCTTTTAAAATAAATATAAGGGCTAATGAGGCTTAAGCCTCTCCACCTTGGAAAGGTCTTGGTATCTTGTCTCATAAAATGATGACTACAGTTATTTGGATGCAGAATATTGAAATGCTCCAGCTATAAGCCAGCCAAGTTAACATTATTCTAATAGCCTTTAGAAAAGCAGTTACAGTCTCCCAGAAAGGTTCATGTCTGTGCATATATGCATTTAATACATTCAAGCAAACACATGTACAGCCAGACATAACCCATTACCAAATGTTGGTCCCAACCATCTGGGGTTGTGGGAGGGGTAGGTTGGGTATGGTCCTAACTAACATTTGGCCTTTTGTAGCACAAGGTGGCTGCCCTCAGAGTTGAACCCACATTCTCATGCTTGCCAGCCTGAGATTTTACCATTACACCAAGTAATGGCTCCTCACTGCCAGACATATAACCAAGATATAAATGGCTCCATCAATTATATGTGATTTCCTAAGAGTAATTTCCTGCAAGGGTTCACAGGGTTTGTAGCCCAAAACGGGGGGGGGGGGGGGATTGGGTATAAGATGATTGAAACAATGAAAAAATTCAACAAAGCTCTGGCATTGAAGATATAAAGAAAAAATGAAAATCATGTAGAGGGAGATAACTTGTGCCAAATATGGTATACAGGAAAGGAGATGGAATATGGAATTTGTGTCTTATGGAAAAGAATCCAACAAGCAACACAGGATAAGATATCTTGAAAGGAAACAAACAAAAATTCAGTGACACAACAATTCAAGCACAAGATACCACAAAGAATTGGATAATTTTATTTGAATTGCAAAAATCTTTGGCTTTTCTAACAAGCAGTGATCTTCAAATGGATTGCCAAAAGAAAATAACAAAATCTGTGGCAGATGTCTCCATATATGTTACTCCAAGTGAACGAAGGCAGGTTTACTCAAATTTTCTATAACTTAGATAAGGGTTCCTCAACATTTCAACAGGTTTCAAGTCAATTGAGTTGACAATGGACCAATTAACTACTCAGAAATGAGAAAAACAAAGGTCACAAGCATGCAAGTTCCAAATGCAGAGTGTGGATAAAATGAATGACTTTTTTTCTAAAGCTGTCACTAAACAAAGTGAAAGTCAATATTGGAAAAGTATTGTTATATAGATCCTAAAAGAAAGGCGAGCTACTAATGACAGTATAGTAGGTTATTCAAGATTAAGAAGTGCTTGGAAAACCTCAGCACAGTGGAGGCAACTCACCAAATAATATGATATCCACTTGGCTTAAGACAATTTGTTAGTAACCAATTGTGTGCTATTGCAATGATGCGAGTAAGGTGAGACTTAAAATTGCACATGTCATTCTTTCCTAGTTTGCCTTTGAAAACATTGCTTCAAAGTGGTGCAAGATAGATGTACAGATGCTGGATGTTTCCAGTATTTTGGATCATATAACAGCATGTTTTGTTCCAGCTCACCTTCCGCAGCTAAGAATGTGATAGATGGACAAGTTACATGGGTTTCATGGTCAAAACAGGATACTTCTCATAATGGTTATTCACAAGATTCTTTCTCAATCTCATTTACATAAATAAAATCCATCAAATTACTTAAATCTACTTAATACAATTCCACCAAAAATCAAATTTACAAGACAACCGACTAGTTTTGTGGTAAGACAAAGTAAAGCTTAAATAAAGTTTAGGTCAATTGCAATCCAATATTTTGTACGAATGCATTCATGCAGGCCATAAGATCAGGAGGTCCTTTCTCAAATCTAAGTCTCATAAATTCTTTAAATCCACAAATCTATCAAATCATTTGGATATGATTAACACTCTTCTGTTTGTAGTAAGACAATGTATAGATTAACTGCAAGTTAGCACGATTACAGACTGACAGTCAGAGCTTTTCTACTAATGCTTTTAAGCTAGGACCCAGGACTGATGTAATGCATCTAAACTAAAAACATGATTACTAATAGACATAATCTGATCATCTTTTATATTATCATACTTGGATTGAATTTTGAACTGAGTTGTGGCCCTGGAAATGCAGAATTGTATAAGAAATAACTTGCTGAAAACATTCAACTGAATTGTCCTAGTTCATCTGGATATCCATTCTAATAATGAGCAAAGAACAAGTTTTAGTTTATTAACTGAGCTCACTCAAAATGTGGCATGCATTTCTATTGTTAACCATAAAATGCATGACATTCAACTCTCACTACAGATCTACGAAAAGAAAAGAATCTACGATCAAAAAAGAAATTACTCACCAAACCAGCCTTTTGATTCAGCTACAGCCCAATAACTCTGTGCTTCACTCCGAGGACCAGCATCTTTCCGAGTTTCTCCACCACTAAACAAAAGTAGAGCTCCTTCGTCTTTTGCTGCAATTTCAATTCCCTCCTTTATATGTGTCAAGAAAGTAGTGGCTTGTCCCGGATGCTTCTGATAAGATTCTAGAAACCATGAATCCTCCTGATCAACCTTGCCGCAACTGCTACTTGTATAGACCGAATGTCCAGCGACCATTACAAGATTCTGAAGCTTCGCAAAAGGATAGGACTCTGGATCCGTATCTAATTTCCATTGAGCATTCATCATTCGGTACCGACTCTCATACATGGACAAAAGAATCAAAATGGTCACTCCAAATGAAAGTGAAAGAAAGAAAACCAGAAGCGGGTGTAGTTTGTAGCAGTATCGGAGGCGATTCCCGGTCGATTTAAGCATCTTCAACGGATCTGATAGAAAATTTTTCTGTTTCCGGGCTTTTCTGGTGATTCCGGATTCTAAATCAAAATCTCCTCTTGGGTAACCAAGGAAGGACCTCGGACTCCCTGGCCCAAATGACTGGGTATCCATTATAGCATTGAAATTTGTGCAATATTGTTGTCAAAACTAGATGATCAAGCATACCCAGATGAGAATTTAGAGAGAAAAAGCAAATGGGTCATGGTTTCTTCTATTTCTGGGGTCTTCAATTCTATTTCAGAAACACTAGAAGACGGACAAAAGTAAACCCAGAGCCTGGTTCAGAGAGAAAATGAAAAGCAATTGAATTTCAGTTTGCCTGACACAAATGCTCTATGTTTGATGAGAATGGACTAATCATGCCTTATACCCATATGAGAATTTGGAGGCAAAAAGCGCCCAGATCATGGTAAACCTGTCCAGGGTGAAGCGATCTGATACACCAGACTAACCCACCTTTGAGAATTGGTATCTGCTCCTCACAGAGTTGATGCATGTAGGTACCGGTAAGCAATTTCCTTCCTCCTCCCTTGAATAGAAGATTCAGAAATTTATTGGTTTTGGTGAAAATCACTTCCCTATCCCAAGCTAAAAGATTCCAATCCAAAAGACGATGTTTCAGCTACATCATTTGTAACTATACCAAGTGGCGAATCCCTCCGAAGGTCAAAGCTTTTGGCTGTCAGTGCATGTTTCATTCGGAGACATTTGCCATTAAAAGATAGCTTCTTGTATGACAATTCTAACTGAAGTTTCTCTGGAGGGGCAACTGTGGACTGTAGTTACCAATTTCTGTGTTCTGCCTCAGTTCAAGCTCTGTTTCCTTTTTCATTTTCTTTTTTTTATCCCTTTTCTGATTATAACTCATTTTTCTTTTTATTTGCATCGTTATGCTCAATATTTTCAATAAGCAATGCGATCTTTATTTGCATCGTTATGCTCATTATATCAAGTTTGAGAGTGATATAATGGCTCCTGAGTCCTGAATTTCGAAAAGCATTCAATAGTAGAAACAGTCTCATAAACATATGCTACGAAGTTGATTCTAACAAAATAGGATTTATAGTTTGATCAGCAGAAGTAGCCCCGTCCGTCATCCCCAAAGGAACTTTTGGATATTCTCTTGTGCTTTCGCTTCTTGAACACAATACGGAAATAGCAGAAAAAGAACTTTTTTTAATCAAAATAGTATAAAAATGCTCTTCTCAACTTCATTTTTCGTTTTTCTTTCTTTCTCCAGTAAAATTGTTGAAACGAGGCTTTAGTTTAATAGTTTTATGATCAAAGACTCAAAGTACTACTATCAAGACTGAACAAATTTCTATTCAGTAAGCCTACCCAAATGACAGGAAAAATGGAGACAGGGATGTGTGTAGGGTCCAATTCAATGAAAATGAGCTACTTGGTGGGATTCGGGAACCATTTTCCTAGTCAAATTCATCACAGGAATGCATCAGTCCATTGGGATAACTGGAGATAATCCTCTTTGGAAGTTCACAGATGACTGTACTTCTAAGAGCAAAACTGAAATCTACTCTCTTGGGAGAAATGGTGGTAGGACCAGACCAAGATGACAAGTTCTTGGATATAAGTGTTTGGAAGGTTACAAATGGTTGTTCTCTGAATTGCAAAACTGAAATCTACTCTTGGGAGCAATGGTGGTAGGACACAGACCATAATATAAGTTCTTGGGTAAAAGGGAAGAACCTGGTGGCACAGAACCCAACACTCATTTGTTCATTGTTGATGGTGGTGCTTCTCATCATGGTACTCCTCATTTTAGTAATGAAGTATTGATCAGACGTGAATCTTTAACGAGGTTCTTTAGATCCCTAGAGTCAAAGAGTTCGCTTTAAAGTAACACAATATTAATCCTATCTTGATCATAACAAGGAGTTCCCATTTTCAGATTTCAGATGAAGTTCTACTACTATATCTGTGTAGCAAGGCTAATGTTGTATTGATGTGTGGTAAAGACAATGCCACTTCTTTCATGTAAATTTCTTGCTTAATTGTTGAAAAGAATTACAGAGAAAAACAACCCTAAAACAAGAGAGATGGATCAAGTAGTTGCATTAAGGAAGGTGTTCTCTTGCAATCAAGCTCCTTGATACAAAATTTAGTTGCATAGTTTACAATATTCAGTTTATACATAACTGACAAAACCGTATTTATACATATTTACACAATGGAGAAGATTGAACAAAACTTTTAACCAGAAGAAACCGATGTCTGTACATGTTAGAAAAGGAAATTTAGTGTGCCCTTGTTTTTATGCTCCCTCCTTACTTAGCCTTTAACTTGTCCAGGTGGAAACTCCTCTGTAAGAATGAAAACAGGCCATATATAAGGTGAAAATGGTGAGAATATAACATACAATGGTTTCTTCTTTGATCAGAGAATCAGTAGCTTGGCTCACCAGAATGGAGTGGATATCATCTAGAAGAGGTAAAAGTAATGAAATCAATTCCCGCATTTCCTCTTTTAGCATGTCATAGTCTTCTTCCTCAGCAATGAGAAGTTTAATGAAAGCTTTCCTCTCAGGGATCAGCTTTAGAGCTACCTACATTTATCATATTTAATTATCAGCTGGTGAAAAGTTTGAAGAAGCATAGGTTTAGCGCAGGTGCATCACCATAGTGCCATGGTTGTGTTCAATTGCCTTCAAACTCAAATCCCAGTGCTGGAGAGAGTGGTGGGATATGTTCTAAGAAAGGAGTTTCGGTCATGGACTGTGATAAGCAAATCACAACTTGGCTTGACTATATATATATATATATTGAAGCCTATCCAAATTTATTAAGCCAGAAACAGTTTTCAGTCTACCCTGTTTTTAGAATTGTTAAGTTGGTCTGACGTACCACAGATACATTTGCTAATAGCTATTGTAACCCAAAATATTTGTTCTTTTAAATATATTTTGATATAAAATAGCTTTAAAAATAATTTGAAATTATTTTATATATTTTATAACTTTTTTCTTTTTATTTTGTACTTTTGTTTGAGCAAATTGAATGGTCGAACTGGTTAAAAATGGTTCTGCCCAAGTGACCAAAACAGTTTTGTATCCAGTTCGAGTCTGACAACATTTCTCTGAATCAAGAAATGTGAAGGAGCCAACTGACTTAGTTGATAAGGTCTCTGTTGGTTGTAGCGGAGACTTGGGATCGAATCTAGCTATCCCATTATTTAGCCCATAGATGATAGAACCACCCAAAAGAAGAAGTGTTCAAACATAAATAATTGCAGAAGACGCCAAGGGGCTTAGAGAGAAAAAGGGAAAAAGTAGATTGGGGGTCGAGTTGTAATATTACCTTATAAGCAGCGGATGAAATCCATCCGTGCCATGGCTTCAATGTAGTAATGTACGCATCCTCTACCACTTGCTCCAGACTTTGTGCCACATCCTTTTCTAACTTCTCTAACAAATTTACTGTAAAATCCATTGACCTAGTCCAGAAACAATAAAGAGGTTTCAAAAGGAAATAACAATAAAAATAACTATGATCAAAGTATATATGATGGTTCAGACTTTGGACTAAAAGAAAAATACTGGTTATCAGACATTCAAGCTATGCTATGGATATTTGGGCTTGGGACTTGGGAGAGAATCTAACTTTTACCAATTGGTCCATGGGCCACATGTTTTGTGTTGACTGTGGGCCCAAGACAGGTCCAGCCAAAGACCCAAAGTGCAACTCAACATAGTAGCTCAGGGGAAGTCTTGGTTATGGGAAACACCCACTGACCACACAATAGTAGCCTCTGGGACGTCCATAACTTGTTCAATCCCCATCCATTTTACAGATCAGAATGAATTCTTTCAGGCTATGTTTGGATTACAGCAAAAATAGAATAAACAGGATGCTTGGATCCAATTCCTTTCCATGTTACATTGTTGGGGGAGAAAAGGGCCTCAGGGAATAAACAAAGTAGTGGATTTTAGGACAGAACAAGGATTCAGGAATCCGCTACTTTCTGTGTTAAGTTGTGTTAGCTCATAGGCCATAGCCTCGTAAAAGAATCAAAAAGGGTCCCATGAGATATGTAAAGCAGCAAGCAGGGGATTTTGTGCCACATTTTTTCATTGATGGATAATGCAATAAGGACCTAAGGGACTGACCATTCAGTCCCTTATCCATCGAATGATGAAATTCCCGTTTTTCTCTTCCACCCAGCAATTCAAACACAGCTTTGGGGGCATTTGGAACGAAGGATTTGAGGGTTCTGGATGATTAGAAGGGTGTAATCCATTTCCTTTGCTTACCACCATTAAAAAAGAAGGTTTATATTCTAGTTATTAGGGATGACAATTTTCTCCATCCCCAATGGGTATCCAGGCTCTTCGATTCGACGGGGTTGGGTATGGAGAGTACTTTGGCAGGGTCGGGGTATCCCCACCCCACCCCGACCCCGATTAATATATATATATATATATATTATTTTTATAATATTTATATTATAATATTATTATTTTATTTGATTAACAAATAACATTATAACAATTAACAATTCAAGAGTCGAGAGTCTCTTGACTCTCTTCTCTTCTAGATTACCACTTAGTGACTTGACAAAGGACAAAGAAAGACTCAAAGAAGAAAGAACAAACTACGGAGGTAAATCCTAGTTCTTCCTTCATCTATCGTTGCCGACTGCCATCGTCGTTGCTGTCATCCGTCGGACGTCGGTACTCAAAACCTTAGTTCTTCGGCTTCCTTCTTCGTCTATCAATGCCGCAGATCTGGACCTCGCAACGGTCCTCTCTCTTTCTCTCAGCCTCTCTATTTTTGATTTCTAATTTTTTATGCTTTTGATTTCTTATTTTTGAAATCTCAAACATACAGATACAGATCCAAATTTTCTTAACATCTTTTATCTTTTATTATTCAATTCTGTTTCTGATGCCTAGGATTGTTGGTTGTGTATTATGGGGTTCTGTAAACAACCGTTTCAGGTTCAGCCAGTGGTTACTGACTTTCGTATAATCAGGGACTCGGGTCTACGATAGGGAATTCATCCCGTCGGGGTTGGGGATGGAGGAGAATTCCTTTCCCGATGGGAATCGGGGACGAGGATGGGAATGATTTAGGGGTTGAGGTTGGGGATGGGAAATATAATCCCCGCCCTGAATCCGCTCCGTTGCCATTCTTACTAGTTATCAACAAAACTATTGATTAAATATTTGTTTAGATAGAGAAAAACTGAAAAGAATTGGCTGATTGGAGCAGATTTAAGATCACCCTTAAGCAGAACAGAAATTCTTAGCGGCTAGGCATTTTGGATATGATTCACACTCCCTTGAGTAGAAACCGGAATCCTAGGGATTTCCATTTCCAATATCTTAACTAAAAATTATATGTTCTTAGCCAAAAAATAAAAGATTAGATTTCCTCACCCTCACATGGAGTGTCCGTTTGGCATGCATAACACCACATCTCGAATATCCCAATCGACTATCGTGTGGGCATGAATCTTTTCTATTACACCAATTCCACCATATACATACCTCGCCAAGGGTACTGTTGAATTGAAATCCCCATTTCACTAACTCAATTTTTTAATGACTTTGTTTTATTATTTTATTTTAATTACCTTGTCAGCCAAACCAAGGCTCTTGAACAGCTGGAGGGCTTTCTTGCAATTCCTTCTCTTGCTTCTTTCTTCAAAATCTCAACCACGTTTGAGTAAACGGATGGGTCCGATTCGTACATCTTATCCAATTTCTACAGTAAAAATATAAATTAATTTGACAAGTAGATAAGTTAAATAAATAATTTCATGGGGCACCCTCACAAGAAAGAGGGTGAGAAACAGACAAGAAGATAAGCTAAGCTAAATTAGTAATCTCCTTTCTTATCAATCATCTCGATTAAAATGACACTTTAACCTTGCAAGATTGAGGAAGAGTATGAAACAGGAACTAGCTAATTTTCAAAATACAAGGTAGGTATTTTCGTCACAAAAGAAAGTAATCTCCTTTCTATTCTTTTTTTACTTAGAAGTAGGAATTTAGAGGCATTGAAGAGAATTTCAACCGAAAGATTTACCTGGATATTTTGATGTATGTCTTGTCTCAAAACCGCCATTGTTGGTCCAATCTTATCTGCAGTAAGAGGAGGTACCATAACCACACAATAAGCTATAAATAAAAGATAGATATGTAGATTTGTATCATCATTCATACAAAGAAACAGTTGGGAGTCTTACCCAAGAAATAGAAGACAATTGACAAAGTTACACAGAGAGAGAGGGGGGGGGGGGGGGGGTGCTTGAATGGGGAGAAATTGAGAGAAACCCATTTCAAGTTTCATGATCGTATGGGTTCGCTTGATTATTGGACTGATATGGAGATTTTGTGAAAAACCCACTTAAGTCGGTTTAGATTGGTTGGGAAGAGGGAGAAACGAAGTACCCGCTTTGATTTCATGGAAAGTAGGCGTGTGTATCTGTTTGTTTGTGTTAAGAGAGAGAGAACCTACCCAGTACTTGAATAAGTAAATTGCAGGTATACAGAAATGGCTTGGTAGGAAGATATGCAGCATCAGGATTAATACCAGATGGCTTATCTTTGACAACCAAAGAAAGCTCCTCGATGGCAGACCTCATCTCAGACTCCTCCATTCCTCCTCTTCCTCTTTTCATTTGATCTCTTCTTTCTGTGAATTTCCTGGGTGTCGATTGATCTCCTATCTTCTTGTGATAACAACAGACAAGATATCCATCATTAATGCTGGGCCTCTTCCATTTTTTCAGATTCCAGACCCCGAGGAGAGAGAGAGAATTATAAATCGGTTAGACCTGACCTGAAGCCCCCAAGTGCTGGTATTTAAATCAAGAGGACATGGCTTCTTTGCTTCCAACTCCTTTTCTTGAATGCCTTTCGGTCCAGAGCTGTAAAACGGTCGTGCCGCCCGCGTTGCGGGCCTTGCGGCACGGTCCGACACAATAAAATGTGGGTCGTGCTGGGCCTACGGTTTCATGTCCACGGGCCAGTATGGTATGACATAACTGTATGTGTCATTTTGCCTGCAACCCGCGTGTTGCCACAGCCCACAACCTGGCACAGCCTACGGGCCTGAACTGGGCCGAGTACGGCCCACCTAAGAAATTAGTTGTATTGAATTATTTTCAATTCCTATAAATAGTTTTATCCTCCACTATTCTCATCACATAAATTCAATAATTCTCTTCTCAAGTTCTCATACTCTCAAGTCTATACATTCTCTAATTTTCATACTCTCTCTACACTCTACTCTCCATTTCTCAACTTTATTGAAGTTTCAATAAGAAGAAGGCTTGCTCAAGTATCTCAAATTAGCAATTTGGGAGGCTTGAATGCTTCAACCATTGAAATAAAGTTGAGATTCCAAACTGGCAATCTGGGTAAGTGTCATTAAATTAATTTTTATTTTTTTAGAATTAAAAAAAATGGTCGGGTTCTCCCAAAACCAATTCCCCAACATCAACATGTTTAATGTTGACGATATTCAATCATAACATGATAGCGTTAGCACCGATATATATGCTATTGATATTAATGAAGGAAAGAAAAAAAAGGCCATTAGGTTGATTAGCCCGATTTGGAAAATATTTAAAGTAGAGGAGGTTGAGGGGAATGGAAAAATAGTCATTTGCCAAAAATGTAGGAAATACTTTAGCTACTGTAGCAAGGGTGGTACTGGCCACTTGGTCAGACATTTGCTCACCCATGAAAAAGAAGAAGAAGAAGAAGAAGAAGTGAAAGAAACAACACAAACACAAATTGGGCATGAGGTTTTTGGTACTTTTAAATATTCTCAATAAAAAATGAGGTACAAATTAACAAAATATATTGTACATGCTGAGCAACCATTTTTGTTAGCCAAAGTTACTAAACTTGAAATATTTTTACGTAATTCTATAAATCCATAATTTAAAAAAGTTTATGGGAACACTATTAGATCGTATGCTTTAAAATTTTTTGATTCATATATAAAAAAAATTTAATTTATATTTTATCAAATCTTAATTCTAGAGTTGCAATTACTTATGATATTTGGACTTCTAATTTAATATAAGTTATAATTGTGTTACCAATCATATTATTGATGAAAACTAGCTTTTACAAAAAAGAATTTTAAGTTTTACTAGGCTTGAATGGCCACATACTGGCCCAACTATTGTTGAAAGTATTTTAAATACTTTACATGCTTATGGAATTGACAATAAACTATTTTCTATTAGTTTTGATAATGCTAGTAATAATGATTGAGTAATAAATATTTTAAAATTTCAATTAAAACAATTTTTAAATGGTAAATTATTTCATATCAAATGTTCGCATCTTAAATTTATGTATTCATGATGCTTTAAATATTATTTCTAATCATATTTCTAAAATTAGAAATTGTATTATATATATTAAAAGTTCTGGAGCAAGAAACTAATAATTTAAATATTTATGTCAAAATTATGATTTAAAATATAAATATTTTGTTTTAGATGTTAAACATAAATGAAATTCTATCTATGCTTTGTTAGAAAGTTGTATTTCTATCAAACAAATTCTTACTGATTTTTATAATGCAAAAATGCCAAATGATATTATAATTGAGGAAGACTAGGAAATGACCATTTGTATAAAAGGTTTTTTAAAACATTTTTATGATACAACTAATGAATTATCAAGTGTTTATTACTCAACTTGTTGTAATTTAGCTTATCAATTAATGATGATTAGTGATTGTTTTGCAAAATATAGAAACAATTCACAACTTAAAAATATTGTTGAAATAATGGAATATAAATTTAAAAAATATTGAGAGAACATTTATCCTCCTTATTGCTTAGCTATAATATTAAATCATAGGATTAGGAAAGATGGTTTACATATTTTAATTGAAACATATTGTCAAATATTGAAATTGGAAATAAAAAAGAAGATATTAATAATTTATTATTTGAAATGTATAATTTATATGAAACTGAAATAACAGGGCACAAGAATTCTATAACTTGTGTAAGTGCATCTTCCACTTCTAACACTAGTTCTAGTAGTGGAAAAGAAAATTTTTGACATCTAATAAGTAAGATGCAGAAATCTACTGTCTCTTCAACAAATTCATTTACTGAACTTAATTTTCATTTACAAGCAAATTTTTCTAGTTTAGATAATTCCTTTACCTCGAAGGAAATGAATAATTTTAATATTTTACCCTGGTGGAGTGAACATGAAAAAAATTATCCAGTTCTCGCCGCCATGGCATGTGATTTACTAACCCATTCGGTGTCTATAATTCTATCGTAGTCTTATTTAAGTGTAGGTACTAGGGTGTTGGACGACAAGAGAAGCTGCATGAATAATGAAAGTCTGAAAATATGCATCTACTTTAAAGATTTGTTGGATGTTGAGGATATGGTACAAGACAAAGGAGGGCATGGCACTGCACTTGATGTTTCACCTGAAGTGGATGATCAAAGTCAAGGAAATGGAGGTCAAGGTGGATCTTAAAGAAAATGATGAAATCCATATTTTTTGTATACTCAATGGTTGTATAACATTTTTTCAAATTATTGTAAATTTTATTTAAATTACTTGATATTTTTTCAATAATGTAAATTTTTATTTTCAAGTTGTATCTATATTTTATTAATTTATTCCATTTTTCATATTTCATTCATCCAACCATTGTATGATTTGTATCATTCAAATTTAAATGAAATAAAATTCCTATTTTTCTTCCAATTTGTTGTCTACTTTGAGTCTTTGTCTCTTTGACTTTGTATTTGGTTAAGTATTTTTTTTCATTTCTTTGTTAGATTTCTTATTTTTCAAATAGTCTCAAAAGAAAGTCAAGTATTTTAATTTTACTTAGCAAAGAAATAAAAAAAATAATGATGTAAAAAAAAACAGTATGGTCTGGTTCGGCCCAAGCCCAAGGCCTGCCCTGTGGCTCAGCCCAAGATGGCCCAGGCCTATGGCACAACACAACATAGCACAAGCCAACATGGGCTTTGGCCGTGGGCTGTGCCGGGCCAACCCCCCAAATTATCCCATGGGAGGGAGGCTTGACTCGCGGGCCAACACAGCACGACCCACACTTTGAGCGGGCCGTACATGGGCTATGTCGTGCCAACCCAGCATGACTCGTTTTACAGCTCTACCTAGTCCAATCAGATAGGGGTGTCCATTGTTCGGTTAACCGAACCATGGACAATTTTTGCAAATTGAACCAGCGGTCCTATCGGTTTTTCAATTTCTACAAACCAAAACCGAATCAGTACCACCGGTTAACCGGTCCGTCAGTTTCATTTTTTGACTAGTTCGATTCTTTGGTTCTTTGGTTTTTTATATTTATAATATATATTATATAAATATATGTATATATATAATGCATATATATTTATATATAATATATAGAAAATATGTGATATATATTTAAAATATATAAAATATACATATAAATATATATACCGGTTGATTCGGTTAACCGTTGATTTTTTTCTAGGGTAACCGAAAGCCGAATCAGTCCTTCGATTTTTCAAGAATACCAAATCGAAACCAAACCGATCAATTTGGTTAACTGCATTTTCCGATTCAATTTTTTTGGTTTAATTCAATTTTTCGGTTTTTCAGTTTTTCATGAACACACCTACTACTATCAGATGATAATAAGATGATAATAAACACTGAGAATCACTTGGCATTTGATGTAAAGGTTACTTACCGTTGCTAATTGCTAATTGTAAACTAAATACTTTATTAAGTAGTATACAATATAACACTACATAACAGCACAAGGTTTACTAGTTTCAAGGGGGTGCGCGGGTGGATCAGGGCGGTTCGAATTTGAAACCATCCATCCAAATTCAACCTTCTTATAAGAAGCTGGTTAGCAGCAGCCAGCAGATGATAGGCGGACATCCAAATTTCAGCCAGACCCATATTAAATCTTCAAATAACAGTAACTTCTGCTTATTTGCCGGTGTAAATGCATGGGAGTAGAAATGAGGCTGTGTAAAATCTGGTTTACTTTTGCTTCTGGTTTGACATTGGTTTGTTTGTTTGTGAGGAATAAAATGAGAAGAAAACAATGTGATTGTCACTAAAAGTGAAAGAAAATGGAGGACTGAAAATAATAAAGTAGGAAGTAAAATGATGTGATCCCCGCTTTTTATATAGGAGAAAAGTTAGGGGGAATGTGGTGAAAATTTTGCATTCCAAGGGCTGGTGTAAAATTTGCATTGTACATGAGTGCAAATGTGATAGGAAGTGGAAATTTTGCATTAGGTAAGTGTGCAAATAATCATGATTACAAGTTAATGCTTTAGTTGTGGGAAGAGTACAAATGCAAATATATAAGGCTCGGTTTGGGAAGAGTACAAATACAAAATATAAAGTTTTACACTCAAAATATTTGTATTTCCATTCCTTTCAAGCTGAGCCTAAGGGATTCGACTCTAAACCGGGTGCAAAAATTTGCATCCATTTCAGATTTGCACTGCAAATAGAGTCAATGGGTATACTGGCTAGTAGGAGTGGCAATGAGGCGGGGACCATACTCCTTACCCTGATCTTGACTTTTAAATAAATTTTCATTCCCGACTCCGATCCTTGTTGGGGATAAAAATGACCCTCCATCCCCAATTCTCGATTGGGGTGTATTCCTCATCAGGTACCCAAATCTCCACAAATTTTAAATTAAAATTATTTTTAGAAAATAGATTAACTTAAAATAAGAAAAATTTTCTTAAAATATAAAAACATTTTAAATGTATTTTGATATATAATATAAATATCATAATGGTATATATATCAAGGTTGGGATAGGGCGGAGAATTCACTATGCATCCTCATCCCCATCCCCACCAAGGCAATCTCCATCCCCGATTCCATTGGATCGGGAAAGCCATGCATTGATGAGGATGGGGAAAATTACCATCCGTATTGGCTAAGGCAATAAAGCTAACGGTGAAGTACACTACACTCCACCACAAAAATCTGAAATTACAGTCCCCTATACTCTATTAGTAGTCCCCCTATAAACCGCATCATTCTCATAAATTTGGTATCAATCCGCAGTCAAGATTCATCCCACCTATATGGTAGGGCTAAGAATTCTAGGGCTGGTTGAAAAGTCATTCTCCCTAAAACTAATAAAATATTATCTGTTTATTTTGAATCTGATCTAAGGTTATCTGAATTGATGATCCCTCTGGAGGTTGAATGAATAACCACTCCAATTTGATCGAATATGATTGGAAGATAATATTGTACCTATATAAAATAAACATATTTTTCCATTAGCAAAGTTGGTATAGATACCGTCTTTACTAAAGAGTTTATTCTGATAAGTTTGAGTCATTATCAGTTCATTTTATTGATAATATACCGCATGATATTCTAATCATATAACATATTATATGATACTCTAATCATGTTTAGTTTAATTTATTTATCATCGTCATCATTTAAGCCTTGTCCCAATTATTAATCTACTTTATTATTGGTATTAAAAATAACTTAATTCGGTCTGAATTTGATCGCAATGTGGTCAGACTCGGGGTGGCTGGACGGTTGAACCATGAGAGATAAGGAATCAGTAGATAAAATGGATTTTGGTATTAAGCTTAATTTGATATGAAATAACTTTAAAATATAATATATATATATATAATATTATATTATTTTTTGAATTTTCTTTGTTTGGGAACTTTAATCAAATGTTCAAACCAAACGGTCCAACTGTTTGAACCATGACCCAATGACAAAAATGGTTTTATTTCTAATTCAAATGTGATATCATAATATTATTTCCACTTGGAATCTGTTGCTTTCCACGCTGTGTAAACTGCTATTATATAATCAATCACTATGAACGTGCCTGCCTGCAGTGTTCAGCACAGAAGATCTGGGCTCTATTTTATTGCTTGTAGGACTATTCTGCCACTGGGTTTAAGAATGGTATATATATCCCTAGTATATATGCTACATTTTTCTTTTTAAGCCCCAAAATGGGGCAGACAAATAGCCATTTTAAAATTTTAATTAACAAAATGCAAAAGTATAACCAGGGCAGGGGACCAAAACAGAGTTTACATTTGAGCCCTACATGCACATGTCAGTATGCATTTGGATCATCTTTTGAAGTTCTCATTTGGAGATGTTTCCAATACACGGTTGGGGTGTACTGCGAGGTGCTCGTGGGACATGCTCTATGGGGTGCAGATGTGAATTCACCAAAACTTTACCTCATCACTGAGTACCAATGGTCATTAGCTAGGTTTTTTGCTATTAAGAGACAATCCCAAGACAAAATATGAGAGCAGATCTGGTACCCACAAGAGGCTACCAACATTGCTTCCAACATAATTTATAATCAGACATCTCAAATATGAGAGTTTGGCTTCGGTTAGTGCAACGCCCGTTAGAACAGCCACTTGCAATATTGTATTGGAAATATTCTCCCATGAAATAAAATACATAAGTATGGAGATATTCCCAATGCAAAACTGTAAAAGACTGTTCAAACAAGCATTGCACTAACTGAAGCTGAACTCCAAAGGTCTTTTCCACACTCCACAGTAGCAATCCATCAATATGGCGACATACATGTATGAAACATGTTCAAGATGTATGACTATATAGATCATGTTGAGAGCAATATTCGTAGCATTATATAGGTAGCAGATTCAGACTTGATAGAAAACATCCCTATGTTTTTGACTCAATCTAGATCTCCTACCCATACCTACCCACAAGATATTACAGTTGTACAAGAGGAATATCTTTCTATGAATGACAATATGTAAATATTGAAGATATTCTCAATGTACAGCTGTAGTGATGTGTGCTCATGTGGGTTATTGTGGGAAGAGATCCAAACACGTTTTGACCTCCTAAATTATTTCCCAACAAACTAATGACCCAGTAGCTAAATTAGTCAGTTGGTATACCGTATACCTTCAGATATGGAAACACGGATCAAAACCTGTACGACTGCAGGTTTTCCGTGGTAAGATCAATGGACCTCGTTCTCGATAGCCCTCCTTAATTGGTTGTTGAAATTGGGACTCCGTATACCTTCAGATATGGAAACACGGGATCAAAACCTGTACGACTGCAGGTTTTCCGTGGTAAGATCAATGGACTCGCTCTCGATAGCACTCCTTAATTGGTTGTTGAAACTGTTGATGAAATCGGATTTGATCCTCTCACTCACAGTCCTTTGCAACCTTGTAAGGGGTATTCATAGTTTGGTTAATCCAACTATGGGTAATTTTTGTAAATTGAACTGGTGGTATCGATTTTTTCATTTTTCTAAATCGAAATCAAATCAGTACTATCGATTAATTGGTCTGTTGGTTTCGGTTTTTGATCGATTTGGTTTTTTGGTTTTTTATATTTATAATATATATTATATAAATAGATTATTATAAAAATGTATAATATATAATATATAATATATTTATAAATAGATTATTATAAATATAATATAAGTATATATTTATATATAATATATAAAAAATCTGTGACATATATTAAAAATATATGTACTAGTCGATTCGGTTAACTACATTTTGTGGTTCGGTTTGATTTTTTGATTTTTCGATTTTTCATGGACACATTGGAAAAAAAAACATACAAGTAGGAAATGTTCTCAATGTATGGCTGTGAAATGGTATGAACACAGTATAAGCATTATCTTTGAGGACTGAATCCCAATGTTTAGAGAACCAAATAGGGCATTGACCCAACAAAGGCAGAGGGTTCATGGGTCAGAGGTCCAACCAGGGTCGAACCGTGCTGATATAATAAATAAATAAATATATATAATAAATAAAATTCAAAAAATTACTAAATATGAAGAAAAATTTATCCAAAATAGAAACAAGTCAATAACACTACAAACTTTCAGAGTTGAAGACAATATATCACACAATGAAAACAAACACATCAACAATCCAATAAAATTCAAGACTCAGTCCTACTTATAACCACCATCATCACTGGTATAATCAACACCGAATGGATCACCAATCAGCCCAAATCCAATATCACCACCTGCATTCCCAAATGATTCCAAATCTACTCTTTCAGACAACTCCATCACATCATCTTCCTCATTACCATCTACAAAAAGAAATGACAAAAACCTCCATCACATCATTATCATCCTGATACACCGGTGAACAGAGTCCACGGTGGGAAGAAGAAGAAGAAAAAGAAGAAGAGGAAGAGAGAGTACCTGTTGGCGGCAACTGTAATGGCGTTGGCAGTATTGATCGGTGGCGGAGTAGGAGGCGTTGGTGGTGGTGTTAGCCTGGTAGGTTAGGTTTGAACTTTGAACAGAGAGAGATTAGAGAAGATTGATCATCGATGGTTTTGAGGTTTACTATTTTCTTTTCTTTGGTTGGGTTGGAACTTGAGACCTAAGGGCCTATTTGGCACAGTTTTACATTTTTTTTTTGTTTTTATACACTAAATGTGAAAGTGGAAAAAAACTGGCCGATTATACAACATTGGGACCGGTTCTACGGTTTGCCAATTGAACCGGATGGGTGACCCGTTATTCACAGTTTTTTTACATACCGGTTTTGGGGGTATATCCGGACCGGTAAGGGGCTGGGCCATGGTCCAACCAGTTCAATCGGCTGGTCCGGTCCGGTCCGGTTTTCAGAACATTGCTGAATCCGATCTCTGACAGTGTACATGCATTTGTAAAAGTTTGGATTTCCTCATACAGCAGGCGTAGGCCAAAAGAAACAATTTAAAATGCTTTATGATAAGTTAATGGTTTGGATTTGTTGCAACTTCCAATATTTGTTGTAAATATTTAATTTGCTTCTAAATTAACTATTATTAGCGTTAGTTTGATGAACCCATCACATAACCATTGCTATTTTAAAAATTTTATTTTATTTTTAAAAAAGAACATGCCATCATTTATTTATTCTCTATTATTTTTCCTGTTATTTCTAATCCTTGTGACCTCAGCACAGTGACCCTTACATCTCAACTACCGTTACTGCGTTACACATATCTCACCAAAGAATGTGATGTGGTATTGTATATAATTGTGTTATGCATCAAAATCTTTATGTGATAATTGTGCTAAAATTTTAGAATAATTGTATAATTATTGTAGTGTTCTTAAAAGAGAGTTTATGTATCTTGTTGTTAGTGTCCAGTTCATTGACTTGTAGCATAGGAAGTCTTTACAAGCATTAATATAGACTACCATTATATCCATATGAAAGAAAGAGAAACTAAACCTCTCTACATATCAAGGTTCAGAGTATTGTCTAATCTGGTTGATGCTCAATTGCTCATTGTCCTTTTTGCTGTATTTGGTTCACTAGTATAAATGTATGGGAATGCAAATGAAAAAAAAAATGTAAATTCTTATTTAATTTTGTCTTGAGTTTTACTTTATTCTGCTTCTATGTCTTAGTTTACTTCTTTTGTACTACAATCAAACAAGATAAGTTAAAATTTGAAACAACAATAGGATAGAATTTACACTCAAATCATTTGCACTGTGCAAATTTATTTGCATTGCAACCAAATACAGCTTTATTTTTTGTTAGAGTAAAAATTTATTTAGGAACCTCACCTAATAGTTTCAGTAGTTTAATGGTTCTTTGATATGGTATTAGAGCATGTTTAATCAAGTGGTTTATTTGAGCATGAGATATGGATAACCATTTTCTTCCTTGAAACTTTTTATATTTGACAGCACATAAGCATGTTAAAATTTTAATTAGGGTCATTTAATAGAATGCCCCTTATAGTTTATTAGATTTACTTAAACCCACCTTATAGTTTTCATTTTACTAAAACACCCTTGTAATTTGCAACCTATAAGGATATGGGCCCATAATTGTTTATACCAAAAATACCCCTAACATTTCTTTATACAGAAAATAAAATTAACAAAATAGAGTGGTTGTTTATCTTATTAGGGATAAAAATGATATTTTATTTTATTTTCTTTTGATTAAGTTTATTCAAAGAGACATTAGTGTCAAAATTGTCATTTTCCAGTCATCTAATGAAAGATCGATTAAGTAAGTCGATTGCAAATTATAGGGGGTTGTTTTAGTAAAATGAAAAATATAAGATAGGTTTTAGTAAATGACCCTTTTAAATACTATTTAAAACTTTTAATCCCACGGTTCCTACCTAAGATAATTAAGTGACTTTGAAAATAAAAATTATATTTATATATATAAATATATGTATATATATAATAAACACAAAAAATTATGATATTTTAAACCTCGTCAGACACATATTTTGCTAAAGGCCAAGTCAGCGTTTCAGTTTATATATTATTGTTGCAATATGAACATTGTAATTCTTTTTTTTTCTTTCTTTCTTTCTTTCTAGGCATATGAGTATTTACTTATTTTAGTGGTCTATCACTTATGTTTTTTTTTGTCTCTCAAGGTCAAGGATATGTAATATTGGTGGCTTGGTTGAATGAAATTGCCTTATTTTAGAAGAAAAAATATTACTTGACTATGTATAATATTTGTTTATGAGCATTCCTCCACCCTCATATCATATTTGCATTTTATATAAAAAAGAGAAGGGTGGGCTTAAATTGGATTAGGTCGCATTCGGTTCTGAAATTAGGCTACGAGGCCGGGGCCTCCAAGTCTTATCTATAGCCTGTACTCAAAAAATCCAAAATTAACATTCATATATGTCCAAAGGCTCAGTTTGGAAGAAATACAAATATGTATAATATAAAATACATAATTTTGTACTCTACATATTTGCATTTATTTTCCTTCCAAACTGAGCTCAAGTTGCAAATCAGTGATTATGAGTAAGTAAAGGCTCGAGTCAATAAAGTGGGGCTTATCAGCAATAGAGAATTGTCCCTTTATGATGCTCATAAGGCCTCAAATTCCCGTAAAAAGGGCATGAGGATGATCCTATTAGATTTTGGGAAGTAAGATGGATAGGTCAGCAGCCTCTCAAAGTGGACCCACCCATGTAATGATTTATATTAAATTTGGGAATTGAAAAGAAGAATAATTAGTAAGGGTGATCATGGGCCGGATCAGGCTTAGAAGGTTGTAGGGTGTAGCTACCAATGGACAGAGATAGAAGCTCGTCAGTTGGCGCTAAAGGCAATGGCTCTTCAGCGGGCTATAGAAACTATGATAATAAATTCACAGTGAAAGGCACGGGTCCCATGCTTATTACTACTAACGTGGAATCTTATCATTGATTTCCACAACCCGTTGAACAGCCATTGTGTTCAGATAATCCTTGCTTGGTTATCATTGGTTATCATTGAAGGAGATCCACAGCTTGTCGTTGATGGTGTTATGGATGTGAGTGATCCCTGCTTGGGGGATTAGATGAATCATTGAGAGGTACTATGATGTTTGCAGAAGTTTCAGGCTTAATACGCAATATTCTCACTCCTTGTGTGAAGCAAATGCAGTGGCTGATTGGCTGGCAAATGCTGGCCATGGCGATCCTGATCCTCTTCCTATTAGGAATCGCTGGTCTTTATTTGTTTAATTGCTGGGGACTGGGGTCAGACTATGTACCCCCAGACTTATATAGCCTCTCGTTCTTTCTTCCTTCTTATAGATAGATAGATGGATAAAAATAGATATATAGATAAAAATCACAATGAAACTATGCTACTTTCCTTCATCGGAGAGGATGAAGGCCCATTGCTATAGAAATGGATTTGGGCTTCTCATATTATTCCTACCAAAATATGCTACTTTCCCTTAGGGGTGAATTCGAGCCGAGCTGAGCCGAATAGTATGAGGCTCGAGCTCGGTTCATCAAGTTAGTACAAAGCTCGAGCTCGGCTCACCAAGTTAGTACAAGGCTCGAGCTCGAATTCGGCTCGAGCTAGAACCTTGAGCTCGACCTCGGCTCGAGTCAAAAACTCATAAGCTCGAGCTCGATTTGAGAAAAAAAGTTATATAAAAAAAAATAATATATAAAAATATTTTTATTTGATATTTAAAAAATTAAGAATTATAATAATTAAGAATTGTAATATTTTTATTATATATATCTATTAGGCTTGAGCTCAACTTGTTTATTCCTAGCGTTTGTAAATTGGGCTTGGGCCTGAGCCAAGCTGAGTTTTTCATGAGCCGAGCTCGAGTAAGTCGTGAAGAGCTCGGCTGGTGGCCACCCCTACTTTCCATGGGTTGTATTTGTAGACAAAGATCCTTGCTATCAATCATTTGATATCAAGAGCCCTTCAAATCTCTCACTCTCTCTCTCTCTCTCTCTCTCTCTCTCTCTCGCTGAGAGGTCTTTGTTTGTTGCAGTATGTCTAACTAGGGCCAGGTTAATTGGCTTATGTTGATTTCGATATTTGTCCAATTCAGACCCTAAGTAGTCCTGACATCCAAGGCTCTAGCAGTGGCAATTGGGTGGGTTGGGTTGGGTTTAGTTTGGGTTGAGCTTCAACCCAACCCACCTAACATGCCAACCCATTAATGACTCAGTTATATAAAATTAAATGGGTTGGGTTCAACCCAAACCCACTTTAACCCAATCCAACCCGCCCAACCCCATTAATCTTATATTTATGTATTTAAAACAAAAAACTAACTCTCTCTTAACAAGTAAGTTTGTCATAGCTTGGTGGTAATAATAGTTGTTATTTTCACAAGTGGTGAATGTTCAAATCACAGTACATGCATGTTATTTTTACAACAAAAGATGTTGTAGGATTTATTCATCCTCTTCTACAACCCTTGAATATCTTTTTCTTCCCTTTTCAAAGCCTTCTCCACCAAAAAACCTTGTTATTTCTCCAAAAGCCTTAGAGAGCAAAAGAAAGATTGAGAGCTAGACCTTATTCATTGATAACCCAAAGACAAGTTGGCTTCCAAGGTGAGTCAATCTTTGGTCTTTTCTACTTTTCTTTCATTTTCCTTTATTACTGTGGATGCCCACCTCATGAGGAAAATAACCCATATTGTAACAGGGTGTATGTTGGGCAGTCAAGAAACATCTAAAAAAAGGACATGGTAAAAAATGCATATGTTGAGGTGGATATGAAAATTTAGAAATGATAAGATCAGAAATGAAGTCATTTAGAGAAATCTAAGAGTGACTCTATTGGATAATAACATGAGAGCTGAGATGGTTTGGTATACAAGCATAAAACACCATGTGCAACACTCTTAACAAGAACCGATCTATTATAGGTTGAAGGGGCTACAAGGGCTAGAGGTAGAATTAAAATGGCATTGATTGAAGTAGTAAGAAATTATTTAAGTGTTTATTATATTACAATATATAGGTATGATACTAAACAGAACATAATGGCAAAAGAGGATTCATGTAACCAATCCCATATAGTTGGTGACAGGATCTACTGCCAACAGAAAGCATTTTAACAAACTGAAAGGATGGCACTAAACCATGCGTTAAAACTTAGACATCTTTCCATGAATGTAACATACAAGTATGAGAGATGTTCTTGATGATGTGCAGTTGGATATCATTTTGTAAGTGTGTTAAAACACCTTTTGCTAGGATTGGTTGGATGTCTTTCTTGATGGCAAAACAGGTTTCATGTTGTTATCTCAGTGTGTTAAAACACATTGAAAAAACAATTTTTTTTTTATAAAGAAAACACTTACTATTAAAGAGAAGAAAAATTACAAGAATAGTCCAAAAAGGAAGAGATGACCAAACAACCTCTTGATCAAAAGACTTAGCTCTACAAACCATAGAATGAGCTAAACCATTAAGGTATCAACCAACATTAATTATATAGTGGTAAAATAGTGGTAAAATAGAATTCCTTTCAGCTACTTTTTTTTTTGATATTTGGTGATACAAACCACACTATTAATCCCCCCCCCCCCCCCCCCCCCCCCAAAGTTGGTGGTTGTGGGAATCAAATCCACCTCTATGCTGGAGCAAACCAGATAACATACCAACTGAACCACCCCTAAGTTGGCACTTGGGGTTCGATTGCTTGCAGTTCAATTTAGTTTGTTCTGGAACAAATACATGATAGTGCAAATTCTGGTTCATTTTTGCTTCAGGTTTCACTTTAATTGCTTTTAGTCAAACAAAAGTAGACCAGATCGAATTTCAGTTTTATTCTTCTGCACTAATACAAATACAAAGAAAGTTGCATGGGAAGAAAATGAGGCCTTAACTCAACAATCTTTATGGGCCAATCCGGTTCTTGTTTTTACAGTCATGGTTGGTGAAGTTTTGCAGTCTAACCTGAGACCTGGAATCGACGTCACATTTTCTTGTTTGGGGTGCGATTAGGGTTTCTCTATAGGAGAGCCATTGTCAGGGGTGCAACTCACTATTTGTGGAGCCGATGACTGGCTCCCTGTAATTCCTTCAGCAGAAACATGACTACTCCAGCAGGTGATCTGCTAGTGAAATCTTTTCCTATTGTAGTAAGCTCCCTCTCTCCTATCTCAGTGCCAACGCTATCTTTTCCCATCGTTGAAGCAAGTCTAAAGCAGAGAAAACCGGCGGTTTTCTTCTATGAAGAAGATTTGCAACAATCCCATGAAGTTTTCAAATGGACATTGATCGAAAAGTGTATATATGGCCGCCCAACATTACTGATGATTCAATATTCATTGTTCACTCTTTTCTTTTGAAAGGTGAGGTTTGGGTTACTTCGTCTTTGGATTCAAAACATGTTTTAATCTGTTTTGCTATAGAAGAGAATTTTTTTTTCAAAGCATAGTTGCATGATGTCTTTAAAATCAAATCATTTTTATTTAGATTATTCAAGTGGATGCCGGATTTTGTGTTTAGCTGAAAGCCATCTGTGGTTCCTGTTTGGATCAATCTCCTCTTTCTTCCAATTAACTTTTTCTTGGAAGATTTATTGCGTTCTATTGCCCGAGCCATTGGCCCAATGCTAAAGCTTGATCCTACAACTACAAATCTCTCTACAACAAATGCAACTCGGGTTTGTATTGAACTGGATCTATTGAAAAAACATCCATCTCGCTTTTGGATTGGTACTAGCCGCAATGGTTTTTCGGAAAGAAGTGGTCTATGAGTAAATTCCAAAATATTGCACTCATTGCTACAAGATCAGCCATGGCACTAACACTTGCAAGCACAATAAGGCGAACAACCGTAAGGAAGAGATTCTGGCTAGGCGGCCGACGACCATGAAAACAGCGTATAGACAATCTTCTATCAATAGGAAACTGATAGAGTTGGAAACTCCCTTAGATAAAGGAAAAATGGATCTGCCAAGATCCTTAGAGCTTTTGGATGAAAATTTAAATAAAGAATCTGAAATGCAGTTATTTTAGAGCCATTTAATGTGAGTGCTAACCCAATGCCTATTCATAAACAAGGTATTATGGTCAAAGATAACCTTTTTCTTACTGACTATAACAAACCATTTTGGGATTTTGGCAAAATGGCTAACTCAGCCCCACCAACTAAAGAATTTTAGAAGAGAGAACAACTCATCTTGACTGGTATGTTTGACCGATGGAAAAATAGTTTGGATGTTTCTCCCCCCATGGCATTTAGTTGACAATGAGGACTCTTCCATTTCACCATTACCAAATCCGATTGAGGTTTTGGTGGCCAAAGAGAAGGAAAATCCCTCGGTGACACCAGAGAATAAGGAAAATAGACAAAAAACAAAAAATTCAACTATGGCAGTTTCAAACTTGGGGCAAGATGATGGCTCTCAATCTGAAGCAAAGAGGCTTGACATTATGAAATTGAAAAGTTCAAGTGCTATGATCCAAAAACATCTTGATGCTAAACGGGATTTTAATTCAAAGCGAAAAGAGAGGGAAAGAAACTACATCTGTTACAGTTGGCATGGAAAGAAACGGGATTTTTTTCTTGTTTTTTTTTTTTTTCATTCTTGAAACCGAATTGTAAAGCAACTTCTCCCAAATGGGACTTTATGCCAATATTTCCATATATGTATTTACCAACCCCGGATCCGCTACAAACAAGCTTGTTTGCACCATTACCAGATGTACCAGCAAGTAATGTGTTTATTCTTGATTGGGTTGTATATGTCTTGTTTGTATCAGATCCTGACACAGCATTGCATGAACCCAAT
This sequence comes from Nelumbo nucifera, assembly GCF_055504915.1. Classification (NCBI taxonomy): domain Eukaryota; kingdom Viridiplantae; phylum Streptophyta; class Magnoliopsida; order Proteales; family Nelumbonaceae; genus Nelumbo; species Nelumbo nucifera. Next base: position 89,117,730 of record NC_142649.1, read on the forward strand.
ATGGTCCAAAAAATAACAAAATCGGCTTAGTTTCAGACGAACTGAATTAGTAGTTCAACATAATAGAAATCCTTTTGAAGTTTTACGTGTGGTTCTTACTCTCAGAAAAAAAAAAAACATAAAACAAGGATCAAATAATTCCATATAATTCCAGCTTGTAGTTGAAATGATAATAATCTCTGTATTTTTCGTTCACTTGTCTAAGAAATTTATTTCCTAAAGCAAAGAACTTTAGTTGAAGGTAGGCTGCACCGTCAGCCATTAGAGTTTGACAAGAACAGCAATCCTACTGTGGGGCTCAAGCGGCCAGCATCACATGGCCACAAGCAATACATCACGTCAAGAACATGGAAGCATGAGATCTATTATCTTCACTTTTAGTAGATGGCCCAGTGGTTTCCCGCAAAATTTTAAGCTCTACACGATAGCTACATGTCTTTTCTTGGCTCAAGTTCATACAGACAACTCCATTGGCACGACAGCTACATGTATTTGATGGGGGACCAGAATTAATGAAAGCTGCAACTGCAAATGGAGATATGGGCCGTGATTGCTGTAGCATTTGTTGTTCGTTTCTGCCTTTTGACAGCTTTTGTTTGTTATAGAAAGGCTGAAGGCGGGAAGACAGAAGGATGGGGACGATTGAATTTCTGATATATACTCTATATCAGGGAAATTTAAGCTAAATTTGGAGGATTTATCTGCATAATTAGTAGTAGTTCGACGGAAATTTCAGATGGTTAAATTAGAACTTTTCATCCATTTAATCCTTCATCACCTCATCAGAACCCACTTGTTTCTGCACTAAAGTTTCAGCAGAATTAATTTTATCAACTTACAGAAATATATCATACAAATGAAGGGTACCAATTAACACCAAAATCAATTGAACCACGCACAAACAGAATTATAATGACTGTGCCCAGAAAGAATGAGAAGTATTTCTCTTTATGTTTTGGCTAATTATTCTACCAGTGAGAAAGACTTAAATCAGTTCTATGGATATCTATTTTGCCAAGTCAAGCAACGAAAAGGATTATCTGATGATAGGTTCAGTTGATCTGGAAAAGCTAGAACAGTGCTTGCTGAGAAGCTTGGGTTTGGTGAAGTCCTCATTCTCATTCCTGATCTCCTTGAGCAGCGCTATTACATCATTCATGGTGGGTCGCTCCCCTGGGGATGGGTTTACACAGAGAAGAGCCACACCGAGTACTTGAAGCATCGCTTGGATCTGAGTACCAGATAGGCGCTGAAGCTGCTGATCAAGAATGGATGTGGCTCCTTCATCTGTTTCTCTGAGTTCCTCTCCAACCCAACTCACAATGTGGGCGCCTTCAGGCATCCTTTGATCGGTTGGTTCCATTCCAGTTAAGACCTCCAGAAGCACCACCCCAAAGCTGTAGACATCACTTTTCTCTGTGATCCTCAAACTATATCCGTATTCTGCATTGGATTAAAGGTGATAATGATCATATACCAACCCAAGCAGATTAAGAAAACAACTTGGTCATTATAATGGAACTGAGAACAATTCTACTTACCAGGAGCTATGTACCCATAAGAGCCTGCAACAGTGTGGGATGGCCTTGAGTGATCTGGGGAACTGACAAGCCTTGCAATGCCAAAATCTGCGAGATAAGCTTGGAACTGTGGACCGACCAAGATGTTGTTGGGCTTGATATCACGATGAATGATTGGAGGGATGCAGTCATGGTGAAGATAGGCCAGACCCTGAGCTGCACCCAGAATGATCTTGTATCTGGAATCCCAGTCCAAGAACACTTTCTTCTCATGAAGCAATCCATGCAAGCTCCCATTACTAATGTAATCAAACAGAAGCAACCGAGTTTTCCCATTGGTACAACATCCCAGTAGTCTCACTATGTTTTTATGTCTTATTGATCCAAGAGTCTTAACCTCCGTCGCAAACGAGTCTGTCTCTGGGAACTCACCATCCTTCAAAGGCCACAGCTTCTTCACGGCAATCACCTGCCCACCTGGAGTCTCAACGCGGTAAACAACGCCAGAGAATCCTTTGCCAACAATATTGGAATCTAACAACCTTGTTAAGGCATACTCTATGGAGAAATTCAGCTTCTGGAATGGAGTGAATTCCCATGGCAGCCCGTTCTGTTCTTCCTCATCTCTTCTAACTGCCATTCTCTGAGATCGTATGGCCAATATCATTCCCAAGAGCACGATAACTACTATCACTGTAACACTGAGTACTAAACAGAAAACATTTCTGATCGAATTTCTTCTGTGGAGATTTTCACCAGATTTGCAATGACAGTCATTTCCTTTAATGCAGAGATCTTTGTTACCATAAAAAACAGTTACAGGAAGATCTCGAAAAAACTTGGTATCAGGAGGAAAACCTGAGAAGTTATTGTATGAGACGTCCAAGGAAACAAGATTGTCCAGCATACCCAGTACTGTAAGGCTTCCTGTCAACATGTTGTGAGAAATATCCAAGGAAGCAAGCTTTGACAGATTCGAAAAACTTTCAGGAATTGGACTAGACAGAGCGTTCCAACTCAGATTTAACAGAATGTCCAATTCTTGCAAGTCACCAAGCGCGTCGGGTATCGAACCAGAGATTCTGTTACTGCTCATATCCAGCAACTCCAAATCCTTACACTGACCAAGAGATTTGGGTATCAAACCAGTAATGTAGTTATTACTTAAAGCAAGCTTATTTAAAGAAATAAGCTTCCCCAACTCCTCCGGAACAGAGCCTGATATTCTATTCATTGAAAGGTCTAAAACGTTAAGATTCCGAAGGAATTGAAAAGACGTTGGAATATTGCCTTGTAGCTCATTTTCATGCAAATCAACCATTTCTAGCTGATGGCAGTTACCAAGCTCAGGTGGGATTTCTCCAGAGAACTGATTCTCCGATAATTCAAGGAAGCTCAAACTACTTAAGAGCCCAATTTCTGATGGAATTCGGTCAGAAAACCGGTTTGATCCTAGGCGTAGACGCGTCAAGCTTGTACAGTTTCCTATCTCTGGGGGAATCTTCCCGGAAAGTCCATTGCTTAGAAGCAAAAGTTTGGTTAAATTCTTGAGATTAAACAGAGAAATGGGAACTGATCCAGTGAGGAAATTATGCGAAAGATCCAAATCTTGGAGTTTCTCACAGCTTCCCAGTTCAAATGGTATGTTTCCATGGAGCTGATTCTGCCATGCAAAGAATAGAGAAAGCTTCTTCAACCGCCCAATTTCGGATGGAATCTTACCAATGAATTGGTTATTATATAGTTCAAGGTGCTTCAGATGCGAAGAGTTGCCAATGAAAGGAGGTATCTTACCTGAAATGTTGTTATCAGAGAGAAGAAGCTCTTCTAACTCTACTAGATTTGAAAGCAATGGAGGGAGTTCACCAGTAAGATAATTCAGCGAGAGGTCTATAACCGTCAAGCTCGAACAGTTCCCAAGTGCTCCTGGTATATTCCCACTAAGGTTGTTCTTCCACAACAACAATTTCCTGAGATTTTTCAACAGACCAAATTCGTTAGGAATACTTTCAGACAGTTGGTTCTCGTGCAGAAACAGATTTTCTAAGGCTGAGCAGTTGCCCATTTCAGGTGGGATCTTGCCGGAGAGGTTTGCTGTGTAGATGGAAAGAGTTTTCAGATTCTTCAATTCTCCTATACTGTATGGGATCTTCCCTGAAATCCCAGTATGTGCAAGACCCAGAAAAGTCAGAGCTTTACAGTTTGAAATCTCTGCTGGAATTTCTCCATGTAGTCCCTGATTGCCACCAGCCCGAAATATTTCTAGACCAGATAACCTGGTCAATTCTTCAGGAATCTTTCCTGAGAATTGGTTGTCCATCAGTTCAATCTTCTGAAGCATTGAACAGTTGCCAATTTCAGGTGGAATCTCACCCTGTAAAAAGTTGGAATTCAATGACAATAATTGAAGTCGAGATAACTTCCCAATATCAGGAGGAACTTTTCCAGTAAAAGCATTGAAGCTGAGGTCGAGGGTGGCCAGCAATGACAGATTCGAGATTGCTGGTGGTATTTCGCCTGTAAGATTTGCATCAGAGAGGACAAGTGTGGTGAGAGAACTGAACGAGAGAATATGAGTAGGAAAACTAGTAGGAAGGTTGATAGAACTGATTGAGATTTCTGAAACAAACCCATCTGCTGAACACTTGACATACGCCCAATTGCATGGATTTTGGTGGGTTGCGTTCCATGAAGAGAAGAAAGAAGCAGAGGAGGATATATTGAAGGTTGAGAGCCATGAGAGGAGTGATAGACCTTCATGGTTCAAAGCAGAGGTTGGAAAGTAGACTGACACGTTTAGGAGTAGCAGAAAGAAATAGAGTAGACCGCTACACATGATGGGGTTCATAATGGTTGCGCGATTGTGTTCTTTCTCTGTACTTGCAGAGACACCAGTCAAATTTCTTCTGAATGTTTTCTCTAGCGCGAGAGTGAATAGCCCTTGGTTTTTCTCTAGAATTACAGAAACATTTGGAAGTGTAATTCATTTCTATATCATTTAAATGACTAGTGTGTCCCCTCCTAAAGATATTGAAAGATATGCACAAGCTTGAAAAGAGACAGATTCGTTTATGGTTTTAATGAAGAGGGAGAGGTTGAAGATGAGATTACAGTTGGTGGAGAGTGGTTAGGATATAAAGCATTCTTGTCTCCATTAAAAATTTTCATCATGAATTAACTGATGAGACTTCTAGTTGCCAATGAAAACAGTGCAACTAACAAACCATCATAGTTTCACACTGCAGTTGCCATGAAAACTATATATCACAGTGCAATGAAGTTACATGCTTGTCGGCGAAGGCTGTCCAACCAATGGCTTTCATACATATGAGAATCCCTTCAGCTAGAATATTAGACTTCACTCCCATGAAATAAGAAACGCCAATTTGACATTTCTACAAACAGCTCCCGTACATGCATTTTATAGTATGCTTACGGCCTCAGGTAACAATTTTATGCCAATTTGTTTTGATCAAACTAAAAAGTTCCAAGTAAAGCCAGCAATGATACCAAAACACAATCTTATTCTTTTCCCCTATTGGGCTCCCAATGTGTCCAATTCATTGTAACACAAGCGCCATTACTTTCTAGTAGGGGCTGTAAACAGATCATATTCGGATCGGATTCAACAAAATCCGAATCTGATTCAATCATTGAAAATTTGCATTTGAAATTTGATTTGTATTCGAATTTGAATTCTAACTGACTCAGATTGGATTTGGATTTAATTCAACTCTAATTTATTTTTTTTAGAATGCAAAAGAAAGTTAATTACTTATCAAATTTTATACATAATAAATTAATATAAATATAACATACTAAATTTATTATATATATATAATTATATAAATTTTTTATATTGAAATCAATATATAATATAATATAATTAGATTAATCGAATCAAATAGAGTCAAATCTGAATTCAATCTGATTACATAAATACATCATCCAAATTTAAAATAATTGGATTAAATACCAGATTGGATCATAAAATTTCATGTATCATTAAAAAGCCTACTTTATAGGGTGCAAATTGGGCACTTAGGCTGGATTAACATAAATCTTACCCAAAAAGAGTGGGATTGGGTTGGATTAGGGTTATGACTGAAAGAAAAAATATTAACCCAACACTTGTAGGTGTTGTGCCGTATTGTGCTAGTTTTCAGGGGGGTTTTCCAAAACTCTCCTTTGATATTGCTCTATTGAACTCTCACTCCCTCCGTCTCTCTCTCTCTCCAAGTGAAGATGGATGCAGTGGTGTTAGTTCATAGGTGCACGTCTTCCAATTTTGTTCTAGAAATTAGAAATTTTAAGTGTTTAATATCAAATCAGTAGTAGTGTTTGGAGTCGAAGGTCGGAGAAAACCGAAGTCAGGAGTTCTTTGAGTGGCGCATTGGTAAGCACTCTGGTTGGACTTGCAGCGAACAATCTCGGGCTAGTGAGCCTGATTTTATCCTCTTGTTGCCCTATTTTTCATCATCCTATTCCTTTTATTAGTCTTGTTTTAACCTTTTTCATCTGTAAATTAGAATTTAGCTTGGATTGGTGCCTCTTTTAGTTGACCTATTCAAATGATCATGTGGTTTTAGATTATATACTTCGATTTTTTTTTATTTAATTTGTAGTATGTAGAAGCTATGATCAGTCTCTTTTGACAACCTACAGATAGGCTTTGCAAGAAGCTAGATGCTGATGCATCTGATGGGGTGGATGTAGAGAGATGGAGTCGCTTTTCCTGCTTGACTACCAACTGCAACCATAAATGGGAGATGTTCTCCTTCCAATGATCATCGAAAATGGTAGAAGCAAATTCAAGCCCATCTCCACCTATAATATCTCCACGGTTTTTTCTTTTTTCTTTGTCTTGTGATTATGAGGCAGCATTGTAACAAGGAAGATATATAGTGGGTATATATGAATGAGGCTATGTGGGTTTCATTTCAGAAATGGAATGGTTGAACCAAAATTTTGTTTTGTTTTTATTTCTAAGATTTTTACTTTCCACCATGTATTACTATGATGTTGTTTAGATATTTGATTTAAATGTATTGCAAGCGTTTATAAATTGATATTGATCTAGATTTATCATAATTCTTTTGTTTTTTTTTTCTTATTTCAGTTGATGATCACATAGGTGTGAACATGTAACATCTGTAATCTAAAGCCATAATCTACAGTTGCTTCTCATTAGGTCTATTAGTAGACTTGGCTTTCTTTAAACCTTTAAAAGTGTGAATATATAAGAAGTGGGAAGATACAATCAAGGTTCAAAGTATTGATATGATACGAGTTTTGGTCGTATCATATCGGTATTTAGAAATGGTTGATACATACTTTTTTTTAGTTTTTTTTTTCAAAGTTTAGTATTTTGGGAAGTTTATAAGATATTTTTTATTATTAAAAAAATTGGGTGTCCAAAACACCTGGAAACAGGTGTTTCGGACTGTATCTTTTGATACGATACACCCTGTATCAAGCGTATCGTATCAGTACTTTGAACCATGGATACAAGGTTATTGATTTTAGTAAATTCTTAGGTACTAAGGCTCAGTTTGGAAAGAGTACAAATGCAAATATGTACAGCATAAATACATACAAAATAATACACAATATAAGACTTTGCACTCTATATATTTGCATTTGTACTCCTTCCAAACTCAGCCTAAAGAACAATAGTTGAAAAATTGGAAGTTTTGAAATTTAAAATTTACATAGACTAATTTATCAAATCCCATTTGAGATGATTAACCATTTATCAATTTTAATTTGTCATGTGTCTTTTAGCATGGGCACTGCACTGCAAGGGATGTTTCAGACATTTCCATGGGTAGTGTTCTCTCCCTCTCAAATCAGTGTTTCTCTTCTTTATTACAACATTAATTAATTTAAACATGATAAATTAATTAAATTACTAATTTAATTAAATACTTAATTTAAACATGATAAATCAATTAAATTAATAATTTCATTACATACTTAAATTACATTAATTACTCAAAAAGTTCAAATAGTAACATTAAGCATATTAATTTAGTATAAATCTATTAAAAAAAGTTAGTACAATTTGATTTGGTAAATTTGTTTAATTTAACCTAAAGATCTTGCCCAAGCTTAACTTTGAAAAATTTTCTAAATTATTCAATTAATATAAACATGATAAATTAATTAAATGACCAATTTCATTACATACTTTTATTAAGTCATATTTGGGCAAGCATAACTTGGAAAAATTTTCTAAATTTGGCAGTTAGGCAAATTAACCATGTTAATTTAGTGTAATTTAATTAGGTAGGTCTGTTTAATTTAACCTAATTGATTAGACATGATAAATTAATTAAATAACTGATTTAATTATATACTTCATGGAGAGAGAGAGAAACATATACCAACTATTTACCAAAAAAAAAGAAAAGCAGCCCCTGCTAGCTCTTATTTTTATTGCGGAAGGGGAAATGCAGAGGGTTGACATGTGGCTGCCTTGGAAAGGGCTCCTCTCTCGTTTCTTAATTCTAATTAGTCATTTCCCCTCCCGTTCTTTAAAACGATTTTACATCTGCTTCCCACAATGCCCCACAGCACATCTCCACCTTGTATTGGGAACATTTCCCAATAAATGCGTAGATTATGAGACATCACTGAGAAATGTTATGTGCTGTGGGGCGTTGTAGGTGACTACCTTATTAATAATTATTAATAATATATATACAAATTTATAATGAAAAGAAGTAACAAAATAGTCAACTCTGTCTTGGTAACTAACACAAGTTCTGATCTTTTTGTTTCACATAAACATGGTAATATTTTTAATTCATAATTTTCTTAAAATATGATTATTTTATTATTGAATAATTATGTATTGTTGTTTTTTGTCCAAATAGATAACACAAATTCTGATCTTTTTGTTTCACATAAACATGATAATATTTTTAATTCATAATTTTCTTAAAATATGATTATTTTATTATTGAATAATTATGTATTGTTGTTTTTTGTCCAAATAGATAACACAAATTCTGATCTTTTTGTTTCACATAAACATGATAATATTTTTAATCATAATTTTCTTAAAATATGATTATTTTATTATTGAATAATTATCAAATAATCATATGATGATTGGATGGGGATGATCTGAATCCAATCTGATTTTTAATCGGATCCTACTATCTGATCCGATCCAAAACTTTAATAATTATTAATTATTAATAATACAAATTTCTAATCAAAAGAAGTAAAAAAAAAATCCACTCTATCTTGTTAACTGAAATTCTGTATATTATTGTTTTTTCTGTGAGCAGATAACACAAATTCTGATCTTTTTGTTTCACATACGCATAATAATATTTTTAATTCACAATTATCTTAAATTATGACTATTTTACTATTGAGTAATTATCAAATAATCATATGATGATCAGATGGGGCCAAGGGGATGATCTAAATCCAATATGATTTTTAATCGGATCCTATTATATAGCCCAGATCCAAAAGTTGAAATAGATATATCTGAATCCAATAACATATGAGATCGGATTGGATCAATGATCCAATACATTTGCACCCTTATATAACATTTAATGGTCGACAACACTTGACTCCAGTATAAACTGTGGATTTGGCCTGATTCAAAGATTTATTCGGATCTTATAAATATTGATTCAAATTTAAATTCGATAAGGATGTTAGATATCCAAATTTGATCCAAACTTATTTAATTTAAAAATAATATACTGCCCCCTTGTGCTAATTTTTCTTTTAAAACATAAAGATTAAGGTTAGGATTGGGAGTTCAACAATTCAGGAAGAGTTGGGATGAACCTTAACCAGATCAGACCCCTGGTGCTCCCACACTAGAACTGATATGAGGTACATCTTTCTAAAGAATTTATTTATCTTTTCCCATATTTTCAGAATTCCGTTACTCCAGCGGACTAGGAGCCATACTCATTTTGGTTCCGGAAAGCTGATTCTAGAATGTAAAACTCTTGAAGAAACCTCCAAAAAGTTGGTCCTCTTTCATCTACCCAATTGGTGCAAACCTGCAAATTGAATTAGAGGGGAAGCCTTATTATTTGAGCTGTCGACTTCCCATTAGAGCCTATATAGGTGGCATCTAAGGGGACAATAAGAAGAAACAAAAAAAAAAAAGAAGGAAAATGACCATTCATGTACATGTATGAGACACGTAAAGAGTGTAATAGAAAAGCTTATAGCCTTAGAGATTGGCCCCATTAAAATGAAAATACCAGAACAAAACAAAAGAAGAAAATGACAATTCATGTGCATTGAGAGTCTAATCATCAGATCCATATATACATAGACATACTCACTAATATAATAGAGATACGTTTGGATAATAATAACAAGAGAATGAGGTGGTAGCTTGCATTGTAACGGATGCATGAGCATCACCACAAATAGTGGGATTTTGCATAAATTTCTCTTTGGATTATTGCATTCCTACGAATCTAGCTTTAACTTGCCAACAAAATTAAAAATTCTTCGTTTTCTTTTTCAACAAATGTGATATGTTGATTTTATTTTTTCTCTTAAATTAATTGGATAATTGATCAAGAAAAGCATGCCGGCAGATGACTTTTGTTTTATTTACACTTTTGCCTTTTAAGTTTCTAAACGGAATCCCAAGTTTGCAGCTGTTTGGATGGATCATTTTTTAAGTGGGAATGCTTGCATTTGGTAGCAGCTAGCAGCTGAGATGGTAAACCTTTTTATATGCTTTTCTCAATACAATTGAAGATGGGTTTGGTCAAGAATAACTTTGGCTGATTATGGTTGCTTTTGGTATCATTAATTACTAGTTTTACCTGAAACGTTTTAGATTGATCAATACAAATTAGTATGCATTTGTGTAATTTGATCAGGCTATTTATAATTGAAACAGGCGTACCTTAAAATGTAAATGTATGTATGGAATTGATCGATCATCGGTGTTTCAGTTTAAATCTCAATTTCCTTGCCCCAGTGGGGTGAAATCATTTTAGCTGAAGTCACTCTCATATGTGATGTGATAATATCTCTCTCACCAACTTGTATTGATCAACTCAAAATATTTCAGATAAAAATAGCAATTGTACCAAACGCAATCTACATCAAAATTAATTTTGATTCTGTGAGGCAACGGATGGGCCACCATGGAAGCTAGAGAAAGAATAAAAAATTTGATAATATCTCTACAAGAATTGGCAGAACAGATTGAAGCAAAAGAACAAAAAATAAATGTTGAAGGGGAGTTGAAGCTGATAATTGATAGACTAGTCTGAAGCTAGAGAAAGACTATATCACCATGGACTACTAACAGCTTAATTCAAGATTGTCAACTTAGTAAGAGGAAGGAAGAAAGACATATAGAAAAGTATGGAGGTTGTCAGGTCGGCCATTCTCACATTCATAAAAAAAGTAAGGAATACAAATGAACAATTTGAATGCTTGCTTACTACTCATAGCTATTTTTATTTTGTCTGTTTGTCAACTTCACAAACGAAACTAATAAAATGGGTTTTAAAGTTTTATGTCATTGAAAGGCTCTTACTCTAAAAATTTGACAATGGATGCCCCGAAAATTGATACATACCATACATACATAATAATGTAATAGTGGACTAATTGCTTGCATAAAGAGGGGAAGCCTACTACTCTTTTAGTTAATATATTCTCAATTAATGATATTAATTTTAACTATTAAGTCTTTCGGGAAAAAAAGAGTTATGGCTCAGTTCGGAAAAAAATATAAATGCAAATATGTACAATACATATACATACCAAATAATACTTAAAACAAGATTTTATACTCTACAAATGCAAATATTTGCATCTGTATTCCTTTCAAACTGAGCCATGCAAATTAGTAGAATGTAAATACATACAAGATAATACAAAATACAACATTCTACACTTTACAAATTTACATTTATACTCCTTGCCTATGTTACAATATCTGCATCTCAAGGCACACTGGGGCGCCAGTAATGAAAATCGTGTGTTTTTATTGTTTTGAAGTAAACTCAAGCACCATTTCATTCACTGATTGATGTGAACGACTGTATGAGACCGTATCAATTGGCTAATCTGGATGGTTGCTTGCGAAGATTGATAGTCTATATCTGGCACGGTAGATAATAAATCTGAGGTCGTTGGCCTTTGACTTTTCATGTCATACCTGAAGTAGTTTGCGTAAGGCTGCAGTTGGGCTTGTAGAGATAAGATCAAGCCCAGCCTGATCTATGGGCCAATCCAGTGGCAATGCATAGATATAATGTTTCGAGGCTCAGGACAAGGATGGCCAATTTATTATTATTATTATTATTATTGTTATTATTATATTATTATTATTATTATTATTATTAAATTTTGTATTCTATTTCTGTAACAATTATTTTTATTTAATATGATGATTATATAATATTAAAAAACTTTCAAAATGTCTTTGATAAAACTCTATACATTTTTATCTTTTGTGTTATATCTTTTTTTAAATATTTATTATTCAATTATGATATCATAAATTCCTTTGAAAAGTTGGATCATTGATCCACCATTTAAATAAGAAAATAACTTTGCTTTTGGGTCAATTTTAAATTATATATTTCATCTACATTATATACATAATTTTTACTTACCACACTTAAATTTTGTTTGGCATAATTAATATATAACTTTTTATATATTTTTTTGATTACTTGTACTTTTTTATTATTTTTTAAATATTTATTGCTTAACTATTATATCATCGATTAATCCATTTGACCCAAATCACTAACCCACGATCCAAAAAGAACAATTGTTTGATTTCTACATTGACATTAAATTTTGTATTATGTTTCCATTATTAATAAAATTATATCTTATGTATAAGGTTTATTTTTGTTCAATATAATGACTATATAATATTATATATGTATCCAATATTTTATTTTTTATAAATATATAACTTTATATCTTATATATAATATTTATTTTTGTGATTCTTTGTATTTTCTATTTTTAAAAATTTTATTATTTGACTATGACATCATTTCATTTTTAGATTGATTTAATTTTGGCATTCCATTTTCATCATTTACAAAGATAATTCTTACATTTCATACTTGTTTTTGTTCAGTATAAATAATATACAATGTTAATGACACACCCAGTTCTTTTAATTGTATTATATATTTTATTTATTTTAATTTTTTATTATTTAATTAAGGCATTATTTATTAATGGATTTGACCCCAAGTGGTTGAATTGCTTATCCATTACCAAGAGGGAAGAAAATGGTTTTATTTTCAAATTATTTTTGAAAATATTTATTTTTATATTATTAAAATTAATATTGTGACTTTAATTAGTACAATTTAATGATGAGAAAAATATATCTTAAATATAGGATTTAACGAAAGATAATAGGAAAATAGTTTTACTTCCAATTGGTTTTAAATTTTACATTTCATTTCCATCATTAATAAAAACATTTCTTATTTATTATCAATGTTTTCAACTTGTTGACATGGCCGGTTGAATCGTTTGAACCATCACTCGGCCTTGTTTCTAGGTTTGATTATATTGAAACTCCCCTTTCGGTTAAAAACCGTCTAACTTAGGCGGTTCAACCACTAACCCATTTAACCCAGTAACCAAGTTGCAGATTGCACACTTAACCCATCCCAAGGGCATTATGCGCCTTGCCTTTCTATTTTTGCAAAAAAAAACCCTTTTCTGGCCCCAAATTGCAATTTTTAATATTATTTATAAATAAAAATTTTAAAAATGGAATTAAAAAAGATAAATAAATGTAACATAATACATATATTTTATGTAATATATGTAAAACATAATTATACTATTTATTGATAAAATATGTATTTTTACACACACACACATAGTGTTGATGCAGAGCGGTTTGACTCGTTTGACCTTGACAATCGAACTGGTGACCTATGACCCGAAGGCAAAAGCGGGTTGGCCTCTGAGTCGGTTTTCAAAACATTATTTATCATACTTATTATTGTTTAATATATCAAATATATGATGTTAAAAATATTACCATTTTTTTAATTTCTATATTTTTTGTATTTTATATATATTTGAATTTTATTATTTAGTTGTGGAAACATGGACTGGCCCTTTTGACCCAAATGGTTTAATTTCTTACCACCACCTAGATGAAAATACTATTTTTTCAAAGTAGATTTTAAAAGTATAAATTTTTATGTTATTGAAATAATTAATTTATTATGTATGTGTTTAACTATAGAATTTAATGATGAGAAGAAACAAAGAAGCCTTAAATATATGATTCAATAAAGGTAAATGCAAATTAATACCTTAAATGTTGGATTTAATGAGAGATAATTGAATGCGTTGAATATCTTCAAATTAACTCTTTTCAACTCATTTAATATCAATAACTAATTACCCTATTTGCCCTCATTTGTTATCAATTAATTTAAATATAAAGGGGTAAATGTTGTCATCACAAAATTCCAGAAATATTCTTAAGGCTATTCGTACTTTTTAAAGTAGTATAGATATACTAAATGTCCTAAGACTATGTTCCGTTTTTTGGCCACTGGGTCATGGTTAAACAATTATCCAACTATCCTACAAGCTGAGTCTCACAACACTATCAAAATCTAGTAATTGTATCTGGGGTAATGGATTGGTCCTTCAAGTTAAAATTTCTCCTATGTAAAGGAATCTATGGGTGCTATTTGACTCCAGTATTGCCACATGGAAATTGAATTTCTTAAAATGGTTGGACTATGATGCCCGAAAGACATGATGCCGGAAAATCTTATCACCAATCAACTGGTTTAATAAAATACACCTCTTTGAATTTATTCCTCTCTACCTCAATGACGAAAACTGTAATTTGAATGCAGTTATTAAGTTCATTTTATTCCATTTGGACTTATATTTATTATATTAAATCCCATTCTATCTCATTGAATTTTGTATTTATGTTATCTTTGTTTGTCTTCATTAAATTCTACTAATTAAATCCATGAGCAATAATTATAATGATATAAAAACCTATATATATTTTAAAAACAAACCTACAAATAAATTCATTCTTTTCCAAGTGGTAGGTAATTAGTTCAACCATTTGAGTTAAATAGTTAAATTCATTATGCCATAATTTTTTTAAACATATAAAAATATAAGAAACAAAAAGGAATTTGTAAAAAAATTTGACAAATCTAATAAGAAGCTTTTTATTAATGATGGAAAAATAAAAATTTTAAAATAACATAAAGGGGGTGTTCTTTTTTTGGATTTTGGGAGGGGGGAAAGTTGGTCAATGGGATTTTGGTTCCCATTAACCAAGAATCCCATGTTCATTTTTCAGATTTATGTAGGGATTAGGGAAAGCTTATTTTCCTGGGTAAGTGATACCCATCTCCTAGGTGGGTAAATAACTTTCCCACCTAGGGGGAAAGTTGCTAACACTTGATGGGACAACAATGCCCCTTTTAATAATGGATTTTTATGGCTAAAATGGTCATTACCTTATTTACCTAGGAAATAAAAGAATATGGGTAAATGCACTTACTTGGGTAAGTGTTTCCTAGGAAAAACTTACCCAGATAATTGCATTTACCCAGGTAAGTAACTTACCGAAAAGTGAACGAGGCCAAAAATGAGGCCATTTTCGTATGGGAAAATCTATGACACAGAAAAGATATAGTATGGAAAGATTTTTGACCAATCAAAACCCACCCATGAATTTTGATAAATAACACCTGATTGGCTACCACGTTGGAAGTTTTTCATATATCATATATTTTCCATATCATAGTCAAACCCTTTTCGTATTTGTGTGGTAAGTCATTGGTTGAACCATTTGTGTAAAATGGATCCTTCCATGATGTCATAGTTAAATAATAAATTTTTTAAAATAGTAAAACACAAAAATTGTGGAAATATAAAAAAGAAATACAAAATTTAAGACACATCTCTAATATTATATGCTAGTTATATTAAACCAAAATATGTGTGATAAACAATAATTATTTTTATTAATGATGTAAATGAACATATTTAAAATAAATATAAAAATGAAATCATTTCTCTGTCTAGTTGGTGAATCAATGGTCCAACCTTTTAGACCAAATAGATCAACCCATAATGTTATAAATAAATAGGATTAACGGTTCTAACAACCCATGCACTATTTGAAAAAGGCAATTGTGCCCTCAAATTAAAAAAAAAGGGTCAATTTAGACCGTTGACTTCAAAGAAAAGGCTAACCGTAAGTAGATAAGGCCCAATGTTAGGGACGCCATTTACAATCTATTAAATAATGAATATAATAATAAAAATTACTAATGTGACACTGTTAAATTCAAAAAAAAACGAAAAATTGCAAGTGGGTCTCATTGAATAAAATAAAAACCTATTTAAATATATAAGTAGGTCCCAATTAAAATTCTCTTTTAATAGAAAAATAATAAATGAACCCCACTTCAAATTGTAAACGGGTCTCTCTCTTCTTTCTTCTTCTTCGTGCTTTCCTTTGTCTTCGTCCGCTGCTGCAACCCAAACCAGCAACGGTGGTTCGGCGTCTCACTACGATTGTAGAGACCTTTGATCTATTGTCGTGGCCCACACTTTAACGTCATTCATCGAATTTAAGGTGGGGTCACACTGATGCATCGAAGGCTACGATTTCATGGTTTCAGCTCCTGAAAAGCTTGTTGACAACCTTGTAGAGCTAGCCACCGCTGTGCTAAAAGCTCCAAAAGCTGAATACGAGGACTTCCCAATGGGACAAGAGCTCATGTTGGTTGTTGGGTTGCAATAAGACCATCCATCATGATTCACAAACAACAACGAATCTGAACTGATTGGTAGGAGAGAGACTCCGGCTGCTCTTGGGCTGAGTGTCGATGCCTAAACCAACGTTCCCTCCTTCAATATTATTCAAATCTCCTTCCCCTTCATCGTCCTTCAAGCCTATAGACAAGTGCCACTACAGCCAACTGTGACAAACACGTGCGCCACTCACGCTGGAGGACTACGATTTGGTACTTCCTGCCAGTACGTTCTCCACCCCAATAAAAACAAGACAAGCGTGATAGTCACTGCCACCGTTGTGATTCCATACCCAGCAGCCCATCCCACATTGTCCTGCTCTTGCACGTAAGCTACCACCAGTGTCACCACTATGCCACCACCGCTCATTCCAAATTACCACAGTTGGAGAATGAGCTCTTGGTGATGAGGGCGGATTTGGCCCTTTGATATTGTGATACATGGCATCTCGGAATAACTAGGTGATACCTGAAACTATTTAGGCAACAACTTTCCTTAACTAAGTTGATGGTGTCCCACCTGGCGGCCTGGCTCAGGCGCGACCTAGCGGCTTGGCCCAAATGCAACCTGGCGGCCTAGCTTAGGCGCGATCTGGCGGCCTGGCCCTGGCGCGACCCGGCCTTGGTGCGAACTGGCAGCCTGGCACAAGCGCGACCTGGTAGCCTGACACTGGTGCGACCTAACGTGACATGGCGGCCTAGCCTAGGCGCCAACTTGGCGACCTGCGAGACGTGCTCGACGACAAATTTGGCATGCATATCCAAACACTCCCACGATCCTTGGAAGTTGACCCACGTGCCAAATGATCCGGAGGGTGGTCAACGTGCATGGCGGTTACCTCAGGGAATCTCGGGCCACTTAGGCGACCTCTCAGAAATCTCGGATATGGTGTGTAAAGCCCACGCCAAACAATGCCTATATAAAGGCACCAACCCCAATGGCATATGGGAGCAAATAAGCATATTCTAGCTCTCATACTTTGTGATTTTTAGCTCGTAGTCTACTATGAGAGTACTCATTTAAGCATCGGAGCGACCTCACCGGGTTAGCCACCCCGGGTCCTCAGACATTGATTCCTTGCAGGTCTCTAAAGAACTACGTAGCTCAACAATCAATCCAGCTCGCCACCACCCAGCTCATCATCCAGGTCCTCATCCAGCAGAAATTCACTTTGGCCTCTGAGTCATCGGCCACTTGGAAGCAGACCAAATGACGAGGTACTTAGCACAAAAATTTGATACATCACCCAAAAAATCGATTCATCAATTGGCGCCATCTGTGGGAAACGCTACAAAAAGCTAAGTTCTCATCCTTTGAAAGGCTAAGTCCTCTTCTTCCAGAAAGCTAAGTCCGAACCTGTCCGGCATCCAACCTCGGTGAGAGGTGGACGCCAAGTTACCCAAGGCCTTCCGTGCCTCGGGGATCTGGACTCCAGTAGGGTCACCCTGAGCCGAGGTACCCACCTCGGGCACCTCAGGCTCATCTAGCTGGCTATCAAAGGAAGACATAACTAACGGAACTGAAGAAGAGCTAGGGTGACTCACCAAAGAGAGATGGACTGGACTAGGAAGAACTAACCCGAGCTGGAGGCTTTGGACGCGAGCTCAAGACTATGACTGAGGATTTGTGGCGAAGGAAAATGGCCAGGACCCCCACTATTTATATCCACTATACACGGGCATCAATGGTTGAGATTGAAACAATCTGACAGTCCTCATGAAAACCGGCTGCACGACCTTCGAGGTGAAATCGGTTGAGCGCGTTTTTTGACGTCCATAGAGTCCATAAGTCGCGTGACGTCCGCGCGTAGACCGTACGCGACCTGGGCTGCGCCTGGTAGAGCCGAATAGAGAACCAATCCAACCAATGAGCTGGCAGACAAGAAAGCTTAGGCCCCGAGCCAAATCCACCCGGCAGACCGCGGACTCCCCGCGTTGGGTCAGAATCCCAAGCACTGGGAGTGGGGGGCAATTGATGTAGGGTGATTTGGCCCGACCTCATAGCACAGGGACACGTGGACATGACCTGGCATAAGTGACAACTCGGTGCGACAGCTTGGCCACAGCTTGGCGTAACAAGCTTGCCGAGGCCCGGCCAAAAGACTCAGCGGGTGTGCCAACTCACTGAGAAACAAGGCCAGCTCGCCCTAAGCCTAAGGGTA
The DNA here is from genome assembly GCF_055504915.1 of Nelumbo nucifera. NCBI lineage: Eukaryota > Viridiplantae > Streptophyta > Magnoliopsida > Proteales > Nelumbonaceae > Nelumbo > Nelumbo nucifera. The sequence continues at coordinate 89,136,228 of NC_142649.1, forward strand.
GAGCACCCCGAGCTCCCCCCGTGCAAAGAGACCCGAGCTCCTCCTAAGGGACTTTGACCTCTCCCTTCCTAAGAAGGGAGCACCCCGGCTTTTGGCTAAGTGTCCCGAGGGTCCCTCGGGACAACACCATCAAGACTCCTATCCACACTTGCTTAAGGCTCGCCCCCAGTGCGAGCACCTCGGTGCAAGGCAAACCAGCCCCAGGCAGTTCGGTGCAAAGTAGCTCGGTAGCCTACAGGGGAGATCCACCTGACATCCGTACCTGCCGGATCCGGTGGCAGTGCCCGCTTCCCTTGCCAGGTGGCGTTGTGCCTGTCGTCTCTAAAAAGCATGGCACGCCTGACGAGTCTGTACCCTGCAGCGGCAGCCTGCACCTGCCACCTCAACCCTGACAGTAACGGCTAGGGTAGTGGCGGTTACGCCTGACATGACTGAGCTCCGGTATAAGAGGACCCCGACCCTCATGAAGCAAAGGTATTGAAGCTAGCACTTTCAGCACTCTTAACTCTCTATGTTTTCTTTGAGTTTTCCTCAAAGTTCTAACTTAGCCATCGGAGTGCTCCCGCCGGGAGAGCTCCCCAGGAATCCTTCACGTTCCTCTTCATCTCAGGTGTCGTCTGTCACAACTAGGAGCCAAGTTTCAGCCAGCTAGGAGTGCCCAGATCGTGCTACATCATTTGGCGTCGTCTGTGGGAAATGCTACAAAAAGCTAAGTTCTCATCCTCTGAAAGGCTAAGTCATCTTCTTCCAGAAAGCTAAGTTTTCACCATTTAGAAATTAAAAGCTCTCACTTTCTAGTTTCTGTTTTTTATGAACTCAAAGACTATGCAGGAAGTTGATGGCCAATAGACTAAGCAGCTCTACCAACTTTATTTCAACTTGGACAAAGCCTCATCAGTCCTCTTCGCGAGGTACTCTCTGCAAAGATGAGCTCTTCGTGGCTTCCGCGGGAGTAGGTGGCCAACAGACTGCATGGATGCCCCTATCGGTCGAGCCTTCCAAGGCTCCCATGCGAGCTGGTGACCTAAAGTCAGTAGTGCTGCCTCCGTAGGTTGAGCTCCTAGTAGCTTCTTGTAGGAGTGGGTAACCGATGTCACTAACGAGGCTGATGCTGCGCAGTTGTAGCTCTAAGGCGCGACCTGGCAGCCTTGCACGGGCGCCGACCTGGCGACCTGGCCTAGGCGCGAACTGGCAAGCTGATAAAAAACTTCGGCTCCACATAAGACCCAATCGCCTCTTCGGCATGGGCAAAATCAAAGATCAAGGAGAGTGGACTACGAGTCACTCCCAGAGCCTAAGGGCTAAAATGCCAAATAGATAAATGACCTTAGCACCACATAAGTCCCAGTCGCCTCCTCGACATGGGCATATAAGTCACAGTCGCCTCCCCGGCATGGGCACACAAGACCCAGTCACCTCTTTGGCATGGGAAAAATCAAGGGTAAGGAGAGTGGACTACGAGTCACTCCCAGAGCCTAAGGGCTAAAGTGCTGAACTGGCAAAGACTTCGACACCACATAAGACCCAGTCGCCTCTTCGACATGGGCAAAATCAAAGATCAATGAGAGTGAACTACGAGTCGCTCCCAGAGCTTAAGGGCTAAAGTGCCGAACAGATAAAAGACCTCGGCACCACATAAGTCCCAGACGCCTCCTCGGCATGGGCATACAAGTCCAGTCACCTCCTCGGCATGTGCACATAAAACCCAGTCGTCTCTTCGTCATGGGCAAAATCAAAGATCAAGGAGAGTGGATTATGAGTCACTCCCTAAGCCTAAGGGCTAAAGTGCCGAATAGATAAAAGACCTCGGCACCACATAAGCCACCATCAATTGGTAAAATGGAATATTAATGGCAAGAGTAGATCTAGTATGTTAAAATGAAAGTACAGGTCAGCTCTGTGCTATAAATGAAAGCTTGGAGAGCTTAAATATCACTATCCCCGAAGTACAAGCATTTTTTTTTCATCCATCCCCAACCCATAACCCTCAGGCCAGGTCTCCCGAACCTTACCAACGTTGGCACCCATAATCCCTAAAGTATAAGCTCGTTGCCTAATGGATGTCGTGTTTAGTTGATATCCCAGGTCTCCTCTGATCTGCATTTCCTTAAAAAATGGAATTGATGATGAAATAGGTTATGATTACAGTCTCTCCTTTTCTCTCATTCATCTCTTTCTCTTGTCTACTCGTGTTTCAATTTTCCATTATCATCATGTGTTTCCAGTGGATAAAAGAAATAGCAGGTAGTTGGTTGAATCCATTACGAGTGGATCAGATCTACTATTGAAGGATATGAGCTTTCTACCTTTAATTAGGAAACAACACTACTTTAAAACGAGAGTGGAATCCATGCCACTTCAATTTATGTTAATTTTGGACGAAAACTCTTTTCTTTTCGGATAGCTTTGCTTTTAATATATGGTATGGATAATATGGGTACTTGGGTAGAACTTGCTTCCTCAATGATCAATTTAAGTAGGGAAGCAATGTGAAGGGTTGGAATTACCAAAATTAGGGGGTGCTTACATCACTCTCATTTCATTTTCTATTAAAACGGTTTTCAGATGAACTGGATGATAAAATGACTTTTTGCAAGCAAAATTGGGGCAGTTAGGCCAAAAGTTGCCAAATAATCAATTTGTGTTGGTAATGTGGAAAAGGGGTAAGTAGACCCCATTTTGTGGTGACACTCAATTTGCCACATTTAAACTTTAAAATAAATGAAGAACAGAAAAGTGCATTAGCCAAACATGTGCTGTCTGGATACTATAACTATTAACTAACCTCATTAATTCTGAGTTTATTTATCCCAAAAAAGGTCTTTAATTAATGATAATATAGTAAGCGCTTGGCTCTTCCCAAATCAGGGACAATCATTGGCGTAAAAAACGGGTAAAATATAAAAATCTCCTCTGAAGTTTCTGACAATCATAAAACCCTTTCATGAAGTTTCATTTTAACAAAAACCTTCCATGTAGTTTTAAAAAATCCTGCACTTACCTCTCTTCTATCATTGTCCCTGTCAGGAAATGTTGGCATAATGCATTATTTTTTTTGAAAATACCTATTTTACCCTTTTGTCTATTAATTCATATAGAGGTTTACTAAAAGACTCCAGAAAAGCTTTTAATTTTTAACTAAAAAATTTCCCTAGGTAAGATTAAAGAGTAAGTAATTTAATTTTGTAAACTCGTTATGTATGATTGAGTGAAGTCTAAAACGGCAAATCTGATGTTTTGATTATATTGAAAGATTTCCTAACAAGTATTAAGGGCAATTTTGTAACTTCAATGTCTTTGTTACAGAGACAATAATGTTTTTTCTTGATAATGAATTGAGACAATGACCGAAGAGAGGTAACTATAAGAGTTTTCAAAACTATGGGGGAGGTTTTTGTTAAAATAAAAGTTTAGGGGTGGTTTTTATGATTGTTAAAAGCCTTAGTGGAGGTTTTTATATTTTACCCAAAAATATCAGGAATAATCATATAGGCTCAAACTATCCAAGCAATGAATTAAAGTCACAACATAGAGAATTAGTTGAAAATGTAGGCATTCCAGTAGTTGTGCTTTGGAACAATCTGAGTGGGTTGGATAGGTTGAGGGTCAATTCAGGCCCAATCTCTAGGATGTAAATCTCACAGGCTTGGGCCTGGCCTAATCCAAGACCAAGCCTGAGTTTACCAACCCAAGCTTAATCCAGTACAATTCGGATAGGACTTCGACCTTGGTTGGGTTTATAAGAATTTATGAATATATTTTTGTACAGTCATTTTTTGTTTGATTTTATTACCCAACTTTTGATATATATTTAGAAAAAAAAAGAAAAAGGATTGGGTGAGCTTGGGTTGAACCAGGCCATACCTTCACTACTCAGTACCCAAAGCCTCAAAAAGCCTCAAACCAACCCTAACCCAAGTTTAGGTTAAGCCCACCCCAAAAGCCCTGGCCCAACCTAAGCAAAAGTTCAGACTGGCTTGGTCGGGCTTGTATTGAGCCCGCCCCAACTTTGGCCTGGACGATACGAACTAAGCCAAAAAAGAATGGAGCTGGGCTGGGATATTAACATCCATCTTTTATTTCTGTATATCTAATAAGACCGAGTCTCTTGAGTCCTAGAATACTGCTTTTAGAGCCCTCAGTAATTATCATGGGGCAAATATTTAGAAGATCAGAACCCTTCATTGAATGGGTCCCACCAATGACCAATGAGAAGGGAGCATTGGCTGGGCATCATATTCAATCCAAACCCCAACCCCCCCCCCCCCCCCCAGAGAGTATTTCCCGAAAATTCAACCAGTCCTATGATGAGATACAATCAAGCTGACGTGGCATCATATTTATTGGACGGTCCTAAACAACGACAAACCGTGGACTTCTCATTAGACTGCTGATTCTCTCTCACTAACTGGACAGAAATACCCTACCACAAGGCCCTTGTGGGTCATTAACCAACCTAAACTGTATGGACGTTTATGTCATTTGGGAATTTGACACATCAAAATGCGTCACAACTTGCGTGTCCACATACGTGCTGATGCCGCAAACGCCATGTGATCAGTTCCTGTCATTTCTCATTTGGATTGGAGCCATGAAAGGAGTCTCCCATAGAAGTCCATCCAAATTCAGAAGCTGATGGATATGGGCCCATCTCAATGCCCAATATCATTGGTTTACGAAACGGTTTCCACGAGGGTGACGGTTTTCCAGTACGACAGGGCCACATTTCGGATAGCTACGCATAACGCTTTTATTGCTACAGATCCACATGGGATGGACTACTGATGGAGACCCTGCACGGCTAGATGACGAGTTGACGACCGGGAGCGGAATTGTTGCTACACCACTGTTAGGATATGGGCCCCATCCACCTTCGTTTCTTTCCCGAGAGCTAACTAACCAACCCCCCCCCCGGCCCACGGGCTTTGTGCATGGGCTTGGATCTTAATGCGTATCTTAGGCACCCGGCCGAGTGGAATTTTTAGCTTCAATTTCTCTGATTCTCCGATTCTCTCCACTCTGCAACAGGAAACGAGGTGGGTTGCTGGACTTATTTTGCCACCATTTCTTGATTGATTAACGAAAATGCCACTAAATTTGATAAAGAGCGAGAAGTTTGAAGTACCAACTCCCAACCAATTCGGTTTTATTGTAATTTAGTTTTAATCTATGCCTCTTTTTTTTAGTACATATATAACTGAGCTGGGCTTTTCCATGAAAAGATAACAGAAAAGCTCCAAGCCTCCAACAATTACAGTATTATAACAAGAAGAAAGAAGCTTTAAGCAATAAGAATAAGAAAGAAAGAAAGAGATGGTCCTCTGGATTACGTATCAAGGCCTCGAGAAAGCTTCGTAACTGGGTAGATCAAACGAACTCCAATTATCGTTTTGTAAATTGGGATGAAACGTCGTTAGATGATCGTTGGAAGGGAAACTCTCGATCCCTTTCTGCAGCTCCGCCGGTTGCCATGTGAAATTCGGCATGGATGGAGCATCGGACCACAATGCACCATGATCGATTCCATCACTAACTAATGGTGGAAATTCGAAACTGCTGAGATCTTGAACCGTGAAGTGTGAAATTCTCTCTTCTTGTTGCTTGTAGTTAAATTCAAATTGATCATCTGGAAACATCTGGGGAGATGGAGACTCTTCAATGAAGTGGGCTTGGAGTGCTACATCAGACGGTCTCTGCCACTCTACAACGTTGTGATCTTCTGCTATTTCGTTCGAATTCAAAGAACTCGAAAGGTTGAAGGACGCATCCATCTCGTTTTCGCTTGACAATTCAGGTACAGCAAACCCAGAATCGAAACACGAGTTCTCGCTCACGAATTTAGCAAAAACAGCCGCGAGATCGATGTTCGAGACATCGGTGGGTTCTGTTGTTGGCGCTACTGTTCGCTTCCCGTCCGATGGTTGGCTTTCTCGAGAGAAGGTAGAACTGGGCTGCGTGCAACGGAGAAACATGGAGGTGGGTTCAGTCTGTGGAAGCCTGGCAGACTTTGCTCGGCGAGTTTTCCGGCAACCGCCACCAACTGGCACATTTCGAAGAGAACCACCTTTCGTCCAGTACCTTCGGCAGCCCTTGCAGAAGTATCGAGGCTGTGAGAGGCTGTAATTGTTGTAGTAACAGAATTTGGTGTTGGGAGACGCGCAACGTGGGCAATTCGGAGCTAATTCGACGGTGGGCTTCCATCTTCTATCCATTGTCATGGTTCCTGGTGCGGATTGGATCATTTTTTCTCCTGCTGTGAACACCATCTATGAAAATTAGAACGAGCAGAAAATCGAGAGAGAGAGAAAAAGAGAGAGAGAGAGAGAGAGAGAGAGAGAGAGATTAAAAGAGGTGGACTCGAGATTTGAAACTGGGGGAAGTCGGAGAGGGGTGGATGATACTATGAGCCGCGGGCGGTTAGGCAACCCGTTAGAGCAACGAAAAGGAAAAGGCAAGAATTGCTCCTTCTGTATTGAAGTCAAATTTGTAGTGTAAGATTGGACACGTGTCAAGATTGTTTAAAGGTTGAGGGGATCTTGAGATTTGAGTTGAAAAGTCCCAAAATATATATTTTTAAATGTTAGAAGAGAAGCAGTGAGGAAATGACTAAAGAGTCCTCAATATGGCCTTTTCATTATTCAATGCTTTGGTTTTGGGCCCAGACTGGAAGGTCCAGTGCCGTTGGTCTGGTCCTGTTAATTGGGCTGTCGTTTGTCAACAAGTCGGGTTCAGGTATATCCATTTCGGACCATGTCGTATCAGGTCCACATCTAGACCTACCATAATTATTGGACTTATAGGTATGGACAGCTATATGCAAAATCTCTCTATGAAAAAAAAAAAAGAGTGAACTAGTGTTAAGGTGAGATTTGCATGTGATATTTTAACATTGTTGAAGACTTGAAGTCTTTGAATTACAATTTTGAATTTTATCATCATAATGAAATTAAAGGGTCTTTAAATATTAGGGTCCCTTCGGTTCGTGTCAATAAAGGTCGGAATTGGAATTGGAATGGTTCATTTTGATTCTAATCATTCCCTCTCCCAATGACAATTCCTTTTCAATTAATTCTAATTTTCATTTCGGTTGTAAAAACATGAAAAGCATAGACCATTTCAATTCTGATTCCAAAAATCTTTCATTCCCACTATAAATCAAACGGATCCAAAGTTTTCAAAATTCATGAATATCTCATGCTAAAATAGGGTTCAACTAAATTAGAATGGATTGTTTATCAAATGAGATCTATTGGTAAGGGTCCAAGTCAAATGCCCAATTTGAAAATTTTAGATAACGTGGGGCCCGGATTTTGGGGAGAGCCTATTCAAATGCTCAACCGAACTCGCCTAAGTTGCACACACATCTGTTGGACCTCGATTATGATAACCTGGTATTTATCGACACCCTACATCCATTTGAGGCAGGAGTTTAATAAATATGAAGAAAATTTATGGACCTGAAAAGACATGATATGGAAGGGCTTTGATCAATCAAAACAACTCATGAATTTTGATGAAAATCACCTAATTAGTTACTACCTTTATGATATTGGTTTATTGGTTACAAGTTTCTTTGTTATTATAGTTGAATCAATGAATAAGAATATTCCAAAAAATTGGATGTGTATGGGAAAAGTGATCCACTACACGTTGATGAAGAGTTTAGAAAAAAAGAATTTTAGTGAAAATAATAAAAAATGATTTAAGTATTCATAATTTGATGATGAATTAATATGGCAGTAAACACGAGAGAATGGCAAAATGGGATTCATATAGCCAACCCAATATAATTGGGATAAGGATTAGTGGATGATGGTTGTGTATGAACATTTTAGGGAAAATTTCTGATCAATATTTTGTATTTGGGCTCGAGTAACAATTTGGTCCCCGAACTTTAAAATACAATAATTCAGTATCCAAACTTTTAAAATGTGACAATCGAGTACCCGAACTTTCAAAATGTGACAATGCAGTACCTGTCGTTAACCAGTCCGTTAATCAGCCGTTAAAGTGACATTTGAAAAGTAAAAAATGCCCTAAGAATGCCATCTAATTCTCTTTATCAACCATGCAAACATTGATAATAAAATGAACAGTCCCAAATTCTAGATTCTTCTAAATAGTCACTAACTTTTTTGAATAGAAGAGGCTAGGATTTGGGATTGTTTAGTTTTTTGTCAATGTTTGGATGGTTATAAAGAGAATTAGATGGCATTTGAAGGGCATTTTTGACTTTTCAAATGTCACTTAACGACTGATTAACGACAGGTACTGGATTGTCACATTTTGAAAGTTCGAGTATTGGATTGTCGCATTTTAAAGTTCGGGGGACCAAATTTTCACTCGAGCCAAAGTACAAGGTACATGGGGTGTTCACGGGTCAGGTTGGTTCAATTTTTAAAACCAACCCAGAGAACCAAACAGTTGGCCCATTCTAATAAAAAAAATTAAAAAAATAAAAATGGTCAAAACCGTTGAGCTGTTTGATCGCCCAGGTCAGTGGTTTGCTGATCAAATCAACATTTTTTTTTGCAAATATCTGGTTTTGGGAAAAAATGGAACCAGTCACCTAATCGGTTCCCAGTTTTTCGGTCCGATCGCCCGTTCCGGTTCAATTTTGAAAACCATGATTTTTTTTTTTCAACCGACCCGACCTAGTCGGTTTACTCATTGACTAAACCGAAACCAACTGACCCTAAAGCAAAACCGACCCAAACATGAAGGGCCGGTTTGGGTCGGTTTATCGGTTTAGTCAGTTTTTAAATATATTTCA